>NW_020837955.1:6575793-7175793 GCF_003676395.1 Aethalodelphis obliquidens | reverse complement strand
CTATAGGATCTCGGTCTGAGCACAGTCTTAGCACCTACTTCCCTTTCTCCTTTTTGACTCCCTTGTAGCTTCTGGTTCTGAGCTGTGGGATGCTAGTCCTGAGGCGCTGATTGATTGGGAGAAGAGGGTTCTATGGCAGTAAGCCTCATATGGTCACCCAAAGACACAGAAAACATTTTGTATCTATAACCCTTATAAATTATAGGGTCCCACATAGTCAGTTCTCTGCACAAAGTCACTTGAAAAGAAATCCACCAAGGGACTCAAAGTAATTACAAATAATTTCAAGCCTTCCTTGTATTTCCCAAAGAGCATAGAAGGGGATCCAATTTACACCACACACCCTCATTTCTCAAGTCCTCTATTGCAGCTCTAGACTGACGTGGGGCTCTGAACTGATACCCTCAAACTCTTATCCCATTCCTGGTTTGGGTAGCTTTTACTACTCTCTCCTGTCTTCCAGGTAATTATTTTCTCTCATAGAATCCTTGCTAATGTTTTCTTCATTCCTTTGTCTCTCAGGTTTTGTCTCTCTCTACCTGTTCTCATAAAATTACCACCATCCGCCGCCCCCAAATCCAGGGATCCATCTGGCAAAGGAAGAAATGTCTTTACAACAATGTTTTTCAAAGAGCAAAGAACAGTCTATGAATGGCTTTATGAAATCAATTTCATACGTTGTGATAAGCTTTAAAAAAGGAACTAAAAGAGACTGGAAAATAACATAATGCATGACACACAGGGTATAGTTTGTATTGTGAACTTTTGTTTTAGGATACATATCTTGATGTGTATTGAGTTATGATGAAAAATGTATCAATTACTATATTTCTCAGTCCAAAAAGTTTGAAAAGCTCTGCCTTAGAGGGTGTGAGCAGGAGGATGGAGAGTTGTAAGGTCACGTCTCCCATTTTGGCCATCTGAAATGGCAGACAGTTCCTGACTTGGCAGTCCTGAGACACTCAGGTCGTTCCCTATACACAGCATTTCCTCATCTCAACCCGGAAGGTCATGTCTGTTACCCCCAGAATGACACCAGCTTTGTGGTTCTCCAGCTTTCGTCCCTTAGCAGGGACAAGTTGGAGACAAAAGAAATTTTCCTCAGGGTTCTTCTGTTTCTATCAGCTAAGTCTCAGTGCCCACCAGGATTTCTAACTTTACTTTTTTTTTTTTTTTTAACGTATAGAGCATTGAGATAGCACATGCAAATATGAGACCAGGCAAAATCTTTATCAATAAAGGGAATGTGGATGGTGCACAGATCAATCGAAGCCCTTCTTCGTACCTTCGGAATCCACAGTCAGAGAGAGCAAGGTGAGGGTGTGATTATCTAGATAAAATCATGTGTTTCCTTTAGGAACCAGCAACAAAATCTAAGAACAGGGTTGTAACTTGATGGGTATGGTGAGATCCTGAAAGGGTATTAAAGCTGAAATAATTTAAAAACACGCTGATAATCTAAGACAAGCAGAAATAAAAAGAGAATGCAGAAGCACAGACCAGCCTATGCACACGTCTTCCCCCTTTGCTGGTTGTGGGAGTCAGATGTGAATGTTTGAAGGACTCTGGGCTTTCAAAGAAGGCACAACTGTGGTCTCATCTTAGCTTTATCACTTCCTAGTTGTGTAACCTTTAGAGATCCACTTAAATCTTAATTTAGGGGTTCTCTGCTTCTCATCTGGAAAATATAAAAATGTGCATAACGTATATTTGTTCGACTAATGAATAACTCTTTCAAGACATAGACATTATGCCAGCAAGACATAAAACTGGCATAATTGAATGGGACAACTAAGGAAGCCCATTATTTTTTAATTTTTTATGTGATGAACAAGGTTTTTGACAGAAGAGAAGTACTTGGCTACCATAGCAGAGTAAAATAATATTGCAGTTCAACTTGACCACTTGACATTTCATATTTGTCTCTATATTTTTTAAAAGATTTCAAAGGAGTTGATTTTTAGAAAATATAATCTGATTTCCCTTGAAAGGACATAAAAGAACCCTTTAAATTGTAGGTCAGGAATGCTTTTGATTTTGCACATTCCCTGCTATTTTTAAGAGATTTCACTAAAATTTAGTATGAGTAGATATTTCAAAGACAAAACCTTTTTTAAAGAAATAATATATGCTATATAATATTGCATATTTTACATAAAAATGTATATTTCATCTCCAGTTAGCTGACCTAATGCCCCTTTGCTCACAGTTGCAAATCATTTCTTTAGCTGAGAAATGAGATCCTGGATGCAGTTTGTAGAACTAGAGTGTCAGGGAGCCTTGCTTACTGAGAGTCATTTTGGTTTTGGTTTTTGTGTCAGCTACTGGCTGAGGGGGTCATACATGAGGGCCAGGCTCTAACCTAGAACTCACTAAGTTCCTCTGTTTTGCTGACTAGGTATTCTTCAAATACAGACAAGGAAATGGTACTCTTGAAAATGGTAGATTTGAACGGAGACGACCTGGGTCTTATCAGGTACTCTATTTACTTAAAAAAAAAAAAAATTTCTGTTTGAATGATTTTCCTTAATTACAGGGGGGAAAAAGAGACCAGAACAGTGACAGCAGAGACTGAGAATAAGCTGAGTGGTTGAATCATATCTGGGGTCCGGCCATGGGCCCTCACGCAACGTTCTCAGCATCCCAGGGCTTAGTTCCTCACCTGTAAAACAGGACTAATAAAAGGATTATGTGAATGAGGGATCTGGGTGAAGAAGTTTAGCATAGCGTCTGACATATAATAGATTCAGTAAATGCTAGTGGTTATTACTGTATCAAGATCTCATATGGTGGTAGACAATGATCTCTTGGAAATGAGAAAACAATCTGACCAACCAGCAAGTGATTATGGGTTTGAGGTTATTTCCCTGTGCTTTTCTGAAAGGATTAAGTCTAATGTAGGACAATGCCAATTAGTGATAAAAGCAGAACCGAGACCACCTAACAGAAGCAGATGAGGCAAGATTACATCTTGGCACAGATTTTAGCTCCATTTTGTACGTAAGGAAACACATGAATTTTGTTTTCTTTGACAAGAAAGCATTAGCATTCACGTGTGATTTTGGTTGCTGCAATTGAACTGACTCAGGAATTGTCTGGATGGGTAACAGTTTCAGACACCTTGACCCGTGGACTTGCAAACTGACACAGAAATGTCCTAAGGAAGCGGATGATAGCACGTAGGTGCAAGAGTCAAATGGCTTGTGTTCATTCTGGGCTCTCATTCTTAGTGGCTGTGTGACTTTGGTCAAGTTCCTTAACTGCTGTGTCTCAGTTTTCTTACTCTAAAATTGAGGGATAAAATGAGTCCTTAAATGTTGATAATAACTGTTCTTAAAGGGAGTAGGAGTCTTCCGGGGGATTATAAAATATCTAAGTAAAATTTCTATGTGAATAAAATTAAGTAAATTGAAAGTAATACGAGGTGAAGAAAAACATTGAAGACTGACCCACAGTTCAGATACTAGGGTTGGTCCTATAACTGGGTAGAGAACAGCATGGTGGTAAGGAGTTTGGGTTTTAGCATTTAGGTTTTAGGACTTGAATTCAAGCCCCAGCCCTGCCCCTTACTAGCCCTGTGGCCTGGGGAAAGTAATTTATCTACTTGCACCTCAAGTATTTTGTTTGAAAATGGGAATAATGCTACCTCATGGGATTGTTTGAAGATTAAATGAGATAGTGCATACAAAACTCTAGTTCTATGCCTGGCATAAAAAGAGTTTAATAATTTTAGCTAAAAGGTAAGTAGTAGAATAACATTCTACCTCTTCTAAAAATGCCATTATTGGCATCTCAGAGTGCTTGAAACTCTTAGCATTCGTGTTACTTCTTTGGGGTTAAAGTGAGGTCACTAAAAATTCCCTGATAAAATAACCTTTATTATGTGGGTTGATAAAATAGGACCCATTCTTTGTTTACAGTTAATTCATCTACCGATTAGTTGCCACCTAGCATTTAACTCAATAGGCTTTCTAAATGTCAGGCATGCAACTGTGTGCTTGGGGTATATTATTATGAATAAAGCATAGTCCCTATCTTAGTTTTATAGGCTAGTGTGGTGATCTGGGCAGGAGACAAGAGACAGACAGACAAATAATCATAACATAATCAGATGGCCATCAGTGCTGTCACCTGGGCATAAATAAATGCTGTGGGAATCTGGAGGTGGTAGCACTGAGCTCTACCTGGGAGCATCGTGAAAGGCTTCAAAAAGGAAATGACACTGAACTGGCCCTGAAGGAGCCATGGGAGTTCTCATGGAGCCGTGAAAACACTGCATTGTGAGGCCAGATTATGGGCTTAGGTCAAGGAGTGGCTGAGAGATGAATCTAGAAAGCTAACCTAGCTCTTGATTTTGGATCACTTTAATGGGGAATTTGGTTGGGAGACAGGATAAGGACATGTATGTATGACTAGTTAGAGAATTCCCAATTTGTTAGGAGAAGAAAGTGCCTTTTCCCTTATAGTTTCTACTTAACTCTTGGCTGAATAACTGAGACCATTCATGATTTCCTTTTTTAAAATTTTATTTTATTTTAAAATTTATTTTTAATTTTATTGGATTATAGTTGATTTACAATGTTGTGTTAGTTTCAGGTGTACAGCAAAGTGATTCTGTTGTACATATACATACACTCGTTCCTTTATTTTTTATTTTTTTCACATCTTTATCGGAGTATAGTTGCTTTACAATGGTGTGTTAGTTTCTGCTGTATAACAAAGTGAATCAGCTATACATATACATATATCCCAATATCTCTTCCCTCTTGAGTCTCCCTCCCACTCTTCCTATCCCACCTGTCTAGGTGGTCACAAAGCACCGAGCTGATCTCCCTGTGCTATGTGACTGCTTCCCACTAGCTATCTATTTTACATTTGGTAGTGTATATATGTCCATGCCACTCTCTCACTTTGATTTAGTTTCTGAATCATTGAAGAATGCCAAGAGTACACTCAAAAGTGCTATTTTGGGGACCAGATTCTCTTTGCTTCCTTGCATATAACTATATAACATATCTGGCAGTCCCAGGGTCAACTGTCAATGTTATAACAATGCTTTTCCATCTGCTGTGCTTAACAGCCTGCAATAACTTTCTGCTGTTTCTATAGCCGCTGTATATTATCCTTGATGAAATTGCCCCTGCAATTGCCTCTTGTTGCATAGGGATAATTGCTCTTTGAATACAGTAAAAATGATCCAAAGTGTAAAGTCAAATCTGGGCTGCTAAGTAACTCAGCCACCATATGTAGGTACGTGCTATTAGGCAGGATGCCAAGGTATGAGGAGTTTAGAAGCACAGAACCTCAGATTTGCAGAGCATGAAGATCATCGAAGTTTAAACCTCAGCTGAGGCCTGGAAAGGTGATGTGACCTGCCCAATGTCGCAGCCAAGACTATTCTCTTCACCCTGAAAACCATGTTGAAGTTCATAATTTATTCCTTGCTACTTTCATTGTTGTTTTCATTTCTTCATTCAACAAGTCTGCACCAGACACCTACTATGTGCCAGGAAGGGCTTTCCAGTCCTTGGAATGATGCATTTCCAGTAAATGGTCATAACGTCAGGAGTCAAATACCTGTGTCTGTGCTCCTTGAGCAAATCCTTTAAAATCTCTGAGACTCAGTTTCCACATTTCTCAAATGTAGATGTAACATCTCTCCACATAGAGATTATTATGCATTCATTCATTTATTAAATATTGTGGAAGATGTGTGTCATGAACTGAACTAGTACTATACAGATACACTGAGAAAAAAATTGGTTGTGGTTCTTATAGAACTTATAGTCTACTAGTTGTGGTTCTTATAGAACTTATAGTCTACTGGTGGAGACAAAAGGTAATCATATAGTCATACAAATGCATGTATAATTATAATTGGGTTAATTGCTAAGAAAGGAAGGTATGAAGAGCTATCTTAAAGGGACTTGACCTGGTCAGGGAGATTGGGAAAGGCTTCCCTGAGGAAGAGACAATGGAACTGAAAACCAAAGGAAGGGTAAGAATTAACTGGCAAAGTGGGGGGTAAAAAAGAACATTTAACACAGATGGGAAAACATGTGCAAAAGTCCTGTGGCCTGTTTGAGGTGCTGATAGTTCTGTGTGGGTGGAGTGCGAGGACAGTGGGGCATGGTGTTGTGAATTAAATTCAGAGGTAGAGATTAGATGCCATGATAAAGATTTGGGTCTTTAAACAAAGGGGAATAGAAAATCACTGAAGTGTTTTCAGCTGGGGTTGGGAGCTGGGGGCTCTTGAAGGGTTAGGAAGAGTAGTGACTTGAGGGATGAAAGAATTATGTGCATGAAACTATTCCATAATCCATCAAGTCCTCTACAATTGTAAGGCCAACATTTGCCTCACTTGATCTGTCTATAAGGAAAATATTTCTTTTTGACTGATACTACTGTATGAAAAAACAGTAAATGATTTTTCTCCAGACGTGGAGAACATGTTTGGGATGTTCTGTATTAAAATATAAGCTGTGTGGCAGTCACAAAATTCACTTAGGGAGATTCTGGAAGGCACCTCAAAGAAGGAGTCTGTGGAGTGGAGTTCTGGGAGATCCTGATGTAGTAAGATGCTATGGAACGAAGAAACGATGAAGGGAGAAAACAAAACAGGTTTCAAATATCTGTACCAAGAGAAGAATCACAGGGGTGGGCAGATAATCTGAATGGAGGCTCTGGGAGCGGCAGCTGGGAACACTGACTCATTTCCTCAAGTGTGGTGCAGCCGGACAGGCTCTGTCTCACTTCTCTTCCTTTCGCCTATCTTTTCCCGTCTGCCAAGTTTCCTTTCTCAAGTTTGTAGGAGTGGCATGGACCCTTCTTTTTTTTTTTTTTCCTCACCTCATTAACGCTTTAGGAGTCAGTATCGCACGGCTTCCTTCAGAACTGGAAGGAAGGTCTGAGCAGGTTTTTGAATAATTTCTCTATTGTCTTCTGTTTTACACATTGCAAATCCTTTTATTTTTACAGAAAGGGGTTATCCTTTCAAGGCACATTTTCAGAACACAACAAGGGGCAGTGATTTGTGCAACCTATTTGAATAATTTATGTACACACTTAGAAAAACCCAATTTATGAAATTAATTCATTCGAATGATACTGACTTATGGAACTCAGTTTGAGGGGTGTGTGTGTGTATAAATCTTCTCTATGATTTCTGACTATGACTTCTTGAATTATAATTTCTAACTGTTTATCCTCTATGGCTCTCTATTCTCCCCGCTACATTCTCTCCTCAGTGTACTTAACCCCACGCCGAGAGCAAATGTGGAAACCTCAGTGACTGCCTTTCACCAGCCATTCTTGACCTCTTTTCTCCATCTCATCATCATGTCTTTATAAATACCTGCTCCATTAGCCTTCGCTCTGGTTTGTGAAGCCCCGCTCTGTTTCTACATCCTGAATTTCTCTCTCCTATTCTGCCTCTTCTGTGTTGTTGTGAAGCTTGACGCCGTCTTCTTGCTCCAACTTTCCTACCAGCTTATTTGTGCTCTCCCTTTTCAGTGAAGTGTAGGCCTTGGTTATGTAGTGAGTTTTCGTTCTGTGTCTAGTCCATGCCCATGTAAAGTGAAGGTGCTTAAAAAGGGCTTTCTGATGACGAGGGTGATGAGAGTTGACTGATGGCAGAGATAATCATACTTGTTAATTTAAATTGTCCCAAGTTTAGAAACCAAAGCTGTAAAAGCCAACTGTCATAACTGGCAGAAGACATTGGACTTACTTTCCAAAGTCAACCATGGTTAATATTCAGGTACATTTTCTTCTGCCTATTTTCCTATGTGGAATGTATGATAAGAACTAAACATGACTAAAAGGTCATTCTTTCAAGGTAGATGCTCTCTTAGTTTCATATACTATGGGTACTAGAAGCTTTAAAATACTATAAAAAATATTAACAATGTTATCTCCATGTATCTGAAGTGCTTTTTATTTGTTTTTGTAGTGATTCTCTTTATACCTAATAATAAATTTTTTGCCTCAAAAATCTATGTATTTTCAGTTAATATAGCTAACTCAGCTCTCTGTAGGTTAGAATATGCCATGTATATTTTTTCTATCATTTTCTTTCAACTCTTATTTGTTCTTACATTTTAGAAGTGTCTGTTATGAATATCATATAGCTTTATTTATTTGTTTTTTACTCTGATAATCTTCATCTTTTAATGAGTGAATTTAGTTTATTTTTATGAATTATGATTATTATGTATCTGGACTTGTCTATATCTCTTCACTTTGCTATTTATCTTACTTTTTCAGTGCTTTTTATTCCTTTTGGGATTGATAGACTAAAAAAAATCTTTAAATGGAAAATTATAGTTTCCAAAGATGGTGGCAACAATAGCTCTTACCTTATGTATTCTATACAAAGTGACCTTGCCAGTCCCCTTCAAGAGTGGAGATTTTTCCAGCCCTTGAAACTTGGCTAGCCCCGGGACCACTTTGATCAATAAAAGATGAGAGAAGTGACACTATGCCAGGGCTGGCAAAGTTGTTTTTTAATAGACTTTATTCTTTAGAGCAGTTTTAGATTCACAGCAAAATTAAAGTACAGAGATTTCCCATATACACCTGCCCCCAAACATGCACATCCTCCCTCGTTATTAACACCTCCCACCAGAGTGGTACATTTGTTACCATCCATGAACCTATGCTGACAGGTCATTTTCACCCAGAGTCCATAATTTACATTAGAGTTCACTCTTGGTGTTGTACAGTGGTTTTTAAAAAATCTTCCTTTTGTTCGTGTATTTCCTAAAATTTCTAAGGTGAACAAAAATAACAATTTAAGATCATCTGGTAATCCTGGGCCTCAATAACTTCTAATATTTTGTTATATAGCCTTTCAGACCTTTACCTAATCATGTTTATTTTTCTTTATTTTTTGAAAATGACACTTTATTGTATATACAATTTGGCAACTTCTTCATTTACAATTACCTTATGAATATCTTTCAGTGCTACGTAGTATTTTTTATTTTATTATTATTTTTAACATCTTTATTGGAGTATAATTGCTTTACAATGGTGTGTTAGTTTCTGCTTTATAAAAAAGTGAATCAGCTATACATATACATATATCCCCATATCTCTTCCATCTTGCGTCTCCCTCCCTATCCCACCCCTCTAGGTGGTCACAAAGCACCGAGTTGATTTCCCTGTGCTATGCAGCTGCTTCCCACTAGCTAGCTATTTTACATTTGGTAGTATATATAAGTCCATACCACTCACTCACTTCGTCCCAGCTTACCCTTCCCCCTCCCCGTATCCTCAAGTCCATTCTCTACGTCTGTGTCTTTATTCCTGTCCCACCCCTAGGTTCTTCAGAACAATTTTTTTTAGATTCCATATATATGTGTGGGCATACGGTATTTGTTTTTCTCTTTCTGACTTACTTCATTCTGTATGACAGACTCTAGGTCCATCCACCTCACTACAAATAACTCAATTTCATTTCTTTTTATGGCTGAGTATAGACATTTCTCCAAAGAAGATACACAGGTTGCCAACAAACACATGAAAGAATGCTCCACATCACTAATCATTAGGGAAATGCAAATCAAAACTACAATGAGGTATCACCTCGCGCCCGTCAGAACGGCCATCATCAAAAAATCTACAAACAATAAATGCTGGAGAGGGTGTGGAGAAAGGGGAACCCTTTTGCACTGTTGGTGGGAATGTCAATGGATACAGCCACTACGTGGAAAAGTATGGAGGTTCCTTAAAAAACTAAAAACAGAACTACTATACGACCCAGCAATCCCACTACTGTGCATATACCCTGAGAAAACTATAATTCAAAGACTCATGTACCACAATGTTCATTGCAGCTCTACTTACAATAGCCAGGACATGGAAGCAACCTAAGTGTCCATCGACAGATGAATGGATAAAGAAGATGTGGCACATATATGCAGGGTAATGATACTCAGCCATAAAAAGAAATGTAGTATTTTTTAAATCACCATTTTAAAATTGTTGTATAGTTCCATTATATGTATGATAATGTACCAAACAAATCACCAATCATTTGACATTTCAGTTTATAGCTTTTTTCTATCATTAAGTACACTGTGCTAAGCATTCATGAGCAGATATCTTGTATATATTGCCAATGATTTCCCTAAGCTAAATTCCTAGAAGTGGGGTTGCTGAGCCAATAGAGGGATATTAGTTATTACAGCTTTTCTCATAATTTGCCAAATGGTCCTCTGGAAAACTTGCTGGTTTACACTGCTTCTACCCAAGCATGAATGGAGCGTTGTTTCCTGTGCTCTTGCCAATTTTGGTATTAACATGCTTTACAAATGTTAAGTAATAGACCCAAAAAAGCCAAATCATTCTTGTTTTCCTTTCAATTTCTTCAGTTCCTGGGTAGGCTGAATTAAAAAAACTATTCTTATTGGCTACTTCTTGTTTTACTTTTGTTGATTACTTAATCATACTATTTGGGATGCAAGAATTTTGATTGCAGTAACTTAATGAACTTAATGGAATCCACCCAAACCAGATATCTCTCCAGTAACATTATTGAGAGGGTATTTTTGTTTTTTTTTTCATCCAGGACTTTTGAAGATAACAAAATGAGTAGTTGAGAATGGACATCTCTTCTCTTGAGCAGAGATGGTAGAAAGGTTCTCCAGGATGCAGGCCACCAAGTTTACCTGTAACTTTAGAAGGGGTCCTCTGGCTACAGCCCATTGTCCTTTAATCTGAGTAGTCTGGTCTGGAGTCATTGCTTCTGCTTGTTTCAAATTCAGGTTGCCGTTTGGGTAAAATTCCGGGCCTAATAACCCTTACAGTATAACACGATGCAACACCCTTTGCTTTCCTTTTCCCAGTAGTCTGTAGTGGGGTGAGGCCAGGAGGATGGTAAGGCAAGTGAAAAAGTGGTGTATTAATTCGGTGTGTGTTAAGAGGTGTTCATTAATGCCAGGCGATGCAATAGACCATGAAATTCCAGTGGCTTAACACATTAAAGATTTTAATGTGCACATTTCCCACTCATGCAAAGTCTAATCAAAATTGGGTGGTCCTTCTTCACATATGTTATTGGTCAGATTCACATGCCCCACCCTGCCAGAGGGACTGGGAAGGAGAGGACACGTTGGTATTTTGTAAGCCCTCAAGTCTCTGCCACAAGAGGGCAGCGTTTCCTCATTTAATTATTTAAAGCTCATATTATATGGGGTGAATATACGTGTGCTGAATACACACATGCACACATATCATATATTTTAATTTTGTGTTTACCTTATGAAACACACATATACACAGGGCTTTGGATATCTTTTTCCCTTATAGTCATCATCACCACCAGCTGCAGCAGTATCAAAATCAGCATCAACATCATTATAGTGATGATTTATTCCATTCTTAGCACAAACCAGTCTTTGTGCTAAGCACTTCAGATGTTTTTGTTCCTTTAATTGTCAAATGCCGTGAGGTAGATAATACTATTATCATTATGTTACAGATATGAATACTGAGTTTCAGATAGGTTAAGTAACTTGTGTCTGATTCCAGAGCTCTTAGCCACTAAGACATATGGCCTCTATAGTAGTTTCTTAGGGTTTCCATAACAAAGAACTACAGAATGGTTGGCTTAAAACAGCAGAAATTTATTCTCTCACAGGTCGAGAGGCCGGAAGTCTGAAATCAGGGTGTTGGCAGGCTTGGTTCCTTCTGGATGCTCTGAGGGAAAATCAGTTCCATGTCTTCCTCTTAGCTTCTGGTGGCTGCCAGCAATCCTTGGCTTGTAGATACATCACTCTGGCTCTGTCTTCATGTTCACATTGCCTACATCTCTATCTCTGGTTGTCTCTCTGTCCCTTTCTGCTTGTTATGAGGACACTAGTTGCTGGATTTTAGACCCAACTTAAGCCAGTATCATTTCACTTGATCTTTACCTCGTTTACACTCTAAAGACCATGTGTAAATAAGGTCCCATTCTGAGGTTCTGGTAGGTGTGAATTTTGGGGGGGACACTATTGAATCCACTACAGCATCTTCTATTGTATTTGTCCAAAGGGCTCCCATGTTATTACACATCTTCATGAACACTACCTTTGAATGGAGGTACAATATTCTCTTCCCCTGTTGGTGGGCACTTAGGTTGGAGATGGCCACACCTAACACATAGGACTCGGTGCACAGCACACAAAGGCGCTCCCTTCTCTGCGCTGACTAAGGTGCCTCGTTCGGGGAGCTGAGAGGGGGCTGGATTTCAGCCTCCACTTACCCCTTTGCCAGTCACCTTTGTGCGGAGCATGACCTCCATATGAACAGGGAGGCTCAGGTCTGAGAGAATGGAACCAGGGATGGGTTGTTACTGTTTTAGAATATTTAAGAAGCTCAATTCTGCATTTGGCTTTTCTGCTTCAGAATAGGAAGTACACAATGTCTGAATTGAAAGAGACACTAGAAAATGTCTCAGTTACATAGGAGAGAATAATTATACTATTCTGTATTAATTTGCTGTTTAGTGATTCACAAAGCATAGTTGAAATCTGTTTTTCAGTCTTAGGAAACAGGGATCTAGAAAGTTTAGCTAACTTTGCTCCTTATAATGATAAGATCTCAAATCTCTTGACTTTCCTCAGCACCTCGATTCCATCATGCTGACTCAAGTAGAGCCCTGCCCTAGCCCTGACATAATCATTATTTTAAAAAGTTTATTATGAAAGACATAGTCATCCTTTTATGTCTATATTCTAACTTCTTTTGAAACTACCTAAACCTTTCTTCCTCTCTCTTGAACTTTGCTTTGATGAATACTTTTTGACCAGATAAAATAAACTGTAAGTAAGCATTCTTACATTAAAATGACCACTTTTCTGCCTATCTTTATAAACATTCATCTCTTACCAAAGTACTTTGGTTGCTGTGACAAGCCTGATATTTTTATAGCATATATTTTAAAGGGCAGAGAAGGAAAAACAGTATCTTCTTATTCTGAAATGCAAATAACTTTTTTGAATACATTTTTTTTCAGTTTTGTAAAGAAAAAATTCAATTAATTTTCTATGGTCTAAAATAAATGAAAATAAATAAATAAGAATTCAAGCCTATAGTCTAATTAGAGATCAAAATTCTTAGCATTTGCTTTCGCCCAGGTATTTATTGTGGTTCCTTGATGGTAGAGAACACACCTGATTCCTCTCTGTGTTCCTTGGGGTTTAACATAAGGCCAACCACATACTTGGTTATTAATACATTCATATTGATTGAATGAATGGAGCAACCTCCATCTCTCCTTGCCCTCATCCATTCTGCTCTGGTCATGCTGGTTATCCAGTCTCTGAACACACTGCACTCCTTTCCATCTCCGTACCTTTGCTACGAATGTCTTTTCTCCAGTCATCCCCTTGCCAAGTTCTTACTCATCGTTTTTTTCATTTTTTTTTAAAATCTTTATTGGAGTATAATTGCTTCACAATGCTGTGTTAGCTTCTGTTGTACAACTAAGTGAAACAGCCATATGTATACACGTATCCCCATGTCCCCTCCCTCTTGACTTACTCATCTTTTAAGACCCAGCTCAAATGTCACATCGTCTGTGAAGCATTTTTCAAGGGTAAGGTGATGCCTTGTGCATCTCTATGTCCCCAGTGTCTGGCACAGAGTCAGAGTTAACTAAATGTATATTGAATGAGCGATTGAATGAACAGAAGAGACAGAGCCCACATCCCATAGCAGATAAGAACATGGGCTTATGGTCTGACAAACCCAGATTCATAGTCCTGCTTCTTGACTTACAACTCTGTGACCTTGGTCATGTTACTTCATCAGTCTGAGCCTTTGTTTCCTTGGTTTGAAATGGGGATAAGGAAAGCATCTGACTCAAAGGGTTCTTGTGAGAATAAAATGAGAACCTATATATAAAGTTTTTCACCCAATAAGTACTAAATGATAGTCTAACATTGATGGAATTGTTCTGTGGGTTTCCTTTGATTGCACTGGAGAGGTTGCATCTGGCTGACCTCAGTGTGACCATGTTGGAAATATTTTGGTTGGAGAGCCTTGGAACTGTCAGGGCCACCACCTCATTTTCCTTCCAAACTAAATGGAATAAAACTACAAAAAAGCATATTTCAACTGACTGGAAAATACTAGTTGACTAGAATATCCCTTGGCACTTGAGTCTTAGGAGAAAGAGAAAAAACCACAAAAAAGAAACGAATATAAGGGTTTTAAAACATATAGAAACCTTGCAAGTAACTTCTAGGGAATGACCTTAGAACTGCCTTCAATCCAAACTTCTGTACCTTTGCACCGTGGCAAATACACACCTTGGGGGCCGAATGCAGCCTATACACTGGTGATTTGGTCTAACACTATTAAAAAAAAAATTGAAATGGATGAAGGCAGTCAAAAAGTACTACAAACTTCCACGTATAAGTACTAGGGATATAATGTACAACATGAAAAATATAATCAGTACTGCTATATATTATATATGAAAACTCTTGAGTAAATCTTAAGAGTTCTTATCACAAAAATTTTTTTCTTTAATTTTGTATGTGTATGAGATGATGGATGTTCACTAAACGTATTGTGATAATCATTTCATGATGTACATAAGTCAAATCACACTGTACACCTTAAACTTACACAGTGCTGTATGTCAGTTATCTCAGTAAAATTGGAAGGAAACATTTTTCAATGGATGTCAGCATAACAAAAAGCAATTATGGAAAATTTCAAATATATGCCAGTTTAGAGTGATTAGTCTAATGAATCTCCATGGAACCATTATTCCAGCTTCAGTAATTAGCAATCCTCTGCCATTCTGTTTCATCCCTCCTTTCCTTTTTGTTTGTTTGTTTTGCTAGAGTATTTAAAAGCAAAAATACCGGATATCATTTATTCATGAATATTTCAGTGTGTATCTCTACCAGATAAAAACTTAGATATAACTACAGTCCATTATCACAATCAACAAAATTAAAAATAATTTCTTAATATGATCTAAAACCTAGTCTGTGTTCAGTTTTCCCTGATTGTATCAACAGTCTTTTTCCAGTTGTTTTGAGTCAAAACAAACACAGTCCACAAACTACATTTGTTGGCTTTGTGTCTTAAGTCTCTTAACTTGTAACCATTCTTCTCCTTGGTCTCCATGCCATTTACTTTTTTAAATAGAATTTTTAAATCGCTACATTTTCCCAAAACCATGGATTTGTGGAAGATCTGGCAGCACTGGCTTATGCTCCCATCAGGCAGCATTTTGCCGCAGCCTAGTAGAGGCGGTGGTCCTTAGACTATGCGAGTGCCTCTGCAATTCACAGTCCCTATTGTACCAACCAGATTAACTCCTATGTTGCCTACCCAGCCCCCGTGGGTGTTGTGCTGGCTACCTCTGACCTACATATTACATCTGTTGGGTAACGAGAACTGAATACTGAATGATGACTTGAAGCCCCAAAACATCCCTAGTCATTAAGTCAATGTTCAGTTTTGTGTACCATATTACTTAGGTAGAAATGTTTTAAAAGCCTTCAGCGAAGAAAAATCAACAAAAGATTTTTAAAAATCCTAAATTAGCTTGAAAATTTATTGATTGGTATCTCTCTTTTCTTGAGTATTCTTGCTAATCTGCTTTACAGCCTTCTATCCTGTAAACACCTTTTCCACCTGTGTCGAGGTTTGATCCTACAAAGGCCACTGAACAAGGTGTCACAAGACCCACACTTTAGCCTTGGTCCTGTATGACAAGTGGGCTTCCATCTTGCTTCTCCAAGACACCTTGTGAGGCGCAGGTAATACCAGCCTGTTTTTCAGGGTTGTTGTGAAATTCAAATGAAATGACAGATGTGAAATTAACTTGTGAACTCTATAAGCTCTACACTTAAACAAGGTATTACTATGCATAAGGATATACTGAATTATGCATAACATCCTCTTTCACACCCCTGTGCATTTACTCTGCTGTTCTTTCTCTCTGGAATGCGTTTAAGAATTAATTGCTAGTCATCTGTGGTCCTCAAACACTTTATGCCTCCTTATTTATAACATTTGTCACACTGTATCAAAGCCATTTGTTTACATCTTTGTCTTCTGCAAGATTCTAGAGTAAATTGCAATTTATTCAGTGCTCGGCACAGAGCTGACTCTCAGTAAATGTCTACTGAATTGGATAGGATTGATTTGAATAATTATTATGTGTGTACCTGTCTTGAAAGAGAAAGTCTATGTCGATACAGTTCTTTAGGTATATCACCTGGTAACTAACCAGTATTGGCTCTTGTTAAAAGCTTATGATGAAGATGACAATGATGAAATATTTTTAATTTAAGTAAGTGGTCAGACTTCTTGAGTATATTATTAGTAATTTAAGTTTCATTAACAATGAAAGAACCTAAATGTTTTGATAGAATGCCTATCATCAAAAGAATTTTTTTTTTTTTTTTTTTTTTTACAGCTGGAGAAACCTTAAGCTCCCAGTCATCATTTTTCACCCCAGTTACCTGGTTCTCTTCATTAACTTAGGGCTGCCTGTTCTTTTACAGCTGGTTTGCCATCCACCCAGTCAGCATGAACAATAGCAATCATCTTGTAAACAGCGACAATGTGGGCTATGCCTCTTACCTTTTTGAGCAAGAGAAGAACAAAGGATATCTACCTGGAGAGGTGAGAATTTATGGCATTGAAAGCGTCATCTTAATTCATTGAATATCATCATTCATTCAGTGTTCAGAATAGCTGATTCAAATCTTCAGAGGAAAGTGTCTTCATGGATGCCACATACTGACATGCTTGGATAGAAAGAATTCTCCATCCTCCCTAAGAAAAATTTTAAATGACCGTTAGCTTTGTGTCAAATACTACTGATGTGATGATTTCATAAAGTTACAATTAGTTGGATAAGGAAGGGCAAATTAATATATAATAACTTTTGCCATATATAATTTTTGATTAACTTGGAAATATGATAAACTGTGTTGTGTTTATATCTCTTGTTTTCAGAGATATAAAATTATTAAGCACCTTCTTAATGGTATAGGAATCTGAATGAGGACAAGGAATGAGTCCTTTTCTGTGGTCCAGACTTCCCTCTTAATTTCCTTTCAAGGAATTTCTACTTTCCTGCAATACGGCCTAAGTCAGAGACAACCCTAATCCATTAGAGGTGTCTTTGTAACTTTGAAATGTAGTGAGTGATGGGATCAGAGTTGGGGGTGTCCAGGAACCCAGTCCATGTACTCCAGGAAACTCGTCAGCTTTGTGTAAATTACCGACTGTAGATATTTGGCGAGGAAGGACCCTGCTCTGCTTGACCCCAGCATCTAACCCCTAACTGCAGAAGAATATATGATGGGATGAGAACCCCAGGCCCTTGCCTAGAATAAGTGTTCTGTTTCAAGATATTGTGTTGGCCAAAAAGTTCATTCAGGTTTTTCTGGCGATGTTATGGGAATATTAGCCCATGAACATCTGGTCTGATTTTTTAGCTCCTTTGTTGACAAATCTCTATTTTTTTCATTTTAGCCTGTGTTTTAGGGAAAAGAAAGGAGTTTCCCATTATCTTTTTAGTATAAAAAAAGACACATAATCTCCTATACTTGATTATCTCTTTCCCTAAGAAAATTTAAGAATTTAAGGTAGAATTGTAGTCCAGTTGGTTGAGGTTAAGGTCTTACCCTACTCTATAAGGTTTTGTGTTGTTATTTCAGGTTGAAGAGATAGAGAAAATATACACAGAGGGCACGTCTGGGTGGTGGAGGCTATGTTTAGGTTCAGTTGTGCAACAGAAAAATCTGGACTGGCTCTTCACTTTTTAAGCCAATAGGCTATTTATTTTTAAAGGGAAAATGGATATCTGAGCTCCAGGTACAACACCAGACACTAGATTGATGAGTCAGCATTTTATAACTCGTTGCACACTGTATTTCTTGTCAAAATGTTGCTGTTTGAGACACAAATTTGAAACTCTCCTACTTGAAATAGCTTTATTGATAACTGGAATATCACAAGTAATAACACGTATGCTGACGGCAATGTGAGCCTTTTCAGAAATAAAAAATTCTCTCAGAATATTGTACATCCTCCTTTTGTCGTATGCAGATGATTTTGAATAGTTCACCAGAGTGGGTTGAATGTTTGCCTTTTTAATGAACTCATTGTGGTAAATAAGAAAGAATAGGCTTTTCTCACCTTCGGAGATGGCCCACACTCTGTCTGTGGAGTGTGTTTCTCTCTAAATAAATCCACTTCTCACCTATCACTTTGTCTCTCACTGAATTCTTTCTGCGATGAGACATCAAGAACCTGAGCTTCATTAAGTTCTGAAACCAGTTGTTCTACAGGAACTGAGACCCCCACTCAGGTGGAGGATGGCGACTACCTGCTGAGCACAAGCACTAGACCCCAGACTGTTTGGAACCAGAAAGTTGATGATTAAGATTCCTAAAACACCACACTGCTACTTCACAACATATCAGTGAGAAGAAAGTCATGAATCCTGCAGCCTTCACCCCCAAATGTTGCCTTTAAAAATGCTCCCCTGAAAGCCATTGGGGAGTTTGGGTCTTTTGATCATGAGCTGCCTGTTCTCCTTGCTTGGCCCTGAAATTAAAAAAAAAAAAAAAAAAGAATAAACGGCAACTGGATGTTTCTTTTGGCAGGGACCGTATGTAGCGGCTTTTGCTTCATCGAACCTGGGAGATGTGTCCCCCAATATTCTTGGCCCACACTGCATCAACACGGGAGAGTCTTGTGATAATGCCAATAGCACTTGTCCCATCGGTGGGGTAGGTAATAATGACGTGAAATCTGTTTTTGCATCTCAAGTACATTTTATGTTTAACTATTCAACATTCATGTACAATTATGTTCTCCTCAAGTATACTCTGACCTACTTACTGCTAGCATTTGCTCTTCTCAAAAGCACCCACTAAATTGTGATTGAGTAAAATTGTAGTTTTCCATTTGATTGTTAAATTTTTTGAATGGTAAGACAATTTAGTAAATGTCAGAGATTAAATATCCTTCCCCAAAATTGGACAGCCTGAAACATTTTTCCTTGGCATTTCTGAAGTCACAATTTAGTATAAAAACTGCCTGCCTGAGACATTTCTCAGTGATTATAAAGTCTATAGGGTTTTCTAAAAATACAAGGTCAGAATTCTTTTTCCTTTCTTATAAATTACAAACAAAACAATCTTGGTGTAAAAACTCAAACCACATGGGAAGCATAAAGAGCAGTAAAAAGTGAAAGTTCCTGTTCACCTCCTTCCCCTCTACCCTCTCCCTTTCCCCAAAGTTACCACTCTCACTCCTCTTCATATGTTTATGTGTTCATGAACAACATTCTATACCTTATTGATTTTTTTATTGGTATAGGATTTGAGTTTTCTACCTAATTTGTCTTAAAAAAATCTCTTTATGACTATATACAATTCTATGTGATAAGTTTTAAAGGTAGCAAGTAAGGCTGTCCTCCCATCTTCATTTAGATTTTTGCAACTTTGACATGAGCAGCAGATTCTAGCTTCTGGGTTCTTATTCTTTGTGTTTATACGGTATTTCACCTGCCATATTGCTTTTATTAAACACTATTCCTGGGCTATTTATTTTATCCCAGTCAACCCCACTCAATGAGAAATATAGTTTTAACAATTATACTTTTCCATTGTATATTACTATTTTTATATAGAAAGTCTTCATACACCAGAAACTAACATAACATTGTAAATCAACTATACTACAATGAAAAAAGGTCTTTGTTACCATTCACTTCCAAAATTTTTACACATCATTAATTCACATTAGATTTGAGGATTACTTGTTAAATTCCAAAATTCACAGATGAAATGGTTAAATAAATTATAATACTTATTTGCAATAGAATATTATGCATCAACTTCATGTCTTATGTTGGAATACTTAATGTGGGAAAGAGCTCATAATACTAAGGAACTCAGGGTTTAGTATTGCATATTCATCATGACTGCAGTTTTGAGAATAAATGTATCATAGTAAAAAGACAAAATGAAATACACTGGTATGTTAACCACGATTTTCTCTTTTTGGCACTAGTATAGGCAGTTTTCTATTTATTTTTTGTTCATTATTTTAATTCTATTTATACTTTTTAATACTTTTTCTACAATAAGTATATTTTACTTTATAATCAGAAAAAATTACAGCAAAATCATACCCCCTTCCACAACACAATTCAGTTTCTCTTCCTTTCCCTTCGTGTTGGATTAGCTTCCCTCATGTCTGCAAGATACCAGTCATCAGTGAGGAAGGTGTGTGCTTTTTTCTCTCATACCCAGTAGGAGAGAGAGCGAGCCTCTCTTCCAACCACGGAATAAGAATTCTCTTTAGTCTGACTGTCAATTTATGTCACATGTCCATCCCTGGACCAAAACAGTTGCTGGAGAAATGGTATGTGTTGATTGGCTTAAGCTGGGTTCCAGACCAATCTTTGGCAAAGCCTAGGGAATTTCCATGATCGCCTTAGACTTATTTGGAATGAGGAATGGGATCACTGCAAGGAGAGGAATGGCTTTCTGAACAAAACCAGAAAACGCTTGAGAAAAAGAAAGAGGGAAATGGACAAATGTTGCCGTGTCTTCTGCTTTAATGTGGTTTCTTTAAAAAGTTTTTTAAATTTAGAAAATAGCTTTAATGCTTTTTAGAAAAATGATATATGGTTGTTAAAAATACACACAGGGCTTCCCTGGTGGCGCAGTGGTTGAGAGTCCGCCTGCCGATGCAGGGGACACGGGTTCGTGCCCCAGTCTGGGAAGATTCCACATGCCGCGGAGCGGCTGGGCCCGTGAGCCGTGGCCACTGAGCCTGCGCGTCCGGAGCCTGTGCTCCGCAACGGGAGAGGCCACAGCAGTGAGAGGCCCGCGTACCGCAAAAAAAAAAAAAAAAAAAAATACACACAATATTGAAAAGTTCAGAAAATGAAACTTATGTAAAGGAGCACCCCTTAATTCCACAATTAACCTGTGAAAATTTTAATAAACATCCTTCCAGACAACTTTTTTTTTTTTTTCAAAGAAGATGTTGGGGGTAGGAGTTTATTAATTAATTAATTTATTTTTGCTGTGTTGGGTGTTCGTTTCAGTGCGAGGGCTTTCTCTAGTTGTGGCAAGCGGGGGCCACTCTTCATCGCGGTGCGCAGGCCTCTCACTATCGCGGCCCCTCTTGTTGCGGAGCACAGGCTCCAGATGCGCAGGCTCAGTAGTTGTGGCTCACGGGCCTAGCCACTCCGTGGCATGTGGGATCCTCCCAGACCAGGGCTCAAACCCGTGTGCCCTGCATTAGCAGGCAGATTCTCAACCACTGCGCCACCAGGGAAGCCCCCCAGACAACTTTTTATGCACCTGTACACATATATATGTACAGTTTTACATAGATGGGATCATATTGTAAGGCTGTTCTATACCCTGCTTCCTTATTTCCAGTAAATATACTTTCAAACATTATTTAAACTAACTTCGTAATCTTTATTTTTAAGTACCATAATTTGGTTAACCAATCCCCTACTGATGAGTATTTTCTTTCCTTTCCTGCTTTTCTCCTCGCACAGTCTCTCCCTTCTTATTTTCTTCCTTCATATAAGCATGCTATGGTCACTATGCTTGTCATATATTTTTTCACATGTGTGAGTTTCACCTTAGGACAAATTCTTAAAAGTGAGTTTGTTCTTTTTTTTCAAAGCACCTCTAATATACACTACACATTGCTCAAATACTCTCAATCACGTTTCTACCCACAGTGCATGAGTGACACTTTCCCCAAACTCCTCCAGCAGGTTTGTCAATCTTTCAGTTTTTTCTAGCACAAATGTGAAGAGTTCTCTCTTCGTAGTTTAAATTTAGTAGTTTAAATTCATTAAGATTGAACTTATTATAACGTTGAATGGCCATTTACATTTTGTGTGTGTGTGTGTGAATTACCTATTTCATCTGCATCCATGGTGTTATCCATTAGGATGCTTTTTTTTTTTTGCTTTTATTTTTTTCCAGCTTTATTGGGATATATTGACATCCAACACTGTCTAAGTTTAAGGTATACAATGTGATGAGTTTTACTACAAATAAGAGAATACCCAACTCAATATGAATGAATCAAAATGTATTAATAAGGGTATTTTTTTTCTTGCTGACTTTTTAAAGCTCCTAATATATTAAAGTCTTAGTTTGTCATAAACTGCAAACTCATCCCTCAACACCCCATTTATCAGTTATCTTTCAGTCTTATGTTTTTCCCCCGGTATGGATGTTTAAACTGTCAAACTGTGTTCCATATAATTTTTAGAAGGGCCTTTCACATCGTTAGACTTTAGAATATATTCATCCATATTTTCTTCTAATACATTTTGGGTGCCATTTCTAATATTTAAGTATCCGATCAGTCGCAAATTTTTCTGATTTAAGAAGTAAAATATAGAGCCAGATGTATTTACTGATTTTTTTTTCCAGAGGGTCAGCTAGTTGTTCCAATATAATTTTAACTGAGTTTCAATTGAAGGCAATTATGAGCAAGCGCCATAGGCAGGAACCAGCAAAGAGAAAGATGTGCAGCAAATGGAAAGACCTGGCTTTAGGTAATAGCTCAGATATCAGCTACCTGTATAATCTTCAGTAACTCTAACCCACCTGAGCCTCAGTTCCCTTATTTTTAAAAGTAAGTTTCTAGAATAGAGGATTTCTAGCAACATTCATTGCTCTAATTCCGTGAATGATTTTGCTTCTCATAATCTGTAAATTAAGAGAACACCTGAAAAGAAATGCTGGAATGTGGCTTTAAAAAAATCTCTTTGCTTAGATTCACTTGTCATTTTCCATTCCTTAAAAGAATCGCTTATTTCACTAAGAACACATCTTGTGTCATTTTGTTCCAGCCTAGCATGTGCATTGCTATGGGACCTGGGCAGGATATGCTTGACAGCACACAAATCATAGGACGGATAATATATGAGAAAGCAAAGGTAAGCTGTGGGCCTGCTTCTTTCATCTTCATTCAAAACTATGCTTTAAAATCCACTGACATTGTTCATCAGGAAGCCCGTAATTGTAAGGAAGACAGCAGGAGTTTAAGCTGCACCAGGGAGTCTGGAAGACTGAATGCTGTTTATTGTCAACCAGGAAGGTTGTTTTCACAAACCACACAGGAACCTCTCTGTGACTGCTTGTGTCTGGCTTCTTATGGGAAGAACATTTAAAAGAAAGTAATCAGGAAACATTCTCTTTCAGCCAGAATGCTTGCTTCAGGTGGTTGGATGATAGATTGTAAAGTTTTCAATTCATGTGGTATGACCAGATATAACCAGACTGACCCAAATTCTCAGAAGTCTCTCAGGCCTTGGCCTGCCAAGTCACCTGACCATTTCTTTCTTTAAAAAAAAAAAATAATTAATTAATTAATTAATTTTTGTCTGCGTTAGGTCTTCGTTGCTGCGCGCGGGCTTTCTCTAGTTGCAGCGAGCGGGGGCTACTGTTCGTTGCGTTGCGGGGTTCTCACTGCGGTGGCTTCTCTTGTGGAGCACTGACTCTAGGCGCGCGGGCTTCAGTAGTTGTGGCTCGCGGGCTCTAGAGTGCAGGCTCAGTAGTTGTGGAGCACGGGCTTAGTTGCTCTGCGGCATGTGGGATCTTCCCGGACCAGGGCTCGAACTCGTGTCCCCTGCATTGGCAGGAGGATTCTTAACCACTGCACCACCAGGGAAGCCCTACCATTTCTTAACTTTTCCTTCGGTGACAAGGTAAAGCTGAGTGGCACCACTGCCAATTCTTGCAATTTGGATTCAAATTAGTCCCTGGTCTTTTTTGATATGGAAAGATCATCCATCTTACATTTTCCTTTCTTTTTAAAAGATTTTTTGATGAAGAGAGAATCTGGTCTCCAGTGAGCTTACTACAAGTTACTCTACCCTCCTTCCTCTTCTAAATTTTATCTTCCATTTTGCTTACATATTTTGTATCAGCTCCTATGGAGACATTTCTGATGGAAAAAACAAAAGATAGCTTTGGGCTGAGCCATCTCTGACAAAGATAGCTAAATCTCTTCGTTTTTATAGCTTACCCATACCTTTAGTGAGCATGGGCTTGAGAGAGGGTGTGTGTGTAAATATTTTGTCTCAAGGGTTCTAAAATGTTTCAGGAGCAATTAAGGAAGAACAAAAACACCTTGAAAACATCAGACACCAGCCAACCTAATTGCTGCAGTTTCTTTTTAATTACTGTGGTATTATCAGTGGATTGTTCTAAATTAACAGATTCTATTTAGGGTGTGCACCCCTGACACAATCTGGCCTCAGAAATTTTGTTACCATTCTGAGCCCAGTCGACATAGAGATTTGTCCCACATTCTGGATTCTCTTCTCAGCAAGGCACAACTTCCCTCTTAATGAGGAGAGGCAGGCTGCAGCTGGTGTTACTGACAACTTGAGCGTTCCCATGTGGCTGTGGAAACTGACATGGCAATAGAGTAGAAATGAGTTAGGTGTCAGGCAAAGGCATTGGTGCTGAAGCAGGGTTTGCCTCTACTGTATGATACAGTTCAATACAAACAAACCTTCCTAAATATGTTTTGACTCACATTGCCCCTAAGATTAAAAAAGCATCAATTGACCATACTGGAAAAAAAAAGAACATCCAAAGGTGAACAGTGGGTGGGGGAACAGATGCAGATGAAGTGGGTCCTGAAGACTTTCAAGCCCCCCTTTGGCACCAGCCCTGCCAGAGGACTCAAGGACTGTGAGAGGGAAAACTCCATGAGAATCCCCATGGAGGCGCCCTTGTTCTGGCAAAGAAGGTAATTTGGCCCACCTACTCCTAACCTTAAATTTTCTTGGCTGTCTTTCTAGCGAGATTGGAGCATTTGTACCATAGCCTGCATCACTGGAATTTCATATTTGTGGGAAATAGACACAGATCAGTGGTCTCAGGGCCTTCAAGTTTCTGGGAAGCTACAGGGGGTTTGGTGGAGAGATGCGCATGCTCTGTCTAATCAGACAGCAAAACAAAACTTGACTGAAAGACTCTTTTCCAAATTGGCACTTCTTAGGTACGGTTGCTGGTATTCATTTTAGCTCTTTTGCTTTTAATGGTAAGGCTGTGTGTGTTTTCTAGGAACTGTATGCCTCCGCCTCTCAGGAGGTAACTGGGCCACTGGCTTCAGCTCATCAGTGGGTGAATATGACGGACGTCACTGTCTGGCTCAATTCTACACACACAGTAAGTGTCACTGAGTCACACTGATTATGCCACAAGGGTAAAGTTCTGGGCTGATCTCATTATTGAAGTTCAACTTCTGTTTCTTTTTCTGTTTATGTTTCATTTTTGTTTTGTTTTTTTTCAATTTTTTCCTTTAGGCAAAAACATGTAAACCAGCCTTGGGCTACAGTTTTGCAGCTGGCACGATTGACGGATTTGGAACCCTCAACTTTACGCAGGGTGAGGTGCAGTCTGATGTGATTTATGGTTCCAGGTTCTGAACTTCAGGGTTCTGTTCTCTAACAAGGTTTAGTGTAACCAATACATTTACTATTTTTATTTTTTAAATTTGGGCGTATGCAGGCTTTCCAGGTTTGTACATGATTTCTCAGGGGTAGGTATCTTTTATAATTTAGCTTTCCACCGATTCAAGTAGAATCAGAGATTCTCTTTGCATTTCAATCTATGAAAGAATAGTTTTAGGGCTTCCGTGGTGGCGCAGTGATTGAGAGTCCACCTGCCGATGCAGGGGACACGGGTTCCTGCCCCGGTCTGGGAGGATCCCACATGCCACGGAGCGGCTGGGCCCGTGAGCCATGGCCTCTGGGCCTGCACGTCTGGAGCCTGTGCTCCGCAACGGGAGAGGCCACAGCAGTGAGAGGCCCGCGTACCGCAAAAAAAAAAAAAAAAAAAAAAAAAAAAAAAAAAGAATAGTTTTAAATTGGGCTGGAGCCTGGGGTGGAGTTGGAGTGGTGCAGAGCGGGAGTGTCATTGTAACTTCGACAGTATGAGTTGGCCCTTCCATCTGGTTGTTAGTGTCTCTTTCCCAGATTCCTTTATTGGAGCCCAGATTCCTCAGAACAGAAGCTTTTAGGAACCTAAAGCATATGGTCCTGGGTCTTCTTCCTGTGTGTATTTCCATGAATTTATAACTGATTATTATAGGTTTTATACTTTTATCCTGATTATCACTGTGATAACATGCACTGGTAAGTAGAGAAAGTTAAAAAAAAAATTGAAGAGTATCACCTACAGGCAATATTTTGGCTTATTTCATTCTTGTCTTTTGTATATATATATATTTTGGAACCATTAGTTAAATTAATAAATACAGTTGTAATGTGATATAGTTGGCATCATCTTTCCTGGTAATATTTCATCTAGTTTGGTCTACTGTTCTAAAATAAATAATTTTTAACAGGTTTATTGAGATATTCACAAAACATAAAATTCACCCATTTAAAGTGTATAATTCAGTGGTGTTTTGGTATATTCACAGATATGTGCAACCATTTCCACAGTCAATTTTAGAGCATTTTCATCACCTCAGAAAGAAACCCTGTACTCTTTAGCTATTACAACACAGTCTCCGTCTCTCCCAGACCTAAGCAACCACTAATCTCTCTATCTCTATATTTTCCTGTTCTGGACATTTCATATAAATGGAATTGTAAAAAAAAAAATGTGACTTTTTGCATTGGCTTCTTTCACTTAGCATCATGTTTTCAAGGTTCATCCAAGTTGTAACATGAATTAGTATTTCATTACTTTTTTTTTCTTTTTAAAAAATTGTTTTATTGAAGTATAGTTGAGTTCAACGTTGTGTTAATTTCTGCTGTACAGCAAAGTGATTCATTTATACATATCATACATTCTTTTTCATATTCTTTTCCATTGTGATTTATTACAGGATATTGAATATAGTTCCCTGTGCTATACAGTAGGACCTTGTTGTTTATCCATTCTTTGTATAATAGTTTGCATCTGCTAATCCCAAATTCCCAGTTCATCCCTCCCCCACCTTCCCTCCCCCTTGACAACCACAAATTTTGTTCTCTATGTCCGTGAGTCTGTTTTTGTTTTGTAGATAAGTTCATTTAAGTTATATTATGACTGAATAATATTCCACTGTATGGTTTTACCAGATTTTGTTTATGCATTCCTCAGTTGATGGACATTTGGGTTGTTCCACTTTTGGACTATTAGGAATAATGCTGCTATAAATATTCATGCCCAGGCTTTTGTGTGAGCATATGATTTCATCTCTCCTCTTTGGTATATGCTTAGAAGTAGAATTGCTGGATCATATGGTCACTCTATGTTTAATAATTTGAGGAACTACCAGACTGTTTCCAAATTGTTGCACAATTTTACATTCTCATCAGTAGTTCTGAAGGTTCTGATTTTTCTACATCCTCACCAATACTTATTTTTATCTTCCTTTTGGATTCTATCTACCCCCTGGGTGTGGAGTGTTATCTCATTATGGTTTTGATTTGCATTTCCCTGAAAATTAGTGATATTGAAAACCTTTTCACGTTTATTGGCCGTTGAGTTTCTTCCTTGGAGAAATGTCTACTCATATATTTTTCTTATTTTTAAATTGGGCTACTTGTCTTCTCATTACTGAGTTGAAAGGGTTCCTTATGGGTCCCATATATGCTCTAGGGATGCCCGCTAGCTGGGCTGCTTGGGTCCTTCTGCTGTGGTGTGCTGACTACTGTGGGTGGTCTCGTAGGCTTGGCTCTACCACCCGCCCCGGGTCTAGTTGGTTGCCAGGCCCAGCCTTGTGCAGAGTCTGCTGGCCACTGCTTGGTGGGACTGGGTCATGAGGCAGCTGGCTGCAGACCCACAGGTGGCCCCTGGGCTACTGCTAGCTCACTGGTGGGCAGAGCTGGAGTCAAGGAGATCCTGGGCTGGTGTCTTCCCACTGGTGGGTGAAGCTAGGTCCTGGGGCTAGTGCCAGCCCACTGGCAGGAAGAGCTGAGTCCTGGGGTCTGGCTACAGGGCCCAGGGTCCCAGAGCTGGTGTCAGACTGCTGGTGGGTGAGGCTGGTTCTTGACATGGCTAGCTGCAGGGTCCAGGATGTCCTGAAGCTTGTGTTGGCTTGCTGGTGGGCAGGGTCAGAGCCCACCTAGTCCCAGAGCTGGTGCTGGTCTGCTGATGGTTGGACTGAGTCTGCAGGCAGCAGGGGTACCATTGTCCTGAGGCTGGTGTCCGCCTCACTGGTGTGTGCGGCCTGATCCTGCATCCTCTGGTGGGCAGGGTTGTGTCCAGGGGTGGCTGTGGGTTCAGGAGGTGTCTTAAGGCAGCTTGTCTACTGGTGGATGGGACTGTGTCCCCACCCAGTTAGTTACTTGGCTTGAAATGTCCTAGTACGGGTGCCTGTGAGTTGGTGGGCAGGGGCACAGCTGGGTCCTGGAGCTAATAAGCTAGAGGGAGGATCCAAAATAGTATGTGGTAGAATGAACTCCTAAAAATGGCTGCCACCAGTGTCTGTGAGCTCCAATTGACCACTGTCTCTCTGGGAGACTCTCCAAGATTAGCAGGTAGGTCTAACCCAGGCTCCTTTCAAATTATTGTTTCTGAGCTGGGTCTCGGAGCATGTGAGATTTTTGTGTGCACGCTTTATTAGTAGAATCTCCATTTCCCACAGCTCTCTGGGTCTCCTGCAAGTAAGCCCCACTGGCCTTCAAAGCCAAAAGTTCTAGTGGCTCATCTTCCTGGAAGAGAAATGCTGGGCTGGGGACACTGATGTGGGGCTCAATACCTTTGCTCCTTGGGGAGATGCTCTGAAATTGTAATTATTTTCCTGTTGCTGGGTCACCTACCCAGAGGGTATGGGTCTTGACTACCTATATCACTGTGGTTCTTCTTTATATCTTTAGTTATAGAAGATCTTTTATGGTAGGTTCTGGTCTTTTCCATCAATAAGTGGTCTGTAAATAGTTGTTATTTTGGTGTGGCCATGAGAGGAGGTGAGCTCATGGTGTTTCTACTCCACCGTTTTGGCTGATCTCCCTACTGTGGGTTGTGTTTCCACCTTCTTCATTGTGTCCTTTTAAGCACAAAAAGTTTTAATCTTGATGAAATCAAAATGGTCTATTTTTGCTTTTGTGTCTCATGCTTTTGGTGTCATACTTAAGTATCCTTTGCTAAATTTGATGTCATGAAAACCTACCTGTTTTCTTCTAGAAGTTTTATGGTTTTAGCTCTTATATTTAGATCTTTGAGCTATTTTGAGTTAGCTTTTATATATGGTGTGAGGTAACAATCCACCTTCATTCTTTTCCTTGTGGCTATCCAGTTATTACAGCACCATTTGTTGAAAGGCTATTTTTTTTAACCCATTGAATGGGCTTGGCACACTCATTGAAAATCAGTTGACCATAGATTCATGGTCTTGTTTCTGGATTCCCAATTCTATTCCGTTGATCTGTGTTTATTTTTTGTGCTAGTATCACCCTTTAAAAAAAGAAAAATCATGCCTTTTTTATAGCTAAGTAGTATTCCATGGTTCGTATCACCCTTTCTTCATTACTATTGCTGTGTAGTAAGTTTTGAAATCAGGATATATGAGTCCTCCTACTTTGTTCTCCTTTTTCAAGATTGTTTTTGCTATTCTGAGTCCTTTGCAATTCTATTTAAATTTTAGAATCAGTTTGTCAACTTCTACAAAGAAGTCAGCTGAGATTCTGATTGAAATTGTATTGAATCTGTAGATTAAATCGAGGAGCACTGCAATCTTAACAATTTTAAGTCTTCTAATCCTTGAACATGGATGTTTTCCTATTTATTTAGGGCACGGAGTAAAGGGAGAACTCTCCTGTGCTATTAAAGTGGTATATCACATTCATTTATTCACATTTTTTGAACCATTCTTGCATCCCAGGAATAAATCCCATTGATCATGGTGCATGATCATTTTAATGTGCTATTGAATTCAGTTTGCTAGTATTTTGCTTGGGATTTTGGCTTCTATATTCATCAGAGATATTGGCCTTTTTTTTTTTTTTTTCTCATAGTGCCCTTATATGGCTTTGGTATCAGGGTAATGTTCACATCATAAAGCAAATTTGGGAGTATTCCCTCCTCCTTAATTTTTGAGAAGAGTTTGAGAAGAACTGGCATTAATTCTTCTGTAAATGTTTGGTTGAATTCACCAGTAAAACCATCTGATCCTAGTCTTTTTTTGTTAGGAGGTTTCTGATTACTGATTCAATCTTCTTACTCATTATTAGTCTGCTTAAAGTTTTCTATTTATTCATGATTTAGTCTAGGAATTTCTAGGAATTTACCCATTTCTTCTAGGTTATCCAATTTGGTGGTGTATAATTGCTTATAGTCATCTTTTTGTATTTCTGAGGTGTCATTTGTAATGTCTTACCTTTCATTTCTAATTTTTTGAAAAATTTGAGGCTTCTCTCTTTTTTTTCTTAGTTAGTCTAACTAAAGGTTTGTCAATTTTGTGTTTTCAAAAACCAGCTCTTCATTTTGTGGGTTTTTTTCTATTGTTTTTCTGGTCTCTATTTTATTTATTTCTACTCTGATCTTTGTTATTTCTTTTCGTCTGTTAACTTTGTGCTTAGTTTGTTCTTTTTCTAGTTCCTTGAGGTGTAAAGTTAGGTTGTTTTTTTGAGATCTTTCTTAGTTCTTAATGTAGGGGTATATCACAATAAACTGCACTCCCAGAACTTATTTTGCTCTGTACAGTAAGTTTTTGGTATATTGTATTTCCATTTTTGTTTTGTTTGTTTTGAGGTATTTTTGATTTCATTTTGATTTCTTTGACCCATTAGTTGTTCAGGAGTATGTGTTTTAATCTTCACATGTCTGTGAATTTTCCACTTGTCCTGTTACTGATTTCTAGTTTCATGTCTTTGTGGTCAGAAAAGATAGTTGGTATGATTTCAATCTTCTAAATTTGCTGAGGCTTCTTTTGTGACCCTACATGATCAATACTGGAGAATGTTTCATGCATACTTGAGAAGAATGTGTTTTCTACTGTTGTTGGGTAGAATGTTCCATATGTGTCTTTTAGGTCCAGTTGGTCTAAGATATGATTCAAGTCCAATGTTTCCTTGTTGATTTTCTGTGTGGATGATCTAACCACTTTTGAAAGTGGGCCATTGATGTTCCCTACTATTATTATATTGTTATTTATTTCCCAGTGCTTATAAAAGTTATGTTCGCATTATACTGTTAGTCTATTAAGTGTGTGATAACATTATGTCTTAAAAATGTACATTCCTTAATAAAAAATACTTTTATTGCTAAAAATAGTAACCATCAGCAGAGTTTTCAAGGAGTCATAATCATAATCTTTTTGCTGGTGGAGGGTCTTGCCTTGATGTTGATGGCTGCTGACTGATCAGGGTGGTGGTCGATGAAGGTTGTGGTGACTGTGGCAATTTCTTGAAATAAGACAATGATGAAGTTTTCTGCATTGATTGACTCTTTCACAAGTGATTTCTCTGTAGCGTGCAATGCATTTTATAGTACTTTACCCACAGTGGAACTTCTTTCAAAATTGGAGTCAGTTCTGTCAAACCCTGCCACAGCTTTATCAACTAAGTTTGCATGACATTCTAAATCCTTTGTTGTCATTTCAGTGGTCTTCAGAGCATCTTCACCAGAAGATTCCACCTTAAGAAATCACTTTCTTTGCTCATTCATAAGCAGCAACTCCTCATTTGTGGAAGTTATCATCATGAGATTGCAGCAGTTAAGTCACATCTTTAGGCTTTGCTTTTAATTCTAGTTCTCTTGCTGTTATCACCACCTCTTCAGTTACTTCCTCAACTGAAGTCTTGAACCCCTCAAAGTCATCCATGAGAGCTGAAATAACTTTTTCCAAGCCCTTGTTAATGTTGATATTTTGCCCACTTTGCATGAACCATGAATGTTCTTAATGGCATCTAGAATGGTGAATCCTTTCCAGGAAGTTTTCCATTGACTTTTCCAAGATCCATCAGAGGAATCACTGTTCATGGCAGCTATAGCCTTCTGAAGTGTATTTCTTAAATAATAAGACTTGAAAGTCAAAAGTACTCCTTGATCCACAGGCTTCAGAATGGGTATTGTGTTAGCAAGCATGAAAACAACATTAATCTTGTACATCTTCTTCAGAGCTCTTGGGTGACTTGTGCATTGTCAGTGAGCAGTAATATTTTGTTTGTTTGTTTTGTTTTGTTTTTTGCGGTATGCGGGCCTCTCACTGTTGTGGCCTCTCCCGTTGTGGAGGACAGGCTCTGGACGCGCAGGCTCAGCGGCCATGGCTCACGGGCCCAACCGCTCCGCGGCATGTGGGATCTTCCCAGACGGGGGCACGAACCCGTGTCCCCTGCATCGGCAGGCGGACTCTCAACCACTGCACCACCAGGGAAGCCCAAGCACTAATATTTTGAAAGGAATCTTTTCCTGAGCAGTAGATCTCAACAGTGGTGTTTAAATATTTAGTAAACCATCTTGTCAACAGACATGCTGTCATATAGGCTTTGTTGTTCCATTTATAGAGCACAGGCAGAGTAGATTTAGCACAATTCTTAAGAGCCCTAGGATTTTCAGAATGGTAAATGAGCATTGGTTTCAGCTTAAAGTGACCAGCTATGTTTATCCCTAACAAGAGAGTCAGCCTGACATTGACTTCTCCTCTCTAGCTAAGAAAGTCCAAGATGGCATCTTATTCCAAAAGAAGATTGTCTTGCCTACGTTGAAAATCTGTTTTTAGTGTAACCACCTTCATTCATTATCTTGGCTTATTCTTCTGGCTAACTTTCCTCAGCTTTTACATTAGCACTTGCTGTTCACCTTGAACCTTTATGTTATGGAGATGGCTCCTTTCCCTAAAGCTCATAAACCAACCTCTGCTACCTTCAGAGTTTTCTTTTGCAGCTTCCTCACCTCTCTCAGCCTTCATAGAATTGAAGAAATTTAGGGCCTTGCCCTGAATTAGGCTTTGGCATAAGAGAATGTTGTGGCTGGTTTGCTCCTCTATCCAGACAATTAAAACATTCTCCATATCAGTAATAAGGCTGTTTCACTTTCTTATTTGTGTGTTCGCTGGAATCGCACTTTTAATTTCCTTCAAGAACTTTCCTTTGCATTCACAATTTGGCTGACTATTTGGTGCAAGAGATCTAGCTTTTGTCATATCACGGCTTTCAACATGTCTTCCTCACTAAGCTTAATCATTTCTAGCTTTTGATTTAAAATGAGAGATGTGCTACTCTTCCTTCCACTTGAATACACAGAGGCCATTGTAGGGTTATTAATTGGCCTAATTTCAATATTGTTGTGTCTCAGGGAATAGGGAGGCCTAAGGAGAGGAAGAGAGATGGAGGGACAGCCAGTCAGTGGAGCAGTCAGAACGCATACATTTATCAATTAAGTTTTCTGTCTTAGATGGATGTGGTTTGTAGTGCTGCCAAACTATTACAGTAGTAACATCAAAGATCACTGATCAGAGATCACCATAAGAAATATAACAATAATGAAAAAGTTTGAAATCTAGTGAGGATTACTAAAATGTGACACAACGTCATGAAGTTAGCAACTGCTGTTGGAAAAATGGCACTGATCGACTTGCTCAATGCAGGGTTACCACAAACCCTCAATTTGTAAACAAAACCCCAAACAAACAGAAAAACACAATATCAGCAAAGTGCAAGAAAATGAGGTATACCTGTTCTTTCATATCATTTATGGGCTATTAGCATCCTTGCATTTCAGCTTGAAGAACTCCCTTTGGCATTTTGTGTCTCATAATTCATGTAGGCTTTCTTCATTCTTTTTCATTTTTTTTTCATTTTAATTGAATAGTTCCTAATGACTTGTTTTGAGTTCACAGATTATTTCTTCTGCTTGATCAAATCTGCTGTTGATGCTCTCTACTGCATTGTTCATTTCATTCATTGCATTCTTCAGCTCCAGAATTTGTTTGGCTCTTTTTTTATGTTTCTGCCTTTCTGTTGAACTCTCATTTTGTTCCTAATTATTTTCTTGATTTTGTTAAGTTGTATATATTTGTTCTCTTGTAGCTTGCTGAACTTCTTTGACACAATTATTTTGAGTTCTTCTTTGACAATTTCTAGATCTCCAATTCTTCGGGTCAGTTATTGGAAAATTATTGTATCCCTTTTGTGATGTCATGTTTCCTTGATTTCTGTTGTCTCTCGTAGAATTGCATTTGTCTGTGCATTTGATGGATCAGTCACCTCTTCCAGACTTTACAGAATGGTTTTGGTGGGGAAAGGCCTTCACCTTTGGGTGGCTGCAGAGACATTGATTGGGTGACTGTGGTTGTTCCAGCTCCAGGGCAGCCCAAGTGGCATAGTCTCCATGCAGCTCTGTCAGCTGAGGTCATCATTGGTGAAGATTGCATGCATCCTCAAAGGCCAGTACTAAGGGTATCTGCAGCTGCTGTGAGCGCTGTTGTGATCTTCAGTGGTGAAGTCTGCTGGGGACATCCTGACATCCTTTTCTACCTTGGAGGATGTCATGGCCAAGGGCATCACTTTGGGTGCTATGTTTGGCTTCAGGTACATTCACAGTGGTGGTGGCACTGATGTCTGATATGTCGCATTCATGGAACAGTGACATACCTGAGATCTGGAGCTTGGGTGCTTGTGGAGCAACCATGCCTCCAGGGTCCAGGACACTGCTCACCAACAGCTCTGTGCCTGAGGTATGGGCACATGTGGAGCAGCCATGGAGCTGGGGACTAGAACACGTGCATTTGCAGAGGAAAGTGGTTCTGGGGTTCAGGTCCACTTGCAGTGGCTCCAGTGCCTGAGTTACAGGTACTTGCAGGGCAGCTGCAGGTCTGGGGTTTGGAGCTCAGGAAAACATAGCGTGGTCACAAAGTTGGGGTCTGAAACATGGGCGTACATGGAACACCCATGGCTCTGGGGTCAGGGTCATGTATGGGTTTGGGGGTGGGGGACTGACAGCCCTGACTCCAGGGCAGTGGAACAGAAGCTTCTCATGAGGGAGGTACAGCATCACGTCTCTCTTCAGTGATCCATGGTAATCCATCATTGGTTACCTCAGTCATGCAAGCTGCTGGTGTCTCTGTGGAGCAGTCTTCTGGGGTTTGCACTGACAAACAGGGTCCTCTTTCATGAAAGCTGTAGAGAGTCTGTTGCAGAGGCTGTTCAGGTTCTCAGTGGCAAGGGTTTCCAGGGTCTTCCACAGAGCAGAGGCCACTGCAGCAAATGATGGCATCTGTTATGTGGCTAGTACTGATATCTTCTGCCCTTCCTCGTTCCTAGCCATCTTGAGATGTCTCAGATAAGCCAGCCTTCCCAGTGACCCTTTTCATGTGGTTATTCTGTTTTGCTCCACTGTGTTGCTGTAGGTTTTTAGTTGGACTCTTGAGCCCTCCCAGAGCTATTTTCTTTTGTGGATAGCTAATTATTGTATTCTGTGGGGAGATGAAAGCTGATATCTTCTACTTTGGTATCTTGCTGAGGTCATCTCCTTTCTTTATAAGGGCATTTAAAGCTATCAATTTCCCTACGGGGACTGCTTTCACTGCATTCTATAAGTTTTGATATACTGTGTCTTCATTTGCATTCATCCGAAACAGTTTTTATATTTTCTTTTGATTTCTTTTTTGACCATTAGTTATTCATAATCATGTTGCTCAATTTCCACATATTTGTGAGTTTATCAAATTTTCTTCTGTTATTTATTTCTAATTTCATTACATTGTGGTTGAAAACATACTTTGTATTATTTAAACTTTAAAACATTTATTGAAGTTTGTTTTATGGCCAGCATATGGTCTATTTTAGATAATGTTCCATATGCACTTGAGAAGAATACATATTATGCTATTGTTGGAGGGAGCCCTTTGTTAGTATCTGTTAGGTCTAGTTGGCTTCTAGTGCTGTTCAAATTTTATACTTCCCTATTGGTCTTCTCACTCGTTGTTCTATCTGTTATTGAAAGTGAGTTATTGAAGTTCCAACTGTTATTGTTGATTGTTTCTCCCTTCATTTCTGTCAGTTTTGTTTCATGTATTTTTGTACTCTGTTATTAGGTTCATATATGTTCGTAGTTGTTATATTTTCCTAATGGATTATAGATTCTATGTTCTTAGGTTTTGTAGTTAACATAGCTTTTCCCCAGATTATGGGTGTTACGCTTGATGGTTGTTTTATTGCTCGTGTGTGTGTGTGTGTGTGTGTGTGTGTGTGTGTGTGTGTACATAATTAAGTGGAGATTCAAGAGTGGGTCTTTAGAGACCACAAGTCAAACAACTGGTACTTCACGTTGGAGGTGTTTTTTTTATAGTTTTCAAAATAAGAAAAAGGTGATTCAGTTCATAGACCTACATTTAATTATATCATATTTTTTATTTGCAAAATGGTTGAGAAAGAGCAATAAAAAAAAATTAAGGTTGTAGAACATATATATTCTTTTATTCTATCAACCACACTGAGGTCTAATTAAACAACGGCTCCTACTTTAGGATGTACAGGAAATCTTGCCTCTTCTATTATGCAACTGTTTGGAATCACTGAACAACAACCTCGATAAAATCTCTCAAAGTCCTAAAAGCATTGTTGTACAACATTTGTCAAAATGATGATATTTTTCAGAGGGTTGGAATCATATTAATCGTAACATTCCTAATAGGGACAACAGTAGGGGATCCATCGTGGGACAGTATTCGGGATCAGGCCCTGGGCAAGCCATCTGAAGAAATCAAAGAATGCCAAAAACCAAAGCCAATCCTTCTTCATACTGGAGAGGTAATACATTTTGATTATCATGGTGAAATTAGTATATCGTTAATTTTACATTTATGAATTATCAGATATGAATAGTAGCTCTGTGTTGAATAGTAGATCTGTGTGTTATTCAGATGTTCCCATACCAAATTTTTAATATTAAAAAATATGGATGCTATAAGTGTAACTCTAAGAAATAAGGGTTATGATTATTAAATACACTGACTTAGAGTTTTACATCTATAGTAAATAAATGAAGCAATTAGAACAGTGGAAAAGGAAGAATAAGAGTAACATTTTTCTTATTCAGGATTTGTTTATGTTGACTCCAGGATAGGAGTGAACACAGAATTCTTTGCAGAGAAAAACATCTCAGGTTATTTTCTCACAACTCAGGCAACATTATTAAGTAAAGCAATATTCTTTAAATACTCTTTGGAAGATGAATTTTCATATTCATACAGTGTTCATACTATCATGGATTTTTGATGTAGAAAAAATTTTTAAATAGAGTTTTTTTCTAATATTTAATTAAAATTCTCCAGGAAGAAGAAAGAGAGGAAACAAAGGAATAGAGGGAAAGATTCTACTAATCTGTATATGGTAAAGGATAGATTCTCTTGGAGAAAACCTAAAAAGTAAGGCAAGACTTGGTAACTGAAGATTTAAAGTAAAAAGAAATCATTAACTTAAGCTATTCCAAATGATGGTAATTTCTTATTCATCTTGTATAAGGATAGTCACCATGGTAATATAGGAGAACACTTGGTTATCTATTACACATTGTGATTCCACAATGATAAATCCATTAGAAACTTCATTGATGAGAAAATAAGTCCAGGTTAATGGGACACTGGTATATAAGATTTACATCTTATTATTATTGAATAGATAGAATATTTAATACTACATGAATTAGAAAAGAAATAATGATATTAGGATAAGACACCCCAAAACAGCTGGAAACATTTAAAATCCTTTAATAAAGGAACTTCTATGAGCAGCGTCAGTTTCTTGACGATAGAAAGAAAAATATTCTTAACACAGTTTTCATGCTTTTGGTTCTTAGCTGTCAAAACCTCATCCCTGGCACCCAGATATAGTTGATGTTCAGATTATTACTCTTGGGTTCTTGGCCATCACTGCCATCCCTGGGGAGTTTACGTAAGTTCCTGTTTTTCTTTTTGTAGTTACACATGTAACTGTTGTGGATGTGTTTCTGTTGGGATCACTTCTTATCATGGGCAGATAATTCTGTACTGACTCCTTTGTATCCTACTGTGCTATGTTTGGCGACGGTGACAAATATTCCTACCCTCTTTTGGTGGGGCCTCTGAAGAATGAATCTCTCTCTGCCTGTTACTAGTGGGTAACTTGAAGTACACAGAAAAATTTGAAAAGTTATCATTCCAATAAAATTATGCAGTGATTTATTATGTCAGTAGAAAGACTTTAAATAATATTAAAACATAGGGTCGTGAAACAATCGATTTAGGTATTAGAAGCATGGAAGCATATTTTAAATCCGCTCCTTATGCCATATTTCCTATCTTAGTAAGTAGCAATTTTTTATCTTTTCATTGCTCAGGCCCTAAATCTTAGAGTCATCCCTGAATTCTCTCTTTTTCAGTTTTCCCTGCTTTCAATCCTTCAGCAAATTCTGTATGTTCTATTCAACAGTTTCCATCATTCTTCCCCTCCCCACCCCCCAGCCCCAACCTGGGTCTAAGCCACCATTATCTCTCCCCTGGATTTTACTGCAATAACCTCCTGTCTCACCTTCTTGCTTCTCCCTCACTCCTCTATAGTCTTTCCTCAACATTATAGACAGAGTAATCCCTGTAAAGCATAAGTCAAATCATGTCACTACTCAAAACCTTTCAATGGCTTCTAACTCTCCAGAGAAATTCTCAAACGCTTGTAATATCCGACAGGGCCCTATGTGATCCACTCTTCAGCAAGCTCTCTGATCTGATTTCATACCACTCCCCCTTGATCACCCCTGCTGCAGCCACCTTGGCTTCAGTGCCATTCCCAGACTACCAAGCACGCTTCTATTTTAGGGCTTTTGAATTTACAGTTCCTTCCGCCTGAAACACTTACCCTCCATTTATCTCCATGGCCAAGTCTTTTATTCCTTCAATTCTCTGCTCAAAACTCTAACAGAGTTGCCAGTCTTGCTTACATGATATCACATTGTCTTTACCCCCCCACCACTCCTACCACCACCACATCACTACAGCATCAGCACGAACACCACCATCCCCACAATGACCACCACCATCCTCTTTCATCCTTATCCTACCTTATACTCTCCATAGCACTTACAGTCATCTCACTTTTTTATTTGCTTGTTGACCATCTTCCCTCCCTAGAATGTCAGCTCCATACTGTTGAATCCTTAGCAGTTTGAAGTGGGTCTGGTATGTGGTAGGTGTCCAATATTTTACTGAAGGATTAAATGAATGAATGAAATAGTAAGTTCTTTGTAGGCAGGAACAGTACACTCTCTACTTGCCTCAGCTGTTATTAAATAGAATGCAACCTATTGTCGACTCAGTGAATGGAAAGTGATTGGGATCTTTTGCCAGTGATATTCATTGATTCTGTTTTCCTCCTTCAAGTTGTCTGTTTTCACTTTAGGATTTGTTTTGAAGATACGGCAGTGAGGAAAAAAGCTCAACTTTAACTTGCATTGTTTCTGTACACTTTACTATTGTTAGCCAGGCTAACATTTTGGCTTTCACTACAAGTCTTTCTGTGTACCTTGTGTACATTCTGAATAGGAAAACACTCTGATAATTCTGTTTTCTTGACTCAGGACCATGTCTGGACGAAGACTTCGGGAGGCAGTTCAAGAGGTAAATTAAAAATGAAATAAAATATCCATATGCATTTTTATTTGGAAAAGAGAAAAGAATTCCCTGTCCCTGTGATCTGGCACCTTTTAAATTATTCTTTGCGAAGATGACGAGAGTTTTACACATCTTGAAAATAACGGCTGGAGGTGAAAATGAAATATTAATGGCATAAGAACAAACTTAAAAAATATAAGAGAACTATAGTAAGATTAAAATATTTCATTTGTATTTATGTACGAATAATTTAAAAATTGATAATGGTTTTATGGATTCAGTAGTAAATGACCCCAAGTACATTAGTATCTTATAGTCCTGTGTAAATAAAAATCTAACACATGTTAAAAATGCTGTATTTTATTTATATTTGTGATTTTCTTTACATTCAGAAAGTATTGTAAATGGTTCTAAGATGACATAATCAACAAATGTTTTATTATTTGGAGCTGGAAATAACTCCTGTGGTTAGCTAATATGTTCCCATTATACTTTTTTGGAAATTGATAAAATATCTGTATTTTGGTAATAAGAAGATTCTGCATCTGCAAATGCAATCGTTAAGATGTTTGGAGATCCATTGACTTGCCCAACTGTAGTGCAGAGTTATGGCCTTAAGTTTTCCTAAGGGATCCTTAGATACTCCTGTACTCCTAGGCAGTTTAGATCATTAGGAAAAATATTGTTAAGATATTTATCTTACACTAATGATTCATATTTATAATTGTATGTTAAGTATAAGTAGGATGATAATACACTATAAGATGAAGAGTAATTTTATTGCACTCTCCCTTTCCCCCTAGGAATTTGCAACTTATGGGATGCTGAATATGACTGTTGTTATTTCGGGTCTATGCAATGTATATACACACTACATTACCACCTATGAAGAATACCAGGTAAAATTAAAAGTTCTCATCATTTAAATGAATTATACCCTGGTCAAGACTATTGCGTCAAATGCAGAATTTCTTTGTGGACTTCCTCAATCGTGTTTTTGAGAGGTGATTTTGTTTTAGGGCTGGTAAGAGAATGATAAGCCAGAGGTTGTATTTGGGAGTTCTAGGTTGACCATTTCCAAGTTCAGGTCAAAATTCTAGTCTCACTGACTTCCACTTTCTCTGAAATAAATTACTCTGTCAGGGGCACTGATAATAAGCCTGGGTTATGGCATACAACATTCCTAACTCTATCCTTAATACTTCTGGTGCCTTAAACTTCTGTAGAACCTGGGAAAAACTCCCATTGATAGCTTCTCTTTATTGAGTGCACTGGCTAAGCACCTTGCAAATGTGATCTTACATAGTCCTCACAATTAGCCCTGACTGAAGTAGGGTATTATTATATCCATGATACAGATTAAGAAACAGAGCCTCAAAAAAATTAGGGAGGCTGCTGCCTGGTAATGCGTTTTTGTTTACAAATAGTACAGAAAGTAGCCCAAGTACTTTTAAACAACAGTAGTTAAAAATGTGAAAATGGTGTAGAGTTCCACAATTAATGGTTTCTAATACATCTGCAGGTATAACTTGGCAATCCATACTGTGGCACACAGGCTACCCCTTGACAAATACTCAGTAATTCCAGCAGTAGAGTCTGCCCTGCTGCCCTCTGTTGACTTTACTGAAGGGTCCCTGCCTTCTAGGAAATCCTGTTGAATAAAGGTTCTTAACTGGGGTAAACTTAGATGTGAATAAGTTTTCACATATCCACTTTTTCATTTATCTGTAACTGTCTTTTAGCATCTCTTTCAATTATGAATGTAGGCAACAAATGACAGAATATCAGCTGTACCTCTGACTTTTGTCACCAATAGGAACCATGAATATTTTTCATATCACAAATAGTTACTGCACATCTGGAAATACCTTTTACTCTCATTGCTATTTTAAAATCACAGTAGTTATTAGATCTGCTACTAGATCTTGTTATTCAGTAGCATCATACAGAAGCACAAACATCACTCTGTTGCAAAATTTGTTTATTATTGTTTGATTTCAGTTGAATGGGTTTCCTTTGTCAATCCATGTATTTTATTTTATGTGTTTAGAAATGTTGCTCTGAAAGGGGTCCATAGGCCTCAACAGACTGCCAAAGTAGTCCAAGGTGCAAGTAAAGTTAGGAACCCCTACTAGCTAGTCTCCTGGTTAGGGACATGAAAAGATTAGTATTAATTAACTAATTAACTTATTCAGTCAACAGATATGTTTTGTGAGAGATACTGTACTAGCCACTATCTGGGCATAACAATGCCTTGCCCTCAAGACCACTAGAATTTATGGGCCAGTAAAAGACATAGAAGAAAGCAGATGATTACACTTCTGTGAAAGGGATGCACAAGGTGTTGTGAAAACGAGGAGGAAGAGCACCAGTTTAGACTGGGTATTTGAAGTTGGGGACTGGCAGATTTTCACGAAGATGTAGAATTTGTCCAAGTTATTGAGAATGAGTAAGGACTAATTAAGCAAATAAAAGTTAGGGAGGGTGTTCCATATTGAGGGAGCTACATACACGAAGGTCCAGAGGGGCAGACTTAGTATATTTAAGGGGCCATAATTAGTTGAGTACCATGGAATTAGCATGATGACGGCAGTGAGACAGGGGCTAGAGTGGGAGGCAAGGGTTAGATCGATGGAGAGTCTTTTATGCTGTGCCTCAGAGCTTTGATTCAATAAGTAAGATTTTGGGGAACTGCAGTAGAATTTAGAGGAAAGAATGCTCTGTTGAAATCTGTAATTTAGAAAGCTCACTGGGCTGGCAGTGTAGGAAATGAATTGGAAGGACAAGTGTAGAGGCAGAGAACTGATTAAGAAGCTGTAGTTATGATCTGGGTGAGAGCTAAGGGTTTGACCAAGGTAAAGCAGTAAAAAAGAGGAAAATGAAAAAATTCAAGAGATGTTAAGTAATGATGGCTTGGAGACTTATAGGATATAGGATGAAGGAGAGAGTGGGGTCTAAGCTGACTGCAAGATGATCCTGGCATGGGAGACTGGAAGGATGGCCTTCACTGAGATGAAGAATGTTGCAGGGAAAGCTGATATATTTGGAGTGATGAGTTCCAGGTTAGATTTGATGAATTGGAGGTTTCTGTGGAACAACCAAAGCCTTGGCGCTCAGGTAAAAGGAGTTGTATTTGGTTCCATTTTATAGTTCTATGATGGTTAAATGTCCTTCTCCAGATAGTTCCATCACCCCCCAGTTTATCCAGGAGTTACTAAGACTCTTATTTTTCCTCATTTTTTTCTCCTGCTGTACTCTTTGGGGGAAAACATTTATATTACAAGTACTTAAGATAGACATAAACTCAGGAGCTATTACTCTCTTTCAGGTTAACTGGATGGTTGGTCCAAATGGCATAAGCCAGGAGAATTCTTCACTGCCTTGAACAAGTAGTTGATGGGAGCCATTTACTTTTGCTGGTAAATGGAAATGCCCACTCTCCTTTGTCATAAGTAGTCTTGAATTATGTCAGTTTGGATTATGCAAGATGTGCAGTCATCACCCCTCACTAAAATGCAACACCTCTGTAAATGGATCGAAATACGCAGAATGGTATAAGACTCTGTTCTGCCTCTCCTGCAGGCTCAGCGGTATGAGGCAGCATCCACAATTTATGGACCACATACTCTGTCTGCTTACATCCAGCTTTTCAGAGTCCTTGCTAAGGCCATTGCTACGGTAATCAAAAATTGTATGTTTGTGTGTCTCAGGGGTGGGGAGATGCAGAGGGAAGCAAAAAAGACCTTAGCTTTGAGTGTTCAGTTTCTTTGAAAATCTTTATATTTAAAAATATTGTAGCTGTGAGGTATCTCTAAGAAGTGAAACTGGTAAAATAAATTCAGAGTCAGTTAACATCTTTTGGTAGTGACCATTTTTCATACCTATTATCCTCCCAATCACCTTGTGAAGTATGGAGGTATTTTTCCCCATTTTTCAGATGAGCCAATAGGTTCAGAGATGAGAAGTGATCAAGCTTACTATAACTGTGAGTTGAACCAGTGCTCTCTAATCTTGGTCAGTTTCTCTCCAGTTGCTTCCTGAATTGAGTGGTTTATCAGTTCTGAGATGCCCATTTTCCATATTATAACATCTCTGAAATTGGGATGTATTGGGTTGGCCAAAAAGTTCATTCGGTTAATGAATACGTTGTTTTATAAAGTTCTTGGTGAAAATGAAAAATGTCTTTTACTTTTACCTAAAACTGAAGAAACTTTTTGGCCAACTCAATATCTTCCAATCAAAGGAATCTTACAATTATAGTTAGTAGCATGTTTTCACTTTCTTGGTGGTTCTAATTGTATCTACCTAAAATCTGTACACCTAAATAAGTTTACTTAAAGGAACTCCACTTGTGTAAATCTTCCCTCTGGCATATAGTTTATGTATGAAGCTTCACTCTGGTGTCAAAAGATTAGTCAATAAGCAGGATAAGGACTTTAATGTGATAAATGGACCCTTGTACAATACCACATAAGCCCCAATAAAGGCTGTGAGGCAATGATGGCATAGCAAAGACAATAAAGCCCTTTCACAGAAAGAGCTTGGATATATTAAATTGAAACAAAACTGCTGTTTCTGTAGGTCAAAATAGTGAAATATGGGCAATTTCATATGTCTCCATCTAATTAGTTATTGACTGTGTATTTGAAGTTTCAGTACAAGGTATTTACTTCAGATATATTTTAATTATCAGGTTATTGTTTTATCATAATATTCTTTTCAATTTTAGGTCTGATAATTTTTTAAAAAACAAACTATTTTTAGTTTTCATCATAAAAGCTAACTATTTGTAGAATATTCAGATTATACAGAAAAGTATAAACCTCTAACCCATCTCTAGAGATAACCACTGTTTAACTTTCATGCAATTACAGGTTTATAGCTCTTCCCATGGAAGTAGAGTCATCAAATTCTATAGTGATATTTAGGAAGAAAAGTGTGATTCATTTTGTGGAAATTTGTTTCAGAATTTTACAGTTACGTGTCTAAGAATATCTATGTGATCTTGAAAAAAAAAAAACCGCTGAGTATCTGTAAGCTTATCTTCCCATTTGCAAAATGAGAATGATAACGAGTAGGTTATGTGGCTGCTGTCAAGATTAAACATATAAAGCAAGGATTAAAGTACATCAAATCCATATGAGGACTATTTAAAATTTGAGATTAGAATTTTGGTGACACTATTAAAGGTGGCAAATTTTGTGGAAAGTATAGATTAAACCAGTCATGATACAGGCTGGTCTTAACTTTTAAATTAAAAATATATTTATTATATTCTTTAATGAGCACAGAGAAGGATTTAGGAAAAAACTTGGTAGTGACCTTGGATAAGAGAGACTCAACACTTTTTAAACCTTAGAAGAATAATTACAGTGTCATGTTACAGAGGCTTATCATGTGTTTCTCTCCAGAGTCATACAGTTAAAGAATGGCTGTCCCAGAATCTAAACTCGTGGAGCATGATTCCTAGCTTACACTCTAGATTATACTGCCTAGGGGAGTGAAAGTGTTACCTGTGACTGACACTTTCTTCTAGTCACAAAAGTTAAAATTATGGACATCTAGGCTCCTATTTCAGCAGAGTTCCCCTCGCATTTTGTTGCAGTTGTTAGCTCTTGGGAAGAGGGAGAGGGAGTGGGAAAGTGAGTGTGTATGTGTTTGCTTTAATGAAGGCATTTTTGGGGATCTGGGGGGAAGGGTCTTGACTCTACATTGTATGCTTCTTAAGCAAATGCTCTCTGTTCTAGGATACAGTAGCCAATCTGAGCAGCGGTCCAGAGCCTCCATTTTTCAAAGACCTGATGGCCCCATTAATCCCTAATGCTGTGGATAGAGCGCCTGTAGGCACAACTTTTGGGGATGTCCTGCAGCCAGCCAACCCTAAATACAGAGTGGTAAGACTCGCAAAGAGGTCTTGGGATCCTTCAGAAGACTGTGTGGGGATGGGGGGAAAGATGTTTAATGTCACCACCTGCCTCGAATCATGCCTCGGACCAGCTGTTAGCAATAATTTAGAAAATTGTTCTTATCTCTGCAGAGGCTCTGAAAACATGAAAATGGGGAAGTATTTATTTTTCAGTTGGTAATTGTGGAAAATTGAATTTCTAAAATTCAAATTATTCCTTTTCTTTTTAAAGGGATTGTCCTGGAACCATTCATTGTAGCATAGAAAAGTTGTCTATGATATGTCAAGGATAGGAAAAGCACATAGAAATGAAACAGGATTTCTACCACTACTATCTGATATAGAGCTTGTGTCTTGCAACTTTGCTAAATCATTTATTAGTTCCAATAGATATTTTTGGTGTGGATTCCTTAGAAATGTCTATGTATAGTATGTCATCTGTGACTAAGAACAGGTTTACTTATTCCTTTATGAATTTCTTTTGTGGATGCCTTTTAATTGTTTCCTTATTGCACTGGCTAGAGTCTCCAATGCAATATTGAAAAGAAGTTGTAAGACTGGACATCCTTATCTTGTTTCTAATCTTAGGAGGAAAAGTATTCAGTCATTAAGTATAATGTTTTCTTTAGAATTTTTGTAGATGCCCTTTATCAGGTTAAAAAAATTCCCTTCTGTGTCTAGTTTGTTGAGAGTTTTTATGAAGAAAAGGTGTTGAAGTTTTTCAAATCTTTTTCTGTGTCTACTGAGGTGATCATGTGGTTTTTGTTTTTTATTCTATTAATAGGGTGTATTGTATTGGTTGATTTAAGATATTAAATAAATACCCTTTAGTAATGGTATATAATACTTTTTACATGTTGTTAAATTTGGTTTGCTAGCATTTTTCTAAAGAGTTTTGTACTCATGTCCATGAGGGGCATTTGTAGTCTTCTCTTCATGTGTCGTCTTTGTCTGCCCTTGGTATCGGGGTGACACTGGTCTCAGTAAAGGATTAGAAAGTGTTTCCTCTTGTATTTTCTGAAAATGTATGCAAAAGATTGATGTTATTTCTTCCGTAAATATTGGATGAGGTTTACCAGCAAAGTCATTTGAATTTGGGCTTCTTTTTATGGCAAAATTTTAAATCACTAATTCAGTTCCTTTACTCGTTTTAGGCCTATTCAGATTTTCTGTTCTTGAGTCAATTATGTGTCTTTCTAAGAGTTTACTTTGTATTTAGGAATTTTCCCATTTCATATAATTGTCTAATGTGTTGGGATAAACTTGTTCATAATATTCCTTTATAATTCTTTTAATTTCTGTAAGGTCAATAATGATGTCCCCTCCTTCTGCCTGATTTTGCTGACATGTCTTCAAAGAGCCATCTTTTAGCTCCATTGGTTTTATCTGTTTTTCCATTTCACTGATTTTTGCTCTAGTGTTTCATTTCTTTCCTTCCGCCTGCTTTGATTTTATTTTGCTCTTCGTACACCCTCTTCTTTTGCATTTCTTAAGGTGGATGCTTAGGTTATTTTTATGTTTTAGTGTCCTTTTTTAATTCCTCTGTTGGTTTTTTACTATGTACATTTTTAGCTGTTTTCCTGGTAGTTATTTTAGGGACTTGAAAAAGAACTCTGTTTCTTCTCTTTACACTCCACTCTCAATACTTCTGACAGCAGATGTGTGGAGGTTTCCACCCACCAAGTAACTCTCCAGTTCTCTGTGGACACCAATTTGATGTCCTACAATTCAATTCAATTCTGATGGTATTTACTTGGGGTTGGCACAGATCCCACAGGTTAAGGGCTCAGTCCCACTAGACTGCACCCTCTCCCTCACCTCCCGCTCCCCATACACACATATTTCAGACACCAGTGGCAAATCCAAGTTGTCACGTGTGCTTCTAACAGCCTGGCTATAAATTGGAGATTCCCATGTCCTCCTCCTCAGGTTTAATGACTTGCTAGAATAGCTCACAGAATTTAGGAAAATAGCTTACTTACCAGATTACCAGTTTATTATAAAAGGTTACAACTTAGGAACAACCAGTGGAGAGATGCATAGGGCAAGGTATGGGGGAAAGAATGCAGAGCTTCTTCAGCCATGCCACCTTCCCAGAGTCTCCACATATTCACCAGCCTGGAAGCTCTCCAAACCGAAAACTTTAGGGATTTTTGTGGAGGCTTCATTATGTAGCCATGATTGACTAAATCATTGGCCATCGACAGTTAACTCAACCTCCAGCTCTTTTCCCTTCCCTGGAGATCAGGGGGTTGGAGTTGAAAGTTCTAACCCTCCAATCACAGCGTTTGTTTGCCCCCATTCTGAGGTTATGCATAAGTCTGCAGCCACCAGTCATCTTAATAACATACAAAAGACACGTTAGCGGAGATTCCAAGGGTTTTACGAGCTGTGTGCCAGGAAATGGGAGCAGAGACCAAATATATATATATGTATATTTATATCTCACGTCACAGAGCTATAATACGCATCTTAACTAACCACAACCGATTTTAATATAATACTAACTTAATTCTAAAAAATACAAAAAGATTCTTCCCAAATGTCTTTTTTCCCTTTCCCATTTTTGGTGATATTGTCACATATTATATCTACATGTAAATGTAATAATACAGTGTTATAATTATTGTTTTATAAAAGCTTATGTCTTTTAAAGACATTAAAAAAATCTATGAAAAAGTATATTTAGGGCTTCCCTGGTGGCGCAGTGGTTGAGAGTCCGCCTGCCGATGCAGGGGACACGGGTTCGTGCCCTGGTCCAGGAAGATCCAACATGCTGCGGAGCGACTGCGCCTGTGAGCCATGGCCGCTGAGCCTGTGCGTCCGGAGCCTGTGCTCCGCAACGGGAGAGGCCACAACAGTGGGAGGCTCGCGTACTGCTAAAAAAAAAGTATATTTATAGAAAAATTTTATTTACCTACATATTTACCAGTTCTAGTACTCTTTATTTCTTTTTAAGAATTTGTATTATCATCTAGCATCATTTTCTTTCAGCTGGAAGGACTTCCTGTAGTATTTCTTGTAAGACAGTTATACTAACAACAAATTCTCTCAGCCTTTGTTTATCTGGAATGGATTTATCTTATCTTTGAAGAATGGTTTTGCTGCATTCTTGATTGAAAATTTTTTTTCTTTTATTACATTGAATATGTTATCCTGTTACTTTCTGTACTTCACTCTCTAATGGAAAGTCAATTGTTAATTTTATTGTAATTTCTCTGTAAGAAATGAATCACTTTTGCTGCTTTCAAAATTTTCTTTTTGTCTATGTCTACCACTAGTTTGCTACAATATATCTAAATGTGAATCACTTTGTGATTATCCTACTTGGAATTTGTTGAGTTCCTTGGATCTATAAGGTAACATTCATCAAATCTGGGAAGTTTTCAGCCATTATTCCTTCAAAAAGTTTTTTGTTCCTTTCTCTCTTTCTTCTAGTTTTGGAACTTCTGTTTTGTGAATGTCAATATACTCGGTGTTGTCCCACATGTTTCTGAGGCTCTGTTAATTTTACTTCAATCTTTCTTTCCCTCTCTATTCTTCATATAAGATAATTTATGTTGATAAATTCTAGTTCACTTATTCTTTCTTCTGTCATCTCACATTTGCTGTGAAATCCCTCTAGTGAATTTTTCATTTCAGTTGTTGTGATTTTCAACTCCAGAAAATTCTCTTCACTGTGTCTTTGTTTGTTAAATCATTATCCTTTAGTTCTTTAAACCTGATTTATATTAGTTCTTAGAACATTTTAATAACAGCTCCTTTGAAGTCTTTGCTAAATCTAACATCTGAGGACACAGAGAAGCAGTTTTGATTGTTCCTTTTTTCCCCTTAGTATGGGTGATACTTTCTTGTATGTACATCTCATTTCATTGTTGTTGTTGTTTGAATACTGCATGTTTGTTGATATATTGTAGCAACTCTGGATTCTAGCTTCACTTCCCCACCCCAGAGTTGTTATTTTCGTTTCTTTGTTTGCTCATTTAAAACTTGACTGGACTAATTAGTAAAGTCTGTCTCTCTTACAGTGTATGGCTGCTATATCTTTGCTCAGGTTTTTATACTTGATTTTAAGTCTCACTCTCAAGTGTTGCTTCTGTGATCACAGAACTTAATGTTCAGCTGGATATTGTTCAGAGTTTGTATTTAGGTGGCTCAAGGAGTAAGAATTTCAGTCTCTGCTGATGGAACTGTGTGGGCTAGGGTATGCATTCAAACTTCAGACCATTTTCAGTTTTCCCCAAATTTTAATTTCCACTGGGATCTCTTATATCTCCTCTGCACATACATCCAGACATTAGCCAGGGATATATGGGTGGTTTGGGCCTGCTCTCTTCTCTGTGTATGATCATAGCCTCTGATTAGTCCAGGATAGGATAAGAGCTTATTAAAACCATGACAGTTATCTTCCCCACAAACTATTAAATCACCAATTACCAGTCTAGCCACTATCCCTCAATGTTTGCCTTCCACTGAGATCACCACTTTAAATGGCTATGTTCCAAATTAAGTAAGTTCCTTCTGGCAGCAGCAGAAAAGCTGTTGATTTTATGGCCTTCCCTGCTCTGGTTGAAATATAGTACTACAGAGGATGAGAGCAACCCTGGTAAGAACACCAAAAACTTCCACTGTGCTTACCACTAAGTTTAGTAGTTTTAATGAACAAACATTTCTCAGCTTTTGGTTGATAATTGAAGTGCTAAAATGGTTATTTTTAGAGTTACATATGATCCAGCAATCCCACTCCTGGACATATATCCAGAGAAAACTCTAAAATGATATAGGCACCCCAGTGTTCACAGCAGCACTATTTACAATAGCCAAGATATGGAATGGAAGCAAACTAAATGTCCATTGACAGATGAATGAATAAAGAAGATGTGGTATTATATAATATACAATAGATACTACTCAGCCATAAAAAAGAACGAAACAATGCCATTTGCAGCAACATGGATGGACCTAGAGATTATCATACTAAGTGAAGTAAGTCAGACAGAGAAAGACAAATATCATATGCTATCACTGATATGTGGAATCTAAAATATGATACACATGAAATTATTTACAAAAGAGAAACATACAGAGATAGAAAATAAACTTTTGGTTACTAAAGGGGAGAGTGGGGAGGGAATAAATTAGGAGTTTGTGATTAGCAGATACAAACTACTGTATAGAAAATAGATAAACAACAGGGTCCTACTGTTGCACAGGGAACTATATTCAGTATCTTGTAATAAGCTATAATAACCTATAATGGAAAAGAATATGAAAAAAGTATATAACTGAATCACTGTACACCAGAAACTAACATGACATTGTAAATCAACTATTTCAAGAGGTAAAATAAAATTTAAAAATGGTTATTTTTGACAGTGTTGTCTATTTATATAGTTGCTTTTTAGGGAGGGGACCTACTGACCTCCTCACTCTTTCATGTCAGAAACGTCTGTTCTATACCACTACTGTTTGAATTGGCACATTATATTTGTAGTGGGGTTGTCTCTCACAGTTAAGGTGAGTGTGACTAAGCAGGAAATTGTGATGGTAAGAAGAAAAATCAAGGACAAGAACGCTTTTAAGGGTTAGGAAAATTTGGCTAACTGGATACAAATTTTATTTTTTTAAGTGAACCATGATATTGGCTGCAGGGCTGATTGCTCTATATAAAGAATATACTGATTTTTGCAGAAAATTCTAATTGTTGTTGAAACATTTTGCTAACCATTGGTGAGACTGGCTAATTTGATAATCTCACTGGTGAAAATGAAGAAAATTAGAAAAAATAAATTAATGCTAGTTATTCAGGGGAGTTAACAGTAAAGTAAATAATTGAACAGCACATCTCAGTTTAGATGGTCATCATTGATTATGAATCCATGGACTGTTTTTATTAAAAAATGTTTTTAATTGGGCTAGGTCTTAGAGGATGAATAAGAGTTCACAGAGCCTGTCAAGACATACCACCTCTAGGTATATGGACTATAGAGGGCCTAAGGTGGAGCAGCAGTGGGAAATTACCTGTAAAAGGTCTTGTGTGCCATAGTAAGTCATGTGAAGACTTACTTGTTTGTTGGTTTGTTATTTTAAAAAATATTTTTATTGATGTATTATTAACATACAATAAACTACATATTTAAAGTGTACAGTTTGGTAAATCTTCACTATTAAGGCCATTTACTTCTTTTTGAATGATATTTAGTTTCTGTATCTCAAGGAATTTGTCCATTTCATTTCATCTAAGTTATTTGAATTTGCAGGTGTAAAGTCATTGCCAATTTTTCCTTATTATCTTTTACATATCTATAGAATCTGTATTGATGTCCCCTGTTTTATTCCTTGTACTGATAATTTGAGCCTTCTGTTTGATTTTTATCTCTTGATCATTCTGGCCAGTGGTTTTATTCCATTGATATTTTTCTGGTCTTTGTGTTACTGTCATATATTTTACTTTTATATGATTTATCACCTCCATCATGGATTGTTGTTATTTTTAAACAGTAGATTATTTTTAAAGAGACTTAAATAATAAGAGAAAAATATTATATTAACTCACAAATTAACAACTGACCTTCATTTCTTTTTGTAGATCCAAATTTCCATTTAGTGTCATTTTCTGTTTGCTTGAAGGACATCTTTTAACATTTTTCTTTCTTCTTTTATATGTTTGAAAATGTCTTTATTTTACTTTCATTTTCATTTTTAAGAATATTTTTACTGTTTATGGAATTCTTGGTTAGCAGTTTTTTTCTTTTAAGACCTTAAGATTTTGCTGTACTGTCTTCTGGTTTGCATTGTTTTCAGTGGGAAAAAAAATCTGCTGTCATCCTTATGTATGTTCTACTCTGTGTAATGTGTCTTCTTTTTCCTCTTGTTTTTAGAATTTTTTTCTTTTTATTTCTAGTTTCCAGCAATTTGATTTTAAGGATCCTTGATGTCATTTTTTTTTATGTTTCTTGTGCTTGGAGTTCATTGAGCTTCTTGGATTTGTGGGCTTAGAGTTTTCAGCAAATTTGGAGAATTTTGGCCATTATTTATTCATTATTTTTTTCTGAATTTCTTCCGCTCTTCTATCCTTTGGGAACTCCAATTACCTATATATTAGGCGGCTTGAAGTTGTTCCACAGCTCACTGCTGCTCTGGTCATTTTTTTTCAGTCTTTTCCCCTTTTGAATTCTGTATGGTTTTTATTGCTGTGTCTTCAAATTCAGTAATCTTTTCTTCTCCAGTGTTTAATTTGATAATTCCATCTAGTGTATTTTCTTTATAGATACTGTAGTTTTCATCTCTAGGGGTTTGGATTAGGTCATTTTAAATAAAAATCTTCCACATGTTTACTTAACATGTTCATTCTTTCTGCTAGATTTTTGAACACACAGAATAGTTATAAGAACTGTTTTAGTGTCCTTGTCTACTAATTCTATCATCTAATTCATTTATGGGTCAGTTTTGATTGAGAGTTTTCTCATTATGAGAAGAGCTTTTCTTTCCTTTGTATGCTTGATAATTTAGATGTCAGACATTGTGAATTTTTATCTTGTTAGGTGTTAGATGTTCTCCTATTCCTGTAAATATTTTTGAACTTTGTTTTGGGGTGTTATTGAATTATTTGGGAAGAGTTTGATTTGGGTGGGTCTTCGTAAGTTTTTAGACAGAGCTGCTTTTATTCTAGGGAAAATCTCTCCACCATGCACTTAAGGTAGAATTATTTTGAATTATGAGTTTTCCCATCTGGCTGGTGGGAACAGGAACTTTTCACAGTTCTCTATGAGCCTGGGATTTTCTCTCTGTTTCTTTTAAATGATTCTTTTCCTAGGTTCAGGTACTTTCCTTACATGCATGCAGAGTTGAAGGGAGCCTTCTGCAAATCTCCAGAGTTCTCTCTCTGTGTACCTCTCCTTTCTATGGTCCTCTCTTTTCTCTGTTACTCTACCCTATGAACTCAAGACCACTTGGTTGTCTTGGACTCCCACATCTATTCCTTAACTTACATAGACTGCCTAGCATTGCTTGATTCTGCCTCCTTATGCTGTGGCCTGTAAACTCTCTGAAGGCATAAAACTGAGGCAATTGTAGGGCTCATCTTTTTCATTTTCTGTCACTCAAGGATCACTGTTTTCATACCTACTGTCTTTAAAACCATTCTTTAATACATATTTGTCCAGTTTTTTTAGTTATGTCAGGAGAAAAGTTAAATACACACCTTGTCAATCCATCTTGTATCTTTTATATGTAAGTGTATGTGCAAGTATAAGTCATCTGAATAAACCACATTCACAGAAAGATATACAAGATGAAAAGGCAGAGGGCTATGTACCAGATGAAGGAACAAGATAAAACCCCAGAAAAACAACTAAATGAACTGGAGATAGGCAGCCTTCCAGAAAAAGAATTCAGAATAATGATAGTGAAGATGATACAGGACCTCGGAAAAAGAATGGAGGTAAACATCAAGAAGATGCAAGAAATGTTTAACAAAGATCTAGAAGATTTAAAGAACAAACAAACAGAGATGAACAATACAATAACTGAAATGAAAACTACACTTGAAGGAATCAATAGCAGAATAACTGAAGCAGAAGAACGTATAAGTGACCTGGAAGACAGAATGGTGGAATTTACTGCTGCGGAACAGAATAAAGAAAAAAGAATGAAAAGAAATGAAGACAGCCTAAGAGACCTCTGGGACAACATTCAACTCACCAACATTTGCATTATAGGGGTCGCAGAAGGAGAAGAGAGAGAGGAAAGGACTTGAGAAAATATTTGAAGAAATTATAGTCGAAAATTTCCCTAAAATGGGAAAGGAGATAGCCACCCAAGTCCAGGAAGCCCAGAGCGTCCCATACAGGATAAACCCAAGGAGAAACACACCGAGACACATAGTAATCAAATTGGCAAAAATTAAAGACAAAGAAAAATTATTGAAAGCAGCAAGGGCCAAACAACAAATTGTATACAAGGGAACTCCCATAAGGTTAACAGCTGATTTCTCAGCAGAAACTCTACAAGCCAGAAGGGAGTGGCATGGTATACTTAAAGTGATGAAAGGGAAGAACATACAACCAAGATTACTCTACCCACCAAGGATCTCATTCAGATTCGTTGGAGAAATCAAAAGCTTTACAGACAAGCAAAAGCTAAGAGAATTCAGCACCACCAAACCAGCTCTACAACAAATGCTAAAGGAACTTCTTTAAGTGGGAAACACAAGAGAAGAAAACGACCTACAAAAACCAACCCAAAACACTTAAGAAAATGGTCACAGGAACATACATATCGATAACTACCCTAAATGTGAATGGATTAAATGCTCCAACCAAAAGACACAGGCTTGCTAAATGGATACAAAAACAAGACCCATATATATGCTGTCTACAAGAGACCCACTTCAGACCTAGGGACACATTCAGACTGAAAGTGAGGGGAGGGAAAAAGATATTCCATGCAAATGGAAATCAAAACAAAGTTGGAGTAGCAATACTCATATCAGATAAAATAGACTTTAAAATAAAGAATGTTACAAGAGACAAGAAAGAACACTACATAATGATCAAGGGATCAATCCAAGCAGAAGATATAGCAATTATGACTATATATGCACCCAACATAGGAGCACCTCAATACATAAGGCAACTGATAACAGCTATAAAAGAGGAAATCAACAGTAACACAATAATAGTGAGGGACTTTAACACCTCACTTACACCAATGGACAGATCATCCAAAATGAAAATAAATAAGGAAACACAAGCTTTAAATGACACAATAGACCAGATAGATTTAATTGATATTTATAGGACATTCCATCCAAAAACAGCAGATTACACTTTCTTCTCAAGTGTGCATAGAACATTCTCCAGGATAGATCACATCATGGGTCACAAATCAAGCCTCAGTAATTTTAAGGAAATTGAAATCATATAACGCATCTTTTCTGACCACAATGCTATGAGATTAGAAATCAATTACAGGAAAAAAAACGTAAAAAACAGAAACACCTGGAAGCTAAACAATACGTTAGTAAATAACCAAGAGATCACTGAAGAAATCAAAGAGGAAATCAAAGAGTACCTAGAGGCAAATGACAATGAAAACACGATGATCCAAAACCTATGGGATGCAGCAAAATCAGTTCTAAGAGGGAAGTTTATAGCAATACAAGCCTACCTCAAGAAACAAGAAAAATCCGAAATAAACAACCTAACCTTACACCTAGAGGAACTAGAGAAATAAGAACAAACAAAACTCAAAGTTAGCAGAAGGAAAGAAATCATAAAGATCAGAGCAGAAATAAATGAACTAGAAACAAAGAAAACAATAACAAAGATCCATAAAACTAAAAGTTGGTTCTTTGAGAAGATAAACAAAACTGATAAACCATTAGCCAGACTCATCAAGAAAAAGAGGGAGAGGATTCAGGTCAATAAAATTAGATATGAAAAAGAAATTACAACAGACACCACAGAAATAAAAGGCATCCTAAGAGACTACTACAAGCACCTCTATGCCAATAAAATGGACAACCTGGAAGAAATGGACAAATTCTTAGAGAAGTATAACCTTCCAAGACTGAACCAGGAAGAAATAGAAAATATGAACAGACCAATCACAAGAAATTAAATTGAAACTGAATAAAAATCTTCCAGCAAACAAAAGTCCAGGACCAGATGGCTTCACAGGTGAATTCTATCAAACATTTAGAGAAGACCTAACATGCATCCTCCTCAAACTCCTCCAAAATATTGCAGAGGAAGGAACACTCCAAACTCATTCTATGAGGCCACCATCACCCTGATATCAAAACCAGAAAAAGATACTACAAAAAAACAAAATTACAGACCGATATCACTCATGAATATAGATGCAAAAATCCTCAACAAAATACTATCAAACAGAATCCAACAACACATTAAAAGGATCATACACCATGACCAAGTGGGATTTATCCCAGGGATGCAAGGATTCTTCAATATATGCAAATCAATCAGTGTGATATACCATATTAACAAATTGAAGAAGAAAAACCATATGATCATCTCAATAGATGCAGAAAGAGCTTTTGAGAAGATTCAACACCCATTTATGATAAAAACTCTACAGAAAGTGGGCATAGAGAGGACCACCTCAACATAATAAAGGCCATATATGACAAGCCCACAGCAAACATCATTCTCAATGGTGAAAAACTGAAAGCATTTCCTCTAAGATCAGGAACAACACAAGGATGTCCACTCTCACCACTGTTATTCAATGTAGTTTTGAAAGTCCTAGCCACAGCAGTCAGAGAAGTAAAAGAAATAAAAGGAATCCAAGTTGGAAAAGAAGAAGTAAAACTGTCACTGTTTGCAGATGACATGATACTATACATAGAGAATCCTAAAGATGCCACTAGAAAACTACTAGAGCTAATCAATGAATTTGTTAAAGTTGCAGGATACAAAATTAATGCACAGAAATCTCTTGTATTCCTATACACTAATGATGAAAAATCTGAAAGAGAAATTAAGGAAACACTCCCATTTACCACTGCAACAAAAAGAATAAAATACCTAGGAATAAACCTACCTAGGGAGACAAAAGACCTGTATGCAGAAAACTATAAGACACTGATGAAATAAATTAAAGATGATACCAACAGATGGAGAGATATACCATGTTCTTGGATTGGAAGACTCAATATTGTGAAAATGACTGTACTACCCAAAGCAATCTACAGATTCAATGCAATCCCTATCAAATTACCAATAGCATTTTTTACAGAACTAGAACAAAAAGTCTTAAAATTTGTATGGAGCACAAAAGACCCCGAATAGCCAAAGCAGTCTTGAGGGGAAAAAATGGAGCTGGAGGAATCAGGCTCCCTGACTTCAGACTATACTACAAAGCTACCGTAATCAAGACAATATGGTACTGGCACAAAAACAGAAATACAGATCAGTGGAACAGGATAGAAAGCCCAGAGATAAACCCACACACCTATGGTCAACTAATCTATGACAAAGGAGGTAAGGATATACAATGGAGAAAAGACAGTCTCTTCAATAAGTGGTGCTGAGACAACTGGACAGCTACATGTAAAAGAACGCAATTAGAACACTCCATAACACCATACACAAAAATAAACTCAAAATGGATTCGAGACCTAAATGTAAGATCGGACACTATAAAACTCTTAAAACATAGGAAGAACACTCTTTGATATAAATCACAGCAAGATCGTTTTTGATCCACCTCCTAGAGTAATGGAAATAAAAACAAAAATAAACAAATGGGACCTAATGAAACTTCAAAGCTTTTGCACAGCAAAGGAAACCATAAACAAGACGAAAAGACAACCCTCAGAATGGGAGAAAATATTTCCCAATGAATCAAAGGACAAAGGATTAATCTGCAAAATATATAAAGAGTTCATGCAGCTCAATATTAAAAAACACAACCCAGTCCAAAAATGGGCAGAAGACCTAAATAGACATTTCCCAAAGAAGACATACAGATGGCCAAGAAGCACATGAAAAGCTGCTCAACATCACTAATTATTAGAGAAATGCAAATCAAAACTACAATGAGGTATCACCTCACACCAGTTAGAATGGGCATCATCAGAAAATGTACAAACAACAAATGCTGCAGAGGGTGTGTACAAAAGGGAACCCTCTTGTACTCTTGGTGGGAGTGCAAATTGATACAGCCACTGTGGAGAACAGTATGGAGGTTCCTTATAAAACTAAAAATAGAATTACCATATGATCCAGCAATCCCACTACTGGTCATATACCAGAGAAAACCATAATTCAAAAAGACACATGCACTCCAGTGTTCATTGCAGCAATATTTACAATAGCCAGGTCATGGAAGAAACCTAAATGCCCATCGACAAATGAATGGATGAAGAAGATGTGGTACATACATACAATGGAGTATTACTGAGCCATGAAAAGGGACGAAATTGGGTCATTTGTAGAGACATGGATGGATATAGAGACTGTCATACAGAGTGAAGTAAGTCAGAAAGAAAAACAAATATTGCATATTAATGTCTATTTGCGGAATCTAGAAAAATGGTACAGATGAACCAGTTTTCAGGGCAGAAATTGAGACACAGATGTAGAGAACAAACGTATGGACACCAAGGGGGGAAAGCGGCGGGGTGGGGGGTGGTGTGATGAATTGGGAGATTGGGATTGACATGTATACACTGATGTATATAAAATGGACGACTAATAAGAACCTGCTGTATAAAAAGAAAAAAGAATAACAACAACAAAGTATAAGTCATCCATGGAAAGTTTTGGCTTTCCTTATTTAATTCAGTCCATTTCCTAGATGTGTATGGGAGGGAGATGTAAGAAGTTATCCAAGGCTGAAGAAGCCATTTTAATGTGCTGTCACTAATTTGAACTATAGCTCTAAATCTTCACCTATATCTGAATCTACCAAAAGCAAATCCATTGGCCCAAAATTCTGAAGTAATTTGTTGCCCCCAAATTCCTGTGTCCATTGTTACAAGTGTATTTTCTCTAATATTCTCAGAAGACAACTTCACTTGATTAAACAGAATACAATCTCTACAGGTACCCAAACTCCTAGAAACATTTCACAAATAATGGCCCAAATATGAGCATGGCAAAAAGTACTTTTATTAGAAGTCATAAAATGAGTTTTTATTTTCAGGGAGAAGTTGTTGAAGTTACATTTGTAGGTGCTAACCCGAAGAATTCAGCAGAGAACAAGGTAAGCATCATTGATTCTTTTTACAAATTTAAGTCCACTTTTTAGCCTTTCATTTACTTAAGTATCCCTACAGAGCTTAACAAAATAAAGGTAAAATGTTCCAACTTGCTTTTCATCTTATTTTGTAGGTGTGAGAAAATTTTCAGTGGGAACAGTTAACGTAGAGTTGAGTCTGGGAAAAAAGCCCACAGGAAACATTTAACCGGTTCTACTTACGATCACATATAGCACAATGCATAGAGAATGGCATTGTCTCTTGAGATGATGAAGATTTGAATACAGTTCCTATTTCCATATTCCAATTTTAAAACTCTATTGAATTTGGTAAAATAATCCTAAGGCCAGTGTGACATGTATCTTTGTCTCCTCTCCTCTTCTCCTGCACTCCTGACTCTGGTCCTGCCTCTACTGTTGTGGAATGATCATGGATCCCTGGGTGGACGCTCTACTGGCTTGGAGCCCTGGCCCATGCACTTTACTTTTTCTTGCATTGGCCATTTCCCTAGTTTTTGCTACTGGCACTAATACGGTATTTATTTATTAATCTTGAAAAATGACACAAGAAATACAGATCCCAGGTAAAAACAGACAGTATAGAAGTGCTTAAAATAGAATGTGAAAATACCTCTCTTTTCATAAACATTTTTAGAGGTAATCACTGTTGACAGTTTGTTACATATCATTTCATAGTTTTTTGTTTTTGTCATGTATTTATATATGTATATATGATAAAGTATATATAATATATCTATGAATAAAGTAATTTTACTCCTCTGTAACTTCCTTGGAATGTTCATATGACTACACAAGCAATAACCAGACACATTCTAGTTGTAAAAATTCAAACAACAAAGAAATATATAGAGGAAAAAGAAAGTGGGTTTATGAAAGTGATTTCAAGGTCAGATTTTTTAATAGGGTGGAGAATGCATTCACTTTATCTATGAGCCATTCTTCCCAGAGCCCACTGTCACTTATAATCCAAAATACCTTTCTTCCAAATAAGCCTTCCCATCTCTGTTTATTAAAATATGGTTATTCCTTTGATAAAAATTGTGACAATATGACATTTTCAAATATGATATTGGGGAAATTTTTTCTACCGCTTGGGTAGTCAACATGCACATGTTTGAAATAAGTTCTCTAGGCAGTCAAGTCATGCCAGAATATTTACATGTTTACAACATTACTTTCTAAAGATATTAAAGTGCTGTAGCAAGACTGCAGGATTAGCTGTAATCTGACATCCTTAGGGTAGAGAAATACTATCATCATTATTGCCATGGAGAAACAGGAGACTAAACTGCTTAAAGCGCTATAATGAGAATAGAATTAATTTCTAAGAATGTTTTGGGACTTGGCATAAAACAATTTCTGGTGCCCTTTACTATTAGTAATCATCACTTCCTCACCACTATTTATTGAATGCTTACTCTTTGCAGGTATGACACTAAAGTTTTACACACATCATCACATGAATCTAATTTAATCCTCCCTACTGCCCAATGAGTTATGTTTTATTATCCCTGTTTTACAGGTGAATAAACTGAGGCTTAGAGAGATTAATTAACCTGTATGAACTAATTATGTATCTGGAAAAGATTAAGGTTGGGAGGCGGGGAGAGGATGGTCACATAGTTCACACATTCAGCATCCTAGCCTTGTCCTCTGATCTGCACTCTAGACCTATACACTGGGTCCTACTCCACCCTATCTCCTACTCCATTGAAGGCCTTCCCAGTGTCGCTCTGCCCTAAATGGCCACGAACAGTTCTCTTTGAGAGTCACTGTGGTTATGAAAACTTTTTTTTATTGAATATAATCCATTAGGTGAGTAATTGAAGAATTTTAAATAATCCCATGGCCCAGCTATAAGCAGGTGATCCATTCAGCATTTATTTGAACACCTGTAAATTACAGGGCTGTGATGGACAAAGGTAAATTAGACACAAGTCCTGCCCTTAAGGGCCATAATCTAAAAATTTTTAAGGAAAATTGGAGATTTATGGCCTTTGTATATTTTAATTTATTATGTTATTTAAATATATGCTTTATTTGAAGCTGAATTCTTGGCCTAAAACAAATTACTATAATTTTCCACCGATGTGGAAATTTTTATTTTCCACTGGGAAAATAAAATCTGCTTATGATGTGGGTTTCTAGGAATCCATTATGACAAAATATAAGGGTCGCTTATAGCACCCTAGAAGTAGGAAGATTTATGCATTCTTTTCAATTCTTTCACTAAGGCAGGTATATTTACTAATAATTCATTTACCTGGAGATGAAAAGATGAGGAAATTTTCCCATTTTCCCTCCTAAATCTTGAGGTGAATAGAGAAGGTCTTGGAATACAGATCAGTAAACATGTCATGAAACTGTTTGCTGCCTTTTCTAAATCTTGTTTTATTTCATCTCTTCTTTGCCCTAATTTCCAAAATTTGCTCTCAGCTCTAAAATTATGCTTCATTCAGCTTTCTAAAGAAAAGCCGTGCTTTTTAATAGACTGGATGAATTAACACTCTGAAGACATTGCATAGAATGTTAGAGGAACACCTAAGGATTTGGATGAAATTCTAATACACGTTCATATCAGATATTGGGAGGTTAGCAATGGTCAACAAAGGGGAGTATGGGGTATGTACAATGTACAAACACGTTTCTTCTGTGACTATGCAGTGTCTGATCAGTTATGTTAATTGCATTTCAGACCCATCAGACCTTCCTCACTGTGGAGAAATACGAGGCCACATCAGCAACATGGAAGATAATGCATAATGATGCCTCCTGGGAGACTCGGTGAGCACGTTTATTGAATATTTTGTTTTTCAAGCCCTGAAACGAGTTGGTTAGTCATGCAGAGAAGACAAATGGGAAGACTGGCTCAGTACATGATATTAATGATACCAAATTCCCCAGGAGCCTTCTGGCCATATTTAGTTGATTTATTAGATTTCATTTTGATCCTCTTTTTCTACAGAACAATGTGGTGTGTGCTTCTGTAAGATTAGATGCTAATGAGGTTATGACCTCAATTCTTATAAACATCTGTTAGTTTTGTCTTTTTCCATGGTCACAGACATTACCCCTAAGAGCTGGTTAGCCTTCCTGCAAAGTGGTTGAAAGGGGTGCTGGGTGAAGGTGTTGAGATGGCTCTGTAGAGCCCAACATTCCTTCTGGGAAAATAACGAGTCCATACCTACCATGTATTGCATGTTTGTATATGGTCAGTGATTCTTCATTTGAATTACTAAAACACAAGAAGCTTGAGTGTTTAATTCTTACTGACCCAAGGAGGAAAGGAATGTGCTTATGCAGTTCCCTCAGAGAAACATCTCTCTGTGCTTTTTGTTATCAAATACCTGAGCTGAATAGATAATGTGAAGATTTGAAAATATATTTGAAGTAAGAAAATGTTTCCGTTTCTAACTCTGTAAACTTCATACCACAGGACAGTAGCATGGACATGGGCAAAATTTTTGGCAATTTGTGTCTAATTCAAATCACTTCAAGCTAAGTGACTATTTGTATGTTGGTTTGGTTCCCATGGTTAACTGAAAATAGAGATTTGACCTTGTTGTGGCCTATTTGATAGCCATTCAAAAATATGGGCATAATGTTTCTTCTGATCTTTAGGACTCTAGGGTATAGGTAATCTTTAAACAAGTAATACATACATATTTATTGCTAAAATAAAGTTATACAGATGACAAAAAAGGATGATTTGTTTTCAAGAGCCCACAATCAGAATACCATTCAACACGGAGGATATGTGTAGTCTTCAGCCTTGTTCAACAGCAGCAGTATCACCAGCTATTTACTGAAAGCACTGGACCTGTCACTGAGGAAACATAGGATGCTGAGCACACCCTCTCTGCCCAGGGGATTTGCCCTCCACATAACTGAGAGTATCAGTTAGTTAGCCCATGGTACCTTGCTGTATCTAGAAGAGTAGCTGAACTTCTTGCCATGGTCTACAAGGACCAATGTGATCTGACTCCATCTGTTTCTGTCATCTCAGCCACTCTTCTACAGTTCACTCTGCCCTGATCCTACTCACCTGTGTCCTGTTCCTTGGCTGTACCAAGTCTGCTCCTGCTTCAGACACTTTGCATTCTCTCTTCCTTATTCCTAGAATATTCTTCCTCTAGACGTGTGTGGGTTCAGTTTAAATGACATCTCCTTAGGGCTCCCTCTGTCTTACTTCTTCATTTCACTTATAAATTTTAAAATTATTTGTTGGTTTACTTGTTTATTGCTTTCTTCCTATCTCTGCCCTAGTAGAACATAAACTCCATGAAACTTTGGACCACGTCTGTCTCACTCACTATGGTATTCTCAGTACCTCCAGCATAGAGTCTGGCACATGAGCTAATGAAATATATATTTTGAACAAATGAATCTAGATGCAAAAAGAAGTGTCAAGTTGAAGCAGAGGATGGCAAGGGCGAAAAGGATGCTATAGCAGTTTTAAAGCAGGGGACATCCTGTGTTCTGAATGTCAGGTGAGGCTACCTGGGATGGATGGAATTTAAGTAGCTAGGTAGAACAAGTGAAGATATTTCTACAAATGGCTGTTTCTTAAAGGTCTGCTTCTAGGAAGTATTTACTGTTTTGTTCATTGCTATACTCTCAATATCTAGCATAGTGCCTTGCTTATGGTAGGTACTCCCTTCCTATTCATTGAATGAATAATCATACACTTTTCTAATCACACATTTTTAAGAGTAAAATTGGGTTTGTTTGTTTGTTTCCTGCCAACAGTTTCTATTGGCACAAGGGATTACGGGGTCATAGCAATGCAACGATACAATGGCATATTCCAGATACTGCCCAACCTGGAACCTACAGAATAAGATACTTTGGACACAATCGGAAAAAGAACGTTCTCAAGCCCGCTGTCATACTTCCGTTTGAAAGCACTCCCTCCACTTTTGATGTTGTAACCACTTGGTGAAAAGTTGACAAAGATAAAAAAGTTGATAAAGAGCAGCTGTACTCTGTATGATTTAAATAATCAATTTCATGTGAATGTAACCTATTATGATGACTTCAATAATTGTCCTTGTTTGGGAACAGATAGTTTACTGCTAATGGGACAGGTGTGTGTGTGTGTGTGTGTCTGTCTGTGTGTGTGTCTGTCTGTGTGTGTGTGTGTGTGTGTGTGTGTGTGTGTGTGTGAGAGAGAGAGAGAGAGAGAGACGTGTGTATGTGTCCCATTTACCTTTGCTCTAGTAGATTTTACATCATGGTCTGCTGCCTAAAGCATGATTTCCCTTGGGGCCCTGTGGTTGTTTAAAGAAACAGTTCCCCTCAATATGAAACCTCTGAAATGTTAGTGAGAGTGGTTAAAGATGTGTGAACAATGTTTAAACTATTTATTTATAGAATTATGGAATGATAGCACTTAAAAAGTTTAAAGAGGTCATCTAGTTGGATCCTTCATTTTACAGATGGGAAAATGAAGTTTTATGGATTTAAGATTAGCATAAGGCTAGGACCTTGTCCCTCAGTCACATTTTAAAAATATTATATAAACATTGACCATAAATGTATAAGCCCAGTTAGAGAAAATTAGCATGCCAGTTTTTCTATACTGAGTGTAGCTTTTCAAAGCAGCCACCCTGGAGTTGATATGGCTGATCCAGAGTTTTGTTGATGTTCAAATCATTTCTGGAATTGCCTTCAGAGCCCAATTATGAGAAAGTCAGACTTGTAATATTTTGGTCATGCCTTGTGTTTCCCTAGGTGCCCTTATCCCACTGAATTGTGTCCCGTATTCCCAAGACTTGTTCTAAGTGATTTTTGATTGTTTCACTAATCAAATTCACCCCAAACCCACAAAGTTTTGCTCTTAGTGTAGATACTAAAATGAAAAAAGAATGAAATTAGAACACTCCCTAACACCATATACAAAAATAAACTCAAAATGGATTAAAGACCTAAATGTAAGGCCAGACAGTATAAAACTCTTAGAGGAAAACATAGGCAGAACACTCTATGACATAAATCACAGCAAGATCCTTTTGAACCCACCTCCTACAGAAATGGAAATAAAAACAAAAATAAACAAATGGGACCTAATGAGACTTAAAAGCTTTTGCACAGCAAAGGAAACCATAAACAAGACAAAAAGACAACCCTCAGAATGGGAGAAAATATTTGCAAATGAAGCCACTGACAAAGGATTAATCCCCAAAATATACAAGCAGCTTATGCAGCTCAAAATCAAAAAAACAAGTAACCCAAACCAAAAATGGGCAGAAGACCTAAATAGACATTTCTCCAAGAAGATATACAGATTGCCAACAAACACATGAAAGGATGCTCAACATCGCTAATCATTAGAGAAATGCAAATCAAAACTACAATGAGGTATCACCTCACACTGGTCAGAATGACCATCATCAAAAAATCTACAAACAATAAATGCTGGAGAGGCTGTGGAGAAGAGGGAACCCGCTTGCACTGTTGGTGGGAATGTAAATTGATACAGCCACTATGAGGAAGAGTATGGAGGTTCCTTAAAAAACTAAAAATAGAACTACCACATGACCCAGCAATCCCACTACTGGGCATATACCCAGAGAAAACCATAATTCAAAAAGAGTCATGTACCACAATATTCATTGCAGCACTATTTACAATAGCCAGGACATGGAAGCAACCTAAGTGTCCATAGACAGATGAATGGATAAAGAAGATGTGGCACATATATACAATGGAATATTACTCAGCCATTAAAAAAATGAAATTATTTGTAGTGAGGTGGATGGACATAGAGTCTGTCATACAGAGTGAAGTAAGTCAGAAAGAGAAAAATAAATACTGTATGCTAACACATATATATGGAATCTAAAAAAGAAAAAAAAATGGTTCTGACAAACCTAGGGGCAGGACAGGAATAAAGACACAGACGTAGCGAATGGACTTGAGGACACAGGGATGGGCAAGGGTAAGCTGGGATGAAGTGAGAGAGTGGCATGGATATACATACACTACCAAATGTAAAATAGATAGCTGGTGGGAAGCAGGTACATCTCACAGGGAGATCACCTCAGTGTTTTGTGACCAAAGCACTTTGTGACCAAAGAGGGGTGGGATAGGGAGCATGGGAGGGAGACGCAAGAGGGAGGGGATATGGGGATAAATGTATACATATATACACTGATTCACTTTGTTATAAAGCAGAAACTAACACAACATTGTAAAGCAATTATACTCCAATAAAGATATTAAAAAAAATTAAGTGGAATTCTAGAACTGAAAAATGAAATATCTGTATTTTTTAAATTTTCCCTGTATGGCTTTTGTCCATATTTCTATTGGGTGGATAGTAATTTTCTTATTTATAGAAACTTTTTAAACTTTAAGGAAATTAGCCTATTGTCTGTTGTATATGTTGCAAAATTTTTGTTGTTGTTTGCCTTCTGACTTTGTTTACAGTTTTTCCATGCAGCAATTTAAAATTTTTATTTAGTTGAATTTAAAAATTTTTATGGAAAAAAAAAGAAAGTGATACTGGTTTTAAACGGAGTCCTCAGAGGAGAGGCTCTGAATTCATTTATCTGTCATTTCTTATTCACTCACTCACTCACTCACTCATGGACCCGTTCAATCATAGAATATTTATTAAGGCTTACTCTCCTACCCAGCAATGCACTAGTGCGGCTCTGACAATTAGTGAGATCATATTTAGGATAAATGTATGTGTCAAAAGGTGACTCTTTTTTTTTTTTTTTTTGCGGTACGCGGACCTCTCACTGTTGTGGCCTCTCCCGTTGCAGAGCTCCAGACTCGCAGGCTCAGCGGCCATGGCTCACGGGCCCAGCCGCTCGGCGGCATGTGGGATCTTCCTGGACCGGGACACGAACCCGTGTCCCCTGCATCGGCAGGCGGACTCTCAACCACTGCGCCACCAGGGAAGCCCAAGGTGACTGTTTTAAAGGAGAAAATATTCAATTCAATGTATAAATTTTGCAGAGGCATTGAAAAATCAGTAACCTTCAAGTCACATCTTGTATATCGCCTATGTTGGGTGCTCTAATTTGGGGGTAAATAGGCTCCAGACAACTTGGAGAAAGCTGTTCTGAAAGTTATTTTGGGGTATTGTGAAATACCCAGTCTAATATCTGAAAGAATGAGATATGACAGTCTGACATCAATTGCCTGAAAGTATTAATTGCATTTAAAATTATCCAAGTTAACTAGGAGCTCCCAGTCTGCAAAATAAATTTCCAAAAACTGAGTCATGCTTTTGTATGTGTGTAAAAGCTTTAGCATTTTGGGGAAAAATCAACTTTTAGTTTAAAAAATCTTTCAAGTTTGAAAATAATACTGATATTAATAATAATATTTGCATCCATTTAGGTAAGACTTAAACATGCTATATTGTATTATTAGAATGAACCTGGAACATATTTTGATGAATCAGTACTCTAGAGGCTGTTTCTGTGCAGGTTAACTGCTGGAGGATTAACTGATTAGGATTTCAATGGGTGGTGATCATTTTTCCTAATGATACCATACTTTTTAGGATAAAAGTTCAAAGGGCTAAAAGAGCAGGTGCTTCTGAAAGTAGTTGATCCCAGAAAGACCAATTATATTAGAACCTATGACAATATTTTTAAAAGTGTTTCTTATGACTCAGAAGAGGTTTTGAATTATTTTCTATCCCCTCCATGCCTCCCATTGAAGCTTTTCTCAACCGGCCTGTGATTCCCTATTATTTACTTGCCGCTATGCCAAGGCAACCATTGTCTTACCTACTGCTGATCCTTCGGCACCCCACCCTCTGCCACCAGTGCTATTGGCCCCATATAACCCACAGAAACCTGTTTTCTCACTGCCTGCCATCTCTTCCAACTGAGAAAGTTCCATTTCTGCAGTTTGCCTGTAAAAATAAGACCAGATCTCCACATCATAAATACTATAGTTATTCACTTGAGCATAAAAGAACAGCACATAGAAGCTGATCTCATCTGTTAAGATAAAAACAGATCCAATCTCTGTGGTTCTGAGTGGCTCATTGGAGCCAAAGCACGTGGAGAAAACTGAAATTGGTGGAGAATGTATAAAAGGGGGTTCGGTGGGTGGGAGAATTCTTTTGGAGAAGATTTTGTTTCTCATGTCAAAGTGTCTGTGTTTTATTTGCTGTACTCTGTCTACTCTGGTTTTAAGGATGCTATGACTTCAAAAAGTACTGAATGATCCACCTCTATTTTTCAATGAGTATTATGTAAAGTGTCAGTATTCAATAGAATGTTTAAAAAATTAATAATTACACTTGGGAGCTTATTTTCTAATGAGAGGCATAGACAAATGAGCCATTCTTTCTTTTTAAGAGATGGAACAAATGGTGGTAGATTACGTATAAATCAGGTTGGAAAGTGATATAAATGACCTCTGTAAGTAATCACCCAAACATAAGGGATGTTTGGATGACAGGACTTGCTTTCTGTATTGCAAAATGTGGGCATTCATTTCAGCAAATTTATATTGAGCACTTACATACTTTTTGGCAGGCATTATACTAAGCCCTAAAGATATAATAACGATGAAGGCACCATAAGTTCTTATCATCAAAGAACTTGGAGTTTAATGGAAAAAGCAATTCTGTGCGGAGTGGCCCACACTACTACAGTAGTCTAGGGTGTTAGAGATGGCACCGTAGATGGTCTTGGGGATATTGCAGTAGGTTTCCTGGAAGAAGTAACATCTAAGTTAAGACCTGAAGGATATTAGCTAGGAGAAAGGTAATGGGGTGTGTTTGTGTGTGTGTGTGTGTGTGTGTGTGTGTGTACTTGCATGTGTGTAAGAGAAGTAGACTATTCCAGGTAGAGGGAATATCAAGTAGTTTATCAAGGCTGTAGTTAAAGTGCAAGGGAGGAGTGTTCAGAGATGTAGCACTGAACTTTGCTTTCATAAATAGCAATTTGGTTTTATGTTTGTATTAGCATTTTTCCTCCTTGAGACTCTTCACTTATGACACAAATTGTGCTTGAATGTATTTTCCCTTTGCTATACTAGTAAAAGACATATTTTATAACCAAGGAAACTGATTTTGGTTCTCAGTCTCCAGTGATATTGGGTTTCACCCTTCTGTCTTCATGGGCTGTAAACCTGTCTCTTGGAGTTGAATTTAAGATACTTCTTTGCTTCTGTACATTTCATGTTTTCAAATCTTGAGTTCCTTTTGCTTTTTTATACCTGCTGAGTTGTCAAATACAGCCAATGAAGATTACTCTCTTCCTTTGGATGGATTCCAGAGTTCTATAGGTACTTACAAGTATTGGGTTAGCCACAAAGTTCATTCAGGTTTTTCTGTAAGATGGTATGGAAAAGCCCAAACGAACTTTTTAGCCAATCCAATACTAAACAATTGACCCACCCACATAAATTTCAAAGTACCTTGGCATGCATCATTTCCTGTCTGTATTTTGTTGTTGTTGTTGTTGTTGTTTTCTGGCTGTGTTTCAAGATAATAAGCAAACTAGAAGCTTGGGGTATTGGCTCAACACTAGTTAGAGGAGAACAGGCAATGTACCGCCCCACTACTTGCCTGGGTCTGTGATAGTACCTGATAGTCAAATCATCCCTTGACAGCTTACTCTCAGATGGTTAACTGAAGAGAAAATAAACTTTCACCTCATCTTTCACTGTTACATTTCATTGTTAGAACAGATGAAACATGCTATATTCTAACTGCTATACTGATTATGACCCCCATGAGGGCTATAATTTAGGCCTTTTCTTCTGCTGTGGCTAGAACAAATATCAACATATTTGTATGAAATCAGAAAGCAGATTTTTACTAGCTCACCTGGAGAAAATGGTATGGTGACCTATTTCTATTTTTTGACTCTCTGGCTGTTATGGATTGAATTGTGTTCCCCAAAAAGGTATGCTGAGTCCTCAACCCCAGTACCTCAGAATTTGGAAATAGGATCATTGCAGATGTAATCAGTTAAGAGGAGTAGGACTCTAACTGAGAGTACTCTACTGGAGTAGAATATGTCCCTAATCCAAAATGACTGGTACCTTTCTAAAAAGAATGCCTTGTAAAGAGACGTACACAGGAGACTACAATGTGAACACGAAGGTGGAGACCAGAGTGCTGTGTCCATAAGCCAAGGAATGCCAAAGATTGCCAGTAAACCATCAGAATCAAGGAAAGAGGTACGGAACAGATTTTCTCTCACAGCCCTGGGAACAAACCAACCCTGGTGACTATTCAGTCTTGGACTTGTAGCCCCTAGAACCATGAGGCAATAAATATCTGTTGTTTAAGCCACCCATTGTGTGCTCTTCAGTTCTGGCAGTCCTAGGAAACAAATACACTGGCCAATGGATTAATTTCCACCCCTTAGGCACCTAGCCAAAATAGATTCCTGGGAGCCTCCCAGTTTAGAGGACTACGTCCTTTATTCTCCTGGATAATATGGTCACTTTTTGGCAACTGGTCTCATCTATCATTGATTGCCTATGAGTGTCATCTATCACTGTCAAAGACTAGTAAATTCTGAAACTAACATACGTATAATAAAAAGCCAAATGAATCAGCTATGATGTAGCTCTAACTAAAAATTTATGGAGAATAAACATTCTATAATTTGGGAATTGATCTTTTATGGGTTGTGGGTAAGACTGAATATCTACTATATATATTTATAAGATGACAGAATGAGGACACATATAGTTATGCATGTTTATTCTCAGTTCCTATTGAACTGAGTTGGTTTTTTCCTCTCAAATTTATTATGCAAGTGTTATAAGCTCAGCAGCGAATAGGGGACAGGTCAGTGTAGTGTCCATATTTCTGTTTACATGGAGGCAAAGCTAGAAAGGAATCATGATATACTTCAAGAATTTGTGTCAATTTTAGATTAAGGTAGAATATGGTTGTATTCACGTTGTAGATGGTTATTGCAAAAAGTAGTAACTGAGTTTTTTCTCTCTATGGGTGATTCACTTCTTGTTTAAATAAATGAATATTTAAACATGAAATTAAAAATGAATATTTTTATTCATTAAAAATATTTTTTTAATGAAAAATGAATATTTCTATTTCAAGACATGTTTTTATGATAAGAGAATGCTTTCAAGACTATTGAAGAGAAAGCTTCCCATTTTTGGAGGGCATTTTATTTTCTTTGGATTAACCAAGTAGCATCTCAATGCCCATTTTTAGCATAAAATTTATTGGGGTCCTGTGGGAAATATGTTTCCTTCTGGTGGGGACTGTGAAACCCACACAGTAAAGTCCGATAATCTTCTCCCATAGGGATCATCCTCCCTGTGCCTCCACCGTGATTCCAAGGTTAGACTATCACTGAATTTCTTGAGGTCTTTAAAAAAACTTTTATGGAAAATTTGAAACATATAAACACAGAAAGAGACTAGTACAACAATACCCCATATACTCCTTCATCTAGCTTCAGATATTATAAACAGTTTGCCAATCTCATTTCATCTATCCCTTCACATTTTCTGGGGTGGGGATGGGTTCAAGCTGTACTATTTCCCTTTTAAATACTTTATTATATTTCTTTAACAGAAAAAGATATTTTTCTTTTACTCAACCACAAGATCAGTCTCATATCTAACAAAATGAACAATAACTCCTTAATTTCGCATACTATTCAGTCTATGGTCAAATTTTCCTGATTGTCTAAAAAATGCCTTACAGAGGGTTTGTTTATTAAGGGTCCAAACAAGTTTGGTATATGGCATTTAGTTTACTTACCTCTTATGTTGCTCTTAATATGTAACATTTCTCCCCATACTACCTCCTCTGCATGCTGTTTGTTTAATAAATAAACCGTGGTGCTTGTCTAACATATTTTTCCCATATTCTGACCTTTTGCTTTCTCATGGTGTGTTTTAACTTTTTTGTCTATCCTTGCTATTTCCTATAAACAATAGATAGATCTAAAAGGTTGGTTAGATTCAAGTTAATTTTTTTTCTTTTGGCAAGAATACTTCCTTGATAGGACTATTTTATGAAATAAGAGATACATAATGTCTGGTTGTCCCATTTATGTTTGGGTTGACATGACATTCAAGAGTTGTCAGCCTGATCCATCCATCTTAGAAGTCCCTGTCAACCTTTAGTCTTTGGTTTTCACAGCCATGGATGTGTTAATTAGATCCATTATTTCTTTAGGGATTACAAAATATTAATTTTATTTTTTATCTTTACTGGGGTATAATTGACAAAATTGTAATATATTAAAAGTGTACAATAAGATGCTTTTACATATGTATATATTGTGAAAGAATTCTCACCATTGTATTAATTATATCCATCACCTCACATACTTACCTTTTTTTCCTTTTTCTTTTGTTTTTAGTGAGAACACTTAAATTCTACTCTCTCGGGCTTCCCTGGTGGCACAGTGGTTGAGAGTCCGCCTGCCGATGCAGGGCACACGGGTTCGTGCCCCGGTCCGGGAAGATCCCACATGCCGCGGAGCGGCTGGGCCCGTGAGCCATGGCCGCTGAGCCTGCGCGTCTGGAGCCTGTGCTCCCCAATGGGAGAGGCCACAACAGTGAGAGCCCCGGATACTGCAAAAAAAAAAAAAAATTCTACTCTCTCAGCAAATTTCAACTATGCAACACAGTGCTGTCAACTATAGTTACCATGTTATACATTAGATCCTCAGACTTTATTCATCTTACCAGAATTCACCATTTTACTCTGTTTCTACATGTTCAGTTTTTTTTTCAGATTCCACATATAAGTGATACTTTTCAGTATTTTTTTTCTCAGTCTGGTTTATTTCACTTAGAAAAATGCCCTCCAGGTCCATCCTGTCATTTGCAGATGTTAAAGCATCCTTGCATCCCAGGGATTAATCCCACTTGATCATGGGATTTGATCCTTTTAATGTGCTTTTGAATTCAGTTAGCTAATATTTTGTTGAGAATTACTGCATCTATGTTCATCACGGTTATTGGCCTATAGTTTTCTTTTCTTGCAGTGTCCTTTTTGTGATGGTGTCAGAGTAATGCTAGCCTTGTAGTATGAGTTCGGGAGTGTTCCCTTCTTATTCATGAGGAAGCATGTTATACATTCTCCTTTGCGTCTTCCTTATTTCACTTAAAATACACCAAGAGATAATTCTATTTCAGTATATTGATATTTTCCTCTTTTTTAATTTTGTAAACTTTTATTTATTTGTTTTTAAATTTTATTTATTTATTTTTGGCTGGGTTGGGTCTTTGTTGCTGCGTGCCAGCTTTCTCTGGTTGCAGCGAGCAGGGGCTACTCTTTGTTGCGGTGAGCAGGCTTCTCACTGTGGTGGCTTCTCTTGTCGTGGAGCATGGGTTCTAGGCATGTGGGCTTCGGTAGTTGTGGCTCGCGGGCTCTAGAGCGCAGGCTCAATAGTTGTGGTGCACGGGCTTAGTTGCTCCGCGGCATGTGGGATCTTCCGCGGATCAGGGCTCGAACTGGTGTCCCCTGCACTGGCAGGCGGACTCTTAACCCCTACGCCACCAGGGGAGTCCCGATATTTTTCTTATTTTTTATAGCTTCCCAAACGTACCATAGTTTATGCATATGCTGTAATGTATTAATCAGTCCCCTGTTGTTAAACATCTGGATTGTTTCCAGTCTTACATTATTACAAATTAAGTATATTTTTGCCAGTATATAGATTCCTAGATATGAGATTGGTAGATAAAGATAAATGCATATGCAATTGTAAATTGCCAAATTTCTCTCCACAGGGTTGGTATCATTTCACATTTTCTTCAATATTCAATGAGAATGTCTGTCTTCCTAGAGCCATGCTAACAGTATATACTGTCAGGTTTTTAAATTCTTGCTAATCAAATAGGTAAATGGTGGTATTTCAATGTTATTATTTTGGATTTCTCTTATTAAGGCTGAGATCACATTTCCTTTACATTTTCCCCCTATTCACTGTTCATATGTTTTTTCCATTTTTTTAACTGGTTGTATGTCTTTATTTTTCTTAGTTTTATTTTATTTAATTAAAATTTTTAAATTAAAAATTTAATTATTTTATTGAAGTATAAATTACATTAATATATAAATATATAAAAATCATGTTAGTTTTAGGTATACAGTGTATTGTTTTGGTATTTGTGTGTATTGTGAAATGATCACCAGAAGTCTAGTTAACATCTGTCACCATACGTAGTTATAAAACTATTTTTCTTGTAATTAGAACTTTTGAGAACTATTCTCCTAGCAAGTCTCAAATATGCAATACAATATTATTGATTAATAAAATGTGGTATACGTGTATATATATATAAAATGTATACCACATTTTATTGATCCATTCATCCATTGATGGGCACATAGGTTGTTTCCATATCTTGGCTATTGTCAATAATGCTGCAATAAACATGGCCATGCATATATCTTTCCAAGTTAATGTTTTCATTTTTTTGGATAAATACCCAGAAGTGGATTTTGCTAGATCATCGGGTAGTTCTATTTTTAATTTTTTGAGGAACATCCATACTGTTTTCCATAGGGACCACACCAATTTATCTTCCCACCAATAGTACACAAGGGTTCCCTTTACTCCACATCCTCGCCACACTTGTGGAGCTTACTGCATGTTTTCTTCTAGGAGTTTTGAAGTTTCAGGTCTTACATTCAAGTATTTAATCCATTTTAAATCTATTTTTGTGTATGGTGTAAAATAGTGGTCCAGTTTCATTCTTTTGCATGTCCAGTTTTCCCAACACCATTTACTGAAGAGACTGTCCTTCCCCCCTTATATATTGGCTCCTTTGTTGTAAATTAATTGACCATATATGCATTGGTTTATGTCTGGGCTCTGTGTTCTGTTCCATTTGTCTATGTGTCTGTTTTTATGCCAATACCATATTGTTTGATTACTATAACTTCGTATAGTTTGAAATCAGGGATACTTTCCTAATTTTTAGACAATGTTTATATATTTGGTATACTGGCCCTTCATCAGGAATTTAATTAGTTAAATTTTTCCCAGTTTGTCACTTGTCTTTTGACTTATAGTAGTTTTTTCCATGCTATTTAAAATTTTTATTAGCCATATATTACTTTTTATTTTATTGTGCCTGGATTTTGAGTGAAAGTAAAGAAAATTTTCTCTGCTTCTAAGCTTTAAAGGAATTTAAAAAAATTTTTCTTCTAGTGCTTGCCTGCCTTCATTATTTACATTTAGAAATCTAATCCATTTGTAATTTCCCTTGGTGTATGGGATCATACACAATTCTATCTTTTCAAATGACTGTCCAGTTGTCCTAATACTCACTTAAGAAGTCTGTCTTTTCTTCACTGTTTTGAAATTCTGTCTTTATTAACTACTAAATCTTTAATACCCTTGGGTCTGATGCACTAGGACTTCTAGATATTTGTTGAGAGTTTAAAGTTCTCCATTATATTGCTGCCTTGACATCCATTTTGTGTGGCCATGTGGCCTGCAGGGGCCATCAACTGACACTAGACCCTTCAGCGCATGCTCTAGATAATTTACAAGTAAATGTAAATTCCTGATATGACTCCCCCAATGGCCCTTTTGATAGACAGTGATGTCCCTCACCTCCCAGGGCACTTACATTTTGTGCTTCTTAGGTAAAACCCTGCAGAGTTCACCAAAACCCCAGTCTTCCTGGTTTTAATTAACTAATCTGGCTTTAGCCTAGGCATTCCAAAGCACTCCATCGAAGGACCCTAAAAAAAGCATGTGCCTCAGGTCCTACCACTCCTTCTCCTGCACCCAGCCCTGACTTCCTTGCATGGCCCCTTGAGGCATGCCATGAACTTTTCCCAGGATGTGCAGAAGTAATAAACATCCTGTTTTATTTTATTTTTTATTTTTTTGTGGTATGCGGGCCTCTCACTGTTGTGGCCTCTCCCGTTGCGGAGCACAGGCTCCGGATGCGCAGGCTCAGCGGCCATGGCTCACAGGCCCAGCCGCTCCGCGTCATGTGGGATCTTCCCGGACTGGGGCACGAACCCGTGTCCCCTGCATCAGCGGACTCTTAACCACTGCACCACCAGGGAAGCCCCCTTGTGATCTTTTGTTGAAAGTTGATGGCTTACCATTCCACACCCCAGGGTCTACTTAAGTGTTAATTTAACAAAGTCACAACAATATTCTATTCCACTCATACTTTTTTTTATGCTACAATACCACAATTTTAAATATAGAGATTTTTATAATACATTTTACTGGCTGGCAGAGTTAGCTCTCCATTTCATTGTTTTTCTTTTTCAGTATACTCCTGGAGATTCAGGCTTGTTTGTTTCTTCTATATGAGCTCTGTAGTCAACTTGTTTAGGCTCCTGAAGAAAGTTGAAGGTATTTTATTGGTATTCATTAATTTTATAAGGAAGCTCAGGGAGAATCAACATTTTTATGATGTTGAGTCCTTCTATCCAGGAACGTGGTAGGAATTTCTATTTTTCAAGTCTCTTTTTGTGTCTTTCAAGTAGAGTTTTCTAGTTTTCCTCAAGAATTTTACACATTTCGTTGTTTTTGTTTTTCTCTTTCATTATATTTTCCAACTGGTTATTGTTCTTATATGTGAAAGCTATGGATTTCTGTATGCTGATTTTACATCCTACTACTTTACTAAATTTTCTTATCATTAGTAGTAGTTATCCATTAATTACTTTGACTTTTCTAAATATAAAAATATCATCTGCATACAGAGATAGTTCTATCTATCCCTTTCTCATTCTTAATGCTTCTGATTGCTTTATCTTGTCTAGTTGCATTGGCTAAGCTCTCCAATACAGTATTAAAGAACAAGGAAAAAGAAAGCATTCTGGTCTTGTTCTAGTGTTGCCTTATGTTTTTTGTTTTTTTTTTTTTTTGCTGAGGCATATATATTTATCAGGTTAAAGAAAATACTGCAATTCTTATTTTATTGAGTATTCTTATATGATTTTTTTTTTTTTTGGTCAAATGTCTTCCTGACCTCTTTGAAGTGATTGTATAATTTTCCTGCTTAAATAATATTGAGCACCTTTGTATTCCTGAAATAAAAATAATTTTGTAATGATGTACTTTTTAATATACTGTAAATTTGTGTCCTCAAAATATTTAAGATTTCTGCAACAATATTTATAAATGAAATTGGTCTGTATTGTGTGTATGTTTTCAGTATTTGTCTGGTTTTAGTATCAATGTTATACTAACTTTATAGGAAGAATTTTGAAAATTTGAAGCTGTTTTTCTTTTTGTACTCTGGGCCATTTAAAGTATTTCAGGGATTATATGATATTTAAATGTTTTATATAATTCTCTTGTGGAAACATCTGGGGTTGGTGGCTTTATTTTTATTTTATTTTTTTAAATTTGTGGGAAGCTCTTTGATGACATTATTTCTTCTATGGAGATTGGTCTATCTCTACTGATTTCCTAGGAAATTATCAATTTTATCTAGGTTATATTTATTTGATAGCATTTTACAATACATTGTCTCATGTTATTTGAAAAATTTCCTTTGGTTTTTCAGCAATTTATTTTTGCATTTGCTCTTTTTAATATTTGTACTCTAATATTTCTTTCTTGTCTTGTAATTGAATTCCACCTTATCAAAGGCACCTTCCTTGAGCACCCAATCTAAAGTAGCTCCCTCTCCTTTTTTCTCTAGTCGATTCCTTCCCAGCAATTATCACCTTATGAAATTGACCTATGAAATTGTCTTGTTTATTCTTGTGGTCTTGGTACCTAGAACATGGCCTGATTAATAACTTTTCTGAAATGAATGAGTAAATGAATGAGTGAATGCATCTTTTATGTGCTGAGAGACAAATGCAAGCTTTAGGAGAAGAGAAGATTACTACAATTTCTGTTGCATTTTTTGGTGCCTTTCTCCAGGCAGAAATTATGTAATTCCTTAGTCTTCTGTAGAAGAGAGAGGTCAGTCTTTTGTACAGGCCTTGGTATATCTTTGAAGTTGAAGTTCTTTCCAAATACAAGGGTTTCATTTCAAAGTGTAGTCACCTGAGATTGTGGGCTAGCTCTATGGACAGTTAGGTAGGAAAGAAAATGGAAGAATGGTCAAGATCCTGGCAAAATTGGATGCTCTGTCAGCTGCCCCCAATAATTTGTTTAGGTACATCTAGGCAGAGAGAACAAGGCTGATCAAGGCAACACTGGGGCTTTGGACCCTAAACCCTTGCGACCAGGACTGGACCTTGTGTGAAGTGTGGGAGCTCTAGTGCATTTTTGCTTTTAAGTCTACATCAGTGTTTATCAAACTTGAGTAATAAATTAACTGTGGTTAAAAGGAAAAACAAATTTATTATGTATACCATAATTTTACTTAAAGCCTGTTAATAAAATATTAGCTAAGTATGCAGAGACAAAATTAGGCATAAATTTGTTTTACTTATCAATCTTACGCACCTCTAAAAACTAAATAAATTTTAAAATTTCAAATATAATGAAAAGCCACAAACCAGTAGGAATCAAATAACAGCAATTATTAAATGTAATGCCTGATGCTGTTTTGCTGAAGTTAAATTGCCACTTGTAATGTGATTATGGTTCTCACTACTTTTGTATGGGCTCTTTTGAGTCTGCCTGTCTTTGCTATGGTGAATTGTGATGACTCACTTCTAATCATCACTCTTCTCTGTTCTACTGCAAAGTTCGTATTTGAGCAAATGCTGTGGCATCAGTTGGTCTTCACATGGCACAAAGAACCAATTACATTTAAGCCCATTTTTTCTTAATAATTGGTGCCAAAGTAATACCATTCTATTAATACTTCAAGTAGCAGCATAAACTATTGATTACAAGGTGAAGCTGGGAACTACATGGCTTGGGTTTGAATCGCAACCTCATCAGGTGTCAGCTGTGCATTTTGGGGCGAGTTAATAAGTGTTCTATTCTTTTCCTTCATCTCTAATAGGATAGAATACTTTATCTCATGGCTGTTGTGGGGATGAATAAGGTATGTGTGTGGAACACTTACCAGAGGGCCTATCGTATAGCAAGCACTCAATATAGTCCATCGCTGTTTATGTAAATATTGTAAGACTTCGCTTGGCATCAAAATACAAAATGTAAAATTCTTAAAGGTAATTATCGAACTCCTGGAAAGACCTCAGTTTGAAAAACACTGACCTACCCTAAAAGCAGACAAAGTAGACATTTTGACTCATTTTTCTTCCTACAACCTAATATGAGCCATTTGGATTGTGGCTTCGAACCTTTCAAGATTCACAGTATATTTAGAATACTAAAAGTTTTGGGAATACATTTGAAGAGATTAAAAAGTAATCACTGGTATAGAGAAAGAACAAATTTCAGGATGAAAAAAAAACCACTTGTATTCATTCCGGAACCTGAGATTAGACAACACTGTATACTTCGATAAAAGTGTACAATTTATTTTTACTACTGACGAGAAAACAGCCATAATGATAACACCTGTCAGGTAGAACATTGAGTTGAGCGAGGATTTGTGTGACATGTTGTAGAGCAGTAAAGGGCTTTTAACCTTCTGCAGGTATGAGGTATCGACAAAATTCAGCTAACTCCAAAGAAATACCACATGATCAGTGGAACCCGGAAGGACTTAGCTTTGGGAGTATATAAGTACACAGGGCAGTAAACAGTTCTATACAGATAATGATAGGCTGCTAAAGGTGATCAATTAGAGTAAGAATAATATGTATCTTTACCTGGAGCCCGAATAACTGCACATTGACTGACCAACATTTAGCAGAGAGTTCAGCACAGCAGTGTGCAGTGGCCCACAATTTGAGGCTCACCACTGCCCTAGCTAAGAGGTTCTCAACATTGTCTGTACCCAAGTAACGCTTTAAAAATGCACTGACGGTGAGAGGCCCGCGCACCGCGATGAAGAGTAGCCCCTGCTCACCGCAACTAGAGAAAGCCCTCGCACAGAAACAAAGACCCAAACGCAGCCAAAAATAAATAAATAAAATTAAAAAAAAAAAAAGAATGGGGGAGCAGTATAAGTCCTGGAATAAGAACATTATATATATAAATGCACTGACACCTTGGACCCACCCTGACATTTTCATTTTATTGCTGTGATAAGAGGCCCAGAGTCAGTGGGATTTAAAATCTCCCAGGTACTTTTAGTGGTCAGCCAGGGTTGAGAAGCACTGTTCTAGATATTATTACTATATTGGTTAGAAGAATAAGGGAGTGATGGACTCAGGGAAGTTTGTGCTAAAGGTAACAAGCGATATCTTGCACCAATTCACCTTGTTTACACTTCTTCCAATACAATCCCATCTTTTAGTAATGGGGCACAATTTTAATTTTATCTTTGTAATATGTAAATTCTCTTCTGAAGATATCTAGGGGGTCTGGAGCTCTCCCTACAAGCTAAAGTAGTCCACTAATAAATTTCTGGTCAACCCTAGAAAACGCTAGAAAATTCAAGAGAGCACATATTGGCTGAGCTCCTAGGAACAAGGCACTGTACAAGTATGGGAAGTAGGAAAGAAGCCATATGAATATGATACTGGCGAGAAGGGCTATTCATTACAGTGTTGTTTTAAATTGTGAAAACTTGCAAAATAACCTGACTGTCCTTCAACAGGGAAAATGGATCAATAAGCTATGGTGTTCCATACAAGGGAATGCTGTAGAAAAGTTAACATGAGTGAACTAGAGTGGCCTGTCTCAAGGTAATTATCAAAATATGTGGCAAATACGGTAAGTTGAAGATCATATGTACTGCATGTTAGTACCATTTAGAAAAAGTTTGAAAATGTGCAAAACAACAATGTATACTATTTTTGGATATACACAATGGGATAAATGAGAAAAGATGTGAGAAAAAAATTGGAATGGTGATACTTCTGTGTGTGTAAGCTCCATGAAAGCAGGGGTTTTTGTTTCATTTACTGATGTACTTCCATTCCTAGACCAGTTCCTGGCACTTAGTAATGCCTGAGAAATATTTATTGACTGAAACAACTGGTAAGTGGGAAAGAAATGGAATCAGGAATGGATCTGCAAGGTCTTCAAATATAAATGGTACTTTTATTTCTTAAAAAACATTAGGTAATAATGGCAAAACACAAACATTTGATAGAGCTTAATGGTGGATACATGGGTGTCCATTATGTTATTCTTTCGACCTTTTCTATATGCTTGAAATATTGCATTGAGAGTTTTAAAAAGAGTAGATGCAGAACAGACAGAAATTAACGTGACTGATGAGAATGACTGAGATTTCAAATCTGGGTGACTGGAGAATAGCAGTGCCTCTAAGAGTTGCAATTACTAAATGGAAATCAGGAATGAAACAGAGGGTGACAGCACCACTTTTGGATGCATGATATTTAAAATTCTGGCTGGATTTCATGTAGAAATGCCCCCAAACCTACTGGAAATGTTCATTCTGATGTCATCAGTTTTGAGAAAAAAGAATCAGGATATAGTTTAAGGGCTTCACATTCAGTTTTTCCTGATGTACTTTTAGAGCAACACAGTTAGAAGCTGAAAAACCATGGAAAGTTCCTGAAAAAGCAATATTAATGAAGGGACCTGCCATTTGACTCAAAATTAATACCTGATTGCCTTAAATGCTAAGGGATTAAAAGCCTTGGCATATGGAGGTGGTGAGCTCTGGGGTAGGAGTAGCTGGAGGGCAGTGATATTCTGGGCCAACAGAGCAGGCCTTTCTTGTACTGAGATAAAATTGGCCTTTGAGATTGGTGGCACAAATAATACTAGGTCCCCACAGACAGCTTTTGGGTTTAACTTCTGACTCCTTTCCCTCCTCTCTCTCTCCAAGTGGGTAATTGGTCCACATGAGACCAGACAGACCCCTAGCACTTAATTATCTGGATTTGGTCCTCAGGGCTTGTACTTAAATAGCCTGGCTCTTAGCAGGAGGAGATGAAGACTGGGTGAAATAAAAACTCTTCAGTGAGAGTCAAAAGGCCTGGATCCCTGTCCTGGTTCTGTCATAAACCATCTGGTAAGTTTTGGATAAGTTCCTTAGTATTTCTGAGTCTTATCAAGGATTTGATCTTGAAAGTCTCTGAACTCTATGGCTGCTGTTATAAATAGATTTCATCTTTATTGCCTTTGTAGACCGATTCATAGTAGCTACTTGGAGAAGTGTATGGAAAAGAATTGGGAGATGGTGTTTGGGTCCCGTGGGAAAGTGTGATCTCATTGATTTGCATTGTCTGACATGTGTTGGGTCCAGATTAGCAGCCAGATAATGGTCTTTGCCCTTCCTGATCTACAGAATTCTATAAATGTGCCTTTTCAGGGATAAGATATATAGGTAGAGTTTCCAGAAGGTGAAGAAAACCATTTCTTACCCTACTTCAACCCTCTTCCTCTCCAACAAAATACACAAGTTCCCCTCTTGGCTGATAGATAACATTGGACACTAGAGAGAGCGGGGGAGAAGGCAGGATATTTATCCCAGGATGAATCTACATATACTCTTTGGGGTTTTCTCTGTGTTAAGTCTGCAGTGCCATCTACTGAATCAGGTAGGAAATAGTACAAAGACTGTAAAAGCATTACAGATGACAATGAAAGGAAATCTGCTTTTCATGTACGAGCACATATTTTAATCTCATAATTTAGCTGCACTTTCATTATAATAGTTTGATAGGTGAACCCTTTTGAGAAACTCTCACACCAGTTTTAATTCCATGTAAACAACAGTCATGAGTAGGTTGTCAATAAATGTTGAATCACTTGTTTCCCTTTTATAAAATGAGTATTTTAAGTGATAGAGTTGAAGATTAAAAACTCAAAGCCCCAAAGTACATTTCTGATGTCCTTGTAGCCACAGTAAGTTTTGTTCAGGGTCTATTAGATTTTGCTCCAAATTAGTATTCCCAGTACTGTTTATACTAGTGTCATGAAAAAAGTTTCATGATCCAATAAATTTGGGAACTACTATATGCTCAACCCCTCTTTTACAGATTCACAATGTACAGTAGGATAATAGAAGTTTTTAGACACTCTGAAGGTAAGAAATCTATTTAAGTTTGTCTAATTCAATGTTTCCTAAATTTAGTTGAACATAGCTTATTTATTTTAAAGCATTTCAAATATTGGTCTTTCATATGGCAGACGCAGTTCTAGGTGCTTCGTATGTGTTAACTGACTTATGCTTCATTACAGGCATCTGATTTTACTTCTGTTTTACAGAGGAAATTGTTGAAATGTTAGAAGCAACTTTTGAAGAGCATATAGTTAGAAAGTGACAGTGTTAGACTTAAAACCCAGGCCTGCCTGGTTCCTAAGAACATGTTGTTTCCAATTGTATCACATGGCCTCTCAACAGGACCTTTCAGGTATCTAATGGCTGAGGACAGAATCTTCTGCTTGGCAAGGAGGTGGGAGTCACAAGAGCGCTGCTTTCAGTTGGCTCTTCCCTTGGGTAGAGACACTTTTAAAGTACACTCGTGTAGAAGCAAGTGATTCTCTTCTCCTGGAGGTAAGAAATTGTGGCCTGCTGTGCTAGATGGTCTTTTCGTGCTGCTCCTCAAAAACGTAACCATCTACTTCCAAAGCTGCTGTTGTTTTGGAGAATAACTGGAGAGAATGGATGTCTCTAGGTGATTCTTAATTTGCATAAGATGCTTCACCTCTAGTCTCTTCCCAGGTCTGTACTAGGCACTGGGTTTCTTAGCCATGAAAGCAGAATTTATAGTCTAATTCTCTGAGATTCAACTTTCAAAGTCACTTTCCTGAAGGGATCATAGATTTTGTACCTTGCCAGTAAAGAACAGCTATTAAAGAACAGATAACTCCAGAAGGTCACTCATCCAGAAGCTATTTTTAGGCAGACTATTTTGGGTACTTTATATAGAAAAGCTGGATGAGAGCAGGCTTTTAGAACAGAGGGCAGGGAAAGATGGGCCCTTGGACTCCTGGCTCTGTCTCTCGCTTTCTGTGTGATTCTCAAAGTCTCAGTTTCCTCAGGTGTTAAAAGGAAGTGAATGTACCTAGTTCTTGAGGCTTAATTGAGTACCACATGAGATCCTGAATATCTATATTCTCCCACTCCAAATTCTTATGAGTCTATAAAACCCAACAAAGACAATGACATAGGAATACAATTGACAAGATTTATTAACATGGTGGAGGAAACTTGTATGTCTGACCCATGTTGTAGAAGGCGTTTTGGATGTCCCGCCATCTTCAAGTGGTAGATTAAAAAGAAAGTGAATTTTAACAGTTTGATCAGGAGAGAGGTGGCCAAGATGGTGAAGTAGGAAGACCCTGAGCTCCCCTCCTCCCATGGACGCACCGAAATTACAGCTACTTATAGAGCAACCATCTATGAGAATGATCTGAAGACTAGCAGAAAAGATTTTCCACAACTAAACACATAGAAAGGAATCATGAGACAGGTAGGAGGGGTTAGAGACACGATGTAATCAAGACCTACTCCCCTGAGTTGGTGACCCACAAACAGGAGGAGTATGACAATTGTTGAAGTCCTCCCCAAGGAATGAGGGGTACAAGTCCCCATCAGATTCCCTACCCTGGGAGTCCTGCACTGGGAAGACAAGCTCCCAAAATGTCTGGATTTGAAAACCAGCAGGGCCTATGTTTGGGAGAGCTAGAGGGTTATAGGAAATAGAGACTCTGCTTTTAAAGGGTACATGCAAAATCTTGTGCTCTCAAAGTCCCAGCACGGAGGCAGTAGCTTGAAAGAAGCCTGTGTCAGACCCACTTGCTGATCCAGGAGGCAAGAGGGACTGCCCCTGGGGATGGAGATGCTAGTGGCAGCCATGTTTGAGAGCTTATTCTACCATAATAACACTCATTCTGGCAAGCACCATTTTAGAATTCTCTCTCTAGACTATTGGCCCTGGGGACCCAGTCCCACCTTCCAGAAGGCTGGCACCAGCTCCATTCCCCACCCCCACCCCCCATGCCCAGACAGGCCACACAGCCAACCATGCAGGAAGCCTACCCTTATCTCCAGCAGCCACTGCACAGGGCACAGCCTCACAACCAACCAGACCCGAGGCCAGCCCTGCCTACGAGCACACCCAGAGTAGTCAGCCCACCACAACAGAAAGGCACATGCAGCCCACATAGAGGATACCCCTAGAGCACATAGCTCTGGTGACCAGAGGAGAGTATGCTATTAGGCCACATAGGATGTCTTCTACATAAGGCCACTTCTCCAAGATTGGGAAATATAACCAACCTACCTAATGCATAGAAATAGACACAGAGAATTGGGCAAAATGAGGACACAGAAAAATATATTCCTAATAAAGGAACAAGACATAACCTTAGAAAAAGAACTAAAAAAAAGTGGAGATAAGCAATCTATCCGATAAAGAGTTGAAGGTTATGATCATAAAGATGCTTATTGAACTCAGGAGAAAAATGGATGAACATTGAGAATGTCAACAAGGAGAAAATATAAAGAAGAAGCAAACAGAGCTGAAAAATGTGACTGAAATAAAAATACACTAGAAGGAATAAACAGTAGATTAGATGATAAAGAGGCATGGATCAGTGAACTGGAAGACAGAGTAGGGGAAATCATCCAAGAAAAACAGAAAAAAGGAAAAAGTATTTTAAAAAATTAGTATAGTTTGAGACCTCTAGAACAACATCAAGTGTACTAACATTGGCATTTTAAGGGTCCCAGAAAGAGAAGAGACAGAGAAAGTGGTATTTCCTCTTATCTGAAGAAATAATAGCAGAAAACTTCCCTAATCTGGGAAAGGAAACAGACATCCAAGTCCATGACATACAGACAGTCCAAAACAAGATGAAGCCAAAGAGGTCCACACCAAGACATGTTATAATTAAAATGGCAAAAATTAGAAAGAGAGAATCTTAAAAGCGGCAAGAGAAAAGCAACTAGTTATACACAAGGGAACTCCCATAAGACTATGAGCTGACTTTTCAGCTAGTAGATCAACCACTTATGCAGTTAGTAGGAAGGTTAAAAGACAAGAGTAGCAAAATCATCCATCTCCACAATAAGTAGTTAAGGGATACACAAAACAAAAACATGTAAAATATGATGTTGACAGTAGTAAATGTGGTGGAGGGAGAAGTAAAAATGCAGGGTAGTTAGAATGCATACGAATTAGATTACCAACTTAAAATAGTTATATATAGGTTGTTACATATGAACCTCAGGGTAACCACAAACCAAAAACCCATAATAGATACACACATGAAAAAGAGAGAGGAATTCAAGCATAACACTAAAGATAGTCATCAAATCATAAGGGAAGGGCTTCCCTGGTGGTGCAGTGGTTGAGAGTCCGCCTGCCAATGCAGGGGACACGGGTTCGTGCCCTGGTCCGGGAAGATCCCACAGGCCGCGGAGCGGCTGGGCCCGTGAGCCATGGCCGCTGAGCCTGCGCATCCGGAGCCTGTGCTCCGCAACGGGAGAGGCCACAACAGTGAGAGGCCCGCGTACCGCAAAACAAAAACGACAACAGCAACAAAAAAATCATAAGGGAAGTGAGCAAAAGAAGAAGAAAGAAACAAGAACTATAAAAAGAACCAGAAAACAAGCAACCAAATGGCAATAAGTACAAAACTCCAGAGATTCAAGGTCAAACCTGCCAGAGGTCTACTTGCCCAGGGAATCCAGGTGCTTGGGGTGAGGGAAAACTGACCCTTGCCATTTAGCTCCTCTCCAAAACTCCTCTTGGTTCTGGGGGAATCATTGAAACACCAAAACCTGCACTTGATGGGGAAGGAGCTCACTCTGATGGGGGTTACCGTGCACCATCTTGCTGGGGAGATAATATCAGTTGCAAGGGAAGGACTAAGGAATGCCTCAAGGTGTGCGGGTCGTCAACTTGGCTTCTAGCCTAGCTTCCTGCAGACCATCTCTTTGTCCGCGGAGGAAGAGAGCTGTAACAGATGACGTGATTTAACAGAGTGGTTGTGTTAGTTTGGATCCTATGCGAAGCAGGTGCCGGGCATTTCATCTTTACCAGGACCCAGTAACAAGCCCAGAGCTGGTTCTTCACTGCAGATGACACGGCCTGGCTCCAGACCCCCGCAGACCTGCATTGCAGATGCCTCATTAGGGCTTGCCATGCACTGCACACTACGTCTTTTACCACCACCGACCCCAACACTGCAGGGTCTTTTGGTTCATATGGCCCAAGGGACAGGGTTGCTCATTCTTCAGCCTGGACCTGCTGCAGAGCCCTTTCTTACTCCAGGTCCCACTCCAGCAGGCAGCCTCCTGACACCTTGTATGTCGACTAGAGCAGTATTTCTAAGTGAGCGTTGTCCTGTCTCCAGAACCCAAAGAGGCCTACCAGGCATTACATGTTTTTTTCTTTCTTTGCCCAGAAAGCCAGTTGTTCAGCACCCCTGGCTCATGTGAATAGCAGTAACCAGTGGGTGGGTCTGTGGACCTGGTAGAGGCCCTATAAGCCAGACTTCAGTAGGTCTCTCCATTTATTACCTGACACCTGATAGGCCTCACTTTAACAGGAGCCAGTGATGCCTTTGGGGGTCTCTGGGTATCAATGTCAACTCAAATTCTGTGTCCAATAGTCTTCAGAGTCTCTGGGTTCTCCTCTCTCCAGTCTACAGTCACCTGAGTAAACAGCCGTAGGTCTCATTTGAGAAGTGAATCATAGTCAAGTCAATAAAAAAAACCTTGAGGGACTTCCCTGATGTCACAGTGGTTAAGAATCCACTTGCCAATGCAGGGGACATGGGTTTGAGCCCTGGTCAGGGAAGATCCCACATGCTGCGGAGCAACTAAGCCCGTGCGCCACAACTCCTGAGCTTGAGCTCTAGAGCTCATGAGCCACAACTACTGAAGCCTCTGCACCTAGAGCCCGAGCTCCACAACAATAGAAGCCACTGTAGAAGCCCATGCACCGCAACGAAGAGTAGCCCCAGCTCGCCACCACTAGAGAAAGACTGCGTACAGCAAAGAAGATCCAACACAGCCAAAAATAAGTAAATAAATTTATATACATTAAAAAATTCCATCTGTATTAGGCAAAAAATTCACCCCCGCCCCCCAAAGTCTCTGGAACCTGATAGTATGTTATCTTACCTGGCAAAAGAAACCTTGCAGGTGCGATTAAATTAGGGGCCTTAATTTAATTAAGATTAAGGATGGGGAGATTACCCAGGTGTATCTCAATGTAATCATGTGTTCTTATTAGGGAAAGATGGAGGCAGGATGGTCAAGAGAGAGAGGTCTGAAGATTCTTTACTGCTGATTTTTAAGATGGAGGAAAGGGTCACGAGCCAAAGAATGCTGGCAGCTTCTAGGAGCTAGAGAAAATAAGGAAACAGATTTCCCCTTAGTCTCCGGAAGGAATGCAGCCTTGCCAATACCTTGATTTTAGCTGGTGAGATCCATCTTGGACTTCTGATTATACCGGTAAGATACTAACTTTGAGTTGTTTTAAGCCATTAAGTTTGTGGTCATTTGTTACAGCAGCACTAGGAAACCAATTTACTCTCGTAAGTATGAGCTTGCCCTTCTCTAGGAATCTTTCCCAAAGCGTTAAATCAGTTCTTTCTTATCCAGCCTCACACTTTGGCCCTTTGAACAAGCGCACTCACGATCCAACCCCAGGGTCCTCCTTTGGCTTCTGCTTGTACCTACTAGGTGATTCTTGCTATTCCTTCTGGAGGTATAATTTCTTTTCTCTCTTATCAAACCCAGCATGGTCCAAGCTGAGTTATGCTGGATTGAACCCTGTCTATCATCCTGGCCATCCTGGAGAGGAAGTGGGAGCATCACCTTAGGGAGTTATCTGTTGCCTTAGGAAGGAGAAACTTCTGCAGTGTCTCCCCACACAGGAGAAATGCTAGTTCTTATTGTGAAGGCAACCTCTGGAAGCTCTTGGGGGAAGGAAGGTCTGCAGAGTAAAATCCTTGAGGGAATCCACCCGAAAATCTCCATCCCATATTCTAGGGTCCCATGTTTTCCCAACCAGAGCCCAGGCTTTAGCTTAGCTGACATATTTTGGCTGTGTATTTAAATGTGAGTAACTGTATAAATCCAAGGATAGCACTACAAGAGTCAGCAAAGTTCTATACTGTGCATAGTAGACACAATATTAATGAAATAAAGAGAGATAGAGTGAACAGCCTACAATAGTTCCAAGAGTAATATGTAGACGTGAAGAAAAGATGAGAACAGGCTCTAGGGCCACCAATGCTGTTTTGTTTATGAGTGAAATGTCTCTGGAATTCTGCAGTTCTATTAACTTCTGAACGTGCTCCTCAGCTGTGTTTGCTTTTTTTTTTTTTACATCTTTATTGGAGTATAATTGCTTTACAATGGTGTGTTAGTTTCTGCTTTATAACAAAGAGAATGAGTTATACATATACATATGTTACCATATCTCTTCCCTCTTGCGTCTCCCTCCCTCCCACCCTCCCTATCCCACCCCTCCAGGCAGTCACAAAGCACGGAGCTGATCTCCCTGTGCTATGCGACTGCTTCCCACTAGCTATCTACACTGTAAGAGATAAGCTACCAAAGAGGCCCTCTTGCTTCTCTCTCAGCCGGTAGCTGCCAGACCTGTTTCACATTTTTCCTTTGTGGAGCATTAAAACAACTTGGTAATGACTAACTCTCTTGCCTTTGTAGGAATTTTTCCCCAATATCTTTCAAATATCTGAGTTATTGTACCGTTAAGAGCATTTCCTTCCAACAAGGCATTTCCCGGGTCAGCACCAGTGAAATCTTCAGCAACTGGGCTGCCACCTGTGCCAGGGACTATCTATACCCTGCACAGGATGGAGTCATTCCTGCCTTTTGGGTAGTGAATGAGCCAGTCCTGAAACCTCATAATACTACCTGTTTTCTTGGACCACTTGTGGTATCACCTGTGTCATCCAAGATGCAGATACCCAGATGAGATTAGACATGCAAGAGATTTTATTGGGGAAAATACCTGTTTAGGATTTAGGGGAAGGGAATAGAAGCAGGTTAGAGAACCTTCAGACTGTGGTGCAGATCTGGCATTTGTGAAAAGAGGGAGGGAAGGAAGGAATGATTGCATTGGAAAATCCTCAGACCATGGTGCAGCCCTGAGAAGGTCTGGGTTAGGCTAACAGGGAATCTCTGAGGAAAGGTTGCTTGACAGAGGGGTCCTGTGCTGGGCAATGGTGGCCCAGTTCTAATGCCTCTGCTTTGCCCATTGTCTGGGAGCACCCCAGGGGAAGCGTGGCCTTGTCACACCGCACGTGCTTGCTGTTCTCTTAAAGGAGGTCTGAGTGGCAGCCCTCCATGGCCATGACAATGGTTAATAACCTCAGCTTTGGAGCCAGGGGGCCAGGGTTTGAAACTTGACCGTGCCACTTATTTGCTATATGGTTATTCATTTCTCTAAGGTAGTTCATTTCTCTAAGCCCTAGTTATCACATCTTAAATCATGAGGTTTACAGTAACTATCTCACAGGCAAACTGTGAGTCTTCAAGTGGTTAATACATGTGAAATGCATAGAACACAGATTGGCACACAGAATAATAAATGGTAGGTAAACAAACAAAACAAACTGGTGGCTCTAGAACCTGTGCTCATCTCTTCTTTGAGTCTATGTATTGCTCTTGCAAATATCATAGGGTGTCCACTCTAGTCCTCTCTAGTTATTTTACAAGTATTTACTGAGAGTCTCCTAGGCATGGCATATGACCTTGCTGACTCTTGTAGTGCTATTTTGGGATTCATGCAGCTCAGGAGTGAGTTCTCTGAAATCCTCATAAACTTGAACTGTGTGGCTACCACACAGGGTCACTTTCTAGTTCTTTCCTAGATTCTTTCCTTCTGTGGTCTTCATGAGGTAGAGAAAAGTCTCATTCGTGCACATCAACATCTCAAGTAGTTCTTTCTAGGAGTTTGAAATTTAAAGCTATTCCTGTCTCCTGATACTACGCAAAGCCAAATTAATTCACATGTTTTTTTTTTTTTTTCGGTACGCGGGCCTCTCACTGTTGTGGCCTGTCCCGTTGCAGAGCACAGGCTCCGGGCGCACAGGCTCACGGGCCCAGCCACTCTGCGGCATGTGGGATCTTCCCGGACCGGGGCACGAACCCGTGTCCCCTGCATCGGCAGGCGGACTCTCAACCACTGCGCCACCAGGGAAGCCCCAATTCACATGTATTCTTTTTCATTCCTCAAATGTTTATTGAGAGCCTAGTTAGTCGTCAGGCAAATAAGGATAAAATATTAGTAAGATGATGATTGAAACACTCAGAAGCTCTAGTCTCCCGGGGAAGATAGATAAGGGACCTACTCAGAATTTAATGTGAAAAGCACAATTAAAGGAACAGCCATGAACAAAGACAAAAGGATATAGTGAGAAGTTTCCCAGGCGACTTCAAGGAAAAGATGGCAGGAGGAACAAATCCAAAATCACATTTAGAGAATGTCAGGAGATTCTGCCCGACTGCAGTTCAAGCATCTCAGAAGACTTCACAGCAACAGCACATTCCTCTTAATGTATTTCTTCCAAAGCCCCTTTGCAAATAGTTATCTTGGGAACAGTGCTGGGGATGCTGTAGCTTACAAAGAGTATGCAAAGTGGCTCTGATAAGAGTTTAGGGTCGTATGTATACATGTGTGTAATGTGATTTAGCAATACAAGTAATACGTGCTTCCCATGTTTGTTGGTGATATCTATAGTGCTTCCTTGAGCACTGTTTGAGCTCTAAATTATTAACCAGTCAACCTGCTATCACTTTTGCAGAGATGGAGTAAGGAATCCCTGGTTAGAATTAATAGGAAATGAATAAGAGCAGTCTTATATCCAAAGCCAGAATGGAGTAGCACTTGTGAAATTTATACCCCAATTGATTAATAATAAAATCCCTGGAAAGCACTGAGTTTTGTGCTAGAAATAGGCTTTTGACTTTTCCTAACTGGCCCAACACAGTGCAGTTCTCCAATTAAACAAGTTAAAGGGGCCTGGGTGGGGCATTTCTTCCCATCAAAGGAAATTCTAGACAGAGTTGTTTTCTTTTCTTTTTTTTTTCTTCTGTTTTTGACCAAGCCATGTGGCTTGTGGGATCCTAGTTCCCTGACCAAGGATTGAAGCCGTGCCCTCGGCAGTGGAAGCGCGGAGTCCTAACCGCTGGACCGCCAGGGAAGTCCCCGGGTAGACATTTCTTAGCAGAGAGGAACACATAAGGACAGGACCCTGAGCAAAACTACCGGATTCACATGGGGTTATTTTTATTCTTCTAGATGGCCAGGTTTTTCTTGATTTAAGTTAGAGGCGTGAAAAGCATATTGAAGCATATTAAAAATTGCTTGAAGCAGTTTTAAAATTGAAGCATATTAAAAATGTTAAGAGTTTATTTGAGCAGAAATCAATTGGAATTGGGCAGTACCAGACTGGAAGTGGGCTCTCTGCCCACACAGGAACCAGGAGAAAGACTCATATAGAAAACGTGCCAAAGCAAATTACCTGATTGGCTACAGCTTCAGCTTAATGGGCTGCTTGTGATTAGTTTTCTGTAGTTTTCTACTTCAAATCTGGGCATTTACGGGCTTAGATTTTGGTTTGCTTACATAGACCTCCACAGCATTAGAGCCGTCTCAGGGCAATGGCCTCCTTGTTTAACTTTTTTTTTTTTAAATTTTGAAAAAATGACAGCCTTTATTTTTTTTGTTGTTTTTGTTTTATTTTTTATTTATTTATTTTTTAACATCTTTATTGGAGTATAATTGCTTTACAATGGTGTGTTAGTTTCTGCTTTATAACAAGGTGAATCAGTTATACATATACATACATATACATATATATACATATGTTCCCATATCTCTTCCCTCTTGCCTCCCTCCCACCCTCCCTATCCCACCCCTCTAGGTGGTCACAGAGCACCGAGCTGATCTTCCCGTGCTCTGCGGCTGTTTCCCACTAGCTATCTATTTTACATTTGGTAGTGTATATATGTCCATGCCACTCTCTCACTTCGTCCCAGCTTACCCTTCCCCCTCCCTGTGTCCTCAAGTCCATTCTCTAGTAGGTCTGCATCTTTATTCCTGTCCTGCCCCTAGGTTCTTCAGAACCACTTTTTTTTTTTTAGATTCCATATATATGTGTTAGCATACGGTATTTGTTTTTCTCTTTCTGACTTGCTTCACTCTGTATAAGAGACTCTGTGTCCATCCACCTCACTACAAATAACTCAATTTTGTTTCTTTTTATGGCTGAGTAATATTCCATTGTATATATGTGCCACATCTTCTTTATCCATTCATCTGTCGATGGACACTTAGGTTGCTTCCATGTCCTGGCTATTGTAAATAGAGCTGCAATGAACCCTGTGGTACATGACTCTTTTTGAATTATGGTTTTCTCTGGGTATATGCCCAGTAGTGGGATTGCTGGGTAATATGGTTGTTCTATTTTTAGTTTTTTAAGGAAACTCCATACTTGAAGTGTTTTCTTAACTTCAACTAAGATCAGCTTAATTATCTGCAAAATGGAAATAGCGAGTATCTCATAGAGTAGTTGTAATATATAAATGAAATAATTTAAAACAATTTAGCAAATAATCTCAGTAAAGGAGATGCTCCAGAAATGCTAGTTCCCCTACATTTGATAACAAATGTGGCAAAATCGTGGCTAACTGAAATCTAGCTTTCCAGAAATCTCCTTTAACCACATCCTTTCATCTGCATTTCATAGAAGAAAAGCTGGTATATGTTATAAATATTAGTTTATAAACTCCAAGCCCAACTTTATACATTCTAAGCTTGTGTAATTATCAAGAGAAAGAGGAGAGAGAAAGAGAGAGAGAGAATTTTTGTTTACCATGGAATCTTTAGCACTTAGAACCATCTGGCACATGGTGGGTACTCAGTAATGTTTGTTGAATGAATGAGGACCCAGAAATCCTCAAAGAGCATTATTTGTTAGGAGTTCAATGATGCCGTAAGTCAGCAAAGCAGACAAACTCATTTTACAGAGGTCTTCAATGAAAACTGTAGCAAGTAAAACACTTACTGGAGATTTCTCTGAGTTTCTCTGCAATGCTTAGTTTAATTCAGCAACTTACAAGTATTCAAAACTTCATCAGTATTTCTTGTTTGATTACTACGTGCAAAACAGAGCAAGATATATAGTCCCTTTACTCAAGGAACTCTGATAGAGCATGGGAAGAACGATTGAAATGTTAGGCATAGTTGAGAGAATGAACGAGTATGAACTAAAATTGCAGTTGTGATGCAGTAGAAGAAGGAATTCATTCTCAGTGAGGGGCACAGGGAGTTCTTTGAAGGGGAGATTTTATTGTATTTGAGTCAAACCCTAAAGTGGGAGTTAATTTGTGACAAGTGGGCATGACTAAAATGGTAAAGAAGACTAGAAGGGATGTGAATATGGGGGAGAAATTCCAGGCAGAAGACAAGGCATGGCTGGTAAAGAAGCAGAGAAAACTTTTCCTGGGGATTTTGAAGACGTACGTCCCAGAGAAGATGCAGTGTGTGAGAAAAGTAAATAGAGAGGATAGGTGATACCTCCAAGATTACTGTAGACTTCATATTTGAATGCCCTTCAAAGTCACTTGGGAAATATAAAGAATGAAATTCCTTATGAGCTCCTTCTTGAATGTGACTCTGCTCAGACTGAACTGAAAGAGACTAGATTTTATCAGGGCAAAACAGGCAAAGGGTATTAAAAATAGTTCTTATCTGGGAATGATGCCCCCATATTTGTAGCCTAAACCAAAGACTAATGGTAGAAGAATTTCTGGCCAGACAGGAGATGTCATCTAACTACTCCTATAGACTGCTCTCAAGGGTTTAGAATGTGGCAAACCAAAGCCAGTCTTCAAGATAAGCTATTTAACTGCAGAGAAAATGTTCACTCTCATTATTTTGGAGGTTAAATCTTTCTAAATTAGATTACATATTTTCTTACTCGATTAAACATAAGACTCTAAGAATAATTTAATTGCTTTAATGACTCAGAGTCATCATTATGGACATCAATTATTATGCCAGTTTGTATAGATTGAGACCTTGGGAGCTTAAAATGTGTCAAGACTTTTTGCCCCTGTATTCATGGTACTACCTATACATTCAAGTTTTAAAAAATTATTATTAGTGTTCTTTTCTCTCCTTTCTGCTGCCAACTCTTGGTATGAAGCAGTCTGTAAGTTCATTTCTAATCTTCCAGTGGTCAGAGTGGGGGCTTTTCTCTGAAGTAAAGCAAAGGGTCTTTGTATTTCAGAGGCCCTGGTGGAGGTAAAAGATGTTTCTGTTATGGGCAATTTATAATGGAAAAATTAATTGGTGGATCCTCTGCAAGACTGGGGTTTCAGCCTCAGCCCTTTCCCTAGTTGCTAGTTAACTTTTTGGCATCACTTAACCTTCCCCAGGCTAACTTCCACATTAAAAATAGAAATTTGGAAACATGTTCTCTACAGTCCCAGAATGATGTATGCAGTGTGGATTCAGGAGTCAGACTGTATTTACAGTTTCTTACTTGCAAGCTTGGCAAGTTGCTTGGACAAGTTAGTTCATCTCTGTGCCTCCTTCTGTTTCTCATTTTGGTGGATAATAATACTGGTGTCACTGTGGAGTGTGGGTAGGATAAATGGGGAAAGTTCCTCTCACAGTGCCTACAACCCAGGGGAGAATACTTGTTAGTTCCAGTTCCCTTTCTTCAGTTGAAATCTTTTTCAGCAAGATTTAGTGCCTAAGAGGTCAGAATTCCCCAGGCTATCAAAGTCTCTAAGTGTCATTAGCCAAATAAGCCACTGGATGTCACACTTGATCTACGCTACCACATGTACCTTGTCCAGTGTACTTTGGCTTGGGCAGTCTTGTGTTTTCAGAGCTGGAGTGGACCTTAGTGATCGTTGACTCAGAGTTGGAGCCAGAGTTTGAAAACTGCAGGCCACAGCCAAATTTGTTTTGCACATGTTTTATTTTTTCAGTTTTAATGGAACTTGAATGCACTCAGGTAGACGGTACCCTGTCCTATCCTGTAGAGCCCTACTTGGGACCTTCACTCATTGGCGTTATTCACCTGGTTCCTCAAGGCAATGGAGTGGGGAGCACCTGATCTCATTTTATAGAAGAGGAGACTGACCACCCAGATGCCTTACATGGTTTGACCAATGACATAGTGTAAGTTGGTGGTAAATCTGGGACTAGAACTCAGGCCACTTGACTCCCCCATTGGTGCCTGGCATTGAACCAGGTACCCTAGAGTTACATCAAGATTATGCACCTTTAGGAAATTTCTACTATGCAGAAGCAAATGAGAGGGATCAGTATCTGACTCTAGCTCTCTCCTCTGTTCAATCACAAGCCTCAGAATATTTTGACTTTCACAGTAGCACTAGATTGGGTGTTTTATCTCATGAATGTTTTTTCTCATGAACTTGGTTGGGGGGTGGGACTGTGTTTGGACATTGGAACATGTTTCCCAAAGCACTTAGCAGAGACACATTAGGCTAACAATAAAGTCCACAACCTCTAACAGGAAATCAGTAAGACAAGCCAAGGGTCATGATTTATCCCAGCTCTTATCAGAAAAAACAAGCCAAGAGAGCTCACCCTGAGTACTAATAAGTTATAATGTAACCGTACACAACCACACAGGAGTTTAAATTTTCATAACTACCAGGAGGAGGATATAGGCTAATATTGCTCACACTCTACCCACCACCTTTGGAAAAACCAGGTCAGAGAGGGTAATTATCTCTCCAATTTAGATTTTCCAGGTTGTGTTCTCATTAGAACAGCAGAAAGTTATTTCTGGGTCTGTGTCAGCAGAATTGCAGACCTGTAGGAGCTACCAAGATAAGAGTAAATCAGGTTTCCATTGAAAACATTTGACTGCCTAGGGCACTTGTTCTGAGATCCTGCACGGTTTGGGGAGGGTGTGGTCCCTTCCCAGGGGACTGGAAGTGTGGCGTGTGAAGCATGCCTATCTCTTTAGTTGATAAGGATTTTGAAACTTCTTAAGGAAGCTCACTGCCGTCTCTTGAAAGTCTATTTTGAAGAACCCTGATGTCAATGATCAAAAATGGCAGCACAGCCTGTTATAAGTGGACCAAATGTTAAAGAGCATCAAATCTAACCATTTTCACATCACACAATCAGAAATGGGGGCCCAGAAGTGATAGAGTACCTATTGATGGGTACACAGCCATTTAGCTGAGCCAATACTTTTGTCCTTTCTTTTTTCTTCTGGCAACACTTTCTTGTACCCAGATCCTCAGAATCCTCGTCCCTTGATTTCTCTAATTACCCTGCTGCTTTTACTATTTCATACCCATTTTTCAATACTGAGGTTTTGTCGACACATAGTAAACTACACATAATAAAATTATACAATTTGATACACGTTGACATGTATATACTCACAAAGCCATCATTGCAGTCTAGAGGATAAACGTATCCATCACGCTCCCAAGTGTCCAACTGCTGCTTGGTAATCCATCCCTCCCACTGCACTCCACCCCACCACGCCCCACTCCGGTCCCCCAGGCAACCAATGATCTGCCTTCTCTCACTGTAGAAGAGTTTGCATATTCTGGAATTTTATATAAATGAATCTCTTTTGTCTGAGTTCTTTCACTTAGCATACTTACTTGGAGCTTCAATCACGTTGTAGCATGTATCAATTGTTCATTCTATTTATCACTGAGCAACATTCCTTGTATGAGTGTACCACAATTTGTTTATCGGTTCATTCATCTGTTGATGGACGTTTGGGCTTTTTCCAGTTGTTGACTGTTACAAATAAAGCCTCTATGAACATTCATGAACAAGTCTTTGTGTACATATTTGGATCAAGACTTAGGAAAAGAATGGCTAGATCATATAATAGGTATGTGTTTAACTTTTTTAAATGCAGCTTTACTGAGTTACATTTGATATATAATACACAGTACATATTTAAATTACACAATTTGATAAGTTTTGACACATTTATATGCCTGTGAAAACATCACCATATTCAAAATAGTAAACACATTCATCACTCAGAAATGTTTCCTCAGAATCATTTGCCATCACCCTGCCCTTCTCAGCCTCAAGCCCAGGCAACCACTGTTTTTTCTCACTATAGTTCGTGTTTTCTAGAATTTTAGAAAATGGAGTAATACAGTATGTGCTATTTGATGTTTGTTTTCTTTCACCCAGCATAGTTATTTTAAAATTCATCCGTGTAGCAATGCATCAGTACTTCGTTCCCTTTTCTTAATGAGTAGTATTCCATTATGTGGATGGATTTTTGGCTATTACAGATAAAGCTGGTAGAAACAGTCATGTATAAGTTTCTGTATACAAATATGCTTTCATTTATCTTGGGCTAGATCATACAGTGCCTGTACATTTAACCTCCTAAGGCACTACCAAACTGTTTTCCAGAGTGATTGTATCATTTTACCTTCCCAACAGCAGTGTATAAGAGTTCTAGTTCTGGGCTTCCCTGGTGGCGCAGTGGTTGAGAGTCCGCCTGCCAATGCAGGGGACTCGTACCTGCCAATGTTCCTGCCTCGGTCCAGGAAGATCCCACATGCCGCGGAGCGGCTGGGCCCGTGAGCCATGGCCACTGAGCCTGCGCGTAAAAAAAAAAGAGTTCTAGTTCTTCCACCTCCTTGCCAACACTTGGTATGGTCTGTCTCTTGAAGTTTTGGCTACTCTAATACATTTATAGAGACGTTTTCTAGGGTGTTAATTTTCATTTCCCTTAGGACTAATGATGTTGAACATCTTTTTATGTACTTATTTGCCACTTCACCAAAGTGTCCATTCATATCTTTTGCCCATTTTTGATTGGGTTGTTTTGTTTTCTTAGTGTTAAGTTTCGAGAGTTCTTTACATAGTCTGGATACATGTCTTTATAAAATACTTGCTTTGCAAAGATTTTCTCCTAGTCTGTGGCTTGTTTCATTCTCTATTGAATGCCAGAAGTTTTACATTTTGATGAAGTTCAATTTATCAGTTTGTTCTCATATAAAACTATGCTTTTGGTATTATATCTGAATAACCTTTGCCTATCTTAGGGTCATAAGATTTTTCTCTTATTTTTTTCTTCTAGAAGTTTTATTGTTTTAGGCTTTACATTTTATTCTATGATCAATATTGAGTTAGTTGTTATGTAGAGTGTGAGGTATGGATCAAAATTTATTGTTTTACATATAAATATCCATTGTTCCATCACCGTTTGTTGAAAAGATTGTCCTTTTTCACTGACTTTGAACTGCTGTCAAAAATCAGTTATATATGTGTGTGTATACACATACACCCACACATATATATGTATATATGACTCTCTTTTTGGACTCGGTTTTGCTCCATTGATCTATTTCTCTATTTTGACACCAATACCACAGTGTCTGGGATACTTTAGCTTTATAAAAAATCTAGAACTCAGGTAGTATAAAACCTCAAACTTTGTTCTTTTCAAAGTTGTGTTACCATATTCTATATGTATTTCTATATAAATTTTTGAATCATCTTGTCAGTGTCTAAATAAGTCTGCTAGTCTGCTGAGTTTGGGATTGCATTGAAACTATAGATCAATTTGGGGAGAATTGACATTTTTAACAGTATTGAATCTTCTGACCCATGAACATGGTGTATCTATCCGTTTATTTAGACTTTCTTTAATTTATCTTTAATTACTTTCTCTAATCTCAGAAGCGTTTTGTAGTTTTCATTGTATAGGCATCACATCTTTTGTCAAATTTAAATCTATGCATTTCACATTTTTTGATGGTGTTGCAAATTGTATTGCCTTTTAAATTTCAATTTTGGATTGTTTGTTGCTAGTGCATAGGAATATAGTTGATTTTTGTATATTGATCTTATATCCTGCAAGCTTGCTAAACTCAATTATTAGTTCTATTAGCTTTTTTGTAGAGTCCTTCACATTTTCTATATAGGCTATCATGTTGTCTCTGAATAAAGACAGTGTTACTTCTTTCTTTTCAATCTAGATTTTTAAAATTTCTTTTTCTTATTTTATTGTACTGGCAAGAACCTCCAGCACAGTGCTGAATAGAAGTGGTAGAATTGGACACCCAGGTCTTGTATGTTATCTCAGGGAGAAAGCCTAGAGTTTTTCACCATTACTATAATTTTAGATATAGATTTTTTTTTGTAGATGCTCTTCATCAATTTAAGGAAGTTCCCTTTAATTCTTAGTGGGCTGAGAATTGTTATGATTATAACGTTTTCTTTTAAACTTTCTTTGCCTTATTTATTGGGGTAAAGCTGGCCTCATAGAATAAGCATGGAAATATCCCTTCCTTTTCAATTTTCTGGAATAATTTGTATAAATTATTGTAAATTAAAATATTGTAAATAGAACTGTTATTATTTCTTCCTTTATGTCTGGTAGAATTCTACAGTGAAGCCATCTGGACATGCAGTTTTCTTTGTGTGCAAGTTTTTATCTACAAGTTCAATTTTTTAAAGCTATTGGACTATTCCAGTTATCTGTTTCTTCTTGATTAAGCTTTGGTAGGTTTTTTGATTCTTACCATGTCAGGCATTATGATGAGTACTCCTATGTACATGATCTCAATTCTCATAGCAACCCTATAAGGGAGATGTTACAGTTTCTCCCTAATGAATGAGGAAACAGAATCAGGTAGGTTAAGTTATTTTCTCATTCCCAACCATAAGTAGTGGCAGGGCAGACTTCGTTCTGACTGGCTACAAAGCTTGTGCTTTTAGCCACTCTGCAAGGCAGCATGGGGTTAAAAAGAACAATTGGAACTATGCTGAGGTTGACCTCGAATGATGGAGTAGCAGGTCTCAGTCCACAGACACAAGCACTAAAGAAAAAGAAAATCACTTTATTTTTCTATAACTCAACTTGAATTTTGACTGACTCCCATTTTGTGGGGTGGGTTAAAACAAAAGCTTGCCAAGGCTCATCCTCCCATTCCTGAGATTGTGTTACAATCTTTGGTGTCCTTCGTAGTAGTAGGAATGGAGGATCTGGTCCTCATTACTGGGGCACAGAGATAACTTCTGAGAAGGCCAATGTGTCTGTTGCTTTAGCCCCTCTGATTTCCTTTGAGAAGTCCCGGCTTTGTCTGGGGCATGGATGTGTATTCAAGCCTGCCTGAACTTGTTCTGCAGCCATTCTTTTCTAAGATCTTAGTACCTTCTGGTGGGTGCTGCTTGGATGCAGAATCCAAATTCCCTATATTCTTGGCTTTTCAGGTCTCACTCTTCTCTCTCTCCCCATCCCCATTCTGTTTTGGAGATGAGGGCACACGTCATTCCTCTTCCTTCTCTATGATACTCTCTCTATACTATGAATCACTATCTCCGACTTTTTCACTTCCTGTAAATTCTTTGAATTGATAAATCTTTCGGAAAACCACAGTCAGAAAGCCTTGCATGGAATCTCTGGTTGATGTTTGGCCAGATACCTTTACTGAAGCAATGATAGACAGATGGATCTTCTGAGAAAGGGGGATAAAGTGAGAGTAGAATTAAGTTCATGTCTTCCTTTTCTTTGTCTTTCCCTTCTTCTTTTTCTCTACCCCTCCCTTCCTTTCTTCCTTTCTTCTTTCCTCCATCCTTCACTCTCTCCCTTCATCCATCCCTCCCTTCCTTTCTTCTTTCCACTCAGCCAACATTTTTGAGCACTTCCAATCAGGTATCTCCAACCTCCTTAGCTTTAATCCTCCCTAGTATTGGGCATATGCTCCTGCATACGGACAACAGCAAAGTTATTCATAAATTTAAAAATTGAGTTTATTTCTCTGATTTTGCATAACAGCTTCAATGACTCTCAAATAAGCACATTTGCATTCACTATAACTTTATAACTTTTCACTGTTTCATTAATTATCTACTGTTTCACAACAAATTGTCCTAGAACTTAGCAACTTAACACGTTTTACCTCCTGTGGAACAGGAATCAAGATGCAGTTTAGATGGGTTCTCTGCTTCGGAATCTCTCATAATCTGCCGTTAACTCTGTTAGCCTGGACTGCAGTTCTATTGAGGAGGAATCTGCTTCTGAGCCCAGTCATGTGGCTCTTGGCCTGACTTAGTTACTTACAGGCTGTTCCTTACCATATGGCTCTCTCCATAGCACAGCTCACAACATGGCAGCTGGCTTCATGAGAGTGAACAAGCAAGATGAGCTAGCAAGATCCCAGCAAGATGGAAATCCTAATCTTTTACAACCTTATCTCAGAAGTGATATCCCATATTCTGTCCATTAGAAATGAGCCACTTGGTCCACACTGAACTCAAGGAGAGGGATTATTTAATGGTGGGAATACCAGGAGGTTTCAGTGGAACCATACGTACCACAACTATACTTTCAATGGGTGACAACACTTTAAGAAATTCTGAGGTAAATTGACAGTTTCTTTTATTTGGTGAAGGGGAGGGAGGCAAGGGTCCTAGGCATCTAGCATGTGCCAAGCCCAGTGCTGAATGATCTCAAGTGCTTACTTATTTAACTCTCACATATTTCCTGTGATGTAGGTGTTTGTGGCAGACTCTGCTAGCTTTCCCTCAATATTCATTCTTCCATAGTAAAATAATTTTTGATGGTTGCCCAGATCAAGACTACATTTCCCATTCTTCTTTTGCAGCTAGGCCTAAGTTCTGGCCAATGGGATGGAAGCCATAGTGTTGTGTGGCAGCTTCCAGTAAATTTCCTTTAGGGAAAGCTAGTACGTGTCTTTTCCTCTTCTTCTTTGTCCTGCCTCTATCCTCCTATGTAGAATGTCGGTGCCATCATTTTAGATCATGAGATTGAGACCATGCAGGTAAAGCAGCAGAAGAGACTCTCTGTTCATGATACTGTGAAACACAATACCAGCATTGTACTGCATTTTGGGACTTTGGGTGAGGAGAAATAAATTGCTATATTATTTAAACCACTGCCATTTTGGACTGTCACTGGCAGCCAAACCTAATCCTAGCTAATTCAGAATTTGGTACCTAGAAGTGGGATGCTACCTGTAACAGAAGGTATTCTGTTAATACCATCAAAATGTGTGGTATTGGCTTAGTGCAGGGTTGGCAAACTTTTTGTAAAGGGCCAGATGGCAAAGTCTTTAGTCTTTATATGCCATCTATGGACATTGTCACAAATTCTTCCTTTTTTTCAAAACAACTTTATAAAATGTAAAAAACATCTTAGCTCAGTCCTATAAAAATACTACAACCATCCTTAGCTCAAGGGCCAACAAAACACAGGCAGCTGGATTTGGTCCTCCAGGGATGGTTTACTGACCTCTGCTCCCGTCCATTAAGGGATCAGCAGTTACCCCCAGGGTAAATGTTGACTTCACAGCCCACTTACCTTTCTGGAGTCATGTTTTCTCATTATTTTTTTTGTTTCTTAGTATTCCTCTTGTTTTCTTTATTGATTGGAAAATAATGCACTCAATCATTAAAAGTTACATTTATCCTCAGAAGATGCACCAGAGGGAAATTTTATAAAAGATGTGAATGTACAGGAGTCGCCAAAGGGACACTGCAATTATGGATCCTTAATATTTAGGTATTTGCTCAAAAAGAGCAAAACTTTAGTTTTCAGGAAAGAAAAAATGAATCAGCAACACATGTTGATACTTTTAAAAACTTTATAATGGTGCTTGAAAATTCAGTTAAAATCATTTTACCATCCTGGAATTACACTAGTCATTACAATATTGCATTATTTCTCATTTCATGTGATTTATGATTCTACAGTGCCCATTATCTTCCAAACCAATGATTATTTTCCCAATGAATGAATGTTGTAATTTTACTCAGTATATATAGATAGATCACAGAGTTTTATAAAACATTGTACTCAAAGTACAAAAATAAGTGCTTTATGCATACTCTTTAATACTGTTTTTGTTTCTTGGTACCTCAGCTAACTAACTTCACATAAATAATGTCAATAATAACAAAAAGGAAAAGAAGAGATTGTTTAACATCTAGAAACTAGAGATACATTTTGCTGACAGCATGCTTTTCATTAAGAGAAGAGATAATAATATCTGGCTATATTGCAGTCAGAAAAGTAGAAAAAAGAACTCATGAAGAAATAGGGATAAAAATGCCAATAATTACATCACATATTTGAACCAGTGATAATGACAGATTGATTTAATAGACTTATCTGCAGCCTGTGAGCCCAAAAATCCCTTATAAATTATTGTAGAAAATGCCAAGTTTCAAAATAAATTTACATTTGAAAATAGGTATACTTCATTGTAAATCATTTACTGCAAAAAATATAGGTATAGATAAGGCTTTTTACGCAGAGTTTTTAATTTTATAAACACAGATATATTTAGAAAATAGAAGTTGTTAATAACCAAACTGTTTTCAAGTAAATAAAAAGCATGAGTTCCTGCTCATTAACATCATAAATCAGTATGTGAATTTGTCAACTCCATGTTTTAAAGCTCCTTCTGGGTCTCTAACTAAACTTTTTTCTTCTTTTTACATTTTTGCATAGTCTTTTATATTTCTTCTGGGGAAAATATTTGAAAACTCATTTCACTTAAGTAGCAATAATGATAGATCAAGAGTTAAATTCGTCTTTAAAAAGGCTTACTACACGAACCTAGTGTTTGGCAGTGATAGTGGAAACAAGGTTTAGAACAGAGTCGATTTATTTTGGGGATTCTGACTAAGTGACAAAACTTACCAGATGACACACTTAAATACGTGCAATTATATTCAGTTTTAAAAACTGCAGAATGGATCACTAGACTGTGTACCCCACTGAGGGAAGAAATTTTTTAAAATAGATTTGTGTTCACAGTTTCTGGCATAAGAGTAGGTGCATAGTAAACATAGACTGATCATACATTCTATGAAGAATAGTTTTGTGGGTTAATAGCAATAGAGACTGTAAACTTTGTTTAATTCTCAATATTAGTAAAGAGAATAAAGGAAGAGTGAAAAGGAATTCCTGTTAAAAAGGAAACTATCTGTTAACATTATTTTCCATTAAAAATAATAAATTCTTTATATGGGATTATATGATGATTTGGGGTGAAGGATAGTTGATGAGCAAACATAATGGTGAAATTAAATAGAAGGGAGTCAGTGTTTGAGCAAATCTGGAAAACACAGAAGGAGGGAAAAAGACATCATGCCTCTTAATATGAAGATTTACACAGGAAGTCCTTTCTGTTTTGAGGTGTAGGTAGCTTGGTTCCAGGAAGAAAGAACCCAGCAAATGCTCTAAGACCCTACTAATGCCCTCTTGACCTTGACAGGCTAAGCACATGCCCCCAAGAGCTATCTTTCATCTTTTCTTCTGCACCATGTGGCCAAGTGGCTGCTAGCTCTGTCAACAAAAGGCAGAACTCAGGACCCAGAGCCCAGGGGCAGTGGGAAGAAAACTAGGACCAGCAAGGGGCAGTAGAGGGTCAGCTAGATGGGGAGTGGATTGAAGAGTGGAGGAGAAGATGTTGCCTTCCTCTGTGTTCACCATGATCCTACCCCAGTCAGAAAGAAGTGGCAGGGCCTTTTAGTTTAAGCTGTATCTGCTCTAGAGAGGATAAAGCCAATTCTACAACAATAAAAAAAACAAAAAGAGCCATAAAAATGGGGTCACTGGATAATCTGTTGTCTAAACTGAGACAAATTTGAGAGTAAGGGGGACAGTTGTTCATTTTAATTGTTGATTGTTAATATTTATAGTGGGACAACAGACATAAGCCTGCACTGTCCTGGCAAACCAGGATGTATTGTCACTCCAGAGAGATGGTGTTAAACCATGAGTGGGGTGGATGCTCTTCTGTCTTCAAGAAATTCCTGCTGGCAGCTAACTTTCTTTAAAGACCTGTTTCTTGGTATCTCTCCTCCCCTTAGACGAAGTACCATATGTGAAGAGAGAATGGGGTATATTCTTTTTCTTGATTTCCCTCTCAAAATAGGAGAAACGTCCACAAGGGAGAGGTGATGCAGAAGAGTTCTATATTTTATTCCAGGCACTTTTGAATGCATGGAGGCTCTGGTTTCCTAATTACTTTTTACTTCTAGATCGGTTATGAACTTCTCTTCACTATTAGCTAAACTATAAGGTGTTCTTTTACCTTTCCTACAAAACTGAGGGTAACTGGGGATGCATAAAGTCTGCCGTTTCCCATCAATGAGTCTGTGTGTTCAAGGTATACATTGCTGTCCCTATTGAATTTGTTCATTCTATACTCTGTATCAACATTGTAAGAAAAAGCTGGCTTTTAAAATGTTGGACATTTTGGGGGCAATAGAATATTCTGTACCCATTTTTTATTGAGTAAAAAAAAAATTTTTTTAACGTTTTACTCCATAAGTAAAGAGATAGGTATGGAGGTCAGAAAAAAATCTTATTTTCCTAATAGTTTCACTAATTACAGCAGGACTTGCTTTGCTTTGTTCTAATGTTGGCAAACACAAACATACAGTTTGTGGATACTTTACACTTTCTATGAATATGTTCTCATTAAACTGAGAGCATTTTCAAGATGTCACTAGAATGAAGTGAAATTTCAACATCAGATTTGACAATCAATTTGACAAAACCCAGTAGATAACCGTTGCCTGTCAGGTAGGAATGTCTGTTGCCTAGTTTCTCTTTCAATAAGTATTTTAAAATTCCTAAATTATGCTATTAGTATTTTCTCTTAAAAGTGTTTATCATAAAGTTCACTTATGGTGTCATATTTGAAACTTAGTTTTGTCTTTAGCAGATGTCTCTACAATGTATAAAAATATATCTACAAAATATAAAAACCTAATTCTTAACCTAATTCTCTAGGTTAAGTTGTAGCTATGTTTTCACCCCCTGGAAACTTCTATATGAGTGCAAGGGGGGAATACATGATCATGGCCTTGTGTGAATATTGGGCACATTGTTCCCTTTTAGTTGTAAGTTACTTTCAGGAAATCTGGGACAGGGCTGGAGTTGCACAACAATAATAAACTTTATCAAACTTTGTAGCTTTGAATACAAGACAGTTTACTGAAAATCCTAACTTTCTTTATTGACCCTTATTCTGCCAAGGCACCCTGGAAAGTTTCCCTATCCCCATGAATTCAAATTGTGACCCAGCTGCCCAAGAAAGAACGATAAGATAGTCATTTAAAAATATAGCGAAAATTAACATAAATTAAAAATTATATTGAAGCAATATTTCTGAAAAGCTAATCTGTGTGATTGGAAGAATGTTTTTTTTAAAAAACCTTTTATGTAAGACTAAAATTTCCTGCATAGCTATTAGCAATACATAGCTATAATTTAATTTCCATCCATCATTGGAAAGTTAAACACCTGTGGTTTGGAAATACGTTCTCATTTGTTAGATATTTTTTGAAATACGTTCTCGTTTGTTAGATATTTTTTGAAGTCAGTGTTTTCTTAACACGAGGTAGCTTTCTAGCAGCATTTTGGGTGCTGTCACCCGAATATCATGTGGTTTGGCGTGATACCAGCTTTGGGCGGGGATGGATGGGTGTGGATAGTCATCTAGGAAAATTATGTTTTGTGGCAGTTAAAGGCAGTTCTAGCTAAATTAATGGGGTGGGAGAGGAGTATAGCAATTTAAGAAGAGGAAGCATTTTTATAGATAAGAAATTGATATCTAATCTCACTGCTGTTTCATTTCCTCCTAAGTAACATAGGGCTGATTTTAATTCTCATTAAACTATTAATTACCCAAATTTAGAAACCCAATCCTAATTTACTAGATGTTTCTAAATTATTGGTTTGGGTATTTTGTTGTTGTCACTTAGTGGGTTGACTCATTTTAATTTTGTTTCTATGAAGATTTTCTTCTATTAAGCATTAAAGTAAGAGATAGAAAAAGAGATATTGATACACAAGGTATGATAGGTATTAAATAAATGCTAATTGGGCTTCCCTGGTGGCGCAGTGGTTGGGGGTCCGCCTGCCGATGCAGGGGACGCGGGTTCATGCCCCGGTCCGGGAGGATCCCGCGTGCCGCGGAGCGGCTGGGCCCGTGGGCCATGGTCGCTGGGCCTGCGCGTCTGGAGCCTGTGCTCCGCAACGGGAGAGGCCACAACGGTGAGAGGCCACAACGGTGAGAGGCCCGCGTACCGCAAAAAAAAAAAAAAAAAAAAAAAGTGTTAATTTCTGAAGTTCAAAACTATAAACATAATGCAAAATAAACCTTTGGTTCTACACTTGAGTTTTTTAAAAATCCCAATTTTTAAAGTTTCAAACTCATCATAACAGGAGTTGCTCTACATTACTTAATTTGGGCAAAGGCAATGCAAACATATGGCATGGCGAACACATTGATACTTTCTATGATTTATGTTCTAAATGGAATTCTCTAGATTTTACTAGAATAAAGTAAGATTTCAGCAAAAAATAAAATCACATCTACTCGAATAAAACTAGTTCTCAGGAAGTAAATGTTATGAATACTTGTGACTATTTTCCTTGAGCAAGTAATGAGATGATATTCCAGTGGTAATTTTCTTGATACTTTGCTTTATTGTATATTTATGTCTCTGCTCTTAATCTTTTTAAAAAGTGATTATGATTTCATCTGGAATAATGATTTTTTTCTCATAAAATGATTCCTGTATTAACTAATTGTTCATTTTGATTAAATTTAAAACTCCTCTGTATCATACCTTCTTTTTTGCATATACTAGATATGCAGAGTGCCTTTTTATGTTTATTTTCAAAGATTTTAAAGAACATTAAAACTTTTGTTCTTGGAATTTGGAATGCCTCTTTGGACTGATTAGCAATTTGCCTGCCCCCACTGTAATTACTCTCCTTGAGTATGAAAGCAGATCTGTGGAGGAGTGTAAATTTGGACCTAAGAATTGCTTAAGGAGGAATGTTTCACTTTCTCATACTTAGAATTAGTTTGGCCCAAGAGTTAGTTTGAAGCCAGTATGAATTATATTCACATTCATACTTTTCATGAGATGAACATATGTAAAAACATCTGGCTATCTATTTTAACTTAGACAATTTTTCTTGCATTTTTCTATTTAATAAAAGTGAAATAAAAAAGTATTAAAATACCAGCTTACCCTTTCCCCTCCCCATATCCTCAAGTTCATTCTGTAGTAGGAGAGAGTGGCATGGCCATATATATACTACCAAATGTAAAATAGATAGCTAGTGGGAAGCAGCCGCATAGCACAGGGAGATCAGCTCCGTGCTTGTGACCATCTAGAGGGGTGGGAGGGAGGGAGACGCAAGAGGGAAGAGATATGGGGATATATGTATATGTATAACTGATTCACTTTGTTATAAAGCAGAAACTAACACACCATTGTAAAGCAATTATACTCCAATAAAGACGTTAAAAATAAAAAGTATTAAAATAGAGTGGAAATACAAAGAATACAGCAGTTCCCAAACTTAGTTGTACACTTGAATCAGCTAAGATCTTTAAAAACAATCAAACAAACTGATGTCCGGCTCAGATCCCAAGACATTCTGATGTAGCTGGTATGAGGTGTGACCTTGGCATTGGCAGTTTGAAAAGCTCTCCAGGTATTTCTAATGTGCAGTCAAGTCTGGGAAACACTGTCCTCGGAAATATGAAAAGCAAAACAAAGCTGAAAGCATGAGGCCTTTCAGAGTTTCAGCTGTAGCCTTGAGGCCTTTGATATCAGATTGGAGTTAGTAGAATAGAAATGTTACAAGGACTCTTAATTGTTGTTGGAATTTACCTGATTTCCATTGGAATCTGGCCTGATTTGGGGGTCACAGAATTCCATTCAAGAGTTGACAGATTTTTCTATGCTTTGGTGTTTATGTCTTCCCTTTAGTCTTGCAGAATTTTACAAAAGCCAAGGGAAATGGAAATCTAGTACTGTATGTCTTAAACCACTAATGAGACTGGAGCGGTAGTAATAGGTATTTTGTGTTTGGACTTTGATTATTTCTGTTTTGAACAGAAAGCCATCATTTATAAGTATGGAAAGAAAGCAGTGCCTTCTCCCCAGTTTTTGTAGCACACTCACCTCAGATGTTCTAGGGAAGAGACCCAAAACTCTAGATTTTGATAAATAACACCCTTGCTGAATATCTGAAAAATTGGCTTCTAATAATAATCAGTGATGGATATAAAGTTCTCCTGTGATAACTTCAAAACCAAAGGACTCAGATATGGTAAAGCTGTCTGATACTTATTGAAAGTAAAAGGAAGAGAAGGCGGTGGATTTCTCGTCAGATTTAGTATAAGTGGGTTAGATAGTCCAAGGCTGAACCCAGGTTAATAACTGTCTCTGAATGCTGGATGGTGGGCTGGGTGCTACAAAAACATCATAGAAACGAGAGTAAATCTTCACTCCTCCCTTTGAAATGACTTTTCATCCAATTTGCTGAATAGCAAAAAGTATCATAAATGATATGCTGTAGATTTGATTGATTTTTTTTATGATATTGGAGATGAGCAAAATGAGATTGAGATGAAAATAAATCAATATGGACAAGTCAAAATGTTTAAAATGAGAAAAAGTCATTTCAAGTTGGCATGACTATTATGGTGTGGGCATCCTTAGGAAGCGTAGGAGTTCTAGGGAAAAAGAGGTGTGGGCTAATGAGTTTAATAAACGGTGGGCCTGGATTTGTCTTAACAATAGCTGTAACATATCACATCAATTTCCTAGTCCCCAGGGGCTGCAGGGGATGAGAAGATCCTGACCTATGACAAATTGACTGGATGGAATTTTCAGACTGAAATGATGCTGACTCCATTAAACCTTGGATAATCTCTCACGAGGTCCAGGCTGTGAATATGCCTCATGCAGTGGGCAATGGGAAATGTGCTTTGAAAAGCATCTCCTACTGTCCCTCAGCCTTTTGTGACTTTGTGTATTACAAAAGCAGCCGTAAGCCAGGGGTTAAGACTCTGGAATTACTTGGCCCCCTTGGTTGTTACTGGTTGTCCAGGTCTGCTTAGCCCCTGAAATCTTGCTGGCTAAAAGATCTCTCTCCACTCTGTCAGGGTTTGTAAACATACTCCCCAGACACTCAGGAACCTTGGAAGAACAGCTTTGGGGGGCAATTGCTCTTTAGCTTCCTGTTAGATAAATGGCTCCTTAACATTGGATTTCATTAGAAATAAAGTTCTCATATCATGATTCTACAGTTAGTATCAATGTAAGCTGTACATCCTCAGGAAAGGCATCACTCTGGGACAAGTATTACGTGTGATCATTAGGGGACCGAGTTAGAGGTGTATTTCTTCTAGATTGAGTTTTGTGTGTTTTATTCTTAAAAGAAAGATGTCTTCAGAAGGTTCCATAGCCATCCCCTTGGGCAGTCACTGCAAAAGTGGGGTAGACCTCATACGTTGCATACGCTGCTAAGTCTTGTCCCAGGGTCACCGCTTGCTTGAGCTGGGCTGCAGACACAGATGCAGCTGCGTTAGGGACAGCATAGCCTGGAGGAGAAGGCAGAGAAAACTTCATGAAAGGGATTCGGATTTGCTTCCTTTTGGCTTACGGTCTTTATGAAAGATGAAAATTTAACGTATTGCTTAAAGCCAAAAGTTAACGTGTACATTTTAAAAGGTGCCCTCAGGGGATGTAATATCTGGACTCATTGATTAGGGAAGAGTCTTCCTCAAAGTGGGGTCGACCATTTATATCAGAATCGTTTCACTCTTAGAAAACTGGCAACATGGGGGATAGACCCCAAGAAACAGAAACTTGACAGAATGCGGAGCTGATTAAAGTTTGATGTCCAGAACTTTTTCAGAGGGTCTCAGAACTTGTAAAGGAGGGGAGGCAGTTGATGGGTTGGCAAGGAGATCGGGGTGGGCCCTGTGGGTCTGGTTCTGCTGCATCCCCACCCTCACCTAAATAGAATATTAAAAACCGTTGCCTTTATCCAGGGAGGTTTGTAGGGACTGGGTAGACCAATAGGAGAAGTAGTTAAAGTTTTAGCGTATTTCTATATAGCACCATAAAAGCACATACCTAGGGTGTCCACATTTTGGTCTAAATGGATAGGACAAACAATACCTCACCCCACCATCGAGCTGTGTTTGATGTATGCAGAGGTCTTAGTGCTCGTCCTTACTGTCAGAGAACTAAGGGGCTTGAGTGATAAGGAAATACTCATGTGCTTTTGTATTGCTATCATGTCTAGCTGATTAATACTTTTGAAGAAAAGAGCATAATAGCTATTATCTAAAAGCAGTATTTCCCTGTTAATGTCTTAGACCCAAATCTGGTTATTTCTGAGATGATCCCCAAATTGTGAAAGAGGATGAGAAAAAGGGAAAAAGTATACTTAAGCAGCAAATGGGGACCTGATTTTAAAAAAGAAAAGAAAAGAAAAGAAAGAAAGTGCATTTGGTTTGTGTTGTGGAAGTCTGCCTAAACCCAGGCACATTGATTTCTTTCTGGTGGCTTCTCAGGAAGTGGTAGTGGGAAGCTGGCTGGACTATTTGTAAAAAAATTGAATCCCCTCCTTGGCTCGTGCACTTTGGGCAGTAATGCTGACTAACGTGCTAGTGGAGTTTGGTACATTTTCCAAGGATATGAGAAATATGTTAACAATTACTTTCATAATTTTGGAAACAGTATTTCTAAAGTAAGTAAGTAAAATATACGTGTATGTGCGTGTGTAGCGTAGGTTTTACCTTTGGGGATTTTGAAAAGCAAATTGAATTTTCTTTTTCAATTTGGCTAATTTCTAAATACAAGAGCATTTGTGTTTTAAATAGATTCTTCCCTTGGAGCCTATTATTCTTTACTTGACTCCATAGCAAGTTATAAAAGATCTTCTCAAATTCTTAGGCATTCCCAAGGCAATTCTCATGCTCTAAATAATTTATTTCTTGTAGGAGCAAATAAAAGTGAGGATAAGATAAAATATTTTTGGGCAAAGAGCAAATCCTTTCCAATGTAAAAGCAAACTTTAAAATTCTCCTGGCAGTGGCTCATTTATTTTTATAGTACATTAATTTGGTGTCTTTGGGGTACAGCTTTCTGCAAGACAGGGCCTTAACTTTTTGCAAGAACTGAGAAGCCTGGCACAAGACACCCCATTTCATGGAAAGCAAGCACGGCGCTGATGACTGCAGCACAGCCCAGGAAGGACCTGGCCCTCGGCAGCTGTTGCCTTGATAACCTCGAAGGGGTGCATCACACATCTTCTCCACGTTCTAAGAGCAAAGCTGGAATTGAGGTCACATTTGTGTGGGAAGCATGATTAGTTTCGGCTTCACTTGCCAGGATGGAGGCCACATTTGCAAGTTGTGAGAAATAAAAGGAAATGAGAGCCAGCTCAGGTGTTATGGATGTGACGTATATAGCAGTTCTCATACCTACACAGGACCGATATATGAATTAATGAATTGATAGGAATGTCTTATTTCTAGGTCTAGTCAGAACTCTCTGAGTTGGGCTTATGGGAGGAGGTATGCCAACACAATGACAAGTCAGAATGACAGATTTCTTCGAAAGAACCTAAACTTTTATTACCAAGAAAGAGTGGAGTTGCTCAAACTAACTGCTGAGCGAAAAATTTCCAAAAGAAATTTCTTGTCTGGTCCTCTTTAATCTCTAGAGGATTCATTTTTAATTAGTAACATTTGTTGTAGGTACATAATAAATGGGGAAAAGTCTTTTAAATGTGACCCTGAAGGCATGTTGATCTACAGACAGACTAAGTAATCAGCATATGCCCCAGACCTAAATTATAGAACAGATAAAATGAGCCTGATAGCCACTTATTGAAATGGTCTCTTTTTCATTTTCTCCATCTCTCTCTCTCTCTCTCTCTCTCTCTCTCTCACACACACACACACACACACACATAGAGTTTTTGTCTTAAAATAATTTTTAAAAATCCGATCTACACGTTTCTTTCAGAAAGCAAAGCAATACAAGTAGAATTGAGTAGAACTGAAGATTAGAATTGGGGAGGGAGTCCATGGATTGCTTAAAAGCTGATTGGCCTTGGCCAAATGACTTAATCTTTCTCTTGGTAGTACTTAGTTTCTTCATCTGTACAATGTGCGTGATGATAGAACCTGTCTCTTGTGGTGTCATGAGCATTGCTGAGATAAGTCAGTGCCTGGCACATAGTAAGAGTTCAAATAAACATCATCCAGGAATGTAGTAGTAGTAGGATGTAGTAGTTCTAAACTCTCTTACTAAAAGTAAAAACCCAAACAAACTAGACGCAGAGAGATTGATTCATTTAAGGTCACACAGCTGCTTATAGCTGAGCTGAGACTAGACCCTCCTCTGCTGCCCAGCTCAATTCTCTTGCCTTGTTAATGGCTCGCTCATCGGGCAAATTCTTTTTGGTCACAGGTGGTGTAAATCAGATTTATTGTAGTTGAAGTTCACAGATAACTCTGTGAGTCCATGGTCCCAAAGAGGGTCTCCCAAACACTCTCTGCAGGGTGCCATTTCTGACATTATTTTTCCATACCTGGAAATGCGGTAGCAGAAGCGGCAGCAGCAGCTGCGGTCTGGGCATCGGCTCCATCGGTGGGGATGCCCAGGGTCTGCAGGGTGTACTCGGCTGCATATGTCTTTGCTTCATCCACATAGGCACTTAGCTTCGGGGGTGTGAAAGGGTGGCTGGAAAGCAAAGTCAGTCAGGGTGTGCATTTTAAACTTATGTAGCTGAGACAGGTGAAAACCTAAGGCGCTGTTCACTTTTTTGATCGGATAATGGAATTTTGCGTGGGGACCTATCACTCTCTGCTTTTAAAGCTTCCAGATATACATGCATGTTGGAGCATTTGTGAATGGACCTAGAACATCGGTGGACGATGACATTCCTGGAGCGTACTCGCAACTCATTGTAAGTTCTTTCTAATGTATGTGTGAAACAGGATGGTTCCTAAAACATGTAGAAATGCAGGCTCAAGGTAAAATTGAGAAGGTGATAACCACTAATAGAGAGGTTATAGCTTTGGTTCAAAACTTAAATGGCAGGGCATGGTGTTATTAGGTATAAAAGGGCAGTTTCGTATGGTTCAACCCAAATACTACACAGATAAAAGGATGGGCTATAGTTTTCACTTCTATTACACTTAACATCTGCAGTTTTCCATTGGTTGGTGAGAGTACACAGTCTTCATTGTCTATATGAAATTTAGGGGCTTTGAGATGCTATCTCATAGCTGTCACGTATATCCCAAATACACATCTCAGCGTTTGCACTGAATGAAAAATGAGTAGGTTGTAGACGTGAATATTTATCTTATTTAGATAGCGATAAAATACACTTAATTTACAAGACTCATTCTAAAATCGAAATGATTAGGAATTTGGAGAAGTTACACACATGACAGGATTCTGGCTGGACAGGGCAGGAATAGTTATTTTGTATAAGAAGAGTTGTCTTTGATCTTGTCCAATGGCAGAGTGCAGCTGATATACAGGTTGTCCCCAGTTATTTTTCTGACAAACTTCTTCTAATATCTACAAGAGCAAAAAAAAAAAACAACAAAAAAGTGACTTCCCTTCCAAATATCACATTTGCATTATTTCTCTAACTTTCAGGTTTTTAAACTTGAATCTTCAGAGTTTAAGCAAATATAAGAAGAGATAAAATGCCACATGGTTTAATGACTCATAAAATTTAAGATGAACTCAATTTGAACTCCATTTAAAATGTTGTGTCTATTAATTCAGGAAAATCATTTTCACACCATTTATTCTAATACACTTTTAGTTTAGTCCATTAGCTCTAACTTTTTACCAATAGTTTAATGTACAATTTGTTTGGTATATTTATTCCGTTTTTTACAAAATTGATATTCCAGGGCTTCCCTGGTGGCGCAGTGGTTGGGAGTCCGGCTGCCGATGCGGGGGATGCGGGTTCGTGCCCCGGTCCGGTGGGATCCCGCGTGCTGCGGAGCGGCTGGGCCTCTGGGCCGTGGCCGCTGCGCCTGCGCGTCCGGAGCCTGCGCGCCGGGCCACAGCGGTGGGGGGCCCGCGTACCGCAAAAAAAAAAAAAAAATTGATATTTTAGCACTCTGTAGCTGGATTTACTCATTATTACCCTGAATCCTTCTGTTTATAATGGTTTAGAGAAAATAACCTAAGGATTTATTCCTATTTCATGTCATTTGTCATACGGTTTTAACTTTACATTTTCATAAAAATAGAGTTAAAAAGTTTAATGGGTTAGTATTTATTGATGAACATTAATAGAGGGGTGTTGAGGGGCTTCCCTGGTGGCGCAGTGGTTGAGAGTCCGCCTGCCGATGCAGGAGACATGGGTTCGTGCCCCGGTCCGGGAAGATCCCACATGCCGCGGAGCGGCTGGGCCCGTGAGCCATGGCCGCTGAGCCTGCGCGTCCGGAGCCTGTGCTCCGCAATGGGAGAGGCCACAACAGTGAGAGGCCCGCGTACCGCAAAAAAAAAAAAAAAAATAGAGGGGTGTTGATAGTTGCAATGTCTTTGTTTGGCAAAACACCACTTCTGGCTATTTTTATGATCTGATTTTTGGAATCTTCCTTCATGCTTCTTTCCTCTGTCATTACTCCAAACCAAACCTTGCCTGAAGGCACATATTTTCTTCATGCCGAAGCCATTTCTGGTGGCCCACAAGCCCTGATGCTCCCATTGGTCAGCAGATCCAGTAAACTGTGCAAAACAGGGAGTAAGTCCTAAAAAATAACTCTTGGGACAGAACAGTTCCCAGGTTGAGTCTGTGGAATTTCTTATCTCATTTGCTGTAATGCTTATCCAGCTGTAATAGCATGACATTTTCCAGTTTATTGAATTTATAGATTGCTCCTATCTCCTCTATTAACTGTTGCTTCTTAATACTCTTAGTTTTGTAGCATCTCTTGTCATCTACAAACTGTTCTCTAAGGTTCCTGGGCAATAGTCAGTTACTTGAGCGGGCTGATATTCTGCCTGCTCGTTTGTGCCCATTGTGCAAACACATGTAAAGGATTCCAGCTCTAACTTCTGACTCTGCAGGGCAGCCTGCTCTTCTTGTTGGAAGTTCATAACTCCACCATGGAGTTGTCCAGGCTCCATCTATGCTGGTCGGGGGTGGCATGGCCCTTAATTTCTAAGATACAGTTGCAGAAATTCAGAGACAAATTAATTAAGAAAAACTTCCATTAGTTGATAGAGATAGTTACTCATATGTTACTGTATATATTTTTTTGGTACATTTATTTTATTTATTTATTCATTTTTGCCCACGTTGGGTCTTCGTTGCTGCGCGCGGGCTTTCTCTAGTTGTGGTGAGCGGGGGCTACTCTCTGAGGTGCGCAGGCTTCTCATTGAGGTGGCTTCTCTTGTTGCGGAGCATGGGCTCTAGGCACGTGGGCTTCAGTAGTTGTGGCACGCAGGCTCAGTAGTTGTGGCTCACAGGCTCTAGAGTGCAGGCTCAGTAGTTGTGGCGCACAGGCTTAGTTGCTCTGCAGCATGTGGGATCTTCCCGGACCAGGGCTCAAACCCGTGTCCCCTGCATTGGCAGGTGGATTCTTAACCACTGTGCCACCAGTGAAGGCCCCATATATTACTATAAAGCATGACCAATTTCTAACCTGGATTTAATATAAAACCAGAGATCATTACTCATGCTATGGCAGTTCTTAGAACTATTACACAGAATTTATGACAATGATTATTTTTTATTTTCTAAAAATATTTCTGGGTATCCTAGTACTTTAATTAGGTTGTTTATTTTAGGTTTTAACCCAAGATAGATTGGATTGACTAGCTTTTGTGTTTTCTGAGCAAAGCTCCATCATGGCACTTACTAGATTTTATTGTAATTATTATGTGTCAGGATCCTCTCACTGGATTGCCGTGTGATTTTAGATGGCAAGGGTTGTGTTATATTCACTTTTCCATCCCCAGCACCTAGCACAATACTCGGTGCATAATGTGTGCCCCCCATATGGTTTTTGAACAGACACATGATTACTATTTACCACTCTGATAGGCATCCCTTAAAAAAGAATTGTATGGGGAGGGGTAGCAGAAACTGTAGATGAGCTAATTCGTATGTATAAGAAAGCCATTAATACACCAAAAACAAACAAAAAAACCCAGTCAAGATGAGATTTTAGAAAATCAAGTTTTCTACTTGATTGCAATCATAAGGCTACTCCCATAAATTTGGGGCTTATACCTTTGGGGTGGGAGTTGGGAATTTTCCTTTAGGATATGCAAACTGTCACTCTGAACAACTGGATATTGATTATTCAGCCAAAGTGTCTCTGCAGAGAGTCCAGCATGTACTGCATGTCCAGAGGGGACAGTGTAAGGGTTAACACAGATCCTGTTTTGTTTTATTTTTAACCCTGTTGTTCAGTTTCCGTACTGGAACAACTTTTATAACTTTTAACTTTCCGATAATAAAATCATAGCCTCATGCAGAAACATGGAAACTTAGAATTGTGAAGTGAAAGCAAAAAATTTACCTTAATGTTACTGCCCAAATACAGTCATTGTAGATGACTTGATTCGATATGGCTGATGGCATCTTATAGTTAATATGAGTAATGATACACCAGAGATAGCACAGTGTTTTCTCTTGGACACAGGGCTTCCAAGGAAAGATGTTCTAAATGATCTGTTCGTTCCCTGTCATGAGTGCTCTTCATTTGCCAACCAGCCTTGCTTCATTTTATTCTCATTTAAGGTATTGGTTGATCATTCCTGGTAGTGCTCAGAATCCTTGCATTTCAGTGGAAGATTACTTAAGATGTCAAATTTCATAATTTTAAAAAAAAGAGTCTAAAATGAAACAATTGTACTCAACACCCACTTTTCTCTCACAGTACATTATGTTGACTGGCCGCTATATCTATTTAATAAAACAAAACAAAACAGCAGCTAAAGTAGGGATCAAGTCAAATCCTTTGACAAGTGGTGAATGATGGTCTTTGGCCCAACTTATACAAACTATCCAAGCTATCTCTGGAATAACGTTACCTACCTGTGGAGCAAGTTTAATTCCTTGGGGTTTTAAAGTGACAGGATTCATTGGGGTGAGCTCCATCCCAGGCAAAAGATCATAGAGTTTGTCTTCTCTCTTGTCTCCTTTGACCTGGTATCCTCGACCCAGGCCTGTGTAAGCCAAATAGCCACGGCCGCCCAGTCCTCTCACTCCCGCAGCCCCTACAGGTACATTCATGTAAATTTCTAGGAATGTAAGAAGGCATTAAACCGAATCAAACCACCAGAAAATCACCCTGAATCTTACTGTAATGGAAAAGTTAGCCCAAGTCACATTGATTATTTCCTTGAAGACAGATAGAAAACTCCAGGATTCTAATGTAATGAAACTCAACATAAGATAGGGTTCACCACAGGTGTCCTTTTTTTTTTTTAACTGTCTGTAGAAGAAAGCAATACTATCAAAGCTATGGATAAGTACACGTGCAACTTTAAAGCTTTGGTACAGAGAAATTTTGCAATTTATCTCTTCAGTTAACCTTTCGTTGACGTTTTTCTGTAGACTAATAAATGTTGGGAAGGTATTTATTAAAACATCCCAGCATAATATGACCACATGTATTAAAATAAGTCTTGCCTTTTTGTCTTTGATCAGTAAATTAGAAATGAATTCTAGTTTCCCTAATATTCCATTCGTGATGGCCTGCTGGAAAACCAACATTTAGAAAATGTGTTTTAAAACTCACCATTTTCTCTCTTATATTCTATCAATGTGAGGCTTAAGTTTCCATTGAGTTTCATTAATAGATTCCTTTTGATTTTTTGTTTTGCCACATTGCTACTTTGATTTCCTATTGGTGGCATAAAGAGATAAAAAATTAAATTGATTACCCTTCATCCATGAATATCATTCATTGATTCCTTTCTTGTTATAAGACAGGTATTTTTTCCCTTGGAGTGAAGTTTGTTTTTTTCCTACATTACAACTGGTTGACAACTTATACTTAATGTAGGGATTGTTTAATGATGCGATTTTAGATTATAAATGTACAGTGTTTTAATGACATAATTATCAAACCTATAGACAGATCATCTTGAAGGAAATCCTGAAGATTTCTTTTACATTACAATTTTGGGTGGAGTATTATGAGTATGGAAATTTTAAGGCTGTTGAAGGCTAGAGTTCCTAGGATGGTCAATTCAGTTCTCCTGAAAAATAGTAAAACACAGTAAGATAATTGTTTTCACAGTAATCTGGACATGCCCCTTTGCTTCTAGTCAAACCCAAGAATAGAATTAAGTACACAGTTTGCTGTTGAATTGCTCAGACTGGTGTCATATTTGGCAGACAGATCTGAGATTCTGTAGGCATTGGTTCCTAGCAGAACCACTCTGAAGGATCCCATTAGGCAGAGACAAAACAGTTTCTTGAAAATAAAACATGCTTTCCTTATCTTTTACATTTTTTGAAATAACTGAGCTCAGAAAACTGCTTGAACATTTGGAATTCTCACAGGATTCAGCAGGAAAACGTGTTGTTTGGCAGTAAGATTGAGGTCGCGTTTTTTTTGTTTTTTATTTTTCTATTTGGACTTTACTATTTGTTTCCTGATATCCTGGAGAAACAAGTTGATTTCCTTAGTAATGTGGCTTTTTAGAAGGCATAGCACATATTTCTTGGGGGAGATCAGATGAGAGCATCTCATATATCTGTTAAATATATTTATGATGAATTGTGATTTATATATGGATGTGATGGCACTGACTCACCATCCAATACTCATGTGTCTTGATATTTGAGGTAACTGGTTTCCACTGAACCATACTGCTCTCAGTTGGAAGTTTTGTAATGAGTCACATATGACTCCAATAGTACAGTGATAAGGAAGAAACTAATCATTGTAGACCCGAGTTTTAGTTTGTACACATTTTATGGGCCCATGCAAAGATCAGATGTGTACATCAGACTCATTTATACTATGTTCCGACCAAGTTTTTTCAATAACCAGTTGTAATGTGAAAAAAGATTCATATGGAAGGAAAACTATTGATATAATATTTGATTTTCAATAAACAATTTTCCAGTTCTTGTCTCCCAGTGGACCCGTCCAATTTGTCTAAGGCTATTGCAATACAAAGCATTTGAAATCGCAGAGTTTTTTTCTAAGGCAAGAGCTGATTAATGTTACCTCTAACAGAAGGGGCTCTGATAATGGCCCTGTTGCCAAGATGTCCTTTGGTGGCTGGGAAATGAAGGCTGGGAATTGCTGTGTAGGCCTGGGGGGCATAGAAGACAGGAGCTCCAAGGTAGGCTGTGGTGGGATCATAAACATGGCCCAAGGAGTAGGTGTACTCTCCCTGAAGCATGGTGCCCCTTCCACCTGTTCCTCGGGTGTACCTAACATAACTATCCTTGTCCACTGGTTTGGCTAGGGTCACTTCGATGGGGGACCCATCCAGCACCTGTTTTAGACAGCAAGGAAAAAGCAATGTGAAAAGACATGAAGACAGCCAGGTGTGACTGAGCCCTAGTAACACGTCTCCTTCTAAGTGTTAGTCTAGTTGCTGCTGTGTTTACTGACTGTTTCACTTATATGTGTGAATGGAAAATATTGCCTCTCATATCAGTAAACAAAGGACGTTGCAGCCATTGAGCCATCACATTACATACTCCCCCAACGGTGATCCTGAGGAAACTCAGGATGTGAAAACACAGGATACTGGCCCAAGAGCGCTGAGGTGCATATCAAAGGAATGATTTCAATGAGCACAGACTCTTGCATCTTCCTATACATAGAAAGTGCTAAATTCCTTAACTTGAGATATCTGGCTTTCTTTAACTAACAGTAATCTTTTGGTGTTCCAACCACCTGGTCTTTGTTGCAAAAACTCCTACATATCCTGGCTCTTCTCTTCCCTCTTCGGAGCAATCCCTTAGAGCTATCTGAGAGGCTGTCTCCTGGGCTTGAAGTCCTCAGAATATCCACAGAATAAGACGTAATTCTCAACTTTTAGATTGTGCACTTTTTTCCATTGACATATGTATCTTATCTTTTCATAGGTTCTTGTTTTGTGTGCCAGCTGAGTTTTCCCTGAGTGGTTTGTTGGTAAATTGCATATAATCTATCAACAGGTTTGACAGTGAAAAATTGGCCACTGTCTATTGACATATTAGTTACAAATGTATTAAGTGAATACAGTTACTGAGACAGAGAATTATGTAATATTTATATGTGATATATATTTTTAATTATCTATTTATATAATTATTCTAAGAAATTTTAGGTTAATTATGGATGGAATATAATCTCCAGTACCTAGCACAGTGTAATGAAGATAAAAGGAAACCAATAAAAGATCTTACCAATTGTTAACACCTTGGCATGGGCAGCATATCAGGCCTTTCCAGCTGCCAGCCAGGTACGTGTCTTACTTCTTGGTGCAGTTATGCAATAGGTGAACTTTTACTGGAAGAGAAGTGAGGCTTAAAAGTGGGGCCCTACTTAAGAAAGAGGAATCATTGAGGGTACTGCATTGTCCCCTGTAGGCGCTTCCTTATGAAGCAACCTTTTGATCTGCTGAACAGCTGGGAGCTAACAAACAGGGATGGCAGGGCAGTACTGAAGTTTCTCAAGTCAGGCACTACTTAAAACTTGTCCTCAAGAATTGTTGAAGTGTTGTTTTCTGACACATGTTTCTGACATTTTGTAACCAGATCCGGATATTGAAGATAATGGCTGTGTGTGCATCTACAAGTGGGACTTGCTTTTACGTGCTGCTTGCATACACAAAAGATAAAGGTAGCTCTCAACAAATACTTGATAGATGGGTGAATTTCTTATCAAAGGGACAAGGTGTTTTGAGGAAACAGTTGGTGGCTCCTTTCAAATAAGAATGTCGTTTGTTATAAAGAAAAGAAGTGATGTAAAGCGTTCCTGCAAAAACTCCCTTTCACAGCAGCTCATGATTTCATGAGTGATTCAGTGGCTCCTGCATCACTGAAGTCTGCTGGACAAAATTTGTGCTTTATGGTCATCCTGATCATTTTGGTCAGCCTCTTGTTCCTAGTTACATGTATCTACCCTACTTTTTAGTAGCAGGAGTCAGTATCAAATATGTTAGATGGACCACATGGAGAGATAGAATTCAGCTCATACTCAACTCTATTATATTGATGTTGATGTAATTAGAAGAAACAGACTTGGAGTATTAAAGACCTTGGATGTAATTCTTTGTCTTCGGTCCTGTCTTGAGGAAGATAAGATACCCAGATAGGTCTCTGCTTATAGGAACTTCCATATCAAGAGATGTTTTTAATATTTTAACTGCAAAGTCAAATTTCTTACTGTAATAGAGTCTGTTCTGCATTACTCTGCCCCTCTAACCGTGTTTTAAACCCAGTACTGTATTTCACTTATTTGGTTTAGACGTTTCAAGATCTAGGACAATATCTTATTAACCTATATAGCCACAAGCCCAGCAAAATTTCTCTCACGTCATAGACATTCACAAGTATTTACAGAATAAGAGAATAATCACGTGCAAACTTCAATTCATCACCTTTCTTTCCAAATAGTTTTCTCTTCTTGACTCCCCTATCAGCCTTCTTCTGGTCTCCTATATTGAAAACCTATAATGACTCATCTTTATTTCTCACTGCTATATACAATCAGTTGCTTTATCCTTTGAATTCACCCCCCCATAGTCTTGTATAGAGATCTCTCCTACATTCCATTCCCACCCTTATTCAAGCCCTTATTTCTTCCCATTTGAGCGACTATAATAGTTTTTTAACTAGTTCCAATTACATCTCTCACTCTACTCTATGAAACTTCAATTCTTAAGAGGTTAATTTCCCTAAATTGTTAACATGATCATTACTCCACTGCACAAAAAAAACTTCAAAGCCTCACCTTGTCTAATAAATTAAATATAAATATCCATATGTATACTTAAAAACCTTCATAGTTCCTAGGCAAACTTACTTCTGATTTTCCCATACCACATTATAGTTAAATATTATTATAGTATTTAGTATATATATTTATAATTACACTGAATATGTATTTAACTACATAATACATGTATACATTGCTATAAAAATATCTAGCTCTAAATATATTAGCTGCAAAAATTGGAAACAATTTGAATACTTTTCTATTGTGATTATTCCAATGTAATTATTTAGCATTTAATTTATGATGATCCCTTCTCAGTAAGCATCATATGTCCCTCAAGAATGTTTTCAAATTGAGAAACTAATCTACAAACTGTTATCAAAGTAATAACATTGTTTTGATAATAAATATAATCATCAATGAAGAAGAAATAATGTTTTGCTTCATAGATATGCAATTAAATATACATTAATTTTTGCGCTGCAGTTTTCCTTTTGTGTTTTGGAGTCAGTACTTCCCCCACCCCCCACCAGGATTCAAACACTTCTGTAGGCTCATAAGCCCAGGCCCCACTGTTTCTGAAGGGCCTGTGCTGGGAGACCATTTATTTGCCCTCCAGATCCACTTCCCACTGGTCTCCAGCCTCCCAGCTCCGGGAGGGTGTTCTGCATGGCATCCTCTTCAGAGTCCTGGGCTGTCTGGATTTTGATTGGATTTGGCCAATGGAGAGGCCTGGCAGGAGGTTGGAGGGAGAGAAAACAGTGAGTTCAAGCTATTTCTTCTCTTGCCTCCCTCTCTGAGAGGTCGCCTTGGCCTGGACGTGTCCACTGGCCAAAGTTCATTACTTTTCTCAGAGACCTGCTCTTTAGAATCCTGTCTCCTTTAGATTTCCTGTTCCTTCTGTAGCCCCTTGTCCCCTTGGGTTCAGGAGTGGGTGAGCCCCAGTTTCCTGCACTGTCTCTTTTAATTCCCCTACCCCACACTCACATGTTTGTAATTAGTCCCTTTGCCAACTGTCTCCTATTAGGACTGACCGATGCAACGTCCAGCAGGTGAAACAGCCCTATGCGCATTAGGTTCGTAGCAAAGCAATCTACTTTTACTGTCTCCAATCGTATCTTGCTCTTTCCAAATTCTGTGCCTCTGTCTGAGACTACCTCTCCTTTTCCATGTTTTTTCTTTTGGAATTCTGCCCAACTTTCATGGCTTCTCTTAAATATTATCTTCTCATATCCATGAAGTTTTTCTGATTCTTTATGACCCACTCCTCTTTCCTTTGAACATTCTCACCACTTTTTTTTTTTTTTCTAAACAAAACTTATCTGGCTGGACTTTGCAAAAGTTCTGCACACTTGTCTTAATCTTACAGCTGACTTTTAGCCCTTTGATAAACATCTTTGGTTTGATCCTTTTTGTATCCCAAACATTATTTAGCATGATAAGTGGTCTACAAAAGCCTTTTAATGTTTATTGGAGTAATAAGTAAATATTATATTGGTTTCTATATACAAATCAGAAGTAAGGATATAGTATTTGAGTTTTCCCCAGACCTTACTCTTGGCAAGGGGAAGAGATTCCAAGGCCTCCAGAGTTTGGAAGATCAAACTCTGAGGGCAAAATGATAACCTTAACATCTTTTTAGATTATCAGCCTCCAAAATCCTGCACTACAAAGGTGATAGTTTCTTTGAAATAGAGAAAACTGAATTGGCAAAAACACCTTGGGATAATCCACTCCAACTCTCTCTTTGTAAAGAAATTGAGGGCCAATGATATGCCCAAATCAGCCAAAATTAGAGATAGAATTGGACATATGAGCCACATCTCCATTGTATTTTCCATCACTTCTCTTTTGTTCATCTTAGATGGATTGAGGCAGCCATGTCAGAGATGGAGGAAGGCTGAGTGAGAAGGACTTACAGGACTGTTCCCTTGAATAAAACTTCCACACCAAACTTTGATGGAACCTGTACATATTTTTTCTTTGTCCTACATTACCTTCCCATTTAAAGCTTTCATAGCCTCCACCGCATCTTCTCTGTTAGTGAAGTGCACGAAAGCATAGTCTCGGATTTTCTTTACCCTCTCCACAGCACCTGGAAGCAGATTGGAAGTAGCCCCATTAGCAAACCTGAGATAGCATTGAACATGATATATTTAAGCATTTGGCTTCCAAGAATATTTTATCCTTTTTTTTTGGAGACTCTATTTAAGTAAGGAGGTCATTGAAAATATTTCCTGTGTCCAGGTTTAAAATTCTGCACATTCAACAGAATATTTTTTTCTAATTTTTAAATAATACTTATATTCTGCCTTATTATAATTTGTTGTGGATTTGTGTTTCCACTTCCTAGATTATAAGATCTTTGAGGGTAGGAATGGTATCTTGTTTTGTATATTATATAATATAAAAGATAGTAACTTATACATGGTAAAATATTATTGAGTTGAATTCAATTATTGGTCATATTATAAATATATATTTAGGTAATTACCTTTTAAATTTTATGGCTTTTTCCCCAGAAAAATACCTTGTCTCTTTTGATTTATATAATAAAAAGTGTTAGAGTTAGGAGAGACTTTAGTAATAATTTAATTTTTAATTCATTTTACCTTAATCTATTTATTTTTAACTTAATGATTTGGAATGTAAGGTTCTGATAAGGTATGCAAGATTTATGAGTTCACATAGCTAGGAACTAGAACTCAGATCTCCCATCTGCTTATCTCTTACTCTCTTGATCAAAACAAACAAACAAAAAATAGTTTGTGAAAGAACATCTGAAAACCAAGATAGTTCCTTATGATGCTGTTCATAATATCTAAAAGTTGGAAACAATGTAGATATCTACTAATTCTACCTTGAGGTATCTCTTTTACAGAAGCATTCACACATATGCAAAAAGATCATGCATAGAGGTATTAATTATACGTCAGTTGAAATAGCAAAAATAAAACAATGTCCAATTTCATGAGAGTGATTAAATTTGGTATATTCTTTTATTTTTTTTTTTTTGCGGTATGCGGGCCTCTCACTGTTGTGGCCTCTCTCGTTGCGGAGCACAGGCTCTGGACGCGCAGGCTCAGCGGCCATGGCTTACGGGCCCAGCCGCTCCGCGGCATGTGGGATCTTCCCGGACCGGGGCGCGAACCCATGTCCCCTGCATCAGCAGGCGGACTCTCAACCACTGCGCCACCAGGGAAGCCCTATTCTTATTAAATAGCACTAAGGAGTCTTTAAAGAGAACAAATAGCCCTATATATACATGGAAAGATTCAGGGCCTGTTGTTAAATTTAAAAATTTACAAAAAAATAAGTATAATATCATAGCATTTATGTTTTTAAAAATCCCACCTGGCATACATGTGCACATAAATATGAATACACACACACACACAGAAAGAGGACTGGAAGGACAAATATCAGACCATTAGTAGGGGTTACTTCAGGAATGGGGAGAAGGGTTGGGGAGAAGACAGGGGACTTTGATATTTTAATTTATATTCTCCAGTATTCTACAAATATTAACAAGGCTTATTTATATTATTCGTGTAATAAAAAAATAACAAATCAAACTATCCTGTTTTTATGTAGAGGGATTGCTGAATATGTTGATGGTAACGTGTAAAAATAAAGTTCTACTGAGATGGTTGAGCTTTATATTTACATTTTATTATGAAATGTTGCTTACTCAATTTTAAAAATAGAACTTTTGCCTAGAGTGAAGGTAAGATGGAAACTTGTTTAACGTTAACCTGTTAGTTTAGCATGTAAATTACCACCTTTTAGTTAATAGTCTCTTGGGTATATCTTGAGAGAACAGGTTTTCTCCTATCTTTAGTTTCCAGAGACAACCTAGGATGGGACCCCATGCCAGGGAGGACCAGAAGAGAAGAGAGAAGTCCTCCTTTTCCCCTCTCCCTGTCAAAGTTCAGTTATCTACCCTCTTAGGTTCAAGGTCACAAAGGCAATTAGGCTTCTACTCTATCATGTGGTTCAATGGCTATAAACTGTCTTCCTTTGCAATAATAGTAGGGTCCTAATGGAAGGATAATTTAAAAATATTGCAGTACTTCTCTCTCACCCCTCAGCATTCAACCCATGACTTCTTATGATAGTGGTTGTACAGAGCAAAATGGTCTGGCTAAGCTGAAAATAAATAAAGGTATTTGAGACCATGAATCATGAGACATGTGATTAACCGAACTTCTAACCTGGTCCCTTTATTCCTTCAGTGTCAAGTGGGGTAATTAGTGTGACTTAACCTTATGGCTTATCTTGGAAATTAAGTAAAATGTGGGCCAATGAGGACCTTTACCTTTCCAGTGTTTGCCCCATTCATCCTCCAGTGCCATCCTCCACCCAGGCTCCACTGTTAGCTCCCAGAGGCATTTTGGTATTGTCTTTACCCTAGATCCTACCTAGTGTTTTGTACACAGGGGCTGTAACCGAGTAGGGCCCTCTGGGGCCCCCAGGCACTGAAACCTAGTGGGACCTGGGCACAGAGGATGAGCAAATATTATCAGCCAATTCACACTCCAACTCCTATCATTCACATTAGTTAGGTGGCACTTCAGATGATAATGGATTTTGATGTTCTCAAATTCTGCTTGTAGATATTGAAATCAGCTTGCATTTTTGAACAGTAATGTCCAGCCACACATGCTTTTGCAAATCTTTTTTTTTCTTTAACTTTATTTTATTTATTTATTTTTGGCTGTGTTGGGTTTTTGTTGCTGTGCGCGGGCTTTCTCTAGTTGCGGCTAGCAGGGGCTACTCTTTGTTGCGGTGCACGGACTTCTCACTGCAGTGGCTTTTCTTGTTGCAGAGCATGGGCTCTAGGCACATGGGCTTCAGTAGTTATGGCATGCGGGCTCAGTAGTTGTGGCTCACAGGCTCTAGAGCACAGGCTCAGTAGTGGTGGTGCGCGGGCTCAGTTGTGGTGTGTGGGCTCAGTAGTTGTGGCACGCAGGCTCAGTAGTTGTGGTGCATGGGTTTAGTTGCTCTGCAGCATGTGGGATATTCCCAGACCAGGGATAGAACCCGTGTCCCCTGCATCGGCAGGCGGACTCCCAACCACTGCGCCACCAGGGAAGCCCAAGCATAAGTGTTTTTAAAGAATGTTTTGAAAAAGTAATGTTGTCTGGTATGTCCTACCTGGTTTAATATTGTTGAATTCTTTCTCAATCATCTCTTCAGAGGTAGACAGCATTAGGTTTCTTACATATAGGATTTTCACGGAAGACATTGTGTCTTCATCAACTTCTACTTCTGGTTCTGCCCAGTCTACTGCAATAGGATGTCCCCATAACTGAATTCTTCCTGTTGAGAAAGATCACAAGTACGATTAATTATATAGAAATTAGGACATCATCTCAGTTCATACTAATGGACTTTTAAATTGAACCTTGAGGTCTTGATTGAGCAAGAAGACTAATATTAAAAGAGGTGATTATTGATTTTAAGAGACATTTCAAATAAGACCTGGCTAGAAGGGAGTTCTGTATGACAAGAGGCTTATTATAATGATAGGGTATAAACGGAACTCGAACGTGGTTTAGGAAAAGAATAGATTTAGGGCTCAGACATAGAGTCTAGCTTCCTGAAGCATTAGAAAGGTCATTAGGAAGTATATCTGCTGCGGTTGGAATCTGAGTGATTAGGTACCACCACTGAGCCGTCCAAAAATGGTGCTTGTGAAGGGTGGGTAGGGCTCAGGTACCCCTAGTTTCTTTTCGGTCGCTTACACTCGGTCAGAGCTCTGATCAAATATATTCCCTCCTAATTCTCGCTTTGTCAGAACATAGACAACTCAGAAATCTGGAGAAAAAGTTATTATTATTTTCCAAATTAAGACAAAGAGCAATGAAGAGTCTATGATGGGAAACTGAACTCATCTTGAAAGGGTAGCTGTTATCCATGACTACATATATATTTATATTCCTATATAACTGCAATTTATTGAGTGTCTTGCACTCCACTGTGTGTTTCTCATATTCTCTCAGTCATAGTAACTCTGTGGGGAGGGGAATGACTTTACCAATTTTACAGAAGAGGAAATGAGCTTTTGAGAGGATACCTTACCCAGATCTATTTCACTTCTCCACTGCTCCCTTTTGTTTTTTGTTACTCAACCCCTGTACCCCTCCCTACACAGTACAGATCCATGTTGAAGTGATGAGAGGAGGGTGAGGGTCAACTCAATTTCTTAATTTGATTGGAAATGTTTAAATATTACACAAGAGGCAAGTATTTTTAATCAAAATGCATCTTTTTATTCCTTAAAAAACAGTCAGTTGGGGCTTCCCTGGTGGCGCAGTGGTTGAGAGTCCACCTGCTGATGCAGGGGACATGGGTTCGTGCCCCAGTCCGGAAAGATCCCACATGCCGCGGAGCGGCTGGGCCCGTGAGCCATGGCCACTGAGCCTGCGCGTCCGGAGCCTGTGCTCCGCAACGGGAGAGGCCACAACAGTGAGAGGCCCGTGTACCGCAAAAAACAAACAAACAAAAACCAGTCAGTGAAAGCATCTGTGGCATTGACATTCTAAAACTCAAACAAAGGATAGATGCATCCTAATGAGTTAGCGAATCCCAGTGAGTTAGCGGGAGGCTGGCTCCTGCTATCCCAGTTGGCTGGCTACCTTGTTCTGCCTTGTAGCCCAGCCGATAGTTTTCTCCATCACTCTTTTCCCCCTCCTTTCCACTCCCCTTCTACATCTCCTTTCCTTTTTATTCCATTCCCTTCCTTTCTATGCTTTACATAGACTTTACTAAGGGTCTTATCCCAAAAACCCTAAGGCTCCCAGGTGACTCTGGTTTCCGTAGCTCAGTGGTTCTCAATCTTGGCCCCACAGTAGAAGAGCTTACAAAAATATGGATTCCACTGTGTGTGCTGGACTCAGGTCCTTTCTACCTGCAAGAATAGACTGTTAAATTTTCAGAATTTTGTGAGTCAATTGATGTCACCTTGGTGGCTTGAAATGAGCCACAGTGGGAGCGTTAACAGTATAGAAATCCAAAAATATTACAAATCAGTGCTTTTGATTTTCCCCCGGGAATCGTCTCATCACTGACCTCTGGACCCTCTTTTCCAATTCTGATTTAAGTGGTCTAGGCCTCAGGATTTTGAAAAGCACCTCAGTTAATTCAGCCAAAATTGAGAACACTGTTCTAGCCCATTGGCTTTTGCCTTTCCAGACTGGGACCACGGTAAGTCATTCACAGGCCTGAAGATTGGAAAAGGTTAAAGTGGATAGAAGTGAGAGGAGGTGCAGGGAGTAGTGATTTCCATAAACATCCCTGTGAAAGTCAGTGTTGGAAAGTGATTTGTGAACTTGAGCTTTGAAGTCAGACAAGTTCAAATATCAGATTAATGATCCTGGCTAGGAAACAACCTTTCTAAGCATCAGTTTCCTCATCTGTAAAATGGGGCTAATAAAAGTACCTGCTTCTCAGGGTTGTTGTGAAGACAAAAGAAGGTGATGCCTTAATGCATATATGAGGAATCTAGGAAAATGCTACAGATGAACCTATATGCAAAGCAGAAATAGAGACATAGACGTAGAGCACAAATGTATGGACACAAAACGGGGAAAAGGGGGGTGGGATGAACTGGGAGATTGGGATTGACATATATACACTACTATGTGTAAAATAGATAGCTAATGAGAACCTACTGTACAGCACAGGGAACTCTACTCTGTGCTCTGTGGTGATTTAAATGGGAAGGAAATCCAAAAAGGAGGGGATGTAGGTATACATATAGCTAATTCACTTTGCTGTACAGCAGAAACTAACACAACATTGTAAAGCAACTATACGGCAATAAAAATTTTTAAAAACCCACCTATTTAAAACTTTAAAAAAAAAGGGACTTAATTTATCGCTTTTAGATGATAATTCAATAATGTACATTCCTCTTGAGTATTTTTGATCTATTTTTTGGGATGTATAGTTTCCTCAGAATATGCATTCTTTGTGTCCAATGTGAATAGTGTCACTCACTCAAATTAGGTATGATTTTTTTTAGAACTTTGTCATTTAGAAGAAAGCAAATTACATTGTAGACGCAATAAATGTTTCCATACTGAGTGGTTCCCCAGGTGTTGCTATTTGCTTCCCATGCAGGTGAGTGGCTAGTGTCATTAGCTGATAGATTTAGCAGTGGATCACAAAATTTGGCTACACAACAGAATTATCTGGAAAACTTAAAATATCAGTGCTCCAACGCCGCCCCCCAGAGAAGCAGATTCAATTGATTAGAGGTTGATTTGGGCACTGGTATTGTTTAAAAATCTCTTCAGATGATTCAAATCTGTAGCCCACCATGGGCCACCCTTGATTTAGATGATCAGATCTCAAACTTGTGGTCTCAGGGGCAGTTGCATCCTGGGAACTTGTTATAAATGCAAATGATCAGACCCCATACCACACCTACTGAATCAGGAGCTCTGGGGTTGGGGGCCCCAGCAATCTATGCCTTAACAAGCCCTCCAGGTGATTCTGATGGAGGTTAAGATTGCAAACCACTGTTGGAACTTGTTTTCAGAGTATCCTTAGAATGCTTTGATAATGCCTGAACTGGATGCATCAACTTTGATCTACGTACACCTCAGTAAAGATGCAATGTCAAGCGGGAGCTTCCACTGTTGGAGGAGGTAGGTGGTGGGAGGCAATATACCACTTTAGACCACAATTTTCTCTCTGTCTTCAAGTCTGGATCAATTAAGAAGGAAAAGCTTCTTGTGGTCCTTGCTTATCACGTTTCTTAAAGCTCTCCTTGTCCATTCAAACTGGGGTCTCCAGAGGATTGCCCATTACTGAAATCCTGTGTTGTTGCTTAATCTATGGTGAGGTCATAGGTAGATGTCCAAATGGGTAATAGATTTTACTCTCAGGCTTCGGTAGAAAGGAAGCAGTTTGCTCTGGCTGGCTTACTCACCGCCTCTTGTTAATCTGCTGATGAGGCAGTCTGACTGAACTACAGCGGACTGAAACTCAACCAGCTGAGGCCAACTTAAAGGGCAACAAGCAAAGTGGGCGGGGCTGCCTCACATCACGATGAGGATGAGAAAATGCCTGGGGAGAGTGAGGCAGCTTATATATTGCTGCGTCCTGGCCAGAGCATCCGTAGGGAGAACTCAGGATCTTGGGTGGAAGCATAACACGGTGCTTGAGAATTCTTGCCGCCTAGCTGCTCAGCCTTGCCCGGCCTAGTCAGTTCAACTCAGGTAAAGAGAAGCTCTTTCTGTGGGTCAGTGTGCTGTTTTCTTTGAAGAAGGGAAGCTGACAGGAAGTTTTAATTCCCTAGGAACACTGATTGTCCGGCTGCTGAAAACTCTCTCTCCCATTTTGGACCCTCTTTCACTGCCATCCTCCCCCATCCCCCAAATGATTGTACGTATTTGTTTTTACAGGTAATGAAGGAGGAAAATGATTAATGTGGGGTGGAATAGTGAAGCTGGTTTCTCAGTGAAGTGGTGGCTAAGCTGGGGCTTTGAATGCCGTGAGTCAGTAGAGACGGGGAGGGGCAGGTCATTTTAGGAGGGGATATAGCCTTCGAAATAAAGGATACAAAAAACGAGCATGGTGTTGTCTAGGCCACTGAGTTTGTCCTGATAGAAAGGAGGGTGTTTATCGTGAAAAAGAAGGTCCAAATTGTTTGAAAAGAACTGGGGCCCCGAGTGAAAGGCCTTGAATGACGAGCTCAGAGGTTTATGCTTTATCTCATATGCAGCAGCAAGATGGTGAATATTTTTGAACTAATGAGTGAGTGACATCATTCAGCCTCTTAACAAGGAGAGACTGAATTTCTACTATTTGGAAGAACTTGTGGAAAGGATGATATGTTATTTTAGGAACACTACTCTGGTGGTAATGTTTAGGATGGAGTAGGTGGGGGAGGTGGGGGGCTAGGGGCATCAAAGAGAAAGCAGAGCTGGGAGAATACTTAGGAGACCTTGAAAAAAAATAATCCAAGGTTGGGAATATATGTGTTTAGCCTACAGTGATGACCTGAGAACAAGATGGATAGGAGGCACTTTTCGAAGGCAGAATTGTTGATGTTGAAGAGGACAGCAAAATATTAAGTTCAGGTCACTGAGAGGCTAAGTAAGCAGCGTGGGGAGTTCTAGTGATTCTATGCACCTGTGAATCAGGCGACTTGACCGCTTGGGTAGTGAAGAAGTAGTGAATGGAAGCTTCCCCATTAAAAATATCCACCTCAGATCAAAACATTTTTACTGTCAAAATTTTAAATATTGAATTCATCTTCCCTAGTCTTTGCAAAATTTCTCTTTCCTATGTTTTATAGCAATACTATTACACATGTATAAAATATATTAATAATATTATATTGAATCTAAAAAATATCCACCTCTCAATAGATTCAGCCATTTTGGGGGATATCTCATTTTTTCACTTTAAGCTGCCTTCATGAAAATATTATTAAAACATATTCCCCAAGCTCAGAAGCCATCTTTCAATTTTGAAACTTTCTGGAGGGCTACTCCTATTGGTTTTATTTTAAAAAATAAAAATAAATGTAGGTGTTTTTGTTGCTGTTTTGCTTTGCTTTAGATTCTGGTGACTTCCACAGTGCTTAAGAGAATCCTTGATTCCAGTGTGTTCAATATGCCATTCTTGACATACTTATCATTTTAATATTCATTTTAATACCTTTGTGTAAGTTTGGGAAATATTTTATAACAAGCACAGGACTTTCAATAATTTTTCCTAAGTTGATCTTAGTGGGGCAGTGTCTTGGTGGAGTCTTCTAAACCCAGGAATTTATGGCTGTTGACCAAATAGGACCTACCTCGTGGTTGTAGCATCTAACTAAGGTGTCTTTCTATGGAAAGCTATTATTTCTATTACCTAAAATTAGACAAATTATTAGACACTAGGAAGTTATAATAAAAGTACGTCATTTTGGGCTTCCCTAGTGGCGCAGTGGTTGGGAGTCTGCCTGCCGATGCAGGGGACACGGGTTCCTGCCCCGGTCCGGGAGGATCCCACGTGCCGCGGAGCGGCTGGGCTCGTGGGCCATGGCTGCTGAGCCTGCGCGTCCGGAGCCTGCGCGTCAGGAGCCTGTGCTCCGCAACGGGAGAGGCCGCAGCAGTGGGAGGCCCGCGTACCGCAAAAAAAAAAAAAAAAAAAAAAACACGTCATTTTAATTGTCATTGGGATAATGTATCACTTGCATATTTATTATTTCTACATTATAATGGATAACATATACCCTATTTCTAATAAGCCTGATAACAAAAACTATATACAAAGATAACTGTTGACTGATAAATTTACTTCTAAGGAGATTCTTCAGTTTAAAGATTCAGTATAGGGTTGCTATAACTTCAAGTTCTGGATTTCTCCTGTGCAATATACATTGGATTTAATGCACGAAGTGAATAGTTTTCAGAACCCAATCTGTGAAAACTTCAGGGAACTGAATCAACTGTGAGATAAATAAGAAAGACCGAGAGTTTAAAAAATGTAACATAACCAGAGATAAAGAGCAAAAAAAAAACCGAACAACAGGCTTCTGTTTCCTTTGCTAAGGAGCACAGCAGCCTGAGGCAGGCAGGACGGGAGTGGAGAAGTCCCCTCTTTGAGGAGAGGTCCTAACCTGGCAGAAGCTTCCTCCGGGCCATGGCAGCTGCCCGATGATTCTCATACTCCACGAAAGCAAAGCCCCGGTTTTTGGTTTTATCGGCAGCACTTGGGTAGACAATGACATCCACAACTCCTTCGGTGACCTTTTTCATCTCTGATAAGATTTCTTCTCTCTTTTTGGTTTTTGGGATTCCCCCAACAAATAATCGGCAGTTGTCCACGCTGGCACAAACCCCTAACAGACGCCCATTTCTGCGAAAACAGCAGGGATTTTGATTGGGGAGAGTCCTTGCTTGATTAAGGTTTAAGACGGAAAATGAAAATATATATTGAAATTGAAAATATCAGGCCGGGACCTGATATGACCTGTGGATATGGAACGTTTGGTCGTCTTAGTGTTTAAACTGGTTTTGGAAAGTGGTAGCTGCTTTTGAGAAACTGGAAGTTCTGTCAACCTCGGTTCTGCATTTTTAAAGAAAAAAAATAGTTGAAACTGAGTTGCGTCTGCTGTTTTTAGAGTATATGTAGATTCACTAGTTGTTTTGAATCCTCGACACTCTCTAATACATCGTCAATCCTGAGGTCTTTACACCTGGCTCAATGTACTCTTGTATCCTGCCCTGGAGGTATCTGAGGTTGCAACCCCTGGTGCTCCCTTTTTTTCCAACCAAATAGAGAAGCTATTCTGACATGATCATTATTAAAGATAGTCCCTTATACAGAACAGAGTTTCACATATTATTTGGCCGACACAAGGAGCCCGTGAGATGGGCAGAATAGGTATTGTTTCCATTTTACAGTTGAAGAGCTTGAGACTCCAAGATATTAAGTGACTTGCTTAAGATTTTGTGGATTTTGAGAGTTAAAATTGGCCTCTGGATTCAGTTTAATCCCCGTTTCTTCCACTGTGCAGTGTTGCTTATCAGCCAGTTGGTGGATACCTTCGTTGGCAAGGTGTAGGTTGGTTCAGCTTTTCTGGGGGACATGTGGGAAAATGTATCAAAAGTCTTAGGTGTGCGTAACCTTTGGCCAAATAATGCCCCTCTAGGGGAGTGTCCTTAGAAATAAAGATGAGCATCAGCATCTTTGTGTAAGGTTATTCGCTGCTACTATTTACAATAGCTCCCAAATTGGAAATGAGCAAAATAGTCCACCGTGCAGGACTGGTTTAATGTATCTCAGCTGAGGTGACTGACTCTGGGGCTGGACATTTCCTCATTGTATACCGTGGTATGTTTGTCATCCCTGGTTCTTGACCACTAAATGCCAAGTGCCACCTGTTAGGTCATCCAAGAATGCCTCTTCATCTTTCTCTATGTCCCTTAGGGGGACAATATTGCTCCTGGCTGGGATGCACTGGTATATAAAAGATGAGTGTTCATAACATAGGATGCTCTGTGGTCAATAAACATAGTAACATAGGAGAATAAACATAGTAACGTAGGAGAGTATTTGATGGTTGAAAATACCAGTTCACACTATGCTGCTGGGTTTTAAAAAAAATGTAAAATGAGTATATGAGAAAGCCATTTTGATTAAAACTGTAGAAAATCTAGAAAGACTATTAAAAATTCAACATGGTGATTCTCTTTAGGCAATAGGGTAATGAAGGAACGGTTTGAACTTTTATTACTGTTTTTTGGCTGTTTTTGTGTGTTGTGTATTAGGCCATGTGACTTTTGTAATAACTCAAAGTTATTAAAAATGGGTAAAGTTTGCTTAACAGAAACCACTCATTCCTCCTGAATAAAAAGTGCTCAGCCAGGTGAGTGGGAGATTGCTCTGATTTCTCGGAACTAGTGGCTCTCAGCTGTGTGGCAGGTGTTCTCACCCAGGTTGCACCCTGTCCCAGTTGTCTTCTGTGCTTTGTTGAAGAACTAAGGACCACATATCAGATATGTAACAGGTCCATCTCCGTTTGTTGAACATTGTCCTAACAATGTGTTTTTTCTGGGGGGAGGGAAGGGTCGATAAAGTGATCTTTCAGGGTTTTTTTTTCTTTTTTAACTTAAACCTTTTGTTCCAAGATACTATTTATTTAGAAGTTTATATTTTTGATCATTCGGGGGCCGGTCAGTTACCAGTAGGGGGCACCTGGAGCCTCCATATCCTGTTTTTAAATCTATGTGATTTGTCAGCAAATCCCAGAATTGCTTGGAGACGAAAAACTCTCTCTCAAAAGCTGAGGGCATGACTTTAATGTCGCCAGAAGCCAGGCATTTAGACGATGCTCAGTGGATATTTGATGACGAGGAGGATATGACACCTGTGGGTCTTTTCCGGCTAAGAACCTTATCTATCCCCTCAGAGACAGTGGCTAAAAACAAACCAAAGGTTTGTTAACAAGAAGAGGTAACAAACAAACCTCTTCTCTACAAGAAAGGTTCTCTCTCTGACAACATCCAAGGCAGAGTGGAGGTAGGTAAGGTTGGCCCTGGGGTGTCTATTCTGCTATTTCACATTCCATTTATCCTACTCATTAAAATCCAAAGTCACTCTGTACCTTCACCTTGCTTCTGGCATCCAACCTGAACTTTAACTGGAATTTTGGCCACCAACTTTCTCTTTCCAAATGCTTTGTCATATTTTTCCTCTTCCTTTTCTGCACCCTCCTGCCATCATCATAACCATCAGCAAACATTTATAGAGCATCTGATATGTGTCAGGCACTGAGCTTTACCTGCATTATCTCTTTTATTTTTCCTAATCCCCTCCATGAGGTAGGTATATTTTTGTCTCTATTTTATAGATGAAGACATTGAAATTCACAGAGAGGATACTATTACTTTTTAATGGCTTGTGTTCATTGTTCATACCCCATCTATTTTCAGAAAGTCTTGACAGGCTCCAGTGTGTAACAATGTATTAAGTAGATTCAGCGAACTTTGTTGATTCCCTACAGAAACAATTCTACATCCATCCCAACTTAAAAGCTATTTTGAGAATAACCTTTGGTATTAAGATGTTTAGTTTCTATGAAAGACCAAGGAATGGAGAATCTTCTAATTCCTGAAAACATCACTAATATATCTTAATATAGCTTTTTATAGCCCTTTCTAAAATAACAGTATATATTATTTCATATGATGGATGTTCGGAATAACTCTGTGTGATCAGGTGATAATATAAAACGGATGCTGAAAGAGGTCAAAGGATTTGTCCAAAGGAACCTGGGCTAGACCTCTGGTCTCCTGATTCTCATACCAAAAAATTTTCCATATATCAGAGCTCTTTTGGATCCATGGTGGCATGTGTGGAAGGGGAGCCTCCTTTATGTTTTTTCCAAGAATCTGTTCCAGAATCCAATCCTGGTACTGAATGACTAGGCTACTAGTAGTTGCCAAGTCCAATCAATCTTTTCATGCCTAAGGGGCTTAAGAAAAATGACCCAGTAGTTGACTGACTACAGAATTACAAGGATAATGCAGGACTTATTTTGAACCTATAGGAAGTGAGAGAAAACTAATGACAGGAAATCTACTCTCTCTGTATTCATTTAATTTAAGATTCCCTCAGTTTTAAAGTGCATCTCTATTACAGGAAGAAAATATAGGTGAAAGACTGCATCTCAGAATTAATGAATGTGCTAATATGTAAGAGTTCTATCACTTATTGACGTATTACTATGTTCCAAACACTAAGCTAAACATATTGAAATCTTGATAACATCCCCATAATAAACCTATGAAATAAGTATTATTATTCCCACTTTATAGATGAGGAAATTGAGGCTCAGAGAGGTCAAGTCACTTTTTGACACTCAGCTGAGGCCCATCTGACCCCAAGCTATTGCTTTTTCATCTAACACACTAATCTTTCTTCCACGTGGCCCTGGGCTTCCTTAAGAAAGGATTTATGGCAGTTCCCTCTGGTTTAGAGTTTAGAACGTAGATAATTTCATGTATTGTCAATTTATAAAAAACAGTTATTGATTGTATAGGGTCAGTTATGTCCTGGAACCCTGTGCTAATCCCATGGTTTCAAATATTGCCTATATTTGGCTGACCCCCAAATTTACGTTCCAATCGTGACCATTCTCCTGACTCCAATATCATACAATCACCTCCTCAGCAACTCCCCTGGGACGTCTAATGTGCATCTCAAATGTAAATTGTCCCAAACAGAGCTCTTCATGTTTTCCTGTTATTCTCCCAGCCTTTTCCATCTATGACACTATCACATCCACACATACTTGGACCAAAATCCTACTTTTCCTCCCTAAATTATAAATCCACTCACACTCTAAATCCAATATTTAGCCAGTCTTGTCTATTCAACCTCCAAAATATATCACACATCTGACTTTTTACCACCTTTACCACTAACCCCTTATGCAAGCACCACCGTCTCCCATCTAGTTCTAGACACAGCAGCAGCCTTTGAACTGCCTTCCCTCTTTCAGTCCTTACCCTGCTACAGTCCATTCTTCACTTAGTAGTCAGAGGAATGGAATGTTGTAAAAAAGCATGAATCTAATTAAAACTTCCTGTAATTTCCCCTTTTTTTTTTAGAATAAAATCCGAATTCTTAATGATGAAATATAAGACTCCCCAACTGTATTGCCTTCACCCCTCCTCTCTTTACTCTGTTCCGAAGGCTGGCTTTCTTTCTGTTCCTTTAACACATCATGCTTATTCTCATTTTGAGACCTTTGCACTTGCTGTTCGTTCTTTTTCTGAAAGGATTTTCCTCAGGTCTGACCGTCATGGCAGATTCTTTTCATTCAAGTCTCAGATCAAATTTTACTTTCCGGAAGAGTATTTTCTTAAATACATCAAGTTAGAGTAGCAACCTCCTCATACAACTTTACCCCATTTCCTGGTTTTTATGTTTTCAAACTCTTTTAAATAATCTTATACATCCGATTGCTCACTATGAGAGTAGGAAAGTGTACCTTGATACTTCTAATATTTTCAACAATGTCCAGCACATATTTTTGAAATGGATAAATGAATTTTGCTTCTTTGAACATTTCACAGAACTTAGTCTGGCACCTTACATAGTGATGGTTAAATAAACATTTCATTAAATTGATTCCCATGAAAAACAACTAACCTTTTATTTCTGATTTTGGCTATATTTTGCATATACTATATTAGATAAACTTGATGGAAGAACAGATAAAGGTACATTGTCTGATTCGCTTTCAATCTAGGAAAGATGGGTCTTACCTAATTTCATAATTATTAAGTTGTTTGATTGCATTCTTGGCTTCTTGTTTATTTGAGAATGTTACAAATGCATATCCTCTATTGTTGCCATTAAAATCCATCATCATTCTCATCTCATAAATTTTACCAATCTACAAGTAATAAGAGAGAATTCATATTTATACATTTGTACTTCCAAATGAAAACACACACACGTGCATACACAACATTTTCTGAAGTCTCTGCCGTGTTTGGCATTTGCATCCCATGTGTAATAGTTTGCATGTTTTCATGCTGGGTTGAGATCTGTTATCTGACTCATGGGCAAAGTCAGGATAAATAAAGAAAACATGTACAAGTGGCATTTCAGCCGGAGTTGCCAGAATGTATATTTTTGGCAGAGCAAGTGACCTTTCATCACACAATTATCTGGGGATTTATACGATATCTTAGGGACCAGAAAACACATTTGTCCTCAGAAGTACAATTTCTTGATAGATTTGTCCTTGCCCTTTACGTTGGCCTCTGAGGCCTCCATAGTTTTTATGTTTACTTGGTCATACTCACCAGTGATGTTTAAAACGAAAACCAAGAACACTCATTTGGAGCCTTGTGAAACTGACTTCTTAGCTATCTTTTCCACCTACCATGATATAAAGGTGAACATAGAAGGTGTGTTTCAGAGGATGGTCCTGGGAGCCCTGTTTTCTCCATCTGTAGGCTGAAGGTAAATGCTAGTCTTAACACAACTGATCCAGGGCCAGCACCTCCATGGTAGCAGTGTACTCACTCTATCCCTCTCACTGTAACTCCTCTGCTTTGCTTATATACTATTCCCTCCTGCTACCCCAACTGTTCTCTATAATCCAGACACAGCAATTCATTATTGCTGGCTGCTGTAAGACGGGTTGCCCACACAGACGTGAGGGACACGCCGTGGGGAGAAGAGGCATCATTAAGCTATTTCTATTACGTCAGTGGTGTCTGACCCACAGGTCAGCCCCACGCCACCCCACGGTACTCAGTGATGGACACCTATTTTTTTCTGGGCTCCTTAGGAAAGAGTTCAAGCATGTTTCATCTCTGCATTTCAAGTGTTTCTTGGTGCTCATTTTCATGTTCAGTATATAAGATTCTTATAGGATTAAGTCCTTGTAATTTATGCACGTGCCAAGTGACGTTGTTTGTATAAAATTAAGAGTAGTTCTGAAACTGAGCTGAACTACACACACACACACAGAGCTGATTTTGGCATTTAGGAGAAGAAATAGCTAAACTCTCATTAAATTTTCTAGGAATTTTAAACACCACGTGGTAAATTATCGAAAATGTTAATTTTGTATTTTTGTTTTAACTTTGGGTTTAGTAGCAAAACATCATTTGGAATTCAAACTGAGGAAATTTATTCCTTAATTATATAGTGACTTTGAAAAACCATGTTATCAATCTTGTTGATTGTATTCAAATTTGTAGAAGGAAATTTTATTCTGGATCAATATGTATGGGGACACGGCTGAGCCATGACATACATATTTTTTAATGTGAAAATCTTATACTTTATAAAACCATATTAACATTTCAAAGTTGAAGCAATATCTTCTTTTAGACAGGTTGTTGTGTTATTCTAGATTGATAGACCTGTTGAGTTTGCAGTAAGATGGCTATGCTAGTGGAGATTGAAATATAGATTAAAAAGTCATCAGCAATGGTAGTTTCAGCTGTCAGTAACAGGACAGCTGAGTCAAGGCAGTGATAATTAGGGGCCAATCACTAACAGCTGGGAAGGTTTTAACTTTGTCCATGATTGAGGAATGGTAATTGGAAAAGAAACCATCACTGACCAAGAAGAATGAGAGTGAAAGCAAGGTGAAGAGAGTAGTATTTTTTCCTTGAAAGATTAAAAAAAAAACATCTTTAGACTCACTTTTTCACATAATGGTATAAGTTCATCTTCAAAAAGGTCTCGGGGAAGTTTTCCAATAAAAATCTCACAGCCCCTTTCTGGGGGTGCAGCATCCCAACCAGGCGGGGGACCACCATATTTTCTTTGTCCATTTTCCTGCAAATCCCATGTGGATTGTAGGAGGGAGAGAAGAAAACAATAGAATCTTTAGTTTGAGTTCCTCCACTATTTTCAAAATCATTTCTCAATAAGGAAGATACTTATTGACAAGTAATAGTAGTGGACGGGTCAGAGGATAAAAATGGACGTCTCTTTTGTATGAATTTTTAAAAAAATATTTATTTATTTGGCTGTGCCGGGGCTTAGTTGTGGCACATGGGATCTTTAGTTGCAGTATGTGAACTCTTAGTTGTGGCATGCATGTGAGGTCTAGTTCCCTGACCAGGGATTGAACCCAGGCCCCCTGCATTGGGAGTGCGGACGCAGTCTTATCCCCTGGACCACCAGGGAAATCCCTTTTTTGTGTGAATTTCAACACCGTGCTCTTGCTTCAGCGACGTGCTCCAGATAAGCACTGTGAAAACTTATAAAGTGCTGGACAAATATAAAGGGTTATTTTTTTGGTTTGTTATTATTTTGCCATTCAGACTCACCAATGCCTGATCGTCAAAGGATATGATTATCATTTGAATCTGGGGTTTTGATTTAATATTGAAGTCTATGAGGTTCTGGACCTGAACTACTTGGCTCCATGACCCACTAGCTGTGGGGCATTGGGCAAATTGCTTTACTTCCCCAAACCTCAGTGTTTCTCATATATTAAGTGGAGATACTATCAGCTTCTGGTTAAAGGAGATAACGTATCGAATATGCATGGCACAGGTCTTGGCATGTGATATATATTCAATAGTTATTAATTCTCTTCTTGCCTCCCTGGATTGAGGCTGTTTCATGCACTGAGCATGGCAGTGTAGGCCCCTAAATAGAGACATCTTGAAGGTTAACATTTGAAAGAGTGGACTGGCTAATTTTGGGGGTAACCAGTGAGGGACTTGTCTTCAAAGCTGACAAGGTGGTGAAAGGTGTTTACTAATGTTGCATCTCTGTGGAGAACAATGCAGTTCTCAGTCCAAATACTGTAGCACTAGCTTCTCTATATATTTTTTCCTTTGTTCTAAAAAATCCTTGGTAAATTCAATGTCCTTTTGGGGGAGGAGTAGCACTGATGCTTGTCTGCCCTGCTGTCTGTATTTTTCTGAAGGTTAATGACCTAAACATAACTTCAGGGGCCCCAAAGTAAAAGATAGGCCTAATCCACCATTATTGAGCTGAAATAATTCATTTGCTGGAGAAGAATAAATTTACTTTCCACTTAGGTATAGCCAAAGCTCTTTGTTATACTTTAAGTGATTTTTGGAGAAAGGAAAACATAAAAGACCAAATATCAGTATTATTGCTAACTTCTACAATTACTACTTTAAAAAACTTTTATACCGTAAAATGATGGATAAAACCTAGTAATGTATAAAGTAAAAAGAAAAATTCCCCAACACATCACCTTACCCATCTGTAGAAATAGTTACTGTTAAGTTTATCTGCCTTTCCAAATATTTTTCTATGTATATTTTCAAAAGACATGTTAGTTATTTAAAGACATTGTTTTTCACGATAGTTGTTTGTCAAAAAAAAAAATCAAAGTAAAGCAGCTTCTAGTTTCACTGTTAAATCTTTATATATACTAACTTGAGACTTTCTCGGTTATTTTATAAGTGGTAGTACAAAGGCTTTTTGGATCACAGTATTTAAGTATTTAAATGATGTCTGTTATTGCAATCATTTAAAAAATTCCTACTAATTTAATCATGTTGCCTTAAGTTAAAAAGATGTCATATGGGTGTTCTACATTGCCTTGATTACTTTTTGCTTCAAGCAAGTAGGTGCTTTTCATTTTACTAAACGTTGAAATGTTTGCCTCAAGAGTTCTTGTGTTTTTTTCTTCCCCTATATTCTTGCAGGATTATCCAGTAGAAAAAGTGTCAGTGAAAAATCTGAGAAATAAAATGTTTTATACTTACAGGAAACAAAACAAAACAAAACGTAAGAATTCAATGAGCATATCTCAACCAAGAATTTCCTAAAAAAAGAATCATATTTTCAGAGACATATTTAAAGTTTTCTTACTTAACAAATACCTGTATAACACTTAGTATATGACAGCACTGTTCTAATTCTCAGTATCATGGGTTAAGGGCTATTACTATCCGGACCTCACAGAAGACAGTTAAGCCCACAGAGATTAAGTAATTTGCCAAGATCATGTGGCTGGGGAGTGGAAAAGTCAGGATTTGAAGCCAGGCAGTCTCATTTCAAAGGCCATCAGCTTAATCTCTACTACATTTTGCTTTGTTATGTGGTAGTCTAATCACTTATAACAGATTCACACATTTAAGTACTTATTTATGAAAAAATTATCATGCCACTGAATTGAAAATTCTCTGCTGCATTTAAAATCCTTTCCAATTTCCAATCGTTTTACTACACAAATTTTAGGGAAGAACATATCTCATACCTATTGCTTACAGAGAGGTGTATTTCTATTGCCATACTACAGTCTCCTTCCTTGGGTCGACTGTCACCATTTGGTTTATGTTGTTCCCTCTGAGGCCATTTCTGTATTTCTTAAATGTCTGGAGATATACTATTCAATGGATTATTGGAATAAATTTAGTATAAACTTGGCAGTATTTTTACTATTCATGCTGAGGAAACCAAACTTTCATCGCATCATAGTGAAATGGTTATTCCAGAATTTCTCATTTGACAAGCTCTGTCTGATAGCTTGAAAATAAATAGGCAACCAGCAGATTGACCTTTAGAATTTTCCCCTCAACTTTTTTGCTATAATTGTTAAAAAAAAGTCACAAACTATTTTGTGCATGTCACGTATATAGGAGAATTCATCTGCTTATAAGCCAAAATGATTGGGTAGGAGAGATGATTAATTCTGTTGTTTCTGTAAACAATTGAAATAAATTCACCAAGAGTATTTTGGGGGATCACCAAGAGTCTGACTGGTGAAGTTCAAGTACTGGGGGAGATTTGCCCTATGAGCCACCCACTGGGCTGGGAATGCACCAGTGGTGGAGGTCCAGGCCACTTTAAGACAGGCACTGGGCATTAGTCATGGGGTTGAAATAGCTGTCCGTTACTCGGAAAGGACAGTTGGGAGCTGGATTGCTGGTATTTTAGGCAGTATTTTTATAGTTGAGGAGTTTAAAATAGATAAAGCCTAGTTATAGCTGCTCTTTCCTCTCCTGGCTGATGTCCTTCTTGTGAGATGAATTCCTCCGGCAGCACAAATGTATTAGTCATTCAGAGAGAGAAAATATAGGTTTTTGTTTTCCATGAATGTTTGTTCATTGAACTCTGGGATCTTTTATTTTTCCAAAGACTTGGAAACCATTTATTTCTCTCAAATCACACATAAATAGGTGAAGACCTTCAACTGTGTAAATTTAAAAATTAAAGACCTCATTCTAACTATAAATCCAGTGGCTTTAATTTAAATACTGGATACTGAGCCTACCCAGTAAGTATTTGGAAGTCCCTTCTGTTGCAGATATTTTAAACCTTTCATGAAGGAACCATAGAGTCTTTAAGAAATTTTATATGCCATCTTCTTGACCTTGGATAAAACCACCCAACCTTCAGTAAATGATTCTAAGCAATAAATCTTAGCATGAAGGACAAGTGGATGGAGTTAATTTGGGCCACCTGGCATCTGATCTTTTAATACATCTGGGAAATCTGGGCAAAACTGCCTTTTTCCTATAGCAGTTAAAAATAGCAGATACTTGCTTTTCTAGTGTCCCTTGCAACTAGGACAGTAATGGTTATAATAAATTGCGTTCTGGTGCAGAAATTTTCAACGTGCTAACATTAGTGTGGCATCCTCCTTGGAAACATTTTCTTATCATTCCAGGTTTGTGGTGTGGTTTTGGGTTTCATTCCTAAAAGCTTACTCTTTAAAAAATTTTTAAATTTTAATTTATTATTAAAGTATAGTTGATTTACAATGTTGCATTAGTTTCAGGCGTACAGCAAAGTGATTCAGTTACACATATACATATCTTTTTTTTTCCCTAAAAGCTTACTGTTGAATCTAGTTCTCTAAATTCAAAATTTCTGTAACCCAGCATCCTTTTAATAAACTCCTTTTCTGCTTAATCAGCCAGAATTTACCTCTAATACTTGCACATGATAGTAACAGCAGCAAAAAACAACAGCTAAAACAGCGGCTAACTCTGAGTCAAGCAATGTGCCAAGTGCTTCCCAGGTATTAATTCATTTAATCTTCTCAACAAACCTATGAGGCTGATACTACTATTACTTTCATTTTGTAGGTGAGAAATCCAAAGACATAAAAGTAGTAAGTGGCAAAGACAAAATCTGAATCCTGAGTCCATGCTTGTAGTTATAACATTTTTCTCTGTTTTTTTATATTAACCCAATATGCTCATTTTACAGATAAGGAAACTGAGTCCAGAGATGTTATGTGACTTCCTTAAAGTTACACTGGTTAAATTTGTTGCAGAAAACACTAGACTAAATGTCCTCTGATTCTCAATCTGGTGAACTTGGCAAATATACTGTTCAAAAGTCGTGATGACTTTTCTTCTCAGGCTTACCAGCCTCACAATTTTGTATGTTGTGTGTCACACCTACTTTCTTGTTCAACTTCATCAAACATGGACACCAGATGATTGGTTGTCTCCCATAAATGAACCGATTCATAAACTCAAAGAGTATTAATTAATGAACCCTCATTCAGTTTATTTTTCTGAGTAGTAATTTCAATTCCTTTAATGGTTCTTTGGAAATTTTATATTCCAAATCTGTAATCATCTTTGTGGTTCCCTTTGGTCCTTTGTTTTTTCTTGCCAAGAGGGAAGAAATTGTGTATGTTTCCTTATTCAACTGCTTTCAGCTGTTCTCCTACCCATTTTCCAATTGACTATGTTTGTATCTATTTCTGCTCCTGATCACTCAGGTGCTGGACAATCTCCCCATGCTTGGTGACACTTCTGACGTTCACAAGCATGCCAGTCACCACCGCCATACCAAGAACAATGGTTCCATGGCTGAACTCCTGTGGTCTCTTCTCACAGCTGATGCCAATGCATTGAGAACAGCTTTCTGGACTGTGTCTATTGCAGTTCATAAATTAATACCATATTTTCCTGGTTGTTGATTTGAAAGATTGAATAAAGGTCTTTACAAGGCATTATTTTTATTACCTTTCACCTGTGTACCAACTATATATCTCAATATGTGATAGGGTTCAAGGCAAATCTAAGGGGCCTTAAATAAGATGTACCAAAAGAATCCTCTTAGATGTGATTTTCACTTTGGTCTGCTAATGCTGTTACTGTTGTTGAGGACAACAGACGGTGCTCTAGGGAATGTTTATTTTGTTAATTCTGTATGAAAGATAATGATCTGTTTTGTGTATTGTTTGTTTACCTGCACATCTTAAGACCAGTGACTTCATATTGGTAAAATCTATTTTAGGCTAAGAATTTTTCGAAGGCAGAATTTATTTAACTTATATACTGTGGAAGTTGGCATTACCATTATTAGCTATTTTTTAAAATCTTTGCATTCATACACAATATGAATGCCAGATATTTTCTTTAAAATAGAAAGAGCGATGATAATTGTGGTGTAAAGACTGAATAAATGGGATGTTTGAATTTGTAGAAATGTGGTACTATAGTTAGTAACAAAGAGGCAAAGTTAGGGCAGGAGCATAACACATGAATATAAATTTAACTTTATCATCATACAGCCCAGAGTTTCTCAAAATATTTTATGTGAGGTAATATTAGGTGGTTTATAGACCAATGCTTTATTTTAATAGTTATGCATTTATTTTATTGTACATCAGGAAAATATATTTATCACATAAAACCTTTTCCACTTACATAAAAGTCTACTTTTAACACTAAACTCAGTATTTCTATTCAAGTTATTTAATGAATTCTAAATAAGTATTATTTTTGGCTGTATGTGTTTATGGCAAAAATCACAAAGATGCAAATAGATTTTGGCTTTTTAAAATTTATCTTTGTTTCAGTCTTCAAAAAGCTTCCACATTTGATTTTTTAAAAATATATGGTATGGTTTGTTCATAAAAACAGCTATCAGCAAATTATGAATCATGTTCCTGTATCACTTTGGAAGACTGACTGTTGAAAGCCTATTGCCTAGGAAAACAGTCCTAATTTCATTTCAAGTTGCTAGTTGTCTTATGGAGGCAGAACTAACTTGTTATCAGATGATGCCTTTAATAATATCATCTTCTAATATTTTCCCTTTATGGATTATGTGTGACAACCACCCTTGAGGAATTCAGTATCTCAGTTGTTGAAGTATTTAAGAGCAAACAGGCTTTTAAAAATAACTTGCATTTTGTAAAGCTCATTATATGTTTTTGGCCAATTCATGGGTATATTAAATTCAAGAATATCCTTACACAAAATTAGAAATCAGAAAATTTATTTTTTTGGAGTGTGTATGTGTGTTTCTACATAAGAGAACAAGTAAAATGCCAATTAACTTCTAAGACCCTCTGTTCACATTTGCCATGAGTTTCACTAATGATGGACTGCACAGTATATATTATCTTGAGACCAGGATTTGCTGTGTTCATGCTCACTTTTGGCTCTGGGCAGTTGCCTTGTCTTACTGCTGGAATCTCCAGGAACCTATAAATTCCATCTACAAAATAACTAGGTGAAATCTTTGGTGATTCCTTTATCCATTTGGGGCGTTTATCTTTTTGCAATGTGTAATTTATTCAATAGGCCCATGCAACTTTTTATTATAGATACAATTTGCCTTTCTGAATTGACTAATAGTAGTCAGAGATCTGATTAAATGACATAAAGATATCCCCATGCAAATAAGGACATTTGGCCTTATGCAGATAATGAACATTTGGTTTGGGTTAATTGCTCTTCTATCCTTTCCTAGTTCAACATATGCCAAGGAGAATTCCATCAAATGCACTTGTCTTTTAGCATGTGAGAAATTTTATACAGTAATTAATCTCCTTATCACACCCCCATGAATTTTTACAAGCTGAGGGTCTCGGCAAGACACTAAATTTCTCCTGACTTGAAATTCTTCATTTAAAAGGGAATAGGGTTAACTAGGTGATTGCAGAGGTCTTGGGAGGGTATTAGGATGGTTGTGAAAGGGAGGCTGACTTTCACCATATTAAAATGTGGAAAAATGTTCATAGGATGTTTTCTGAGTTAGTCAATAGGACCCTTAAAGGAAATGTAGGGATTTTTAAAACCAATGTGTCTCCATTGCATATCCCCTTGACACCTGGTCCATTAATTACTTAATGACTTTCTTTGCATTGATTCACTTTCTTAAACTTACACAAAAAAGAAAATATCGTTCTCATAAGTGGAGTATCATTTCCCACAAATGGAAGGTCACTATAAAAGAAACTGCAAAAGAAGGAAACCATGATCAAGTTCTAGCCGGACATTGTTGTCTACTAAAAGTTCTGAGCCCTAGTTCTGCTGTTTAAAAAGATTAGCAGAGGGAGGGGATATGGGGATATATGTATACATATAACTGATTCACTTTGTTATACAGCAGAAACTAACACAACATTGTAAAGCAATTATACTCCAATAAAGATGTTACAAAATAACAAAAAAGATTAGCAGGGGCTGGAGAGGTGTTTAAGACATACCTTCAATGACTTCCCTCATCAGAAAGCTTAAAATAGGATTGAAAGTGGAATCATTCTCTCATGATGAAATTCAAGGTTATTGAATCCTCTGTAGGATCCAAGGTATGGTTCGGCTCTCTACCCTGCATCTCTGAAACAATGTTAAAAAAGGATCACAGCTACTGAAGTCCTACCCAAATTCATGATTGTATGTTTCTGTGATCTCATTTTTTCTCCTTAGCCTACGTTAGAGAGCTCTCTTCGCATGTCATAATAACATTTTAGTTTCTGAAGATGAAGAGCCACTTATTTTTGATTGCTGATTGCTGAAGTTGTCTGCAAACAAAGTCTAAAGTTCAAAACAGCCATCGGTGCTTCTGTGTATTTGAGTCATGAAATTTACACCAGTTTTTAAGCTGATAAAATGGAAACCCTTATGTGCTTCTAGTTTCAGGGAAAACACTATAATCCATATTTTGCAAAGATTTTGAACCTTGTATTGAAGACCTCATATATAACCAACTTTCTATTAGGCTATTGGAGGAGAAATTCATTGCTGTTTGAAAATAGCTCCTGGAATGCCTTTCTATTTCGTGGGATGCTGAAGTTCCCATCACATGTCAGGTACACACACTCTCCACAAAAGGATTCACAGAGCTGCTTCTTCATTTGGAGTCTTCCACACCAGCCTATGGCATTGCTGGCTAGTAGAAGCAAGGCTTCTAAGGTGCTTGATAATTAAGTTAGCCTGTGGGTGGCTGGAGTGATAAGCTTAGGGAAACACGTGCCCGTGATGATCTACTGGTCCCACCCTGTTCTCATGCTTAGTGCCACCTATTTAAGGAATTAGGACATTCACCAAGTGCATGAACGATAAGTCCTTGGATAGTGGGGACAGGAGCAGTTGGTGAGAACAGGCAATAGAAGAAAAAGTAGGACCCAGGAACTATATTTTACCGTGAAGTCAAATTCCTTTTTCTGTCCCTAGGATTTTTGTGTGGTGGTTGGAAAAGAATGTCAATGCCACAGTGTTCCTCCATCTGCTTCTCACTGAGCTAGTCTAGTCGAAGCCATTTGTAAACTCTGGGATCCTAAGTTACTTATTTTTTATTGCATTATTTGTAGGAAAAATTGTAATTTGAAAAATACCCAAGGAAATTTACTAAGGTACATTATACCAAACCAGAGAGATAGGGGAGTTAACTTAGTTTGAGGCACACTTAGCAGAGGGATGGTCTCCTAATCAGATCTAGTGCCATGCTTTGTACCTTATGGCTGATACATATCTACTGAGGAACTGAATAAATTAGAATTAAAATATGCAGTTGCAGTGAAACTCCAAATAAGAGAACACACCTAGAAAGCACAGTTTGAGAAATGGGAATTAAAGTCTGTATTTTATTCTAGTTTGAGGAAATTGTTCCCAGGAACAGATTGATGACTGATTAAAAAAAGGAAGAGAAGGATGAAGCCCACTGATTTCTCATTTATCTGCTGTAATCTTACTGGATCTTTGAAATTAAGACCGCTGAATATCTTCACCGCTGAAAAGTGTTGTGCATTTTACAAATATTTTGGTGAATCAGTATCACCCAAGTGGTCCCCTCTGCCAAGGATGCTGTTTTGTCCTTGGCTCCTTGCAATGTTTGTTTGCTCTCATCTTCTAAGTCTCAGCTTCAATGTCATCTTATCTGAAGAAGGCCTCCTGCCATTGTCATTTAACCTGATTTATGACATTCATAGCACTCAACATGATATGTCATTATTTTATTTCTTGTTTATTTTCTGTTTCCCCATGAGTAATTTTCATGAAGGCAGGCACCGTGTCTCTCTTTGTGGAATCCATAAATGAATCAATAAGTGAATGAATGAGGGTTTAGACTTCATTTGGTGGGTAGGACAAGGAGGGTTGCTCCTACTTCCTTTAAGGAATCTTAAATGCTCATCTATGTTATAGGAAGTTTTCTTTAAAAACTGTGAATTAGGCATAGAGAACAGACTTGTGGTTTCCAAGGGGGAGAGGGAGTGGGTGGGGGATGGATTGGGAGTTTGGGATTAGCAGATGCAAACTATTATATATAGAATGGATAAACAACAAGGTCGTACTGTATAGCACAGGGAACTATATTCAATATCCTGTGATAAACCATAACCATAATGGAAAAGAATATAAAAAAGAATATATGTGTGTGTGTATATATATGTATAACTGAATCACTTTGCTGTACACCAGAAATTAACACAACATGGTAAATTAACTGTACTTCAATTTTTTAAAAAAACCTGTGAATTAACTTATAGCAGAGTACTAGATTAAGGATAAGAGTTGGGAGTCAGCAAACTTTCTCTATAAAACGCCAGATAGTTGATATTTTAGGATTAAAAAAAAAACCCGACTTTTTTTTTTTTTGCGGTACGCGGGCCTCTCACTGTTGTGGCCTCTCCCGTTGCGGAGCACAGGCTCCAGACGCGCAGGCTTAGCGGCCATGGCTCACGGGCGCAGCCGCTCCGCGGCATGTGGGATCTTCCCGGACCGGGGCACAAACCCGTGTCCCCTGCATCGGCAGGCGGACTCTCAACCACTGCACCACCAGGGAAGCCCAAAGCCCCCGACCTTTTGAAATTGTGAGAATCACTCATAGCCTTCAATCACTACAAAAACAGGCTGTGGCCACATTTGAGTCGTGGGTCAGTTTGCTGACCTCTGGCTTATGTCTCTACTGAATTGTATAACTCTGGGGCTTGTCTTCCAATGTAAAATGGAAAGGGTTGGATTATACCAGTATTAAATATACATGTAGTAAACATATAAAGAATTAGAAATAATAGCCTAATGAACCCAAGCACCTATCATCCAGCTTCAATAATGAAATTTTCCCAACTTTCCTATTCCTAACCGAATGCTTCTTATAAATTTTTTCTACTTCATGAGATTTTTTTCCTTGACATAAAAATAATCCATATTCATTATAGAAAGTTTGGAACATAAAGAACACAAGGAAGAAAAAACTACTCTCATCAGAGATTACATTTCATTATCTCCCAATATTTGTGTGTGTGAATAATTTCTTAAAATATGATCTGTAAACTGATATATACAGTTTTGCATTCTAATTTTTAACATTAAAATTTGGACATTTCTGCATGTCTTTGAAATCACAGTTTTACATGACTATATAATTTGGAAATATAAGGGTGACTTATTTTATATGACCAGTAATATTTTATTGGACACTTAGGATATGTCCAATATTTTTAAACAAATTCCACTATGATGAGCATCCTTATGTCTAAATATTTGTCCTCATTCCTTAGGTCAAAGACTATGGTCAGTTTTAAGGCTCTAAACAGAAAGGTAACACCCACAGCTGTATTGCTCACTTAATGCAATCTTATAGTGTCCTTTTAAATTCTGGGTAAGTTCATTTTTATTTCAACTACTTACTATGCATTTTAGATCAGCTGCTACACCTTATACTTCTATAATGCCAAGGACCAACACTAACACATTGTGTTCAATAATAGGGACTAAGGAAACAAAACAGACAAGAACAAAAAAACTTTAAGGACAACCACTGGATTAAGCAAGCAATGGGACTGACATACCACGTAAATATTTGTTGTAATAATTTTTAGAAAGTAGATTATCAGGGCTTCCCTGGTGGCACAGTGGTTGAGAGTCTGCCTGCCGATGCAGGGGACACGGGTTCGTGCCCCGGTCCGGGAAGATCCCACATGCCGCAGAGCAGCTGGGCCCATGAGCCATGGCTGCTTAGCCTGCGTGTCCGGAGCCTGTGCTCCGCAACGGGAGAGGCCACAACAGTAAGAGGCCCGCGTACCGCAAAAAAAAAAAAAAAAAAAAAAAAAGAAAAATAATAGATTATCAGTAGGGTAATTGGACAGTGTTAATACACACCATATTTTAAATCACTTTAAAATAGTATATAAGTATCCTGAGTCTTCTTTAAAAAAATATTCAGACTACTTGAGGGTGATCTTTATTAGCTATATATTTAGCTTTCCTTGTAGTAGAATTAAAACTGATGTAAACTGACTCCACATTGGGTGGAAAGTTTTCTGAAAATGTTCATCTATGAAAATGTATTTTTCTAGATTTAAGGAGAAAATTCCAGCTGAAAGAAGCATCGCGTGTCACAGAGTTGATGACCCGCGCTAGTAATGCGCTCTGGAGGAAAGGTTCATCATAATGTGATTTTTTTTTTCCTTTGACTCTCAAAGACATGTATAGTAGTTTTAGAAAATCTGGGAAGTACAGTTAAGAGTGAAAAAGTGAGGAAAAAAAAGCCCCACACATATTTCATTGCCTGGAGAAAAAGTCTGTTTACAAGCTGACATAGTGGCACACATCCAAAATCTTTTTGTGTGGCATAATGCAACTAAGTTGAAAGTTTAACTTGTCAATATTACACAGTTTTTATCAATAATATTTATTGAACCTGTATATGCAGAGTATTGCATTAATGTTCTTTTATTCTCTAAAGAACTTTGATAAAAATTTTAGCCATGAATTCTAAAGATATCCAATTGTTATTAAAAAGATATCACAAAGCATATTTTCAAGCCCTCACAAGCACGTTTTATTGCATCAGTTTGTATATAAAAGACTGGCTCATGTTATTAAGTAACCTGCAAAATTCTATTTTTGACCACTGTATTTGTCCTGCTAGTGATAAGAGAGCACAAATTAGTCACCCTCTCTTTTTCAAATTCTTGTTTTGCAAGTATTCAGCATTCAATATCAGAGACTGCAAAGAAGAGCAGAAGCAAATCCTTCATTCCCTAATTTAGCAAATACCATAACATTTAAAAATATCATTTTATAGGTATGCTCCCTGAATTGTATTAATATATTTACCTTCATTTGTGTACAGAGATTTTTAAAAAAGTAAACCCAATGTTCTTTTTTTTTTTTTTGATGACGATACTAATGTTTTCTCTAATCCAGAGTAGGAAGACTGCAGTATTGAGAAGGCTAAAGGCTTTTCCCTAAATGGCAGTTTGAAGCTATGTCTCAATACATGCTGGTTTCCTCTTCCAATTAGACAAGTTTGCTGACCAGTAACTAGATTGAGCAGATGCTAGAATCACAAAATCTTGACTAGGAGTGGGGTAGGTCCTAGCCAACCTTCTGGGAAATTAAGGCTGAGAGCAGTTAAGGGACTTGAGTTTGGGATTAACATATACACACTACTATATATAAAATAAGTAAACAACAAGGACCTACTGTATAGCACAGGGAACTATACTCAATATATTATAATAACCTACAATGGAAAATAATATGAAAAATAATATATATATATCACTGAATCACTTTGCTGTACATCTGAAACTAACACAACCTTGTAAATCACCTATACGCCAATTTTAAAAAAGGAATTAAAATATAGATCATACTTGCGTGTGGTAGGTACTGGGTTGAATAGCAGGTCTCTGATTTGAAGTCTTGGGTGATTTTCTACACTTTGCAGCCAAAATCAGAAGGTATTTTCCAAATCATTCAAAGTGGTTGACCCAAGTCATGTATATATTTACATCTTGATTAGAGACTTTAGATCTAGATAGCTAGGTTTCAGAATTTTAGGTTTCTACATTACTAGAAAATTTCTGTTCCAGTAGTCATTCTGCTAACAAATAATTACTTAAAGTGAATCATGTTACAAAGTTTAAGCTCAACAAAATATTTTTAGCACGCTCTGCCATGCTAATCTCTCAAACTGCAGTCTTAAAGATAACATTATAACAGCTCTTAGTTCTGTAAATCTTGCCAGAAATTTTGGCCAATTGCAGTGGAATTAAGATGGCCTATAAATCTTGGGCAAGCTACCTAACTCCTTGAGCCTTGTTTTCCTTATCTGGAAACTGGAGATGATCATAGTAACTACCTCATAGTGTTGTTATTAGTATTAAATGAGTTAATAGACACAAAGCAGTTAGAATATAAATGTCCAGTAAATGTTTACTGTTTTGTAATTGTTATTAACTTGTGATCTAAAACCTCTATTAATATTTTCTGAATGTAATTGAATATATAAGATCAAAGTAATAGGCAGTTTGGCCGTATATTTTTAGGGGTATTATATTTGAAAACATTTAAAATGATAAAAGTAAAATAGCCTTATTGTTTTTTTCCTTTTTAATGCAAATGTTCGTAAATTATTAGGTTTATGAAAAGATCTCCATTGCTGTTTGAGTCTCTTTTAAAAATGTATTGTTATATGCAAGCTTTTTGCATTGTTCTAATATGTTAAAATTTTCTGTTCTGCAGAATTTTCTAAATGATCACTTAATGACTGTTTACGTTTCATTTGTAACAGGATTTTAAGATGGAATGGGATTATTTTGGCCTCTGGTTTGGATACGAAACTGTCACTGGACCACAAGCAGGACAAGGAGGTAGGGAGAAACTGTTTAACTGTTTGACATCCTTTTTTTTTTTTTCCGGTGCGCGGGCCTCTCACTGTTGTGGCCTCTCCCCTTGTGGAGCACAGGCTCCGGACGTGCAGGCTCAGTGGCCATGGCTCACGGGCGCAGCCGCTCCACGGCATGTGGGATCTTCCCTGACCGGGGCACGAACCCACGTCCCCTGCATCGGCAGGCGGACTCTCAACCACTGCGCCACCAGGGAAGCCCTGTTTGACGTTCTTAACTGAACATCCCCTACCCCTCCGCATCCCTGAATTTAGAAAATAATATTGAAGAGTTTGAAAGGAATTTTTGGAGTTGACTCAAAGATATTTGGAGCCCACTGCTGGTGTGTTGTGAATCCTAGTTCCCCCTAAGTGGGAGGAATTTTGAGGTGCTTCTCAGCTAACCTAAAGCAGGGGAGAGGAATAGGAAACCACTCAGAACTTGCTATGTATTCCCTGCTGTTGGTAACACACGAAGCTGCTGGGTCTAACTCAGTCCTAGAGTATCTAATGGCAAACAATGGGCTGGCCTCCTGCTTTGATGGTGGTGAGAAGGAGAGCTCGTTGCTTTGTGTCACGTGCACTTGCAGGTTTTACTGGGTCAGAATGTGTGTTTCCAGGGGACTAGAGTTTGGCCAAATGTAGGAATCGGGTCATTTTCCATCTTCTCCAAGAGGGATGCTTGGGGTGTCGAAAAGAGCTCTGCCAAAGGAGACTGAGGCCCAGGGAAGGAGCCTCTAGCTAGAGCAGAGTGTAGCCAGTTGAGAGACCCCTGGCAATGGATTTAAGGAGGTCTTTGATGACCTTACAGAGTATCCCAGGAGGTTTACACACCTGCTGGGCCCAGAGCCCAATGCCAAAATCAGTCAAGTAGAAACTTTCCTGTCCCCTCTCCTTTGCTTTCACCCCTTTCCTCTGCTCCAGCTGAGTCAGGAATTCTAGTTAGGAAACTGGTGTCGGAAACTATACTTCTGAAAGCATAAAGGAGAAAAAATAGAAATTGCCCTCCACCCTGACATGCCTGGAAAAGGGAAATGGCTTTCACTTGGAATAAAGTTAAGTTTTTATTCTACTGGACAAGACATATTCATTATTTAGTGGAGGATCTTTTATTAGCTGAAAGTTACCAGAAAAGTCATGAGACTTTCCCTGAAATTTCATCTGGGGGGAATGAAAGAACCAGTGCCCAGAATAAAATTAAATGGACAGTTTATATTGTTTTAGGATTATTTCTCATAAAGTTCTGTTTGTTGAGTATACTTATATATTCATAGTTAATAATTTCCTTTTATACATTAGGTTTATGATATTGAGATATTAGAAATAGCGTCACACTAGAAAGGCTTATATGTTTTCATCATTATATTTCAGATCATTAAAGGTTTGTTTCCAGAGGGGAATATACTTATGTATGAATATTGACTAATTGGTTTTCAAAAGGGTTTAAGTGCTTTCCACTACCACTATCTTTGCATGAGTGTTTCAGATACAAAGCAGTTAAAAAGAAAAACTGATATAAAACATTTTTGATTTTATAACATTTATGAAACTGCTGATTACAAAAGATAAAAACATTTTTTCAACTAACTGTACCTGAGCAAATGTAAAAAATTATTATTCTAAGTGTATCTGTTTTATAGACCGTAAACTCTATAGAATTTCCTCTGTGGATTATGAAATACCCCTTTATGTGGGAAAAGACTGCATAAAAATTTTCAATCAGGCATTAATTTTGAAGCACATTAAATTTGGAGATGAAGACATTTAAAAGTTTAGTAATGATCCTAAAATAGACTTTTATTAAGTATTAAAAACTAATAATACATTAGTATCTCCCTTGACTTAAATGAAATTTTAGAAGCCTTCTGTGAAATACTGAAATCTTAAAAAAGTCTAAATAAATACTCTTCATTAGGATGAAAAATTAGAAATAACTTTGAGCATTATATTATCTCTAACAAAGTGTGCCATGACTTATAAGATTATTGCAAAATGTACTACATTTAGTTTTCAACTGATCTGACAAAGGAACATGTAATAAAGGACACTATTGTATATGTTATTATTACCCACTTAATGACTTTCGTATTCATAATAGCACAAAGATTTGGTTAAGTTGGGAAAGTATGTGATAAAATATAATAGCTGAGCAGTAAAATACTTTGTCTTACTGTAAAAAGAACAACATTAAAAAAAAGCAACATTATTTCTTCAAGTAAGATAATTAACTTATATGTCTAAAACTAGTTTGTTTTTCAATGTATCATAAGCTCTCTAATAGAGGTTATCATAAAGACAATAATAATGTGCAGACAATTCATAACAACCAGTGATAATGAATAGATAGTTTTAGGATAGTTTTTCTTCTTTCTTTTTCAAAAATGCTGAACATGGAGAGAAATTATTATATATCCTAAACAGATTGGATAGGTGTTATGAGAAAACATCCTGGAATAGCTAGGTTGACCAGATGGTCAGTTCTTGGATCCTTCATCTAGAAGTTGTTTTACATCTGCTGTCAAAAATCTCTCTAGAAACTAAGGCAAGTTCCTGGATAGTTTGTTTTCTTCTGGTTCTTGAAGCACCAGCTGGGTTCTCGTTCACTGACAAGCTCTGGGTGGTGAATTCTAGCTGCCTTTTCTTATACTAAACTGGCCTTTCAAAACTGTGATAGTCTTTATGACTGTTAACACTAGTTCTGCTTCCAAATGGCAAGGCAAAATTGAGTTGATAACCCAGAGTAGAAAGAACATCACCTGGAAGATCACCTACAAAACTGAAATGATCCAACTTCCTTCCCCCCTGGAAAGGAATGTCCAACTAAAGAGTTATACGACTGACCAATCACATTTTGCATGTTAGGATCGCTAATATTCCCACCACTCTGAATTCAGTGGTGAGTTTCAGCAGATGGCACAAGGAGTTCCTACCTGGACCAAGCTATATCCTGTGCGCTGGACCAGTGCGCGGAGGGCTGCTTCCTTCTGGGTGCCGCTCAATCCATCCCCGGATTTGTGATTTGATTCCATTGAGAGTGATTATCAGCAAAAAATCAGGTTAATTAGGGTTGCTCACTGAAACCAAATTTAAGATAAATTAAATAAATTACTATTACCAAGTCCAAACTTGTCCTTTTCATGAAGGATCTTTAGGAAACATTCTCTATAAATTACTCATTAAGGTTAGAGCAACTAACAGACACCCACAAACCAGGGCAGTTAAATATCCTCATTAAAAAAATTTTTTTAAAATGTTCAATTATAGTTGAAATTTAGAAGTCAACACTGAATAATGTCCTTTTTCCACTTAGAATGCAGACCAGTAGTTCTCAGTCCAATTATCTCAGAATGTCACCAAATGCTCAAAAACAAATTCATTCTTGCCAATTAAAAGTATGAGGAATGGTCCTTGCAGATGTGGGAAGAAAGCACAGTTACTAAATCAAATTGACGAGAATGTGGTATGAAGATCCTGGAAGTTTTAGCTTCATTTATCTATTCTGTCTGTTACCTGAGACATGTATCTACTTATTCTTCAAAGATAAATTTCTAGATCAGAGTGTGCTGGTATCAGATGTACAGAAGTCATCATGCAAACTACTCTGTAATAAAAATGTCACATGGGTTTTAACAAAATAAGAACAATGGATCCTTTTGAATGGCGTTGGAAGGGCCTACTGACACCTGGATCGTATATCACATAGACCACTCAGAAAAGGACATGAAGCCCTTTGTAAAATCTAAGAAATTAGGAAGATTTACATATGCCCATGTTGATCTATGTAGATGTGAATATGAAACTTCAGCATTTCATTATCTATACTTTCTATCAGGGAACATGGTTTGAACCCCATTCCAAATCTGATGGTTGTTCAAATTCACAGGTTCCCAGCACAAGGACTTGTCCATGGTGAAGGTCCCAGGCTATGATGGTGCGAGTCCCTGGAGGCTCTCATGTACAGAGGGGAGTGCATTGACCCACTGGATTAGAGTGGGAGTGACTCAGTGAAGGTTCCGTGCTGGGATTTCTCTCTGCTTGTTGTACTCTGCCAACCAAGACAAAGGAAGCTCTTTTTACACTGATTTGAATCACATGCAAATATAATGTATTTCACTATAGGCCCTTTAAGAACTTTTCTGTTCTATGCATTGGGATTTCCCATACCACTTTGATTTTCATTTAAAGGTTCAGGGTAAAGGTACCATTAATAATACAAGGAATGGGTAAACAATTGGGTGACAAAAGTGAAGCCGAGATAATCTGAGTAAAATGCAACTTCAAAGTATTCTATTATGAAAGTAATAGAATAATATAGCGGAAACTAACACAACATTGTAAAGCAATTATACTCAATTAAAAATAAAGTTCCCAAACAATAGACAAGCATCATCTAGAAAGTAATATTTTCAATATAATTTAGAAAACCAAATTTAAAAAAAAACTAGATTCCAGCGAGAATATTCATTAGCTGTTACAGGGATAAAACAATTTCATGTTCTGTATATAAGCATGGCCATTGTTGCCCTAGACTTTTCTCATAATTCTTGCTCGCTTCTGACCCAGATCAATTCAGTTTTCAATCATTCATTCTCTCAAGAAGTATTTAGTTAGTGCTGTCTATATGGCAGCTTCACTCCCTGCCCAGCTTTAGGGCATTGTGTTTTATGGACAGCTGGCTAACTCAGTTAATACACCGGTCTGTATTGTCTGTTACTTTGCAAAAGGCAGTGTTTTGTTTGTTTGTTTGTTTGTTTTAATCTTTTTATCTTGACTAAGACAAATTGGAAAGTATTTTCTGATAATGGTGGTTTGATATATATATGTAGCAATTCAGATTGGACGTGTAGCTTTAGTGACACATTTATAGTGTAAGTACTCTTTCTATGGATACTACAAGGTAGGCATAAAATGAGACCTATATTCAGTTTTTAATCCTAAACTGCTGGTGAGTACAGTCATAGAAATCTCTATGAAACAATACAATCCTCTTAAAAGATAAAACTACAAAAGGCGTTTTGTGCCACTTGCAGCAACATGGGTGGACCTAGAGATTACCATACTAAGTGAAGTAAGCCAGCCAGAGAAAGACGAATATGATGTTGTTTATATGTGGAATCTAAAAAAAAAAAAGATGCAAATGAACTTATATACAAAACAGCAATAGACCCACAGACATAGGAAACAAACTTATGGTTACCAAAGGGTAAAGAAGAGGGAGGGATAAATTAGGAGTTCGGGATTAACACATACACATTATTACATGTAAAATAGATAACAAACAAGGACCTACTGTATAGCACAGGGAACTATACTCAGTATTTTGTAATAACCTATAAGGGAGAAGAATCTGCATAAGAATATATATATATTCAGTTTTGTATATATATATATATATATATATATATGTATATATATGTGTGTATGTATGTGTGTGTATATATATATATATATATATGAATCACTTCACTGTGATGTACACCTGAAACTAACACTAAGTTATAAATCAACTATACTTCAATAAAAAATATAAATTAAAAAAAGGAATTTTGAAGATTTACAAAGAAAAACTAGCCTTTAAGACTAATTCTAACTCGTGCACTTTTCTCAAATGTTACTAAAATTGCCTTTTCATCAGGATACTCTCAAATGCTCCCACAGTGCTGGATTTAACCTGTAAGAGCAGTGAGGCCATGGATGGACTGGGGTCTGATGAGGTTAGTCTTGCATGTCTTAACAGAGGTTGGAAGGCAAAGTCTGTTGTCTTCTAGCCAAGTTGTAGGTTTGCTCTTTGCTGAACTTCATCTTCTCCATCGAGAGATAGCAATTCATGGTGAGACAAGTTTTATTTGTAAAACCTGCCTTTAGTTTTGGTTAATTATTAATAAAGGTGATTAAAAATACTTTGACATCAGAATGGTCTTTTGATCACACATAGGTTCACTCTGACATTATTGAGAAAATCTGTATAATATCTCAACATAGAATCAAGTCATTGGAAATCAGGACATAGAAACAAAATTCAGAATTTGCCTTAAGAGACACTTGATCTTCAATGTTTGTTTCTCAAAAACAACCCCCTCTTTCAACATTGACTTAATCTAAGGAGTGAACTCGAATCCAAGATAAATATTTTCTTAAGCAAGTCAAACTTCTGTTTAAAAATTTGGTCAAATTTGAAAGAAACATTTTGCAATACATTTTCTAATTTAACACCTTGCAGATTCTTCAGATCTGAGCTACTGCATTTTGAAGAGTAGTTCCCAGTGTAATTTATTGAGGCAATAGAATTCAAAACCTATATATAGCAGGCATTAAGACCATTGGAGCTAAAGGAAAGCACTCATAAACATGTATTACTTATTCATTCAAAACTTGTTTACTGGGTACCCACCATCATCCAAGAATTTTTGAGACACTGGGAATCAGAGCAAAACAAACCCCTCTCCCCGCAAAATCTCATGGAGTTTTATAGTGGTCGTGAGAGACAGTAAACAAGATAAATGAGCAAAGTATACACTGTGCTTATGTTAATTTCTGAGGAGAAAAAAATAAAGAATGGAAGAGCAATATGAAGTATATGTGTTGGGAGGAGGATGGAATTTTAGATAGTGTGGTCCTGATACAGTGAATTTGGAAAGGAACCTGGGTGAAATGAGGGATGTATTTGGGGGAGAGCATTCCAAGAAGTTGGAGGGCCCTGAGGTGGGAGCTTGTCGATGAAACAGTGGCCTATGTGGAGAGGATGGAGCTGAGTGAATGAGAGAATGGGAACTGGGGTCAGGGAGATAATGGCGGACCAGGTCATGAAGGATCTTGTAGGTCACGGTAAGGACCTTGGCTTTTGCCCTGAGATGTGAAGATTTTACTTATGTTTAACAGACTCACTCTAACCATCGAGAAAACACTGAAGGGAGTCAGGCAGCGTTGGGGCTAAGGTGAGGCAAGGGAGGTCAGGCAATCACTCTGATCCTGTTTTTATTTAAATTTTGCCATTTTGTTCATCATGGATTTTTTTCCATTGATTTTTATTTTTTTTAATTGCATTAAAATATCATTTGTCGGGCTTCCCTGGTGGCGCAGTGGTTGAGAGTCCGCCTGCCGATGCAGGGGACACAGGTTCGTGCCCCGGTCCGGGAGGATCCCACATGCCGCAGAGCGGCTGGGCCTGTGAGCCATGGCCTCTGAGCCTGCGCGTCCGGAGCCTGTGCGCCACAACGGGAGAGGCCACAACAGTGAGAGGCCCGCGTACCGCAAAAAAAAAAAAAAAAAAAAAAAAAATCAGTTGTCTTAATTACTGAGTTTTTTGATGGGTCTTACATTTTGCATTTGAGGCAGTACCTCACTTACCTTGCTTTGGTTAGAGGGGTCAAGGGGAGAAGCAGGGAGACCAGTTAGAAACACTGCGACATCCGGGTACGAGAGAATAGTGGCTTGGATTAGAGTGGTGATAGTGAGGGTGCTGAAAAGTGATCGAATCTTGGAATAGATTTTACAGATGAGTTGGATGCATCGTGAGAGAGAAAAACGAGGAGTTGAGGATGACATCATTTCTTGGCCTGGGCAACTAGAGGAATGGAGTTGCCAGTTTACTGAGATGAGGAATAACGAGTGTGGAAGAAGAGCAGGAGCTCAGGTGGAGGCACATTGATTTCGAGATGCCCATCAGGCAGCCACGGGAAGAGATTCAGTGCACAGTTAGATATCTGAGTCAGGATGTTACGGGAGATTTACAGACAGGAGATATCGATTTGGCAGCTCTCTGTGTAGAGATGATGATGAAGCTGTGAAATTGGATGAAATCAGTAGGGACGGAGTATAGAAAATAGGTCCTACTTTGGGGTACTCTAACTTTTGGAAGTTGGAGAGACAAGGAGGAATCAGCAAAGGGGACTGAGATGAAGCAGCCGGGTAGGTAGGAGGTAAACCAACTGAGAGAGGTGGATTGGAAGCCAAGAAAAAAAAAAGGATTTTGAGATCAAGTGCGTGGTCAGGTGTGCCAAGACCTGCTAAGTCAAGGAAGATAAAGCCTGAATAGGGATGCGGACCCTAGATCTAGACCTCCTGAGTTCAAATCCTCATTCTGCCTCTTACTCTGCGCCCTGGAAAAGTTTCTTAACCTCTTAGTAACTCAATATCTTTAACTGAGGAAGCAGTAACATGTCTCTGGGGGTATTGTATTACATGAGTAAATACGTTGGAAGGGCTTTGGACAAATTCCTGGAATGTAGTGAGTGCTAGACTATTGTTAGGCATAGATAAGTAAAATATAAAAGCAGAAAGGGAGAGGCAATCACCCCAACTTCTCAGAGATTGTGCAGTAAGAAATTCCAGAGGTTCATGGAACAGCACGGTTATCTAGATGAGAATGGATGAGGGAAGAAAGGGGCAAAGAAATGGAAGTTGGATGGAGAAAGAATACAGGCAATATTATAGGAAAGAATCATGGACTCCTCTCCCCCCAGCATCAGTTTGCTCATTTGTGAATTGGGGTAACAGGCAGGCTGTGACATTGCTGTTGTGAAGGTGAAATGAGAACATACTTGTCAAGTGTTTAGTTAGGTCCAGCATACAGCAAGTACTCCCACCTGACTTACTGCTAATCACTCATGTTGGAGGGGAGGAATAGCAAAGAGATTGTAGAAAGGACCTGCTGGACATGACAGCACTTCCTTGTGTAATTTCCTTCCCTTCTCCTCCTTCCTTATTCATTCTGAAAATGAGTGAGGGAGGAGCTAATAATGCAAAAAATGAGAGGTCTCTTCCAGCTCTGCCAGCTTCCACTAGCCTGCCCTCAGTGTCTCCCATCCTCTTTTTTCTTGGCAAAGTAATACTTCGTTCAAATGTGTACTCGCCACCAAACCTGCTGTATAAAAATGCTCCCCTCTTTTGTTCCTCTGCTTGCATTCAGTGGAAACTGAGTCTCAGTTTCCTATCATTTAAAATTTAGGATAATATTAGTTCCTATTTCATAGGGTTGTTTTTAAGGATTAAGTATTTTGAATGTATTCTTACTTAAAGTGGATCCTGACGATTACTAACTGCCCAGGAAGTGTTAGCTGTTTTATTATTTAATTATTATTATTCTAATTAATCTCTAATTCCAAGGGGTAGAATTGCAAAACCACTTGCTGGAAGGATAAAGTCTCAAGTTCTTAGCATGATACCTCATCTCTTCAGGACTAGCTCCCAGACTCCCCTTCCAGTGTCATTCACATACCCTGCCCCTGGGAAGTCCCGTGTTTTCTTATACTTCTGGGCTCTCTGCTTCAAATGCCCTTTCCTTCTCTTCTCTTCCCTTCTCTTGTCTACCATTCTCTTCTCACATTGGTCTCACTACGTTGACCCTGTTGATCCTGCCGGACTTGATTGAAATATTATCTGCTCTGCGATGCTTCCTTTGATCCTATTTATGGGTAATGGTAGGTGCCACTTCCTTAATGCTCTCAAGAAAGCTTGTACATCCCTCGGTTGTTGCAGGTGGTACTATAATTATTATAGTTTAGTTATTACCTAACTAAACTGTGAATGTCCTGCATGTACGGACTATGTTGTACTCATCTTTACCCAAGAGTTTTAGCCTGACATTGTGCTAAGTGCTCAGTAAATACTTACGGAACAAACCAAAGATTTTGGATCCGCATTTTATAAATGATAGTGACTTGCACTGGATCAGAAGTAAAATTAGTCTGCAGCTAATTTCCTAACACTTATTATTATGCTTGTTCCAGTCGCTTCCTGAAAGTTCTATCCTAGAATGAATTTGCTCTGTGTGAGAAATTGATTGGCATGGTTTCTCTGCATTTTTGAATGTGTCATTGTATTTGGGAGGGTAAGACTAAAATTGTGAGTGCAAAGTGATTCAAAAATAGTCGATGTTTGGATTCACTTTTCTTCTCAATGCCTTTCTGGTTTAGTATTTGCAATGTTAGTGCCTATTTGATGACGATTAAAAGAACCTAGAAGTTATTGGGGGTTCAAGATTTCTGCCTTCCTTAAGTCTCAGGTGGATTGGAGTGAACTGCTCACCTCATCACTTGGCTAATACTGATCAGTAGCAATTTCCAGAGTTCACTGTTGGGCAAGATCAGAGCTGCTGTTCCTGACCCTTGACCCTGATGTCCTCCAGTGCCAGTGTGTCCCGGCTCAGGGAAGGTGGCAGGGAACAAAATAAGAAGGAAGCTGGAGGAGAGCAGCAGGTAGGGTGGTAGATTATGACTTTTCCAAATCTAGAGCTGTCAGGAAGATACTGCATGCTGCTCTTAAATTATAACCCTAATCTATAAAGAAGAAAAGCATACATAAAAATTGGGCTCCCATAGAGAAGCAAGTTGTGGAAGGAAAAATATGATAATATGAGAGAATTTTGGGTGATATTTGTTTTCTAGGTTTGCCTGAAGTTATGGCAAAGTGGGAAGATCTTAATGCCCTGGTGGAACATAAGTTGGCAGCTAGGGAAACAGAGAAAGTGGGAAAACAAGTTTTTTGTTTGTTTGCTTTTAAAGTCTCTCAAAATAGTAAATTGGGCAAGACGTGAGACAAAGGTAAGAGAAGTGCACGATGGAAAAGCACACTTAAAGAGTGAAGAAAGGCTGACTTAGAAAAGCAAAAGCTGAAATGGTAGCTGTGAATGATAGGCAGAGAAGAACAAAAAGGAGATGAAGGATAAAGGCAGAGAACTAAAGTTAGAAGGTTTCTTGGTAAAAAACTAAATGAAGTAATTATCCTTAACTTTAACAAAAAGGTCAATAAATGTTTAATATCTTAAAATGTTTAATATATTACAGGCATACAATGCCAGCCATTGTACTAACAATTTAGAGTTAGGAAATGGAGTAGTTTTGTTAATATTATCATTTCTATCTTATTTGGTTTTTTTCCAAAGAGGACCGATAAGGAAATTGAATGGGAAGTAAGCCTATTTCTGACTTGGTAAACAGAGGAGAGGTGTCCTTTGTGATTGCGGAGGGCCTGTACTAGCAATGTGCCGGGTGCATTTCAAATTGATGGTAGCTTCACTTGCCTTCGGGACCTCTCCAAACCCAATCCAGTCTTTCCCCAGTGTCTTATTGTACACGGATGTTGCATGATGTAGGCTGGACATAACTCTTAATGCAACATGCAAGTTGTACAAGTGATTTTATCATGAATTTCAGCCTTCTAGTATCTCCTGGGAATTTTACACCGAAGGAGTTCCAAATTGTGTTGAAATGGTTTGTGAAGGATTTATGACCAAAGTTTACACATTTGCCTAATGAGGCTAAGTAAAAATTACTTTGTGTTACTTGATAAAAAATGTAAATTAGCTCTAATATTCTCTTTGGAAAAATGTTTACACTCAGTCTTAAGATCATTTTGGAAGGGAATTAATGTTATAGCTGTTTATTTGGCCATGAATCATGAACCACAGCAAAATGAATAGAGAATACGCATCCATAAAATTCCAAAGCGTAACCATAAAAACATCTCACAAAGTCTTAATATGTGGCGTCTTAATTTTTAAAAAGCAATGGATATCAGCAAAAAAATCAAATTAACCAGAATCCCTTCTATGTTATTCAGGCATTAGTAATGAATCATGCATTAAGTTGGGCCTGGTCAATTTGAGCTTAGACAAGCCTTAAAATAAAGAAAATAAAGTTTTTCATAGTAGATATATTAATTTTACTGGTAATTATTGACAAAATCCTCTTTCTAGAGTAGGTTTCACATTTTTAGAGAAGGACAAGCTTGCATTTAAATTTCAGTTCTGCCACCATGATTTTCACTATTCTGAGACAATGTTTCCTATTTTAAGAAAAGAATAGGAACACAGATACTTAAATGTTTTTCTTTCCTTTTTTTTTTTCTGAACAAAGGATTAAATAAGTCAGATAATGGATATGAGAGCATCTAACAAAGTGCTTGACATACAGAAGATACTCAGTAAACATTCCTTCTTTGTTCCTTATCTGCTGCTTTGGTTGACTTTTTAACCACCATCTATGGCTCTCTGAGTGGTTATTCTCCTTTCTAGAAACTGTCCAGGGTGAAGAAAAGTGCAGTTTTGAATGTATTATCTTGATTTCTTTCATATTGTTTTAATAATCCAGTTATTTCATTTGTTTTCATTTCTCAGTAGGAAAAATCTTTAAAGTCCTCAGTGTGTGTGTGTGTGTGTGTGTGTGTGTGTGTGTGTGTGGTGTCTCATAGGGCATGTTAATTTTGTAATAAAAATTAGACACAATCTAAATATCCAATGATGAAATATATTAATAAGCAGTGGTACTGTACAGCTAATAAAACTGATGTTCTAGTAGAACATGTTATTTAAGCAGATATTTGTAAAATATAATCAAGTAAAAAAAGGCAGATTACAAAACAATGTATAGTCTGATTTCATTTGTGTTAAGTTTTATATTCATCAGAGTGATTATAAAAGGCTAACTCATTCTATCTTCTTTGTGCATTAAAAAATTATTTTTATCATTCTTGCTATTTTTAGCTGTCTATAATATGCAGCTCTTACTCTAATTTTTAAAAGTTAAATTATATTAACGAATGTCAGTGTAAGCAAGTCATCAAAAACTATGAGATGTGGTCAAGATTAAATTCTTAGGAAACTGTTTCTCTTCAGCATTTTTCTAATAAGCGATAATCATTTGACTAAGGAGGCTAGGAAAAAGGAAAAGAGACTAAAAGAAATCAGAAGGAATTAAAGATAAAAGTAAATTAATAAAACACAAAAATCTGTAGACTTGATAAATACATGTAAGAGCTGATTGAAGAGATGGGTAAATTAACACACCTCTGGCAATCTTGACAAGGTAAAAAGAAGAAAACCTATTTTAAAAACAAAGGGAAAATGAATATAACCACAGATCAAGAGACTTTTAAAGACTATGTTTTTATCAATAAATTGAAAAATTAGATGCAGTAACCAATTACCTAGAAAACTGTGAATTTTCAAAATTGCTTCAAGGGTAAGTCAAAAATTTGCATATACCAATAACTGTAAACTGTATTGAAAAATTCATTGTATTCCTCCCAAATAACACATGGTCCAAATGGCTTTATTAGGCAAGTTTTATAAACTTTAAGTTTTCTTAAATGAGTTTTACAGACTCATTTAAGAAATATATTTTTTATTATAGAAAGCTTTTGAAGCATAGAATAATAACAGAAAACTTATGAAATTATTGACAAAGTTAGCATATCTCTGATACAAAGCCAGACAAATATATCACAAAACAGAAGACTATAGATCAGTATCACAAATATAGATATGAACTGCATACAGCAAAATATCAAAAGACTAATATACATTAAACACGATGGGTTTACTACAAAGATTATTCAACATCAGGGATTCTATTAGTTTAATTCACTTCATTGATGAAGAAGAAAAAAACATCATCATCCCAGTAAATGTAAATTCAACACCCACTAGTGGTTTAAAAAAAGAAACTCTTAGTAAGTTAGTAATAGAATAGTAATTCTTAAATTGATACAGTATCTATCAGAGACATGTAGCAAACATCACACTAAATAGTGAAACACTGCAATCATTCATTCTCAGTCAAAAGAAGTAAATCAACTATATAAAACTATTAGAACTAATAAAAGAATACTACAAGAACAGTTATAAAAATGTTCCATATTTAAGCAGAAAAAAATGAAATGAGAATCTGAACAATATAAACAAAATATATAAAATAACAAACAATGTGAAATATCCAAAATCTATATGAAGAAAATGATAAAATTCTACTGCAGGATCTAAAAGCCTGGGTAAATAGAGGTCTTATTATTATAAAGATTAATTCTTCCAGAATTATTAATCTAGTGCAATACCAATTTAATTTCCAATTAAATTATTTTCAAATTTGACAAACTGGTTCTAAAGTTCATCTGGCAGGAAAAATGGCAATACATATCACAACATGCATTGAAAGTACAGAGTTATTTGGAACTAGACTAATCAAAAGTTAAAATTAAAACAGGCAATGGTGATCATTTGGTAATATATAGAAACAGGGAATTACTATGTTGTGTACATGGAATTAACATAGTGTTGTAGATGAATTATACTTCAATAAAAATAAATACAATAGGCACAGGAATAGACAAATAGATTAATGGAATGGTAAAAAGTCTAGACCCATAGTTGTGTTTATATCGGAGCTGCCAATAGGTGCAATCATAGGGAGATCATAGACAATTTGAGAAGAAAGATAAAGTTGGCATAGCATCTCACAACACATACCAAACTCCTAAGTGACTTAAAGAAATAACCTTTCAACAACATTGTATAACTGCTAGAAGAAAATATGGGAGGACATTTTTATAATCTTGTAATGCAGAAAGTCTTCCTAACCAAGCATACCAAAAGCCAGGATTGAAAAGACTAACAGCTGTGACTACATAAAAATTACAAATATCTGTAATGACAATATAAAGTTAAAAGGAAGCCACAGACTAGAAGAAAATGATTGCTGCTTACGTAATATACAGAGAATTAATATCTGCAATTTACCAAGAGTACTTTAAAATCAATAGTAAAGGGGCTCAGAAGTCAGTGGACAAAGAGCAAAGGACATAAGCAGTAAATTCACAGAAAAAAATAGTTTATAAACTTATTTAAATATGGTCATTTAGTGGTCAGAAAAATACAAAAATTAAACCAAGATACTTGGTTTTGCCTATTATGGGGCAATATTAGAACAGATTTCAAATAATACAAACAATAAACATAGCTGACATTAACTGAACAGTTACTATTGGCTATGTTCTAAAAACTTAAAATGTAATTCATTTAATCCTTATAAAAACTTAATGGGGTAGGTATTGTCATTCCTCTGATATAGGTAATAAACCAAGTTAGAGAAATTAATGAGCCCAAGGTTACTTAGGTAATAAATGGCACAACTGTGATTTGAGTCTAAGTAGCTGTCTACCTGTCTCTGAGTAGCTGTCTACCTGTTTCTTACTCCCTTCCATTCTTTAATCCTGTACTTTGTTCTCTCTCCTGCTCCTTTGGTGACACCCCTGGGTAAAGAAGTTGCTGATTCTATCTGGAAGGTACACCATGTTTTTAAGACAAGTTATTAACAGTTGTAGAGAAGCAATGCTGACAGACAAACTTTCTAAATGCTATTTTTTCAAAGATGTAAAAAGCTGATATTTTGATTACTGTTTGTTGATGTTTAAATCCATATACCATCTTACTTGGAGTCATTCCAAGTCCTTAATATAGTAACTTAAAATAGCACATCCTAAGATACTGGGGAAATTGTACCACAGTAAAAATATCTATAGACAAAAATAAAACTATACCAGAGAAGAAAATACTATTGGGGCTACCAACTTAGAATTTATCAGAGAAAAAGAACAAGCAGAGGTATAATAGACAAATGATTGGATTGCAATATTTATACATTTCTTTGTGTATATACATGTGTATATAATTACACCTGTACTAAATCAGGGCATTATGAACATTCAGGGGATGAGAAGACATGCCTTCCCAACATTTTTTTAAAAATAATTAAAAATCAGGAGTCACACACAATCTCTTTTGAAAAGAAAAAGTTACCCAAACTCTTGGGAAAGTTAAGCACATTCATCTGGCCCACAGATCATCATTACTGCAAAACAATCCTGACATCTGGAAATCCTTGTTGTTGTGTTTGAGAAAAAAGTGATTTCAAATGGTCAGAAGTTTTTATTTTCATTTAAAAAATCTGTTTAAAATTGCATAATTTATGGTCCAGTGAAGACACCTCCTGCTCTTTAACCTATTCTCATTAAGTAGATATTACAGAGGTGTATTTTATTGGCTTCAAAAGACATTTCACCATTTATTTGCTTCAAATGCCCTTTAAATATCAACAAAGAGCCTTTAAATCCCTGGAATTTAGTTTGAAACTATAAATTACACAAGGAAAGACAGGAGAGGAAGTGTTAACCTATGCATGTCTTGTCAAAATAGGACTTCAAGATTTAACTGCAGGTGTTTCTAAATTTTAGCAGAAACTATGGAGAAAGAACAGACTCCCTACCTGGCCTCATGTTATAATCACCCGTACTTGGGCATCACCCTTACCACCCCTAGAGGGATTCTCATTCTATTGGTCTGGAGTGGAGCCCAGGAAATTGTATGGTTTAAAACCTCCTCAGGTGATAATACGCAGCTGAGGTTAGAACTTCTGAACCTATGCATGTTAAAAATCAGTCTATGCATGTTAAATGTCAAACAAAATGAAATATGGAGAGTAATTTATTCCACCTGCCAAATAGTTGGGACAGACACATCTTAAAAAATTACTAAAAAAAAGAAAAAGTCTATAAAAGAAAGAGACTAGATTACAGGAGAAAGAATAATTCAAAATTGTCTCTAATAATTGTCCTGTCTACTTTTCATCACTTAATGAATAAATGTTTTCATAATTGCCAATATTTACAAATAATGCCCTTGAAATACCAAAAAAATCACATTCTTCCTAGATTCTTGCCTAAGTGATTCATATTCAACTCCATTTCCATGAGGACCAACCGGTAAGGTATTCATATTACCACTGTATGCATAAAACTCTATGTCATGGCTCTATATATGGAGAGGAAGCAAAAGCTGTGAGGTAGAGAAAGGATAGAGAGTAGAAAGTAAAGATGGCTTTTAGAAGAGAGAGGAGCAGATGTAGGAAGTAGTTGAGTCAAGTTAACAGTGAATCACCTTAGCAGATCCATGAATACCTACAGCTGAGGTCCTTATAGCCTCTTTATCCAGAACAACCTCCAGCACAGGCTCCTCATGAAGTCTGGATCTTGACATTTTCCTGCTCCTGTACATATGTATCCTTACTTGTTGCTCTTCTTACTCCTATCCTCATCCTCAACCCTCTCTTCCATTACTAGACTTAACTCAGTCAAAGTAGAATGAAACTTTACTGCTTACTACCCCTAGTTACTGCCTACCCCTGCGAGATCAGTCTCCCTAAAATGTCTCTTCTAATATTCTTCATTGGTCTCATAATTAACTATAAAGAAACAGTCCAACCCCTTAGCCTGACATCCAGTATCCACCATGATCTGGTCCTAACTCTACTTTTCTGACTATCTCTCAATCCAAGTCTAGAGCTATTCTGCACTCAAGCCCGTCAGGTCTCCCAGATACACCAGTTACTTCTTACTTCTTAGGTTCCTTTGTTCTTGTTTCCCATTTTCCATGTGCCTAGAGTCCCCATCCTTATTTTCACACTCTCCCTGGCTGAGATGAATTTATGCCTGCACCATCAGGTTGTGTGTGGTTGTACATATGTAGGAATGCACAAGCACACGTGTGGCTATGAATGTGTATATATACATAAGGGTGAATAAACTCCTGGTGGCCAGTGTTGACAGCACAACATCAGACAAGAAGTTTTCTTTTGTAGCTGGTTCTGACACCACCACTCCCTTACAAATCCTCCAGCTTCTGCTCAACTTGGATAAGAATATCAGAAACTCTGAACCAGAGATCCTCGTAAGTGACCTGTACTTGACAACATTGAATATTGAGAGATGAATAGCAGTTTTTTTAATCCAAAAAAATTTTGGAAAATTTTAACAGCAGATGGAAACTGTGCATGTGTTGGATAAAGGAGGGGGTAATGGAGAAGGAATGGACATCCTTAAGACCAGACAACGTGAGGTGCTTTCTATTCCCTTAAGGTTATACTGTGATGGTTAATTTTACGTATCAACTTGACTGGGTCACAGAGTGCCCAGACATTTGGCCAAGCATTATTCTGGGTGTGTCTTTGAGGGTATTTCTGAATGATATGAATGTTTGAATTGATAGACTGAGTAAAACAGATTGCTCTTCCTAATGTGGGTGGGCCTCACCTAATCAACTGAAGGTCTGAATAGAATAAAAAGGCTAAATAAGAGAGAACACCCAGTTTATTACAAAAAAAAAAAAAAAGAGAGGGAGAACTCTGCCCTGCCTGAGTGCTTGAGCTAGGACATCAGTCTCTTCCTGCATTCAGAGTTGAACTGAAACATTGGCTTTTCTTGGGAAGCCTTCTGGCTTTCAGACAGGAACTACATGTTGGCTCTCCTGGGTCTCCAGATTGCCAACTGCAGATCTTGGGACTTGTCAGCCTCCATAATCAGATGAGCCAATTCCTTATAATAAACCTCTTTATCTATTGATAGATAAATAGATTTATATGTATCTTACAGATACGAGAACAATGACAACACTAAAACCATGTAGGTACATGTATTAGCCAGTTAGGATTCCAACTGGAATATTGGTTCTGTTTATCTGGAGAACCCTGGCTAATACGTATACATACATGGTTTTGGTGTTGTCATTGTTCTAGTACATGTAAGATCAGGGTACAGATGGCTATTGTGTTATCTTCTCTCAATAATAATGCCCAACTCTGACCCCATGACTGACCTTCTTAAAGATCCCTGGGAAAGAAAACTGGCAGAGTTTAGAAATTCTAGAATCATATAACCTAACGAGAAGAGTAGAATTTCTTTGCATGTATGTTGAATTTCTAAGTTGACTTACTAATTGGTATGGTGGTAATCACAGCATACAATGTAGATATCCTTCAGCTTAAAAGCAGATGTTTATCCAATAGTCCTGGGACCAATTATTTGTGTGGCTGATTACAGAGACCTGATGAGCTGGTGAGGTCTGGTGTTATCATATCTCTTTTTATTCTCGTTGAGATTGTCCTTTTGAACTTAGTTCCTGCATCTGGTTTCCTCAGACCAATTTGGAAAAATTAAGTTGAAAACTCAATGTTCACCAAGGCTGCCAATCACTGACTAATGGAAGACATTCAATCCTGGAGTGAAGCTTACAAATTCCAACGATCTAAAGCTCTGTAGTACAATGGCCCTGAGGCAATCTGACTCTTTCAATAAAGGACAGCCTTAAGTTTCCCTTAAAAAAAAAAAAAGAAGATTATATGGATATTCTATAACTAGGTCACTGAGTAAGGGTGACTTGCCATCTGATATACCTTGATAAGAGATGTAGCAAATGGCTCTGCTCGGTGTTTTTTTTTTTTAAAAAAGGTACTGTTTTTTTTTTTTGGCTGTGTTGGGTTTTCGTTGCTACACACAGGCTTTCTCTAGATGCGACGAGCAGGAGCTACTCTTCGTTGCAGTGCGCGTGCTTCTCATTGCGGTGGCTTCTCTTGTTGCACAGCACAGGCTCTAGGCATGCAGGCTTCAGTGGTTGTGGCCCGGCGGCTCAGTAGTTGGTGCTCACGGTCTCTGAAGTGCAGGCTCAGTAGTCGTGGTGCATGGGCTCTGTTGCTCCGTGGCCTGTGGGATCTTCCCGGACCAGGTACGAACCCGTGTCCCCTCCACTGGCAGGAGGCTTCTTGACCACTGCACCACCAGGGAAGTCCCTTGGTGTTTTATGAATTGCCTGCAATTGTAATTCTCACAGAGAGGCAGGTGACAGTTTCCTGTAGTAAGAATTTCAGGGCTCTGACTTGCCCACAGTTGTATCTCACCGGGATGAGTAGCACAGGGCTCTGGCCATGTGTTCTTCATGCCCTCTACTTAGCTAGTCAAACCCAGGCTGACCAATTGCAGCATCCATCCCTCATCCCCGATCGTAGACTGCCCTCCAAAGATTCAGGCTTCTGAAAGAAATCCAGATCCTCTTCTCCCTGCTCTTTGTCAACAACCCCCAATTCTGCCCTGGTCTCACATCTAGTCTTCCCCAGCCCTCCCAGCGTTACAACCATATGGCTGCTCCCAACCTGATGCGCTTAGAAAAAGTGAAAGATTAAAGACCAGATTGTGCGAAGCTTGATGAATGAATAATTTGAAGTGTTTCCACGATTCAGTATTTTTTTCCACTGAAAAGCCAGAAACTTCCAAGACTCAGTGTCAGAAAATAAAGGGAGGAGGCAAGAAAAACAGTCTGTACCTCCTGAAACATCTATGAAATTTACTCATACAAATTCCCGGCAGTCTGACCACACATACAACTACTTAGATTTATAGTTCTACATCTCAAAATTGGACAATTTGCTTCAAGGACAAGAGTCAGCTAGACAGAACATTTGAAGATGAAAGAAAAGATCCTAGTGTATGTCAATGATTAAATTGTGTCAATGCAGTATTTTTCAGTTGCAAAAATAAAATCAGCTCAAATGTATATATAAACAAAATAATACATTTCAATCACAGTGAAAAGAAAAGATTATATAAATTCTGATTTTATGCTAACTTACATGTGTTGGTATAAACTGCCCTTATTAAATCCTTGCCTCCTTATTTCTAGTCAGCCACTGAGTTCTAATACTTTGCTTTCTTTTGAATTCCCACTGCCATTAATTATCATCTCTGCAGCCATCATTTAATACTTAGATCATCGCTGTAATTCAGCCTCTAGTCTTTTCTAACTCTAATGTCATCTGTACAACACTGGTTGATTTTCTTAAATATCCATTTTATATTACTCTTCAACTAAAAGAATTCCAATGGCCTCATATAACTCTATGAACTAATGTCAATTTTTCTATCTTATTACCAAACTTCTCCAATGTTGTACTTCATATTAATTTCCAGTGTATACATTCCCTCTACTCAGACCAGTTTGAAGGATGACTAGGAGTTAGGAGAAGGGAGAAGAAAAGGACTCTAGGGGACAGAGGTGTAAGTGAAAATAATATGGATGGTTGAGAAGCTGAGCATGAGTAGCATGTTGAATTCAAGTTGGGAGGGGGTTTCTCGAGGGAGGGAGCGAGAGTGACAGAAGATAAAGCTGGTAAGGTAGGCAAGAATTAAATCAATATTGGCATGATAGAGTGTTCGCACTGTATTATGAAGTCACTGGGAACAGCATGGAAGAATTCTAGGACCCTGTGTACTTTAGAAAGATAACTCGTGAGTTTTGTTGAGAGCAGCTTAAAGGCAGAAAGATTAGTTTTGAGACAGATGGAAAAGAAAAAGGAGGACAGAACATCCTACATTCATTCCTCATTCATTCATTGAGGAATGAAGGTAGGATAAAGAGAGGGAGGGCCATAAACTCACCAAGGACATACACTCATCTTCTTAGCCCTTAGCCCTTAGCCTCGTGTTAGTTGGCACTTCATACGTATTTGCTAAGCAGAATGGACATTTTTTATCCTCTGACTACTCTAGACTTTGTCCTCTTTTTCCTAATTTTCTAGTTTCACCACAGGATATTAGAATACACAATATTTTGCACTGTGTTTTTCATTATTGGTTCACAAGTCTAAGGGTGTCATAGTCAATAATGAACATAAAACCATGGAATCACGAAGTCATACTGACTTAGGTTCAAATATTGAGTTCCATCCTTTAAGAACTTTGCAAACTTGGGTTAAGTTATTTATAACTGGCTTCCAGTTTCTTCATTTCAAAATTGGAGATAATGATGCCTGCCTTATAGGGTTGTTATAGTGATTCAAAGAGATGGGATAAGTGCACAGCATGGAGCTTGGTACATGACACTCACTAATGTTTTTCTTTATCTCTTCTACCTCTTCGCCTTCTGTCCCCAATTAGGTGGCTATTTTATTCAATAAAGAGTACTGTACCTTTGAATACTTTGATTTTTTTTTTTTTTTTTTTTTTTTTTTTTTGTCGTAACAGTGAAAATAACAGAGCCTGAGAGGTTTGTACTCTGGGGTGATTTCAGACCAGATTTCTAGTCTGCTTCTCTTGCTAATTACCCAGGTTCCTTTAAATCACTCTATACTGACTTAATTAGGAGGCCCTGCCTATGATAGAGAACATCTCTGCCTTGGGAAAACTGCAACAGAGTCGGGGAGAAATTGTTCCCAATTTGCACAGCAAGCCAGTCATGGGGATAGTTAATTTCTAAGCCACGGACTTCCAGGCTAAAATATACTTTCTACATGTTGACCTCATAGCCTCTCTCTCTTCTAACCATTTTCCTCCAGTAAAGCATTGTGAAATCAACACAGAAGTGAGATGAGAATTACAGCTGCAGTAGCTGAGGTTCATGCACACTTACTTGGTAATGTTCTAAGATCTTCATGTGTAATTTCTGATCTAATCTCAAAGCAACCTTGATTTTACAGCAGAGGAAATAGGCACAGAGAAGTTACCTTGCTGAAGGTCACATGGCTAGTAAGTGGTGAAACTAGGATTTGAGCCCAGGCATTGTGGGTCCAGAGCCTTCTGCTCTAACATTGCATTCATCTCCCTCTTGGCCATTCCAGCACCATGAATCAGCTTTGTTTCATTGGAATTTGGGGAATACTTTGAAATATTGAATTATTATTATTGGAAGTAATAAACTGAATTATTATTATTATAGTAAATATTTGATCTTATGGCTTATTTTGAAAGGCAAATAAGAATAAGAGTTTCTAGACATTGTAATTTTTTCTCTTATCTTTATTACCCTCTGGGACCACATAATGGCATTCCCTGATTGATTCCAATTTAAGTAATGCAGTTGTATTAAGTAACTGTTATGAAATGAGAGAGACACGTGGAGGAATTAGTACCTGGTAAGTGTGATGCTCAAACGACTTTAATAATAAATCAAAATTATTTAATAAGTAAATTCTTTCTCAAAAATCAGACAAACACCTGCCATTCAAATACCTTCTGTTATCCTCTGGTTACCCATGACACTTTCACCCTGGGCCACCTCTCCTCTACATCTTCTCTTCCCCACCATCAAAACTTACCTATCCTAAGTACCATTTCCATAAGGCTTTATGAGACTAATGAATATGCTAAGTGATTTTAGGCTACAGTGTTCCTGTATGTCAACACCTCAAAGCGCCCTGATCACTCCCACTCTGTATTCCAACTAATTCGTATTTTAAAAAGGAACTTCTGGAAACATACTCTTTTTATCCTAAATGAAGAACTCTATTGAGGCTGGTGGAGCTGCTATTTGGGTGCATCTGGGTTTCAATTTAAAGTTCCAAATTAGGTCAGTTTAAATATGGGATTCCCTTAGCATTCAGAGACCTAGCAACCCAATTATCCTTTCCCTGGGGAGAAGGGTGTGTCCTCCAGGTGGGAGGTGCTATGTCCTTTTCAGACACTAACAGAATTCGAGTGTAAGGCAGCCAAGTCATTCAGGACAATTACTTTGTATTTTCAGAGGTGACGCCACTGTGTTCCTGGCCTGTGCCTGCGCATATTTCCTCTGTGACCTGGGCCTGGCAGTCTCTCTGTTCACAAGAGAGGTCTCCTTTAACTGCGTCTCGGACTGTGTCAGTCCCTGAATCTGAACATAACAGGGAGAGTGGCACTCAGAGTGAAGGGAATATTTCCTCATAATCATGGAGGTCCTATTAATCTCTGTCTCAGAGTTTGCATAGAGAATCAGGATGAATTAGAAATGCTGTCCTGTGGGAGATGGTGTAATGGAAAGGGCCTGCCTGAGGGGTGGAGTCCTGCACATGGGTTCTTCCCCTGATAAAGTGTCTTTTATCCTTGGGGCACTCATATAGCTTTTTCTCTGTCAAAGGACTTCAACGTTTCCTTTTAACTCCAAGACTCAGCGCTTCTCAGTGTTCCATTTCTACTCTGTTTGCAGGGTCTATGTGCCAGACTCCTGGAGTTCACTCTTGTTTCTACCACTGATTAACTGTGTGATCTTGGGCAATGTTTTTCATGTCTCTGAGATGTCACCTCTTTACAGGAAAAATGGAATTGCACCAGTACCGATTCCAGGAGATTCCAGAGGATTAAATGAGTTAATCTATGTGTCTGGCATATGGCAGGAGCTATATAAGGATATAAGAGCTATTATTAATATCATTGTTATCATCATCATAGAGTGTCCATTGGCTGGTAGTAAATGCCTGAATTGTGAGGCAGCGTTAGGGCTCTTCAGGAAAGAGGATTGGAAAGAGGGTTCCTAAGGGGGGCATTTGTATGTGCCAACAGAGTTTTCTCCTCCATGGTATCAGATTCTGATTTTTGACTTGCACTGCAAGTAAGCACAGGTTTTAGGCTAAGCCAATTCATGCAGAAGGCCCCAGCTGAGCCCCAGCTGAGCACGAAATATAAACCTAATAGACGAGCTGGATAGAAGGATACTACAGATGGGTTAATAGAAGTGAAAATCAATTGCGTTTATACCTAATACCCTGCCAGTGCTCTGTCAGTTTTTTAGGAGATGTTATAGAATCTTCCCTTCTTTGCTTCCTTCACTATCTTAGTTACAGCATCTGCACTGGTTTAAATCTTTTGAGGGTTGTTTTCTTCTGGGACCTGCATGGGACTTGTTCTCCTCTCAGCTTCCACCTGGATCCTTATGTCCTTTCCTCACAGTTTCATCAAACCTCTTAATTCATCAACAAATCAGTTAACGCCCAGGACAGTAGTTGAAGGCTCCCTACGTAGTCTGCACTATTGCTACATACATGGAGCTAAGCTTATAAACTCTAGGTGAGAGCATCGTTCAGTGATGAATAATGACAATTACCTTGAAGAAACTAGGATTACTAAATTGACTATGAAGAACTTTGGCATTAAAGAAACCTAAATTCTTCTGTATAAAATGCTTTGTAAACTAGAATATTCTATAGAAATAAGGTATCATGGTAGTTAATTTTGCTATGTAAATCTAGTGTTAAGTCCACTGGGCATCCCAAAACAATGGTCATTTTTTAACTGCTAGAGGAAGAGAAGACATTGCTATGTCCTTGAAGGAGGCATTTTGATAGAATTGCAAACCGGTTTGCTTGCTTAGTCATTCTGTCTGGCCAAATTGTCATATGCTAATTCTCTTTAGCCATATTACTGACTGGGGCAGAACCCTGTACATAACCTTGCAAACTAGAGAGAGTTATCCTAATCCTTATTATTACTTTCCTCTTAATATTAGCACAAACTGAGTCCTATTGGAATAAGCAAATCTGGAAAATGTTTTCTGTATGATCAGTAATACCTACGTATATAAAGTTCCACGTATATATCCGAATAAGGAAAAAACAAGCTTAGTGTATATCTTTAAGAGAAAATCAAATCTGAGAGCTTAAGATACCAGTATATTTTAGTCAAGACAACTTTTTTTTTTTTTTTTTTTTTTTTGCGGTACGCAGGCCTCTCACTGCTGTGGCCTCTCCCGTTGCGGAGCACAGGCTCCGGACGCACAGGCTCAGCGGCCATGGCTCACGGGCCCAGCCGCTCCGCGGCCTGTAGGAACTTCCCGGACCAGGGCATGAACCCGTGTCCCCTGCATCGGCAGGCGGACTCTCAACCACTGCGCCACCAGGGAAGCCCAAGACAACTATTTTTACAAAGAGAAATATTTTAATTTTTCATTTGGATCCATCAAAAATATTCATCACAAAATTCTAATTTATTAAAATAAAAATTTGAAATAGTTCTTAATGCTGATAACCTAGTTGGGTTAGGTTTGATGGAATAAAGAGATAAACCAGCTTTTCTGATCGAATCAGCAGTAAATATTTGTTAATTACTGCCTGGATTTTACTTTATCAGGCCAAGGAGCAGATGGGATTTAGATTTCTAATACAGAATGTCACTGTAGTCGTGCTGCTCCTTTTCTAGATGCTTTCCCTGGGGGAGTTTGGACTGTTACGACTGCACTTTAGAAGAGCCTGGTTACTGTTTCCATGAATAAGATAAAATGGTGTTTATCCTCTGTGGATCAATACCATCTTGTTTGAACTTATTGAGTCATTTAGAGACACATAAGGTAATGGAAACCATTGTGCAATAGTACCCAGCGTACTACCCATACTGCCCAGGTTTCTGTAGGATGACAGTATTTTAAAAGATAGTTATTGAAACAGATTTTTAATATCAACTGGCTGTGTGATGAAATGAACACACACTGTGACAGGGTGTCCTGTGGGTTTCAGTGAAAAAATTCTTTTTTTTAGAATAAAAGAGAATGATAAGTTGTCTTATTTTCTGAATAAATGGAATGGGGTTTCACTTTGTGACTCATCAAAAAACTTCATTGTTTACATACAGCTTTTTATTTAAATGATAGTAGCATTGTTTTGACAAAGAGGAGCTAATAGGTAAGTTTGGAAAGTTTTAGGAGACTTTTCTGGAGGTCTTTACCAACAGGGAAACGGAAAGGGAAGAGAGTTTTGCTGAATTCCTCCTGTGTACCAGGGACTGTGCTTAACTATTTTGCTTTATCATCTCATTTAATCTTTACTAAATTCTGCAGGACAGATTTTGCCCCCATTTTACCTTTGAGGAATCCGAGATTTAGGGAAGCTGAATATCATGCCCAGGGTCATAAACCTAGGGAGTTTGTAACAAGCAGTCCAACCCAGCTCTGTCATGAGAAAAGTCCAGTGTTCTGTCTATAATTAATTTGGAAAGTCTCTAAGATAGGCATGGTCCTGTCTGACGAAAGATGGTTAGACTCTCAGGTACCTAAGAGGTTTTCAATCGTGATGATTTCAATAGTGATGGTTTCAGTCAATTCTGGTTGTTATGAAGGCTGGACACGGGCTATAAAAATGATTTGTTCTGTCTTAATCTGTAGTCTGAGGAATACCATTTCTGAGAGTTGTTAATAAATGTTACTGAAAGAAGATGTTCTGTTGTAAATTAAGCTTAGGAAACAGAACATTGCCTGCTCTCCTAGGTATTCAAGATGAATGAATGTATTTACACACAGAGTAAACCTCCAGTCATTGTGAGGACGGTCTCATGGTTCTATGCTTGGGCTCTGGAGTCAGACCACTTGGCTGGGGAACTTGGCTCCGCCACCTCCTAACTGGGTGATGTTCAGCCCATTAGGTAACTTACTTGTGCCTCAGCTTTCTTGTTTTGAAAAATGTTATGATAGTATCTACCTTATATGACTCTTCTAAGAATAACTTGAGATAAACGCATGGAAAGCGCTTAGAAGTGCACTTGGCAATATGCGTCATAAACGTCTGTTATTATTATTATTCAAAATACTCATGTAGTAATAAGACCTGCTTTAACTTGTCCAACCACCATTTCCTCAACTTACTGGACAATAGAATTCCTCTTTCTGAGCCACATATATTAATGTCCACTGAATACAGTGTAGGAAATGCTATATTTGAAAAGACACAAAAGCAACTTGGTATTAGCCCAATTGGAAATAATAACCAAATATTCAGTGTTTTCATATCCACTATGTCATTTTATGTTTGCCCATAACAACTAATTTCTTTTTTCTTGACAACTATCTTTCTCCTTCCCTTACACTTGATAAATAATAAATTGCATTTATAAATAGTAAAATATGAGAACTGTCTCAAATGGGCAGTATCAATACTATTCCAGAAAATATTGCCCTTAAAAATGAACCTGTAAGTCATTGTCTATTACCTGTGTTTAGCAGGGGAAGGCCTCAGTGCTTTGACAAGTTAGTGATTTCACTTTTGTTTCCAGACTTATTATGCTCCTATTGTATGCATCTCAGCACATATTAATAAAAAAGAAGGTTTCAGACCAGACTGCCACATCTTTGATGATCTTAAACTGTATACAACTAGAGTTAAATTTGCCAACGCACGTTTTGCAGAACACTAATCCTGCACAATGCACAAATGATGGTGTGTTAGTCATCTTCTTGAAGATACACAATACACATCTAAGAAGTCCCGTGGTAAAGAAACTTGTTTGGGAACCCATTCTCCTTGGAACTTACTTTGGTAATCATAGAACAAAACTATCACAATCAGAGTATTTGAGAGATTTCTGGGAGGAATGGGATATTCCTGGTAAGTGCCCTGATTGATTTCTTTTTTTTAGGTAAAATACCATTATAGTCTGATTGTGAATCATCTTGTTGGAGTGAACAAAATGATCATGTGAAATATATCCACCGCAGCACAGTTGCCCAAACCATCCTGAAAGGAAAAGATCTAATAATTAGCCATCTCAAGGTTGAGATTTAATATACTCAAACCAATCATTGCTCATGACTCTGTGTGTGTGTGTGTGTTTTCGGTGGTGGTGCAGGATAAAGGAGGAGAGGAAAGAAGATAATTGAATATGTGAAGTCTAAAGTGTGGTAGAAATTATGACCTATACAGAGAACTCAGAATCTGTCAGTGATGTTAATACTATTTCTCTTCTTAATTATACTTTTACGCTTCCTGGGATCTGAGGACCAGGACAGTCAGTCAACCACAACTCTCCCAGCTGTCCGGCTATTGCTAAATACATTTCTCAGAAACGTTAGCCTTACTCTTATACCCAAAGTGATAAATCTACATTTTTTTTAACCCTCAGAAATTGATTAAATCAAGGAGCAAAAACAGCTGCCATCTCATTTTGACATTATACGATCATTCTAATTTTCTTTTGTTTTCAGGTGGCTTCATTAGTATAAAAACAGACTAGAAAAGTCTCTGAATTCAGCTCTATAGTGGAAGAGGGTAAAAACTGTTTTCACTGCATTCCCACTGATCCACACCGCACAGTTTCACACAGTTGAAATAGAAAAAGCAAAACACATGGACAATACCTGAGTGATTTCAGAGATCCCCACCCGGAAAAGGTTTCCTTGATTATGGCGAATTCAACGTGTCACTCTGGGTATGCTCTAATCATCATATCAAACTCCAAAGGTTCAGTGGCTTTAGGTTTGGTTTACAATTCCTGGGAGTTAAACTTTAACTCACCCTGTCTCTTGCATCCATGCAGCCCTTTGACCAGGTAATTGGGTCACTACAACCCAAGCAGAATCTACAAAACTACTGTTGTCATTTGTTTACCATATTAAAATGAATTTTGCATTAAGAATCATTAATGTGAATATTATCTTGATGCCGTTTTAAGTGATATATATTTTAAAAAGTAGAACTCACTGCAATTTGGGTAACTAAGCTTTTCTTTATATTGGCTCCCTTGTTTTCTGCTATGCCAAAATGATATTAACCCTATGGTAATTTAGGAGAACGTTTCCTTTTTTTTTTCCCTCCACACTTCCTATGTCAGTGTATTACATGGAATAAAGTGTGGAGTTTTAGGTCAAGTATGTAGATAAAGGCAGGCTTACCAAAATAAAATACAAAAAGCATTTATATAACCAAATAAATAGGGTCAGATCAGGTTGGGAAAAGCACGCTTCTTTTTATACAGGCTGCTCATTCAGATTTTAAGAGGGAGCCGTCATAATCAGCCATGTACTGAGGTTATATGAGAGCCAAAGCTATTGTTCATTACTTGTTCATTTTTTGAAGAATAGGAAAATGTTATTTCCAAAGATATAAACTCTACGTTCTCAGTTCTCTGAGAAGAGCTCCAGTCTATAGAGGAAATTTCTAAGGGTCCTAAAGCCCACTTAAAAAAAAAAAAAAAAAGAACTAAAACTCTCCTAATTTTGAGCAAATTGTAAGGGTTTATAAACTACAGGTCCCCGCGCTAAAATTAAAGGGCACACTTGGCTTCAGTTCTAATAAGAGGAGTCTGATTTTCTAGGAACCAACTATTAACAGAAGTACTTGTTCATTCTGTGCTTTTGTTTGTTTGTTTTTACAAACAGTCGTTCCATAATATGGACATAGAGGAAGATAAGTCGACTGCGCACATCTGGGAAAATATAAAGTATACTGTCAGAATGCTAGTTCTGTCCACAGTTTTCAGTTCTCAAACACAAGGAAGCCTTGATTTACCTAAGCTTTTTCCAAAGCAAGGCCTGACAAGGTTTAACAAAAACACTCCCAGAACAATTGTTTTGCCCTGAAATTTTGCCCCTGGAGTGAGACCTGAGGGAAGCATCATGCCCCTCCCAGCTAGACAGCTCTCTGAGGGACGCATCCCTCTACAACCTCCTTGGGAGTGGACCCCCCTCACCAAGCAGTTTTATTGGTTTTCCTAGTGAAAGCTCAGTCTGGGCTCGTTTGGTTCCCCAATGTGTGGGGAATTCTTTCCTTGAGTTCATCTGGTCCTGCAGAGAACTGTTGATATTGTAAGACTGTCAGTCTTGGGAGGATTATTGTTGGTTGTTTGGTATGGTAGATGCCTGGATGGCGAGTAGTAGAGATGAAGCAAAAAAAGCCAGGGTTTTGAGGGTATCTAGTGGAACAGCAAAATACGATGGTAAAAGAAGGCATTATGTTAACTGGCTATTTAAAAATATATCGGTTTCCTATTTGAGCTGTCCTGGCTTTAACAGGGCAGGATTATAATCACGTTAAACCAAAATGTTTGGAAATAAGTTAAAATAGCCCTTAGATCTGACAATTCAGGTAAGACAATTCATATATTATTCATAAGAGCCAAAGGCAATAATGGATTTGGTGGTATTGTTAAGATATTGCTGGAAAGTTCCTTCCTTTTCTAAGCCATATTTGTTGCAGTGATAGGGATGTGCTGATCAGCAATAAAAAGAAAAATAGTGGATCAGCCTCTCTTTCCTAAGGTTACTTACTTAGGGAGGCAATCTGTGGCCTTGGGACAAAGAGAAACCAAATGATCAGAATGAGATCAAGTTCATGACCTTGATCTCATCAGTCTAATCAAGGGAAATAATTGTACCTAGAATGGCAAGGCTTGCTTTTACTTCGTAAATATAGACCTAGGTTAGTCCTCCTGGGCCCTCATTATCCTAGGAGAGACAAAGCAATAATCAAATAAACTGTTAATACAGTGTAAACAAGGAAACAAATTCGGTTTAAACAGTGGTTGGTAAATATTGTTTCATTTGTTTATTCTTCAGTTACCTGAGGACTTACTATCTGCTAAGTGTAGATGGGTAATTATTTAAAATGAGAGTTGAATTTATAAGTAGGGTGTAAAATCAATATACTGGGTCATATCCAACATACTAAAACTAGAATAGAATAGAAAATATCAAGCGAATTGCTTCTAGAAAGGGTATATAGTATTCCTGAAACTTTTGTTTCAGTTACATGTATGTGTATGTGTGTACTGGTTATGATGTAAATTTTATTTTATTGTGGAGCACAATTTTAAATGCTCACAAAATATTGTTAGTCTTTAGGTGTTCCATGGTTAACCAACCAGATACAGGGTATATGCGTTAAGCCAGTTCCCGCCCACCCCCAGTGACTAACTTAGTTATAAGTATTATGAGGGAGAAGTACAGGATGCTAAGCAGAGCATAAAACACAGGGACCTACAATTATACTTCAAAAACAAACAAACTCATAGAAAGAGAGAACAGATTTGTGTTATTAGTGGTGGGGGTGGGTAAATTGGAGGAAGGCAGTCAAAAGGTACAGACTTCCAGTTACATATAAGTACTAGGGATGGAATGTACAACATGATAAATATAATTAACACTGCTGTAATATATGAAAGTCGTTAAGCGAGTGAATCCTGAGTTGTCATCATGAGAAAATTTTCTATTTAATTTTGTATCTATATGAGATGATGAATATTCACTGATATCACTTATTGTGATAATCATGTTAAAAAAAGAAACAAACAGAAACAACAACAATACAGGAACCTAACCTAGTGTGGGACTGTGTGGGAGTAAGGAAAGGCTTCCAGAACACCAGATATTTAAACTGAGACCTGAGAGATGTGTGAGTGGGAGGGTGGGCATTCGAGTAGGTAGAAATAGCACATGTGGACGCCCTGAGTTTGAATGAGTTTGAACTGGTAGAAAGCCAGTTGTGAGCGGCAAGAGGGAGAAAGTGGCAGAAAGTGGCCCCTAGAGGGCCATGTACGTGGTGCTACAGAATTCCAACATTATCCTGGGGCACCATGGGTAGTCACTGAAGGGTTCTAAGAAGGTGAGTCACATGATCTATTTGTGTATATTTTGGGTGTAGAGTTGAGAATAAATTGTCATGAGATGACATTGTCTGCCCCTCTCCTTATTTTAAAAATTGAGGTATAATTGATATATATTAGTTTATCTTTTTTAAGATCAAAATATGCTTGTTTTAGAATTATTTTATGCATGTATATGTTCAAATAAGAGTTAGTGGTTTGGATTTGAGGGAGGCAAAGCATCTAACAGACTAGATGGTGGTGAAGATTAGGGTGGTGGCATTGGAGTGAGAAAGAATAGAATTTGGAGGAAGAGGTTTGCAAAGTGGATCATAGTAGCTGCTCATTAAATGGGAGCTCTCATCAGTCATGTTCTCTTTGGCTTGTGGATTTTAACTAATCTTGCTTTTAATATTGGGCTGACTTTGCCACCTAACAGAGCTGGTATACTTAGGCAAAATTCATTGATAGTTGCTGGCTCAGGTAAAATGAAAGCTTTAAAAAACTTAAACTATAATTTAAAGGCAAAGGTTACCAAGTGTAAGAAGCTTCCTTCCCAGCCATGATCCTTCCTCTCCTGTATCAATAAAAGATTTCTTCAGTGTTTTCAATTTCTTAGGAATTCAAAATTCATTTTGGATGTTTGATGGGTGGGTGGGTGTGTGTTACTTCCCTAGAAGGGAGCATTCTAGATAATGAAAGGGCCGTGTTGGACACGTTACCTAGGGCACAAGCCTAATTCTTTTTCCGTCTCTATTATGGAGAAAGAGCTTTGAGCCTGGAGCTGGTACCTGAGGAACCCAGGGCTAATGCTATCACTCAAGAGCTGCTTGACCCTGAGCAAATTTCTGCCCCTTGTCTGAGTCTGTGTTCCTGCCTTTAATGAGGCAAACCTCTACCTGCCTTATCTACCTCACTGATTATTGAGACGGTCAAAGTATATGTGAAAATGATTTGAAAATAGTAGAGTACCATAGAGTACAGAGTAGAATGATTGCAGAGCAAATGAAATCTACATCCTCAAGGCTACGTCAATGCAACTTCTTGTTTTAATTTAACTGTGAAATAAGGTCTTCTAGGATTTTAAGCCTGCTCTTTTAGATTCATAACATTTCAACCTTAAAGCCTGTTGCTATTCTTAATGCCTGCTAGACTTTGGAAGAAAGCAGAGTTTGATTCAGTGGGTTAGAATCCATCTGTTCTTTAATGCCACATCCCAGGATTTTCGACTTTTGACAAGTTATTGGTTTTGTAACTAGAGCCATCTAGTGTTGAACTGATTAAAACACACACACACACCCACACACACCTACCGACCCCTCTCTTTGCTTTGTGCTTTAGGAAATTGCATTTGGTTCTCCTGACATACTTGAACAGTATTTTCCATATCACATAATTGTAGGATTAAATGGGTACTTGAGAATTTATCTAAAGTGTAGACTAAATCTAAAAATCATAGCAGCAAGTGGGAGGCTGCCCTGACCCTGTCCTTTAAACATGAATTGAGTATCTCCCACTTTTGAATCCTTGCTCCTTTCCATAGTCATTCCTGTGTTGAAATGAATGTTCTTGAAATTATAGCTTACAAAGATCATATTGCTTTTTTAAAGCAATATTATTTAGTTCAACCCCAAAGCAAAAGCAAATATGGATTTTTTGGTAAAAGAACAGTTTTAGAACGAGAAATCCAGTTGGTAATCTGGTGTTTTCCTTTATTGATATTAGAAAATACTGATCATTGGGTTTTGGGGGTTTTTTTTTTTTGATCATTGGGTTTTTAATCTGCCTAATGTGCTTTGCTCTATTTTCTTTACTATAAAGAAAATAATTCCCACAGAAAAATTGCTTCTAAGCTCTTAGATCACTTCTTGAGAGGAATTTATTATATAATCTCTCTCCTAATGATCATGGCATTACCTATTTCCTTGAGTTAATTTTACTAAGTTTTGACAAAAAAGATCTTCTTTTCAAAAGGTAGGAGACATCCTGGGGGATGCAAAGTTAAAACGCATATACACGTGTGTATGTGCACACAACACATACACACAAACACACACACGTCCCAGACAAGATAATTATGGCATATTAATAATATTTTTTCCTTCTTTCATCAAATGTACCACTCCTTATCACCAGTTGATACACTAAATTCTTCAGGTTCACAAAGCATCTGAGAAGTAATATATGGCAACTTGGGCAGCATCTTGAACTTTTTTCCAGTAAAACTAGATCTGGCCAATTTAGCAAATCTAGGTTTTCCACATCCAAGTAGAAAAGCATTTATCAATGAACCCAAAAGGACATTTTTTTCTGATTTTCTTAAATACTAGAATAACAAAAATGGAATAATAAAATGCTAATTATTTGCATTAATACGTTTTCAAATGGTGAAAGAAAGCTGAAATTAATGGCGAGCTGGTTAGGAAGAGAACGTTAACTTTTCAAACATAACTGAAGCTGCTGATCAATGGGCCTAATTGCTAATTTGTGTTCATTGTGGTTTATACAAAATGGAAACTTACATTTCAAATGCACTTTGTAGTTTCCAAAACACTTCTAATGTGTCTTCTCAAGAACCATATCAGATTAGGAGGCGGCAGAGTAAAATGTTTAATAGTATGGGTTTTGCAGTCCAGTTGCTTGGGTTGTCATCTCAATTAATCACAGTAGCTACCTACCCTCAGGCAAGTCTTCTAACCTCTCAGAGCCTCTGTTTTCACATCTTGGTGATAGGGATCATGGTAAAACTTACCTCAGAGTTCCTATGAGACTCAAAGGAGAGAAGGCATGGAAAGAGCTTAGTCCAAAGCCAAATTCATAGCATATATTTACCTATTAATTTTATATTAGTTTTAAAAGGAGCCTTAAGGGTTAGCCGTCCTCCTTCCATTATACCAGTGAACAGACAACTGTGATTCCGTGTGGTCTCAAATGTACTGCTCTGAAAACTGGTGTTTCCTGTCAGATGGTCCGAGGTCATCCGCATGGTCTGGTGAACACCATGCATTTACAATGCGGAGTAAACAGTGTACTTGTGCTTTGAGAATCGTAGATCACTGTAGGAATCAAGATATTACATGTATGTATGTTTTATCTTCCTAGCAACTCTGGGGAACGATTAAGGCAGGAGGGCAATTTCCTCTGTTTTGAAGAAGAAAAGATGAGATAATAAGAGGTTAAATGTTTTGTGCAAAGTGATGTTATACCAGGAAACAGTGCAGGGGTGGAGCAAAGCATACAGGCTTTTGCCGTTTACTCACTGAGTGGCCTTAGAAAGTTTCCTAATGTCTTTGAACATTAATTTTTTCTCATTTGTAAAATAGGATTGTAATCTCTAATTTATAATATTTTGTTAGAATTAAGTGAGCTTTGTGTTTGTCCTATGGCTGGCACATGGTAAATTCCTGTCTCAGCTCCGGGTCTCGTTCTACCACACCCTAATCCATCCAGATTAGTGTTCTTACCCTGGTTCTCCCACTAACAAATCAGTGTTTTTATTTAGACTGCTTGAGAAGACTTCTGCTTCCTGAATCTAAAGATCTAAGTCTTTCATCACTTCTATTAAATTCTTGATCATCATTTCTTCAAATGTTGCCCCTGAACCCATTCTCTCTAATCTTTCTCTTTATAACTATGATTAGATATATTTTGGTAATTTCTTCAAATACACCTTTCAGTTCATTAATTTCCTTCTCAACACTGTGTAATCTTATGTTTTATTCATCTTAATATATCCACTGAGTTTTTAAACTTCGCCAAACACATATATACATATGTACGTGTGTATGTATATATATATATGCACATATACATATGTATATGTGCATATATATATCTTAGAAGTTCTATTTGTTTTTTTAACAGCTGTGCATTATTATTTTTCTTTTTTTTCAGTTCCATCTTTTATTTTGTGAATCATGATAAACACATTCATTTATAGTCTGTATATGATTACAGGTCTATCTATGAAGCGATTCATGTCCAGTTCTTTTTGTTGTTTTTGTTAACTCTCTTTTAAGATGTCTTATGTCCTTGTAGTTTTGTCATTTTTAGATTGTTATATATAGTATATAAGTTATTTAATAGAGAGGTTATATTTCATATGTGCTTTTATATGTAGGAATTCTGGACCGCCTGAGTTTGCCAACGGGGTTGTATCCCTCCAGAGAGGTTTTGCATTTGCTTCCTCTGGGGGACACTTTTCTAAATTAATGTTTTAGCTTGGTATTTATGATACTATGCAATACATATATACACACACAGACACACACGCATATACAGACACAAATCATCTGTGTGTGTACCTTAAAACCTGCGTAAGGATATATTAGGTTATAAACATTAGAGAAATTTTATCTCATTTAGATCTAAGATTGAGACAAATTCCATTTTCATTTTCCTTTGCCAGTGGGCAAATATCTTCCAGGCTACAATTCGTTTTGGATGGCGTGGTTACATTCAAGAGTCCTGGCTTTATGAAGGGGCTCAGGACCAATGCTGATACTATGCTTATTTCAGGTCCAAGGTTCCCACCTGGTTGCAAGGATCCACTCCACTTGGTTACTAATAATCAGGTTCTGCCAAGTTTTTGTTTTCTTACTGTTTTTATGCATTTATATGAGTGTGTTATATTCTATCCACATTTCTAGGTCTTTTAGTGGAAATTACCTATATCTGAATTAGGTTTGGATTCATATAATAGGAAACCCAAAATAGCAGTGATTTAAAGAAGATAGAAGTTTATTTCTTATGTAAAATAAGTCCAAAGGAGGCAGTGAAAGCTGGCAGGGTAGCTATAAGATTTTCTCAGGGACCTGGGTTTCTTCCAGCCCTCAGCTATGTCGTGACCCTCATCTTCACACACCTGGATCCTGATTAAGCTGGTCATCACACTTTTTTCCCAAAGGAACATTATTTATTTATTTATTGGCTGCGTTGGGTCTTCGTTGCTGTGCGCGGGCTTTCTCTAGTTGCAGGGGGCGGGAGCTACTCTTCGTTGCGGTGCACGGGCTTCTCATTGCGGTGGCTTCTCTCGTTGCGGAGCACGGGCTCCAGGCACACGGGCTTCAGTAGTTGTGGCACGCAGGCTCAGTAGTTGTGGTGCACGGGCTTAGTTGCTCCGCGGCATGTGAGATCTTCCCGGAACAGGGCTCAAACCCGTGTCCCCTGCGTTGGCAGGTGGATTCTTAACCACTGTGCCACCAGGGAAGTCCCAAGAGGGTCATCACTTCTAAAATCCGGAATGCAGGGTACAGAAAGGGGTTTAGAAGTCGTACCTCCTCTCTTTAGGGAAATTCTCCCCAAAATCCCACTCAACACTTCTGCTTGTATCTTACTGGCGAAAATTTGGTCAAATGGCCTCATCTGGATCCTAGTTGGAGGAATTATTCTTTCAAGGCCGTCCCAAATAAGAACAGTGTTCTTTTACTATGTAGGCAGAACTGAGGTGAGCAGCTAGTCTTTTCCGTCACAAGAAGTTTTTCAAGAAGTCTAGTCTATAGGATTGCACCTAAAGGAACAACGTTCATTGAACATTTGGATCATGCTTGATGTGGGACTTATTGGAGCCAGCAGGCATGGTATCTGTTCTCATGGGGCTTTTGTCTAGAGGGATATATTGTCATATAACTTAATAGCTGTGGAGACAATTTCATGTCTCTGAATCTGTTTCCTCACTTGAAAATTTACATCCAATTAGGAGCTTTTGTGGTGATTAATTTTATGTGTCAACGTGGCTAGGGTATAGTACCCAGATATTTGGTGAAACATTATTTTAGATGTTTCTGTGGAGGTATTCTTTAGATGAGATTAACATTCAAATCAGTAGACTTTGAATAAAGCAGATTACCCTCCATAGTGTGGGTAAGCCTAATTTAATCAGTTGGAGCTTTAAGAGAAAAAGACCTTCCCCAAGGTAGATGGAATTCTGTCAGCAGACTGCCTTTGGGTTTGAAATGCAACTGTTCCCTGTGTCTCCAGCCTGCTAGCCTACCCTGCAGATTTTGGACTTGCCAAGCTTCCAGGACTGAATTACATAAGCCAATACCTTAAATTCTGTCTGTCTCTCTGTGGACACACACACACACACACACACACAGAGAGACACACACACACACACACACAGACATAGCCACTTGCCAGAGGCAGGCTACTATAAAACCTACGGTAGAAATTTGATAATTATCAAAAAGGGATGATAAAATTAGAAATGAACAATCAAGGTCAATAAGCATTTGAGGAAAGGCAGATCTGTGATACATAAGCAACAAATTCAGAACATAGCATGTCCAAGAATTATTATTTTCAGATATTTGATAGGAATTAACATTTATTAAAAAAAAAGAATAGGCTACTATAAAAAAGAAATCTTGGGCAACTAAGAATGCTCACTTCAGTATTATTGGAATTTCAACAATAAGAATATATTTAGGTATTATTTTGAATACTAATTATTTTAAAAGTGAAATCTGTATACTACTGTTGTAAAGAGTATGCTAAATTGGTTGGTAAGGAGATGCTTAGCAAAACTGAATTTGACATATTGGAATGTAGTTGGGTCAAGAAAAGAGAAGCCTGGGAGGGTTCACTTTAAATTTTGTTCCCATCTTAGGAATGGCAGTTACTCTGTAAAGCAGGCTTTGAAGAGGGGTGTTGCCTTCACCAGCTGGTTTATCATCCACACCCTTTAAGCACTGACTTCCCTTTTTCTGTCATCGAGGAAAGAAGTGACCTCTGCAAGGCTGGCAGAAGGTTGAGTGTAGAGTGTAGAACATCAAGACCTAGGATAACAGCTCCCAAACTTGAAATCCAACTTTAAAGCTTTGTTCTAAGTTAGAGTTAGGAGGTCAGTTCTGGAATTCACTGGCTGGCATGGCTGAGTAGTAATGCCTGGTGAGATGGTGCGGTGATGAAGCTTTCAGGCTCTCAAGCTTGATTTCCTGCTTATGTACATTGCTCCCCCACTCACTACCTGTGAAATCTTGGTAAAATTATTTAAATTCTTGGTGCTTAGTTTCCTTCCATTTAAAATGAGGTATTTGGGGGATTACTCACTATAGTTATGTAAAGTGCTTAACCCATTGTCAGGCATACTCTAAGGATGCAGTGGATGTTAGCTATAGGTTATTGAAGTAGAACATGAGTTCCAATGATATCATGAGTTCGCCATCCAGAAAGATTTCCTAATAAAGGAGAAAGGTAAGAGTTCCTTTATATTGTTATTTGACAGAAATATGAGAGAAAGTAGAAGGGCCCACAGGATATTCAGTTTGCGTCAAAGCATAATTAAAATGCATGCTTGGTGTTCAGGGTAGCACTATTTATGCCTGAATCCCGGGGTGAGAGAATTGGAGAGGAAGGTATAAAACGCATCCCAGGTTGTGTTTGCTTTGGCCAGCTCCAATATTTCTGGATTTTGTTGCTGGCAATATTTTGACCTGGCCACACAAATTACTTCTACCCCATTAACTTCACACAGCGGAGAACCGCTGAAAAGAGACCAACCAAACTTTACAACCTCAGCCAGTTCTGTTCACTCAGTTGGAAAATGAGTTCCATGTTAATGGCATTTATTGTGATCCCTTTGCTGCAAAAGGGACATTCAACCAAAACACCAATTAAAGGCACATTTAATTCAGCAAGACCTACTTTGCTGAGGTCCTTTGAGTTCAAACATCTGACTGCTGACTTTACGCCAAGGAGTTTTGTTTTTTGTTCTTTTTTAATTTTTAGTATGGAAGTAGATGGACATTTTCACCATTCTGTGAAATTTCTACATCCCCATATAACTGTGACTAGGACAGGCCTTTAAAAATGTTTCATCTCATTAGGGTAGTTATTTTGGGTTGTACAGAAAAAACAGGGAGCCAGAAAGATTTCAGTTTAATGAATCTGAGCTCTGGCAGGTCTGGCCACATACTTTCTGAGCCTTAGTTTCCTCATCTGTAAAATGGGAGTTGTCACACTTCAGAAGTGCTGTGAAGAGTGAGATTGGTTCTGTTTAAAAAGCTTGTTACGTGCTGAGCACACAAGCATCTGAGACATGTTAGTTTCCTTCTTAGGTTGATGGAGTAATGGCAGCATCTTGACTTCTTGGGTGAAACAATCACACTTAGGGATCTTATCCCCTCTCCCAGGCAAAGGCCCTTGGGTAGCCTAACTCAAATCAGTGACTCCAATAGAGTAGATTTCTAATAGGAGGCAGAGATCTTTTTTTTTTTTAATTAAACCAGAAAAGTTTATCAGAATAAAAAATTAGCTACTGTTTAATGAGTCCAAACCCAGCTCTTCCAATACTGCCTCAAGGAAACTGTTATATACACACGTGTAAATCCAGAAGTTGGAAATCAAATCTAGCAATTGCCTGCCCTATTAGTTCCATATGCTTCTGTTTAGGAACACTTTTTAAAGTTTGTGAAAACATGTTTATTAAAGTTTAGAACAGTACATTCTAGATTTTTAAAATAACGATTTTTTAAATAAACTTTATTTTTAGAACAGTTTTAAATTTACAGAAAAATTGTGAAGACAGTGCTTAGTTCCCATATACCCAGCATCCAGCTTTCCCTATTATTAACATCATAGAATAGTACCGTACATGTGTTACAACTAATAAACCAATATGGACACAGTATTTCTAACTAAACTACATGCTTTATTCAGATTTCCTTAAATTTTACCTAATATCCTCCCCCTGTCACAGGTTCTCATCCAAGATCTATCGCATCGACCCATCATGCCTCCTTAAGTGCTTCTTGGCAGTGACAGTTTCACAGACTTTCCTTGTCTTTGGTGACCTTGACAGTCTTGAGGCATACTGATCAAGTGAGTTGTAGGACATCCCTTGGTTGGGTTTTATCTGTGTTTTTGTCATGATGAGACTGGAGTTATAGATTTGGGGAAGAGCACAGAGGTAAAGTGCTGTTTTAATCATATCATATCAAGGGTACATACTATCAACATGACTTAGGACTGTTGATGTTGACCTTGAACCCCTGGCTGAAGCAGTGTTTGTCAGCTTTCTCTGCTGCAAAGTTACCCTTTATTTTCCCCTTTCCATACTGTACTCTTGGGCAGAGACTCACTCTGCACAGGCCCCACTGAGGGAATAGGGAGCTGCGTCCCCCCTCCTTTAGAGTATAGGAGCTACGTAATCTCTGGAATTCTTCTGCATGGGAAGGCTGGCAGTTCTCCCCTGTTTGCTTGCTTTTTTGCTTGCTTGCTTGCGTATTTATCAGTGTGGAGCCATGGATATTTATTTTACCCTTTGGGTTGTGATCCAACAGTACTTTCTTCTCTTGCTCGAACTGTCCCAACTTTGGCCATTGGGCTATCTTCCAGTTAGCTGCTGTGTCCAGGTACACTTTTCACAGTTGTAACTTTACACATACTTTTATGATTTGTTGATTTAATGCAGTTTCCTCACAAAATTATAAACTTCATGAGGGCAAGGTATATGTCTTACTGAGTTTGTTTGCCACTGTGTCCTTGGTGTTTAGAAGTTGACTGGAATGTAGTAAGTGCTCAATGAATATTGAATGGCTAAATACAGGAACGAATGAGTAAATGAATGTGTCAGACACTGTGTCTGAGGCACATTACATACATCATTTGTAAACTTCAAAATAATTCTGAAAAGGAGGCGTTACTATTCCCTGTTTTATGGATGGAAGAACTAAACTCAGAGAAGTAACTTGACCAAAGTCACACAGCGGTAGGCAAGAACTTGAACCCCAGATTGCCCGACTTGATGCACATGGGCAGCCCTGAGTATTGCAATTGAGACATATGTTAAAGATCGTCAAAAGTCTAATTATAAGGTTATATGTGTATTTAATCACCACTCTCACTATTTCTCTCCTTCTCTCTCTTTATCCGTACTTACATACAACCAGCTATCATCTATTGTTGTAAATGGAACCAAAAATAGTGAGTATAAGTCCCCAAAAATTTAAAATTTTACTAGTCCTTTACTCAATGCATAAATTATGCATCTTCCAACCTTTTCTCGCATATCCTGGTTTGTAGGAGGAATTCCAAAATTTGAGTAAGCTGTTTATTTAAATCACTGTAGGTTACTCCAGTATACTGGTGAAGTTAAATAAAGCATCCTTCTGCTCTTCATGGAAAGGCTCAGAAGGGACCCCTGGTTTTATTTTACCCCCTTATAAATTAGTGACAATGGGCAGTCAGTGGAAAGCAAATAGTCTTAGGGGATGGAAAGACCAGGTTTGACTCATGGCTCTGCCATTTCCCAGCGGGAGACCTCAGGCAAGTTCTCTAAAACTTTCAAGCCTCAGTTTTCTCCTCTATAAGATGGTGGTGTTCAAAGTGCCCACTTCATAAGTGAAGATGAAATGGGGCATTTGTGTATTAAGTGCATAACACAGTGCCTGTAATATACAAAGGACTCAATACACGGTAGCTGCTGTTTTTATTTTTGTTATCATTGTTATTCCCTTCTCTGGAGTTTAAAACATATTAGAGTTGTTTTTTTTAAGTGTTTTAATGGAGGACTGATACGGAATATAGGGAGACTCAAGCTGAGAGAACCCATAAACTACACGTGACCAATTTTGGAAAATGCTTAGTTTCAAGATGAGACTCTATTTTTCTGGCCAAAATATTAACTTGAATACATTTACTCTTAAATTATGATCTAATTTATAAAGATAGCTCCCTGGCTCTGTTCAACTGCCTCATACTCTTTGATAAACATGCTCCACACATTTTTTTTAATGACCCACAGACTATCACTTACTCCACTTATTTGGGAATATTGTCATCCTCTAAACCAATGGTAGCAAATCCCCCTCTGTATTATGACAAATAATGTTTCATTCCATTTGATCATATTGGGTGTGCTGGACAATGAATTATAATGTAGATATTAATACCTATTGCCCTGAAGTTTCCATGCCCTTTAAGAATTGCTTTCTAATACTGTGTAAAGTTTCACCAATGACTCACCATTCAACCCATAAATCACTGTTGTCTTACAGAATCCTTCAGCACAGACCCTGTTGTTGGCCCACCTCTCCAGTTGTTTTTCATGATTCTAAAGGAGCAGTTCACAGTCAGCGATCGTGGGAGGTCTGGTGGCCTCTCAGCGGGCACGGTCTCATGTCAATGGTTAGAGGATACCGCAGCAATAAGGACATTTACTGGCATGTATACTGGTATTTAGTGATTCTAAGATGCACAATTTCCATATTTTAAATCTCAATGTGTCTTACAGTCACTGTTGGCCAGACAGTGGATATAATGTTGTCATTGCCTCCATGTGCGTATCAATATTAGAAGAATAGGTGTTACTGGGTTGAAAGGCGGTCCTGAAGATAGTAGTGGACCATTCTTGTGGGGGGAAAAAAAATAAAAGCACTGTCGGTATCCTTAATGGCATAGAAAAGGTTGGGATATACGGAATCCGAGGAGAGCCAGATTGAGTGTGAAGAAGTTTTGAGATGACCTGAAATTTGTTTTGCATGCATCCCTTATTATTATGTATGAAAAGGAGGTATAATTCCAGTCTCTGCCTGAATAAGTCTGAAAGAGCTATTTCAGTAACAAAGTTAAAAAAAAAAACAAAACCTTAAGTGTAAGAAAGCATTATGTTTCAGGGACAGAGCTTTTTCTTAGTGGTGCCTATAATAATGGCATGTCTTACAATGGATGGCATATTAAATTTGATAAAATATGGCAGCTGGATGCCCTCAGGTAGCACAGGCTTTAGTTTTTTCCTAGAGCTTCTGGATCCATATTTCAGCCAACACTCTTGGTTTGATGTGTCAGCCCCTCATAGTTAATTCGGTTCAGGCCTTACATGCTCACATAGCAAAATCTAGAGGATGAGAAAGATCTTCATGAGCTCATTCTTCAGTTAACCTCTGTAGGGAAAAGCTATCCATTTCATGGCTTAAGTCTTGTTTTCTAAGCCAATTATTGGCAAAGGGGAATTTCGTTCCCATGATTAAGATTAACCAGGGTTCAATCTGAAAACCACATGGGCCGGTACCCTAAGTGGAAAGGTGAAGAGATGTTGAGAGGCAGCCGCACAGGGTCCACCACAGCGCTTTTCTTTCTCTTTGTTTTACACTGCGTCAAGGCAGTTTTTGTTTTCAAGGCGTACTTTTAAAGTTGAATGCTATTGTTGAAACCAAAATCTTTTCCCCATTACCTGATTCAATAAGCATCAAATTTTTGTAAGTACTTATACAAAATAAAATCTATTTGCAGTTTTCATATTTAAATATGGGCAAAGTTGTAAAATACTTTCTTGGAACAAACGTGTACAATATTTCACAGTTATCTGTTAGGATATTCTAGAACTTGAATATTTTTATATCACAAACGTTATCAACATTTCAGAGAATCAAAGTTCAATGAGGGTATTTTAGCGTAGTACTATCAAAATTGAACGCTGCTCTTTGGGAGATTATTTGCCTAAAGTTGCCTAGAATCACCCAAGTGTCTTTATAACCTGGGCAAGAGAACAGTTGTCATCTTCTGGATCTCAGAGAAGAGATGGGATCTCTTCTACATTCCCTAGGTGTGTGTTTTAATTTACTGTCTGCTCTACCTCTAGGAAAGGATTTAAGGGCACACTACTGGTGATTTGTAGTTACAGAGAAGCAGGTTTCATTCCTTCTTTTCCTTTTTCTTTTTTTAGATAAGATGATGGACAAGATGGTCAGTTTCTTTATCCGGTGGAGGGGCAGTTGGACCTTCTGGGTTTGGGGTAAAAGGTTAGATTGTTTTTCTCCCCACTGTGGTATGAGAAGCAGAGGGTGGGTAAATACATTGGCGGTGGAGCCAGGATCAGAGCTTGAGAAATGCATCCAAACTTAACAGGGCAAGAAAACATGCAAATTGGAACAGAATGGTCAGAAATCCTGGAAAAATAAATGCAAAGTTCTCATAGGTGACCAAAAATGAATCCCACCTGGGCTTTCAATGAAGCCATGTTAGTGGCGTAGTTAAGACAGTAGGCTCTGGTTTAGGTTAAATTCAGCTCTGCCATTTACTAGCTACGTGACTCAACTAATTGTGTAACCGTCAAAATCAATTTCCTTGTCTGTAAAATAAGAATAATAATAGTACCTACCTCATTCTCCTTATACTGTGTCTATTTCTTTCTTAACCTATCCTGGTCATTACCTATTTCATTTCATTTGTTGGTTGTATTTATTATCTTTCTTTCTGAAGATAAACTCCGTGGTTGTAGGAACTTTGTTTGACTCATTCACTGCTGAATTTCAATTACCTTGCACAGTGACAATATAAGAAAATAAGGAGGTGACTTCAGCAATAATGTCTTTGAATAGACAAGAGGGGATAGAATCAAGGAGACAAACTGAAAAGGCTGGAAGGAAGAGGAGGATAGCTCAGTGCTTCTCCAACTTTGAAGTGCATACAAATCTCTTAGGGATCTTGGTAAAAGTGCAGATTCTAATTCAGTAGGGCTAGGGTGAGACCTGAGATTCTGAATATACAACAGGCTCCCAGGTGATGTCAAGGTGATGCTGCTGGGACCATACTTTAAGTAGCAAGGTCTAGAGGGATTATTGAGACAGACATTGTACGAATGGGAATAGGGAACTGTGTTTTTAATAACTCTCCAGGTGATTATGACACATATCAAAGTTGGAAAACTACTGGGCTTAATGAAAGAGGAAAAGAAATTTTAGAAAGCATGGAGGGACAGCTGATTTGGAATCAAGTGAATATCTAATGACAGTCAGAGGCGAGGATTAATGTATGATAATGCTTAAGTGGACTTCTGGGATCCTCTAATATAAGTTTTTATTATATTAAAAAATGGTGGCTTCAGCACTGATTTCAACATTGCTAAACTTCATATTGCTTAAAATGAGAAATTACATATCCCATCCAATTTAGTGCCTACGTATTCTGGTTACCTTAACTTGAATGCCTCTGAACTTATTGGCAAACACTTCAGACAAACTGAAGAGTTTTCTAATACCTGGTGCTGTTTTGTAAAGAACCAACTATGTCTAACAAATGAAATTTGCCTCTTAGGTAAAGCAATGGACCCCTTATTGAAAATAATGAGAAAGAAGTAGCCAGCTTGTGTTTCAGCTTTAATAAGCTTTTGATTCTTTTTCATATTTACAAATTGAATTTGTTTGCAAGGCTATATTTAGACTGCAATATCAGTGGCTTAATAGCAGTATTAAAAAAGGGAAGAGAACTTATTAGGTAATATTTTATAGGCCTTTGGCCTTAGGCCACTGCTATGTACTATTTTACATGACTTTAATGATGGAAAGGAAAGCATAGTCTTTAAATCTGCAAAGTTGGCAGAGCTGGTATCTCATGGATAGAATCTAAAATCAAATTGTATTGAAGGTGATGCAGAAGTGGTTTATTATTCACTCAATAAGTATTTTATTGTCTGATTATTATGTCCCTCATGTCTGAAAAGGACTTCCAGCAGAGTCAACAGGTGTTTGAATGCCTGCTGTGTGGAGCAGCTATGCCAGGCTCTGAGCAGAATAGAGATAGAGGACTTGAGTGCCGACTTCAAGGTACTTAGAGCCCGAAGAAGATGATAAGACAAGTACCTGAATAACTAAAGCAAGATACCAAAGGATGCATCCTACCAGAGGTGTCAGTAGAATCCCCCTGGGAATTGAAGGAGGTAGTGAGAGTGTCTTTCAACATGGATTATAGACTTGATTTTAGAATTCAGCAACATTATTCAAAATGTAAAATACACATGCACTTTGACTCTGCTGTCATAGGAAATTTATACTACATCCAGGTGCTGACCCAGGTTTTGTGGATCTTGCAGCGTATATATTATAATTTTGTGGTTCTCTGGTTAGGAGGAAAAATACACCAAAAGACCCATGAAAGTGAGAGACTCTGAAACTTGGGCTTCAGTAGCTTCACCGTGAATCTGTCTCTGTGTAGTTTAGCATCATTTTTAGTAGCAAAAGGCTGGGCTAATCAAATTGTTCATTAGCAGAGTACTGGTTAAATAAATTATGATATACATATATATATATATATATATATATATATATATTTGCGGTACACAGACCTCTCACTGTTATGGCCTCTCCCGTTGCGGAGCACAGGCTCCGGACGGGCAGCCTCAGCGGCCATGGCTCACGGGCCCAGCTGCTCCATGGCATGTGGGATCTTCCCGGACCGGGGCACGAACCTGTGTCCCCTGCATCGGCAGGTGGACTCTCAACCACTGCACCACCAGGGAAGCCCTATGATATATTTTTAATGAAATATTATACAGCTGCTAAAAAGCATGTGGGAGGTCTATCCCTATGTACCAATATAGAACAATCTCTAAGACATGATTAGACGACAAAAGCCAAGTGCAGAACAGTGTGTATAGTGTGCTACTATTTATTTTAAAAGGCGGGGACATGTATACATGGGGATATGCTTATAGATGCATTGAATAGCTCTGACACTCGCAGCATTGTTGCCTCTGGGAAGGGGTACAGGGTGGGAGTCAATGGTGAAAGGAAATGTAATTTATTTCCTCATACCCTTTTGCACTGTTTGAATATTTACTATGTGCATTTACAAGATTACAAAAATAATGTTAAAAAGCAGCCACAACAACCAAAGAAAAGGAGAGAATTTGAGACAGTCCTTGGAAGAAAACAGCATGAAGATATGTTTGGCTGTTGCACAGGGTGAAGTTGGCTCCCAGTGTTGAAGAAGCTCTTCCATGGAGGCGTTGGGGAGCCAGCGAGCAGAGGACTTACCTGACAGCAGCTGTGCTTTGCAATTACTCATCTGGCCACAATGGCCTGATGGGTCAGTGTGATGCGTTGAAGTCAGTAGGCTGGTTCCGAGCCTGTTACGGTGGACCTCCAGGAAAGATACAACAAGGATCCGTGGGGTATTTTGCAAGCGAGAGCAGAGGCAAAAAGATGGGAGTGGGAGGGAGATTGCAAGACGGACCACAGAGTCAGGGAATGCTTTAGGTATGGAAGGAAGTGATATAGAAAAGGGCCGCAGGAGACCCTGAAGACATAGGCTTCATCTGATTAGGAAAAGTAGTGCCCAGTAGTGTGTTCTAAGTTGTTTTTCCTTTGGTGTTTGGTGATATATGTAAACTGTCTGAGAAAACTATTTGTTTGGGAAGGTTCCTGTTGCCATCAGCCTTCCTTCCTTTTCTCCTCAGTGCCTTGGGGAAGGACAGGCCTTCCCAAGGACCCTGGCTTTGGTGGTTTTTCAGAGATTATTTTCAGTCCTTATCTTCTGAAAATATGGAGAGAAGCATAAAACTCATCGGACCACAAAGAAATGAAGACTCGTTCATTGTGCATCTTGTGTAAGAGATAGCAAGTGTGGATAGGGTGAGCGGTCCACAGAGCAGGTGTGTCCCAGAGCTCTGGGGTACCTTTTCTCACAAGCTAAATAAATGGTCACATTCAAGGTCTGATTTTTCTGGTCAATAGGAAAGGTTCCCTGCTAATCTGCAGGTAATCCTGCCTCCCTGAGGATGTTCACATTCCTTTAATTGAAGAAAAAGGTTTTTGTTCCTCAGAGATCAGGATAAAAAGCAGATTCATACTGGTCATGGTAACTCAGGACCCTCACTTCACGCTGGGATGTGAAGGGTGCACTTTCCAGAGAATATGTTTCCATAGAGGAGGCCATGAGTGACTGGGTGAAGAGGGGTGTAATTTGAGTGGATTGCAGCTTAAAGAGTGCAGAAAATATAGACAAAGTCATTAATGATGACTTTTCTGACTTTGTAAGCCTGCCTACCTCAGGTCAGGAATAGCACACACGAGAGTGGGGTGATCTTGGCTTCGCTTTGGGTAAAGGGTTTCCCAGAATGGGGTATAGGACCACTTGAAATAGAATCACCTGGGACTCTTGTGAAAAACCAGATTCCTGGGATCCACCCAAGTCCCAGTTAATAATAAACTCAGGAGGGGGTTGAGGAGGAGTGGCTTGGGAATCTGCATTTTAGGAGCTCCCTGGTGATTCTTTTGCCCACAAAAGTTTGGGAATCATTGCCCTAGTAGTTTAGGATTTCTCTCCTCTTCTGTCCCTCCAAGTATCTTTCCATCCCTAACCTTTCTTTCTGCTCTTAAGCCATGTCATTCTGGGTTGGCTGCCCGTCTTCTCTGCTCCTACCACACGAGGGTTTACCTCCATCAGAACACTTATCACACTCTCGTAAATAAGTTTACTTGCATTAGAATGTGCATTCTTTGGGTCCAGGAGCTGTGTATTTTATTTTTACGTATCCTGTTCTGGAATTCTAGGCTAGGAACACCTCACCAAAGAGCTTCTCAATCACAGGGGGTTGGGATGGTGAGATTTGTTCTCAATACCCTTGCAGAGCTATGGCTTTCAAAAGTGTTGAATGGAGTCAGGTCGGTTCAATGATTTTCTGATTTCCCTTTAGCCTTCTGTGTCCTCAGCAAGAATCTGGTAGTAGCATGTGTATGAGCTCATTCATGGAGATGCATTTTGTCTTCTTTGCTTGGATCTCTCCCCAGGTTGCTTTACTCCCACACTGTTAGGCTCTTACCTACCTCTAACAATAACTATAGGCACGGGCTACTATTTGCAGAATTCAGATATGAGACACAGAACTGGCTAAACCCAAGTTTCATACATAAATAACACCAGAGCGCTGGGCTTACAGTACCTGCCTATACCAGAGATGTGAAAACAGGTCAGTGACAAATTTAGGTCCTGATCTAATCAAGTAGTCTGGAAGGCAGCCAGCAAGTCAGGACAGCTCAGATAGCAGGCAGCATCCTTCCCCCTTCCTCACATTCTGCTCATAGGCTGTTAGCCTCCATGCCTCAGCAAGAGCTGCTAAGTTCTTGAGTAGTTTACAAAGCACTTTAAAATTAATTCAAATCAGGCCGTAGGTGGTTATGATGCAAGTTGTTGAACCAGTGTCCAACAGTGCCCTGGCATCATTTCTGGGATTAATTTCCCTCACGTGTAAAGAAATTATACTCCAATAAAGATGTTAAAAAAAGAATCAATTGGTTTTCTTCATAGCCAGAGATTTTATGGGGTGGATAAACGAGGATCTGAAATAAGGAAGCCTTTGAAGTGTCCCTAGCATTTGGAAGTGCTCAGAACCCGTGAAAGGCCAGCTTCCCACACAATACACATCTCTGGAGCCTGGACAAAGAGGATGGCCTGGCACTGAGGCCCACATGGTGGGTTTAGGCTCTCCCTCTGAGCCCCCCCCAGGCTTAGGTGAAGCTGATTTTCTTCTTGCCCCAAACCTCCCTCAGGGCTTCAAGCCCACTCCCATCCTGCTCTACTGCTCACTCAGAGTTCTGTCTTCGCCTGTGGATAGGACGGGGCTTCAACTTATTACTTCTTTTTAATTTTTATTTCTTTTGCGGTACGCGGGCCTCTCACTGTTGTGGCCTCTCTCGCTGCGGAGCACAGGCTCCAGACACGCAGGCTCAGCGGCCATGGCTCACGGGCCCAGCCGCTCCACGGCATGTGGGATCCTCCCAGACCGGGGCACGAACCTGTGTCCCCTGCATCAGCAGGCGGACTCTCAACCACTGCACCACCAAGGAAGCCCTCAACTTATTATTAAACATCTTTCAATCTGCTGGATGAGCACACCCAAGTCCATGAAACCATAACTCAGGTTCGATTTGTGTCTTTCATCTCACATGGAATCCACTGGTGGAGGGGAGTGTGTGAGGGACTCTGTTACTCTCATCCACTTGTCCTCCAACCTCGGCGATTGTGGGCCACTTATGACTCCCACTCCACAGTTAATTACTCTTCTCAAGGTCCTGGGGGAAAGTTCTTCCTTCCTTCACATGCTTTTAAATTTCGGCCTCTCGTCTCCCTCCCTTGGGACCTTCCTCCTGGGGCTTCTTTTCTGGTGTTGGTTATCAATCATGCAGTTCCACCTCTTCCATCAGGGTGGACCACGGTGGAGAGCAGTACTGAACACGCAGTTGTAACACTGCCATTATGGTCAGACTTGCACTCTGCTGTGATGCTCAACCTCTCAGAGTGCTTTTTTGTGGCATATTCTTTCTTTCCTTTGAGTCACATTACCAAACGTCCCTTTTACCAAACATATGAATCTGCCTCCTTGGCTATCCCTTCATAAGTAAGATAATCATATTCTCTGGGTCTCATTATTGGGAAGTTATATCTGAGAAGTGTGAGCATTTTTATAGGGACAATAGAATAAGATAATTGAAGAAAGGACTATTTGGATTGGAAGTTTTGAGATATGTGGTTGAGTCAGTATATTCCAGGGCTATGGTATCAGATTTTCCTTTGACCATCAAACATACTATTCAGAGTCTCATTCCTCATTCAAGTCCCTGATAGTAACAGGTTACCTCATTCATGTTCAATGAATGAACGTAATTGGCTCATCTTAATGATTTACCCATGCAGAGTAATCTATTTTCATTTTGGGAAAGACTTTAACTTGAAGGGGAAATATCAGAATTGAATGACACGTTGTTGAAGATTTCAGCTGAACCTGGAATTTTATCTCAGTTTTGGCTCTTATCAGCTATCTTACTTTGAAAACCTCATCTAACTGATCCTCAGTTCTCTTGGGCTTGAAGTAACTGGAGACAGTAAGAGTTATGCCCCATGCTTTAAATGTGTGCAGTCTAGTACTTATCGAAATACGTTATGGAAAAGAATCACCTGAAGAATTTGTTAAGACTCAAGGTTTCTGGTCCCCACGCCCAAGAGAGGTTCTAATTGGTAGGTTTGGGGTAGGCTTGAGAATTGACATTTTGGAAAGACCTCAGGTGATGTTGCTGAAAGTGCACCACATTTTGAATAGCAATGGCATCATCTCAAGTTAGCAACTGTCAAACCTGCCTGTGGAACAGGGAACGTGTACTTGTCTGAGTTACGGATTCTGATACTCTGTCTTTGGAGAATGTGATTCTGTAATCCTGGGAGGGACCTGGGAATCTTTGTTTTTAATAAAACCCCCAGGAAATCCTTTGTTCTTGTTTATAACCTCCATAACACTGTTTTGTTTTTCACTAATTTTAGACTTATAGAAATGTTACCAAAATTGTACAGAGAGTTCACATATACCACTTATTCAGCTTCTCCTGTTAACAGTTTACATAATTTTAATATAATTACCAAAACTGGGAAATGAACATGGGTTCAATACTATTAACTACCCACCATTCAGGAAATTCTGACACAACCAGTCCGTAGCAAGCTGAATAATGGCCACTGAAGATGTTCGCATGCTAATCCTGAGAACCTTGGAATGTTACCTTATATGGCAAAATGGACTTTGTAGATGTGACTAAGTTAGGGATCGTGAGGTGGGGAGATTGTCCTTGATTATTTAGATGGATCTGATGTAATCACAAGGGTCCTTATTATCATAAGGGACACAGGCAAAAAAATCAGAACTAGAAAAGAAGGCAATGTGCTGATGGAAACAGGGAGAAAAGGTCTTTTGATGCAGGGCCATAAGTCAAGGAACAAAGACAGCCTCTGGAAACCAGGAAAGGCTAGGAAATGGATTCTCCCGTAGAGATTCCAGAATGATCCAGCTTGCCCCAGTACCTTGATGTTAGCCCTGTAAGGCTCATTTTGGATTTCTGGCCTCCAGAACTGTTAGAAGAAATTTGTATTGTTTTAAGCCACTAAGTTTGTACTGTGTTGTTTGGTACACTTTCCTGTTTTGAGTTAGGGTTTTTCAAAACACTCTTTCCTTTTGGATTCATCTTATCTTTTGGATCTCTAATTTGTTTTCCTTTTCATTCTTTATTTTCATCTGAACTTTTGATTTCTCTTTAACTCTTATCTATTTGAATCTTGTATTTTACTCTATTATAATTTAACCATCCTGATTCCCGTTTTCTTTTTTCTTGTATGTGTGTGTCTAGTTGAGAGCAAGGAGTACAAGATGAGATGGGGGGGTTCTGTGTCCTCCAGGTGCTTCTGGCAAGAACCACTTTTAGTCCATTTCCATACCTGCAAGGCACAATCTGTTGCATGTTATAGATGCCTTGTCTGTGTTTGTGGGATAAGTATGCAAAAATTAACAAGGAACTCCTTGTCAAACTCCCTCAGATGGCAACTTTGCAAATATGTGTCTTGGCTGGGTAGAGGTCATTTCTTTTTTTTTAATTGAAGTAATAGTTGATTTACAATGTTGTGTTAATTTCTGCTGTACAGCAAAGTGATTCAGTTATACATATATATACTGTTTATTATATTCTTTTCCATTATGATTTATCATAGGATATTGAATATAATTCCCTGTGCTATGTAGTAGGACCTTGTTGTTTATCCATCCTATATATATAATAGTTTGCATCTGCTAACCCCAAACTCCCACTCCATCCCTCCTCCACTTTCCCTCCCCCTTGGCAACCACAAGTCTCTTCTCTATGTCTGTGAGTCTGTTTCTGTTTCGTAGATAAGTTCATTTGTGTCATATTTTAGATTCTACATATAAGTGATATCATATGGCATTTGTCTTCTCTTTCTTACTTACTTCACTTAGTATGATAATCTTTAGGTCCAACCATGTTGCTGCAAATGGCATTATTTCGTTCTTTTTTTATGGGTGAGTAGTATTCCACATCTTCTTTATTCATTCGTCCGTCAATGGACATTTAGGTTTTTTTCCATGTCTTGGCTATTGTGAATAGTGCTGCTATGAACATAAGGGTGCATATATATATATATATATATATATATATATATATATATATATATATTTTTTTTTTTTTTTTTTGCAGTACGCGGGCCTCTCACCGCTGTGGCCTCTCCTGTTGCGGAGCACAGGCTCCGGACATGCAGGCTCAGTGCCATGGCTCACGGGCCCAGCCGCTCCGTGGCATGTGGGATCTTCCCGGACCGGGGCACGAACCCGTGTCCCCTGCATCAGCAGGCGGACTCTCAACCACTGTGCCACCAGGGAAGCCCACATATATCTTTTTGAATTACAGTTTTGTCTGAATATAGGCCCAGGAGTGGGATTGCTGGATCATATGGCAGCTCTATTTTTAGTTTTTTGAGGAACCTCCATACTGTTTTCCATCGTGGCTGTACCAATTTACATTCCCACCAGCAGTGTAGGAGAGTTCCTTTTTCTCCACACCCTCTCCAGCATTTACTGTTTGTAGATTTTTTGATGATGGCCATTCTGACCAGTGTGAGGTGATACCTCATTGTGGTTTTGATTTGCATTTCTCTAATGATTAGTGATGTTGAGCATCCTTTCATGTGTTTGTTGGCCATCTGTATCTCTTCTTTGGAGAAATGTCTATTTAGGTCTTCTGCCCATTTTTTGATTGGGTTGTTTGTTTTTTTTAATATTGAGCTGCATGAGCTGTTTATATATTTTGGAGATTAATCCTGTGTCTGTTGATTCGTTTGCAAATATTTTCTCCCATTCTGTAGGTTTTCTTTTTGTTTTGTTCATGGTTTCCTTTGCTGTGCAAAAGCTTGTAAGTTTGATTAGGTCCCTTTTGTTTATTTTTGCTTCTATTTCTACTACCTTGGGAGACTGTAGAGGTCATTTCTTTTAGTCAGTTTACTTACTGAACATCTGCTGTGTCCCAGACATTAAACTGGGCCTCAGCAGCACAGTGCAAAAGAGATGGGATAGCCCAGTGATTTCAGGTTTGGTCTCAAAGCTTGATTCTGCCATTAACTGATAACAGGATAAAAATCACCTGTTTTCTTTTTAATGATAATATTTTTGCTCATTTTATTTTTTTACCAACAACATTAACCTCCAATTAACTTCTTATCTGTGTTTTGATATAGCTCTCATTTATGTTTTCCTTCAAGTTTATTTATTTTAATTTTTAACTTGTTTTTTTCATTGTAGCAGGAAGCTTGGTCTTTGAGGGATAGGGGAATAATTCCACCATCCATGGAAAGTTTGTCGGCCTCTTTCTCTCTAGCCAGTTCTGCAGGGGTCACACTTAATAAAAGTCATATTCTACTCAATATTGGTTCTCAAACACACATACCTCACTAAGAATATTCAGAAACACTTTTGAAGGAAAATCACAGCTCTCCCTGAAAGATGACAGTAAGAAATGAGACTGTTTGCTGATATCATATGTGACCACTTGTTCTAAAGTCTTTGGGGAAGGGAACTTCCTGTTCGCAGGAAGGGGAGCAGCAGAGATGCTCAGGGCTGCTCAGGGAAGTCTGTCTCACTTCCCTTGGTGCCTTCCAAGATATGCCTCTCTTGAGTAAGGCCAGAAGGTACTGTAACGTTCCAGCTGTTCTTCAGATGCTCCAGCTGTTCTTCCAAATTTTATTTTCACAAGTTTGTATGAAATCTAGACTTTTGAAGACACATTTTTCACATTCAAGATGTTGACTGTATCAGTCAGATTTCTTGGTTGTAGTAAACAAAAACAAGCTCTGGTTAACCAAAACCAGAAAACTGTTTCAAATATATTGGGGATAGCTCCCAGTAGCTTTTGCAGAACCAGTGTCAAAACACAGGCAGGACCAAGTGAGATCAGGGCATCAGGAATTTTCATCCAAGACACACCATAGAAACAGTCTGGTTGAGGAGTCACCCTTGGTGATCCCTTCCCTGCCCTGTCTCTGCCAAGGACTCGTCAATAACTTTAGAACTGCCTTGGCATCCCTCATCTCCATTCCCCAAAATTCAAAATGCTGTGTAGAAGCCCTCAATTGGCCAAGCCTTAGCCAGCTTCTCTTATTCTGGCTGCCAGGGATAGGAAGAGAGCAAATCTCCCTTGACTTTCATAGTGGGAGACAGATTGCTAAAATAGGAAGGGTGTTCAAATGATGGGCAGTCAAAATATTACACATGATGCTACAGAGGCACACACAAAAGCAGTGGGAGATATTTGGGGTAAGTTCATATCTTTTTCTCTTCAAGCCACATCATATCAGCAGTTCTTTACTCTCACTGTAAGTCTGTCTTATTGGAGTATCTCTTTTTGAAGTCTCTTTACTATTGGTCCTTAAAGATTTGCAGTTATTCTTTTTATCAAGGGGACAACTTTCCTTCTTTCTCTCTGTCTCTCTTTTTTCTTATTGACTCATAAATTTTTAAAGCTGGAAGCGGTCTTAGGACCCCTTAGAATGACATCTGTTCAATAAGGATGATTCTGGCTAAAAGTAATGGAATATCCCCCCAAATGGCTTATAGAATGAGAAATTGTTTAATGAATTCTAATGTTGGTAATTCAGCAGCTCAAAAGTGACAGGGGAGCCCTCAGATTCTATATAATCCTCTTACCTTCCATGTCATGGTTGTATGATAGCTACCACCGCTCCAAGCACAAAAGCTTCCAAAGGCATGTAGGAGGGAAATTTATTTTCAATAGTAAGGAAAACCTTTCCCAGGATACCCCAGGCAGAATAATCACTTTCCACTGGCTGAGACTGATTATGTGCCTGTGTCCTAGATACATAGGAAAATGGAGAAGTGAGATGATCTTTTTAGCTTTATAGTGGGAGATAAGTTCCACTAGCAAGGAAGGAGGGGAGAGAATGATGTCTGGAAACCAACACTGTTTGCTTTAGCATCTAACTCAGCACTTGACTTTGGAGGAAACTGAGCCCCAGCGGGAGTTAAACAATTTGTCCAAAGTCACAAGATTAGTCAAGACAGATCCAATAATAGACCCAGGGAAATAAATTGAGTACTCCTTTTAATCTGTTTACTATTCCTCTGCTATTCAAATACTCCTATTCATCAGATAGTTGTATCTGAAGGACAAAAAATAATATTTACTTTGCAAATTTTCCACGTCATCAAATACATCGTTATTAAATGAGGTTTGCAATGTAACCATAGGATGGTTGCATTTCTGGAATGATGGGGCATTTTATATCAGGGTAGAGGATTTTATTTTCTGTCTTCCTTGCCATAGTTTCTTAGACCCCTGTGTACTTTGTGCAAATGGACAGTTTGCCATCTGTAGTAAAGTTTGTTTTCCCTCAGCAGTTGAGATTAGGGTTAACATACTGGGAGAATGGAGAAAGAAAGGCAAAGGGAGGTAGAAATTTAAAGAGACCAGGTAGGTATAAAAGAGAAACCAGATTCTATTGTTTCAGAGCCATTCCATTCCTGTGAGTTGAAAAGAGGGCGATGTAGAACCCCCTTCATTCCTCTCTGGATCTATTGTAAAGGGCATTTATGAACATCCCATTCTTCTTGCCCACTTGTCTCTATGGTACTCAATATTACAGTCAGAGTGTGCTGTGGCAGATGGAGAAAATTTGAGCACCCTCTTATCATGATTGCTGTAGAAGTGGGCAATCATGGTCACTAGATAGATGATCCATGTGGATTTTGCCTTGTTTCAATACTAAGTAGGTTCTGAAGGTTGAGGGCTTAAAGTGAAGGATAATGAAAGAGATGTGGGAGGCTAGCAAACAAATGTGAAATGGATTTGAATCAAGAAAAGCTATAATAATCGGAAAGCAAGAAGAGAGGAAGGGCTGAACATACTATAAAACAACCTACAGATATTTCAAGGTAGGAATACAGAGGTTGAGTCCGCTAAAGATGTTTCATCTCTTGCCCCTATCCACAGATTTTAAAACATTCTTCCCCATCCAAATGCCACTTAGACAGCCCTACATACTTTGGTACCTTGATACATCCTGGGCCCAGATAATTGGGCCATGAGTAAGCACCTTATCCAATATCTGCCTATGCACTGGTTACACAGCAAATTTTTTATAGCTTGGCTTGAAGAGATGAGCTGGACCACTCAAACTCTGACTCATATCCTCTCCTTGTTTCCCTCCTTCATATTTGAACTGAGGAACTAAGACTGGTACTAGTTGGTGATGCGCAGAAGGGCTGAAACTTTATGACATAGAGTTGGAACTGCTGGTCACATTGAGCCATGTGCAAGGTGAAGTAGAAGAAGCTGATTGAGAAAGGAAATGGACCAAACTCAGAGGAACAGAAGTTAGAAATCATGTAGTTCCTAGTTTCTAGTAAAATTCTACCAAATGCCCATCTTTTCTTCACCCTCTGTTCTAGGCCCATGAAATGCCTGTATTCTTATCATCAGTCCTACTTTGTATCTATGCTAGTGCATTTCTGCTTCTTGCAGGCAAAATAAATGGAAGTCAGTAGGTTGCCCATAGCCTGAAGCCTTCATTGTTGAAGGCTTCATGTCTTGAGCTAAACTTTATCCTTTCCAAGCATTCTCTTTAAGAAGTGTTATTCCTTGAAAGGCAACACTCATATATCATTGTATATCTTCTATTATAGTAGATTCTGTCTATTGGGGAAGGTGAATTGTAGGCAAAGATAAAGAGAGGGAAAGGAGAACTTAGTCATAGATTTACTCACATGAATGTGAATTATTTTTCAAGCGACACTGTAGAGCAGAGGTTTTGAAGAGGGCAAAGCCCTGAAAGGAGGGTTGAGGGATTCCAGAAACAAATAATGATGAATTCTAAGGAGGGGCACTGATCAGGACAAGTGAGATTTAAGACTGAGCTCTTGTCTTGAAAATAGGGGTGGGGTCAACATTTTACTCTTAGATCCTAGCAAAGTGTGTGGCCTCTAGCAAACATTCAAAAGTTCAAAATACTAGTTGATGATAGAGAAAATAATAGAATGGACATAGTTATCCCTGATGCATCACAAGAGTTCCCCGGAAGACTTTTAAATGAACGATGACCCCAGGAACTGTCTCATGTTTTCTCCTCCTCTTCATAATCGGCAAAGTTTAAATAGCAAAGGAAATCTTTATAAAATTTTAAGCCATAGGTCAGGGACTTTCTACTTGAAAAGCTTTCCTTTACCCATTGAAGTAGGCTGATATTAAACAAGATTTTGCTGTTCATTCCCACTTTTTCTACCTTTAGTTTATAGAGAGGATAAGGTGGCCCCTCAAAATAAAAGATTAATCTGGATCGTCCTGCAAATGGCATAGTAATTATTAAAAATTTTTTTAGAGCTTTGGTATTCTTTGCTTTTAAAAACCTTTGATCTAGGCTTATAAAAGACAGCAACAAGTCTTAGTAGTATTATTAGCTCCTCAGTGCAATCTCATGTTCTAAAGTTACGATTCTAAAATTACTAGTATAGAATTTAAGACACTGATCAGATTTTAGGTCATCTCTCCCTCCCTGATTTAGAATTCTTTCTCTAAGAAATATTAGCACAGACTTCTGTAAGAGATAAGACAGTTTTGGCTAGACTTCAGGTATGAGTATGTTAAAAAAAAACAACAAGCATGAGCACAACTTTCTATAAAAATAAGGTTTATGTTTATCCAAAGATCAGTCTCACTTACGTCTGTTTATTCAATCAAGAGCCATCCATTTTAGGAATGTTGGCTCAAAACTACACAAAGAAATAAGCAAATAAAAGAAAGCTATATTTCAGCCAAACCAAGTTGATTAGCAACAATCTACCCGTAATTGCACACACTTGGGTGTGATAGACTATTAAAAATATATCTTGGCAACCAAAAGAAAAAATATTTTACTAAATGATAGAATTTTATTTTCAAGAGGGCTTTCAACTTCAAAAGCTTTTCTGGGTTGGGGGTGGCAGATGGACGTAGGCAAGGGAAGCATGTCATTGAAGAAGATTAAATGAATAAAAGGAAAGTCTTGAAATCCTCCAGTGTTATAGACCCACAAGCTAATGGGCTTCCAATGACTTTTCCCTGATTCTAAATTCTTGGTGATCCAGGGAGCCCAGGCGTTTTTAGGCTACAGACTCTATGGTCCCAGAAGAGACAGAGTTGGTGAGGTATTTCAAGGCCAATGAAGAGATGTGAGATGAGAGGGTACCAACATCAGAGGCACAGACTACTTCAAAGGCTAGAGTCGTGATGTGAGCAACCTAGATGAGCTTGTTTAAGTGCATCCTTTGTGGAAAGGATGGTGGAAAAACAGAGTAGTTGACTGTGGCCAGCTCCTTTCCCTTCTACCTTTAGGAATAGAAGAAGAATGGAAGGCATAGGTATTAGGCTGAATCACATTAGGACTGGGGCTATCTTAGCTAAGCTATAAAGAAATCTTAAGGTCTTTTGGAATGATCATATCACTAGCTTAATTTAATGTGATCATTCCTCTAACCAATAAAACAATTCAGTTTGTTTCTGGCTCAGCCACTTGGGAATTTCCCACCATGAGTACCCATTGGTCAGGTAGCAACAAACCTGCCAACCTTGAGTGATGTCCATGCTTAAGAAAAAATCTCTTTAGCCATTCGTCTTCAAGAACCAATTGTTTCATCTCTGATGATTTGGCTCTGAGTCTGATTTCAGGCTGTGATTTTATATTAAACGAACTCTCTACACATCTATGAAGCTGCTCTTTGGCATCCTTTGTTTATGCTTTCTATTTCTTCTCCGGGACTTTAAGTCATAGAAAAAAAATTGAAATGCAGTTTTATTAAGATAAAGATGACCTTATGGATACTTTATTGAGAAATATTTGCACTTTTAAGGAATGTACAGGGACAGAGAGGTCTAGTTGAATAAATGATAGGATTTCAATGTTTGGGTATGTTGATGAATTCATGACACATAACCTAGTAGTTAGTCTGATAATTTGTGAAGCCTCACTTTACAGTGCTTTTGGTATCCCTAGAAAAGTGATACCTTGAAGGGGAAAGGAAATCTGTTGAATACATACTAAGTTCTATCCCACTATTCAGAGGATTTATACAGCTTATCTCAATTATTCCTTATGACAACTCTTAGAGGAGGTGATAATTATGCTCACTTTAGAGATGAAGAAAATTAGGGTCCAGGGAAGTTAAGCAACTTGCTAAAGGTAACATAGCCTGGAAGTGGAAGAGTGGAAGAGCTGGGAATTGAACTGAGCACTGTTTCGTTTCTTCATTCATCTATTCATTCACTCACTCACTGACTTACTGTGTGCCAGAAACCAAGGATATAGCAGTATTTGAGGAGACAAGGCTTTGCTCTCATGGACTTTATGTTCTAGTGAGGGGGGCAGACAATATCAGCAACAACTTAAGTTCAAACTGAAATCTTTCTGACACTCTGCTTTTTCCACGCTACCCAGAATAGTGGCTTATTTTGTTAGACCCAGAGAAGATGTGTATGTATGTGTCATAGATGATATACACAAACCTATATGTATAAGTAGTCAAGAAATACATGCTATATATAAAATATAAGCAGAATAACAGGAAAGAGAGTGACTGGGTTGGGGCAGAGGTACTGTTTTAGATAGGATGGGAGGAAAGTTTTTCTCTTCTCAAAAGTAGCAATTGAGTTGAGACCTCACTGAAGATCTATGCATAGATTTGAGGTTAGAGCATTCCAGGCAGAAGGAACAGCTTGTGCAAAGGCCCATAAAGAGTCATGTGCTTAGTGTGCTCAAGTACAAAGTGCTAAAGCAGAGTGATCCAGGGGGAAAAGTGGTTGGAGTTGAAGTTGGAGAAAGAGAGGCAGGGGCTAGAGTACACAGGGCTTTCTAAACTACCATAAGGAGTTTGAATTTTATTCTGAGTATGGTGGGGAATCAAGAATGTTTGAAGCAGAGGGTGACACAGTCTGATTTCTGGTTTCAAAAGCTTATACACTGGCTGTTTTGTGAGGAGTTGACTTTAGGAAGACAAGAGGAAGCAGGGGGACGAGGTAAGGGGTAACTGCTGTAAAATTGAGAGATGATAGTCATGTGAACTAGATTGGTACTGGGGAAGTGGTGAGATTCGTGATAGATTAATATTCCAGGAAGGGGAGAGCTCTCTCAGCCACTCTGGGCCTTTTCTTTTTGTCTTTCTGAAACTCATGTTCCTCTATCCTCAGACCTCATGGGAGAGACCAAAGCAGGTAGGGACTTGGATGAGAATGTCCTTATCCTTTGTGAATGTGAAGCAACTCAGGACTCAGGAAGACCCTGATACTCTCACAAATTGTTGCCTTTTATCCCACATCAGGTATCACTGTACCCTTGACTCCAGGTGTTCCAGGATAACACTTTTTTTTTTTTCTTTTCTTTTTTGCGGTACGCGGGCCTCTCACTGTTGTGGCCTCTCCCGTTGCGGAGCACAGGCTCCGGACGCGCAGGCTCAGCGGCCATGGCTCACAGGCCCAGACACTCTGCGACATGTGGGATCTTCCCGGACCGGGGCACAAACCCGTGTCCCCTGCATCGGCAGGCAGACTCTCAACCACTGCGCCACCAGGGAAGCCCAGAGATAACACTTTTTAAAACATTTTAGTTTTTGTAGCTTTAGTTTCCAAACCTGTTTCCAACCTGGGACATCTAAGCTTTTGTCTGCACTGTGATTTCAAAACAGACCAGGATAGCACCTAGATTAGAACTTTCCCGCCACCAGGGAATCTGAGCTAGTCATTGCTGACCTGAGAGTGAAATGTGCTCATTAACAAAGAAAATTGGAAACTAGGCACCACTTTTCCATTAGTGCTTTGCTTTCTGAAGCATTAATGGATAGATCTTGCTACTGCTCCAGAAACTATTAATAATTCTCCCTATGGTGCACAAATACGATACTACTGACCCACCCTCAGCAGGGTGTGAGAGTTAAAAAGTTTTTTAATTGTTTGGACAGTGCTGGTGATGGATATTATATTAATCAAAGTTATTTTAGTTCTGAATAACAGAAACTGACCTCCACTAATTTAAACCAAAACAATAAATAAGACACAGGCAATTTTTTATACAAGTTTATTTGGGGTTAATAAAATGATAGAGTTGCAGCTGGTCCTCGTGGACCACTGAAATCAGAAATCTGGAAACCATTGGAAGCCCAGACCATTTTCTTTTCCTTTTCTCATCCCAGCTTTTCCCTGCACATCTGCCCAGTTCTCAGCAACGGGACCAAGCTAAGTGGATCAGGCTTCTTGGGAAGCAGACCTTTGTCTGTGGCCACATCACTGTCAGCCTTTTCCTCAATGAGCAGTCAGCAGTTAGTATGACCAACTGTCCTGGTTTGCAGGAATTATCCTGGTTTTAATGCTGAAAGCCCTGCGTCCTAGATAACGGGGGAAGCTGGTCCCCCTACGTGCGGCAGTATCACATGTGGAAAGAGGATGGACGTGGATATTGGGTATACAGGTTCTGGTTCAAAGGAATTGGAACCGGGAAAGACCCAAATTAGGTCTAAATAAGAACTTCACAGTTGGTCTGTTAGGCTTGCCTAGTTTGAATTCAACCAGCTCTTACACAGATAATTTAGCCACTTATGTTAGAAACATGTAGACACAAACTACATCTTCCAGGAAGCACCTACTGGGGATATATTTTCACCATTACTGTCACCTCCACTGCAACAAATGTAGTGACCCACCAAACGAGAGAGTTCATTTTCTTTCTTTTTTTTTAAATTGAAGTATGGCTGATTTACAATGTTGTGTTAGTTTCAGGTGTACAGCAAAGCACACACACACACACAACTTTTTCAGATTCTTTTCCCTTTTGGTTATTTCAAGATATTGAGTATAGTTCCCTGTGCTATACAGTAGGTCCTTGTTGGTTATCTATTTTATGTATAGTAGTGTATATATGTTAATCCCAAACTCCTTAATTATCCCTCTCCCACCCCTTTCCCCTTTGGTAACTGTAAGTTTGTTTTCTATGTCTGTGGGTCTATTTCTGTTTTGTAAACAAGTTCACTTGTATCTTTTTTTTTTTTTTTTTTTTTTAGATTCTACACATAAGTGATCTCATATGATACTTGTCTTTGTCTGGCTTACTTCACTTAGTATGATTCTAGGTCCATCCATGTTGCTGCAAATAACATATTTCATTCTTTTTCATGGCTGAGTAACATTTCATTGTGTGTGTGTATATCACATCTTTATCCATTCATCTGTCTATGGACATTTAGGTTGCTTCCATGTCTTGGCTATTATAAATAGTGCTGCAGTGAACATTGGGGTGCATGTATCTTTTCAAATTAGAGTTTTCTCCAGGTATATGCCCAAGAGTGGGATTGCTGGCTCATATGGTAACTCTATTTTTAGCTTTTTAAGGAACCTCCATACTGTTCTCCATAGTGGCTCCACCAATTTATATTCCCACCAGCAGTGTAGGAGGGTTCCCTTTTCTCCACACCCTCTCTAGCATTTATTACTTGTAGACTTTTTAATGATGGCCATTCTGACTGGTATAAGGTAGAGAGCGTTCATTTTAGGCCAAGACAATTAAACAGTTATGGCTGGGTTTTTTTGTTTGGTTGGGTTGGGTTTTGGGTTTTGTTTTCTAGTTTTAGCAATGGCAAATCTACCCCAAGTACTATTTGATTTTGCCTTAGTTTCTTTCTATTCAGATGTGACAGAAAGATTAAACCCTGAACTGGGGTTAGAGATTCCTCATCCTTTTTCTACCTTCATGACCTTAGGCCAGTTAACCTGCTATTAGCAGCTTCAGTTACTTTATTGTCAAATGGGTAAGGTGATTGCTACTTTCTCTCGAGATGGAAGATGAGGCCATATGGCTCTTGATCTCTGATTCCCTGTATGATTATAGAAAATAATTATATAGCAATCCCTCTATGATTTCCTAAAGCCACAGGAAATCTTCCCGTGCTTACTGTCTTAAGGCTCCCCATCTTTTTATTCTTTGCATTATAAGTTAAAATTCTGTGAGCTTTCCCAACCCATAGATCCAGAAATCATTTAATTTTATGTGACCCACAATTATAAGGACTGTGGAGGTATTAGCTCTCTCACTTGTTTCCTGCCTTCACTTGTACAATATCAGGAAATGCTCTGAAAGCAAAACCTTCCATTAATCATACCTTTCTTTCAGGTTTTCCTCTACACTGTCATTCTAAATGCACAGCTCCAGCAGCAATGTATATTTTAAGATTAAATATGGTTTTAAAACTGAGATTTAAAACGGCTCTCCGCAAAGAAGTTGAATATTTAATCAGTGTTTAATATTTAGCAATATTTAATCCTTTTTTCACCATTATTGAGATATAATTGACAAATAAAATTTGTTGTATATTTAAAGGGCACAAAGTGATAATTTAATATACATGTATTTTGTGAAAAGACTCCCACCATTGAATTAATGAACACATCCATCACCTTACATATTTACCTTTGTGTGTGTGTGTGTGTGTGTGTGTGTGTGTGTGTGTGTGTGTGAGAGAGAGAGAGAGAGAGAATACTTAAATTCTACTCTCTTAGGAAGTTTCAGTTGTATAATACAGTATTATCAACTACAGTTACCATGTTATATTAGATCCTCAGACCTTATTCATCTTATAGCTGAAAGTTTGTACATTTTTATTAACCTCTCCTTACTTCCCCCAGTCCCTGCCAACCACCATTCTACTCTCTTTCTATGATTTTGATTTATTTTTTTTTTAGATTCCACATATAAACGATACCATGCAGCCATGCAGTATTTGTCTCTCTCTGTCTGTTATATTATACCTAGCATAATGCTCTAGAGGTTCATCCACGTTCTTACAAATGGCAGGATTTCCTTCTTTTTTAGGGCTGAATAATATTCCATCATATATACTTCATATATAATATGAAGTTTAATACTTCATATTATATATATGTTTATATATATGAAGTTTAATACTTCATATTATATATATGTTTAATACTTCTTAATCCAGTGTCATGGAGAGTATAAAGTTAATGTTTTAAAGCATTGAAACAATTTTTGTCACAAATTTTTCAAAACCATTTAAATTCACTTGCAGTCTATAACCTCTTTTTAGGTTATTGCATTCCTTTTAAGTAACAGTAGTATCTGTACTTTCCTCCTGACATTTCTGTTTAGGTTCTTTTTTCATGCTGACATTAAATGCCCAAGGAGATCCCTAGGTTTTAAACAGCCAATCGATTCCTGACATGCCACAATGCCATACATGATTTGAGCACTTCTTGACTTGGGTTGTTTTCACTATCTGGAAATGATAAATTACATATTATAGACTCTACAGGTTGAGTCTGTTAAACTGTTAACAGTTTAATTAATGTTCAGTTAACAGTTAATTAATGTTCACCCTTGTCACCCAATAATAATTTAAGTTTTCTTACATATTTAAGAGATCATTTAAAGGAATAACGAATATCTGACTTCTCCTAAAGGAGTGCCCAAATGGTTGAAACGCCAGTTTTAAAAAATAGTTTCTTAACATGGTGGCAATTTACCCTTGAGGTGGAATGATTTGAAATAGGTTTCACAGAAAGGAGGCCAACTTTATGGGATGGATCAAACTCACTATATGTTTATTGCATGAAAGAAAAACAAAAGAGTTTATAAAGCCAATTTCCCAGTACAAGCTATTATATTTAGGAGCAAATTATCTTTTGGTTTTTAGAAACTTCCCACATGAAATAATGAAGTTTTGACTGCACAGTCAAGATTCTACATTAAAATGTAACACCTGATCTTTCTGAAAGCATTAGAAGTGTCCACAGAGTTTCCCATTGATTTGTGCGTTCTGTTTGACACCACTGATTTTACTTATTTTTGATAAATTTTGAGATAAATGGCCTCATTTAATCTCTCAGGTGTGGTGCTGATCACCATTAAAATGCATCGCCTGTTATTGGCAATGGCTTAAGTCATATGTGACATTGCTGTAAAGTTAATCAGATAATGTGCAGACACTCTTCTGAACACTGTGTATGTATAATCTCATGTCAATCCTCACAGAATCCTAGGAAGTAGGTACTGTTAGAGCTGTGTCATCGGTGAAGAATCTGGTACACAGAGAGATTTATCTAAAACTATCCCAGCCTAAATAACTCAGGGGAGGGGGTGACGGAGCTGGCTGGCTAACTTGGGAATCCACGCCTTTAATTACCCCACCATGGTTCCTTCCTATGGGCAAGGCAATCCCCAGAGAGCCTGCTGGTTTTCACTATCCATCGGTCTGTCACCATACCAACCACTGCCTTTCCCTGAAAAGCCACAAATGCCTACTTTTTAAAACTAAAAATCTAAAAACAAAACAAACTCCAACTCATCAGAGGGAAAAAACTGTAAAAGCTTAGAGTTGGGTAGCCAAAGTGCTCTTGTTGTCTCTTCATGTTTAAAGCCTGTCTCTCATATTTGTAACATCATTCAGGCTCCTTTTCATGACATTTTCATCCAATTCAATATGTATCTACTTATCGTGATATCTAGGAAAGCCATGGCTTTCTCAACTTTAAATTCCAGATTCCTTACACAAAGCAAACAGCCCTTCCCTGCCATCAAACAAAAGCAGTAAGAGTTGTATCAACCACTTAGACAAAATTGAAAAACCTAAGAAAATTGTTTTGCTTCACATTCAAGTCCCAAATCATAGCTTCTTGTTTGAGATATAATAAGCTCACTGTGTAGGAAGAAAGAAATTTAGTATTTCTGCTGAACTCAATCCATTGTACAAATATAATACGTTTCCATTACTCACAACATCTTGAAAGGATTCAGTTGAATTTGATGGCAAGAATGTCTTAAAACTAGGCAGGTAATAATTACTGTTATTTATGCTCAGTTGGCTTTTGTAAAGGTGTTTATCTTTTCTGAGTTGTCATTTAATACTCAGGCTGTCCCAGTCTTGACATTCATGACCATAATAAAACATGAGAAAGCGAATTTAGAAATGTACCATAAGAGGGAAACAAAACTAAGCCCTCTTCAAAACTCTACAAAAAGACTGTATTAGACTGGAGTTAGAAGAAGGACAAGATTCAACACCTAAGTTGCAGAAAACGTAACACTAAGTGGCATAGAATTGTAAAGAATGTTCTTTGTTCATCAGAGCCCATTTTGCTAAGGTAGAAGGCTCTGGCTAGATAAAAAAGGAACTGAAAACACTTGAATAACATTAGCATCATTCCAAGTCAGGTTTAGTGTATGAAGCATTAGTTTATTGATTGTGCAGCTGAAACTTTTCTTGCAATTGACGACATTGTGTTCCATACTAAGGAAACAAGAAATAACAGCTAAAATGATTTGAGTCACACTATTCTTGGTCCGTTTTCTTTGCACAATGCTCACGAATACTATAAAATGCATAGAAATGTCAATTACATGGAGGTGGGAGACCAGAAGTTTGAGGGGGGTGAGGGTCCTACTCCTTGAGATGATTGCAGTGCCTAACAGGAAGAAAAAAAGACTCCCCTTGTCTCCTGGCCAGGACTCAGTCCATGAAAAACCATGGACTCTTTGTTTACTATAGCCCCCCAGCCCTCCAACTTTTTTCTCCCTCTATAAGAGTGCTCTCCTTCCCTTGCTGTGCAGGGACTTGCACGTGGCTCGCCATGGTTGCAGGCCCCCAAGTTGCAATTATCTGCTGATCCCAAGTAAACCCATCTTTGCTGGAGAAATATCTGGCAGTCTATTTTGTTTTGTTTTGGTTTTTGTTTCCTGGCAGTCTATTTCAGGTCAACAGTAGTCAACTTTGCAGTTCTGCTATGAAGGCTATTTCAAACTCTTTAAAAGCAAGGATCTGTAAGGGCTCATGGCTTCACGATCACAACACATCCTTGAAATTTTTGTAATATTCTAGTGATTTAAGCCTAAGTAAACTGCAGATCCTGTAAAAGGAACAAGTTCATGGCTAGAAGAAACCACAGAAATCATTTAATTCAACCTTTCATTTTACAAAGGAGAAAAAGATAAACTGGAACTGTGACTGTTAAGATGATGTGGTTGTCCTGAAGCCAGGGAGAAGGCAGCGGCCGAGCCGTATGTGGAGCCTGGGGCCTCTGACTCTCAGAATAAAGACCAGGATCTTTAACCTGGCCTCACGAGCTCAGCCCTCATTGCCTCTCATCAAAGGCTCCCCTCACTTCACTCTGGCTCTCCTACTATTTTATGTTTATTCAATTAATATCCATCATTCTCCCCACCTTCCCCTCCACCCTGAGGACTGTAAGGGCATGGCCTGTGAATATTTCTCATCTCCATTCTACCCGTGGCATAGTGCCTGGTACACAGAACATACTCAACTGTATTGTTGAATGAATGAATACTGTAGATGGGAATATTATTTTCATTGGGGCAGGTTTGGTGAGGCTGGGGTTTATAGATTAAGCTGTAGTTACTATGAGGATGCAGAAAGAACTCTTTACTGATTTTTGCTTAGAGAACAAACTTTGTCTATTTCTTGGTTCAACCCGAAGTCCCTGCTGACTGCCACTTTGGACCCTGTGACATCTGGTTTCATCACAGATTGGATCTTCCTCCAGTGCTTTGGCAAGGGCGCAAATAACTCTAAGCAATGTAGGCACAGAAGGGCCAATACAATAGACTAGAAAGCTGGAAAAGGCACGTCAACACTCCTAGTCAAACAGTCTATTTTACAGAAGAGGAAGTAAGCCTTGCTTGGTCACTCTGGCGGGGTTGGGGTATGGGGAGGGGCATGAAAAATAATTTTCCCTTTACCCTTCTAGGCTCTTGGCTGAACTTCCCTGTAATAAAAGGCAGATTAAGAGGAGAAAAACAGAAGTTAAATAACATGTGTACGTCCTATATACGTGGAAGGTACCCAGGAAAACTGAGTAACTCCCTGAAATGACCTAAGCCACCTCCTTAAATACCATCTTCAGCTAAAGATAGAAGATGTTGATGGGAAGAGGAATGGCCAGTTATGGGGAGGTTACCAGGAAAGGCAGAGTAAACAAGCGTACGTTGTTATGCAGATCTAAGTCTTCTCCATTGATAAGATTTACTAGAGATTTTGTCATCTTCTTCTTCCTGGTACAGAGAGGGAGACACACTACAAATGGAGATTTCCCTTATAAATGTAAATGTCTCTTACTTTATTTGGTTTTCAGAGCTTTTCCTATGTCTGCCAGTTCTTAAAAATAACCAGCTCAAAATTATCCTTATGCCAAAGAGACATATTTTGGGGTGGCATATTCTGTTCCCCTTCAACTCAATGCATTAAAATATTCAGAAAACTGGAGTGGGAAGGGAGGTCTACTGTTATTCCAATATTTGGTTATCAGAAAGCTATAAACATGAGGGCGTTCCCATATTCTTCGGACTCATCTTGTCCTGCCTCAGTCTGAGGGATGTAGGTTTGATAAAGTACAGCTATTTACCCAGTTTTTACCATCTTCCATTCCGAGGATTGTGAGGGAACCTGGTTGTCTATGTACCTGGCAGTGTTAGGGGCTTTCTTTAGGGAATCCTGTGAGACTTGGATAGCTCCACCATCTCATCTTGTCCTGGGACCTTGCCATGACCTTTGCTCATGACAGTTGCTGAAACTCTGACAGATTGAATCACCCATGATTACTCCACTTGCCAAAGAGCTTCTGATAGTTCATATATTATTGTTTCTTTCTTCTTTCATTGGACATTGTGGATATTTGCAAATTTTATTTTTAGAAGCTTTGATATAGCATTTTAAATGTCTGCATACTATTCTATTGCAAAAATGGTTCTTAACCAATCATCTATTTTTGGCCATTTAGGTTGTTTTCAATTTATCACTATTATATATTGCGAGATGAGTTTCTTGTATTTTTTCTTTAAGATAAATGCCCAGAAATCAAATTATCAGTCACGGGGTAGTGTTAAAAAAACAACAACAAAAAAACAAAGAAAGAAAAGAAAGAACAGGTATGAAAGTGGAGTCACTTGCTCCCAGGACAACAAACTTAAGACTGAACTGTAGTTTCAACCCCTCTCAGGAGTCGAATTTTAAGCCAATCAGTCTGGAATGTCTGGATCAACAATAGTGAAGCAATCTGCTTGATGAGACCCCTGCTGCCCCTCCCTCAAATAAAGGCGACCTTGACTGAAACAATCTTTTTTTTCTTTTGCTAACTTTCTTATCCCATCCAGCTTCTGTATGGATGGGATAAGAAAGTTAGTAGCAAAAGAGAAATATGAACAGGTGTTCCTTGGCGCACCTGTCTCTCTACTAGATGAGATGCTGCCCAATTCATGAGTCATACAATAGAACCAACTAGATCTTCAAATTTATTCAGTTGAATTTTGTTTTTTAACAGCAGGAAAAATTCAAAGTACTTGGTACATGATCTCAAACTGGAAAAATCTTGCTTAGTTAAGAAAGTCACACTAGTCTATAAGTTCCCTGTTAGCAGAGACTTTATCTTTTCAGATGATTGTTTCATAACACCTATTATAGTTTCTTAACACTTAAAACAGCCTTGCATATAGGTACTCAGTAAATATTTTTTTACTGGTGTATGGCTCTACTTAGAGTTGTATTAAGGTATTCCCAATGACCCTGGAGCCAAGCTACCAACAGAAAATCAACTTCTTTGAGTACTAATTTGTTATCAATAACACAGAAGAAAATAAATCTGCTCTTCACATTTTTTGTCTTCTATACTTAGAGCAAAAGTAAGTAGACTCTGGGTATATCTTCAAATAGAATCTTTGGTTTTGTAACTTTTTAAAGAAACTGGTTGATTCTGAACTTCTGTAGGTGATGGTGGTGATGGTAGTAAAAGTAGGTGTGTGTGGTGGTGTGGGTGAGATGAGGCTAAGGGCAGAGATTCACTCTCCCCCTTAACCAGTTTAAATATTTAACTACCTTGGCTCTTGGGTATTGTTTTGTGATTTCTTCAACTACAACCTAATTAAAATGACATAGCTGCAAGTTTGCAATTTAAACTTTGACCTAACTCTACACTCACAGCAAATCTCAGTGTCCTTTTTAAAAGGTGTACTTGTTTTCCTCAAATTGCCTATAGAATTGTGAATTGGAATACTTAAAAGCTTTTTGAGTTGCCAGCTTTTCTTAAGACATCACCGTTCTTAACACTAGATGGCATGGTAGAGTTATTATACCATTCTTGGAAAGTGAAGTCCTCTCCAAATCAGAAATTTTCAGGTTTGAGAAACCTGAGGTGGCGGGCTATAGCTTGGATACAGGAACAAGTGTGAATTATCTCTCTTAAATGCTTTTAACTGACTGTGTATTATGCCTCTTTTTCAACTTTATTATAAAAGTAATAATGCTTATTTTAAAACATAAGTAATATAGAAAGGATTAAAAGTGGAAATCACTATCTCATTACTCAGATATATCCACCGTTAACTTTTTGGTAAATCTTGAGATCTTTAAATGCAGACGTAAGCATTTCTAGAGGATAGATATGATATATGAAAAATGCTATTTTATAATATGCATTTTACAGAATAAACCACAGGCATCTTTTGTGTCACTAAATATACATCAACATAAAGAAAAGATGTGGTTACAGAGGTTTCCATAGAGTAGATTTACCATATTTATTTAGTTAACCAATCTATTGTAACTTTAGGTTGTTTATAGAATTTTTACTGGTGTAAACAATGCTGAAATTAGGATCTTTAGTCTCAAAAAAAAATTTTTTTTTACATTTTTCCTATTATTTTCTCAGATTTAATGTCTAGGTCAAATGATACATGTCTTTAAAATTTTGACATACATATTTAAAATTTTGACATACATATTATTGAACCAATCCATTTCCATTACGACCAAGAGTGCTTCAGGCTCATTTTCCCAACATTTATGCCAACAGTGGGTTTTCTTATTCTTTTGAGTGTTTTTTAGCGTAAGAGGTGCAAAATTATACCCCATTGTTTTACTTTGCAGACTGAAAAAAATTACTAGTGAGAGTATACTTTTTTTTTCATTTTTTTGACATTTATCTTTCTTCCTTTTGAATCACATACTTCTGTGATCAGCTGACGACTCCTCTGGGAACTTGTCTTTTTGAATAGTTTTATTTTCTTTAAGACAATTATTTTAAAGTTTTTATTTAGTACTGGAGTATAGTTGATTAACAATGTTGCATTAGTTTCAAGGTTACAGCAAAGTGATTCAGTTATACATATGCATGTATCTATTCTTTTTCAAATTCTTTTCCCATTTTGGTTATCACAGAGAACTGAGCAGAATTCCCTGTGTTATACAGTACGTCCTTGTCGGTTATCTATTTTAAGTATAGCAGTGTGTACATGTCAATTCCAAACTCCCAATCTATCCCTCCTCCCCACCCTTCCCCTTGGTAACCATAAGTTCATTCTCTAAGTCAGTGATTCTGTTTATGTTTTGTAAATAAGTACATTTGTATCATTTTTTAAAATTCCACATATAAGCAATATCATATGATATTTGTCTTTCTCTGTCTGACTTCACTTAGTATGATAATCTCCAGGTCCATCCATGTTACTGCAAATGGCATTATTTCATTCTTTTTAATGGCTGAGTAATACTCCATTGTACTTATGTACCACATCTTCTTTATCTATTCATCTGTCAATGGACATTTAGGTTGCTTCCATGCCCTGGCTATTGTAAACAGCACTGTAAAGAACACTGGGGTGCGTGTATCGTTTCAAACCATGTTTTTCTCTGGATATATGCCCAGGAATGGGATTGCTGGATCATATGGTAGCTCTATTTTGAGATTCTTAAGGAACCTCCATACTGTTCTCGATAGTTGCTGTACCAATTTACATTCCCACCAACAGTGCAAGAGGGTTCCCTTTTCTCCACACCCTCTCCAGAATTTGTTTGTAGACTTTCTGATGATGACCATTCTGACTGGTGTAAGGTGATATCTCATTGTAGTTTTGATTTGCATTTCTCTAATAATTAGTGATGTTGAGCATCTTTTCATGTGCCTGTTGGCCATGTGTATGTCTTCTTTGGAGAAATGTCTATTTAGGTCTTCCACCCATCTTTTGGTTGGGTTGGTTTTTTGTTATTGAGCTGCATGACCTGTTTGTATATTTTGGAGATTAATCCCTTGTTGGACAGTTCATTTGCAAATATTTTCTCCCATTCCATAGGTTGTCTTTTCATTTTGTTTACAGTTTTTCTTTGCTGTGCAAAAGCTTTTGAGTTTAAGTCCCATTTGTTTATTTTTGTTTTTATTTCCATTACTATGGGAAATGGATCAAAAAAGATATTGCTGCAATTTATGTCAAAGAGTGTTCTGCCAATGTTTTCCTCTAAGAGTGTTATGGTGTCCAGTTAAGACAATTGTTTTAGAGCAAAACTGAGAGGGAGTTATTGAGATTTCCTATCCATTTCCTACTTCCATGTGTGTACTCTCCCCCATTATCAGTAACCCATGTAGAGCTGTACGTTTGTTACAACTGATGAACCAACAGATATCTGTTGCAGTTTTTTTACACTATCAATGAAATATGAGAAAGATAAAGTTAAAGAAAAATCCTGTTTAAAACTGAATCCAAAAAAACAAAAAAATCTAGGAATAAACTTAACCAAGGAGGTGAAAGACCTATACTCTGAAAACTATAAAACATTGATGAGGAAATTTAAGGTGATTCAAAGAAATGGAAAGGTATCCCATGTTCTTGGATTGGAAGAATTAATATTGTTTAGACTGACAACTTAACCAACTCAAATGAAGTTTTTAAAGCTTGAACAGAATTGGCCTAACATTTAAATTTAGTCAAGGAGGAAGTTGTTGTAAATTAAGATGGTTATCACTGGAAAGATACAATAGGTTAAGGATATTATATTATGGAAGCAAAGGTAATTAGAAAAGCAAAGCACAGATCATAAATAGTACCTACTGGAAAATTTTGCTTCTAACTTTATGGGTTCAGCTGGAAATAGGAGAAAACACATTTAAGCAGAAGGACTATAGTAAGCGAACGTAGTCTAGCTTTATACCTACATATTCTAATTAAAGATTTGTGCTGTTGGTGGTGTTAGGGGTTTCTGATGTAGTATTGTGTGCATATTTATGTTGTTGTTTTTAGCCCATATATTTCACATTTACTAATTTAAAAAATGTTCCTAGCTAATATGAATATTAGAGTCTGGAGGGGAAACGTAAAAAAAATAATAATCACATCTCTATCCTTTTGAAAGACAGAAATATGGGCCTATGAGAGTCTATAGCAGAGGATCCTGACATAGATGGGGATCAGAAAATGTAGAGTTCTGAAGAATGGGTAGGAGTTATACAGATGACCAGGCAGTACAGAGCTTTCCATGTAAAGGATCAGCCCACTGAAAAAGAACTTGTCCCAGTGAAGGATCCTAGCATATTCAAGGGTCAGAAATGAGGCTAATGTGGCTCGAACAAAGTAACTGTGTAAAATGAAGGTGGTGAGGTAGAGGGGGCCTAGACTAGATACGCAGGACCACATTAAAAATGCTGTTCTCAATTCCAGGAGCAATAGGAAATCACTGGGAGTTTTCAATTTCAGGATGACATGGTTAAGAGTTGCTTTTTGTAAAGTTCACTGTGACTGCAGTGTCAGGGGTGCATCAAAAAGGGTCTAGAGTAGATGAAGGGGACCGATGTGCAGATTCCTGCAGTGGTTCAGGAGATTGATGATGGTAGCATGAACTAGGGTGGTGGCTTTGAAGAGCCTGAAAGGGAATGGCTTTAAGAGATGTTGAGGAAGTGAGATTAACAGAACAGAGGGATAGATTGAAAGTGGATTTGAGGCAGAAGCATATGTCAAACATGACTCGTAAGCTAATGGCTTTAGCAGCAGAATGGATAGTGGTGGATACTGGAAGAAAGGGTATACGGGAAGACATACGGATTTGAAGCAGAAGAACATAAGTCAAGAACAAATTGCAAATGAGAAGTCTTTCAGACATAAAAGTGGAAATATCAGCTTAACAATTAGATATCTGGTCTGGAGCTCAAAGGAGAGACCTAGGTAAGAGATACATTTTAAAACTGTTGGCATATGTGTATGAACTGAAGTCATGGGCGTGGTAGAGATTATATAAGGAGAAAAATATTGGGGAAAAATGAAAAAGGCCTAAGGCTCAGCCTCAAGGAAATCCAACATTTATTGCCTAGACAGAGAACACAATCTTGGAAAAGAACCTGAAGACAGCCAGAGAGGTGGGAGGACATCTAGGAGAGTGTGGTGTCCCAGCACCATGGGTAACCACATTCTACTTCCTGTAATTCCAGTACCATGGCCATGGCTATTGGGCAAGGGGTAGGCTTTTGACCTAAAGACAACTGGCCTGCAGACTAACCAGAAGCCTATTACGTTTTCTGACACAAATACCCTTCCCTCTATTGGATGGTGGGTTAATGAACAAAATGGATTCTCTACACTGGAGATACCAGATGCCAGATGCACATAAAAAAGTGAGTGTTTGGAAGGAAGGGCAGAAGACAGTGACTTAGAAAGAAGCAGAGGCAGAGGGTAGTTTCACATCACAGCAGAGAAGGAAGCAAGGAGCTCCTGTTGCCCAGGGGGAGGAGACAACCCAGTGTCTAGAGTTATGTTGGATTCTAAACCAGCTTCCAATTTCTGAATATTTCCTTCTATGTGAAGCCAATCTGTGTGACTATAAATTTTTGTAAGTTCACGGCATGTGATCAGTCTCATCATCCTTATTTCCACATGTATCTTATATATAAAAAAAAGTACTACAGCTTAAGTCTGTTCCTTGCAACTTAAACTGCCCATGCTCTCCCTTTCTGCAGGACCTTATTATTATCTCATTCTTGTTTTCACATGAATTTCATCCCTTCAGCCTCTACCAGCCTCACTCTGATTATGTCCATATGTATCCTGTGGATTCTTTTATGTACAAACTGCAGCAAAACTCATAAACCATGACCCACTAGTCCAGATTTGGAGTAGTTTGGCATTTAAAGAAACATGGTCTCAACAGGAATTTTCATCTTGTCTCTTTAATGGAGCACAAGCAATTTGTCTACACCCACTCTTATCAAAAGTTCCTTTTCTAACACCCCGACACTCCACAGAGGGTCTCACTCTCCTACCATAACCAACAGTAGCAGCACCAAGAGATAAGCAGAGAGTGAGCTTTAGCTAGGGTAAGTGAATGTCCATAGCTTTGCATCTGTTCCCTCCTCATAATCATTAATAGTGCCCCTTACCACTGTCAAAAGTACTTCCATTTAAACAGAATCAAACTGATCAAGCTTGGGCCCCTCAGAGACCATGACTTTCATCTCATTCATTTGTCCCGTTCTGGAATAATTGGGTCAATAATGGGCTTTCAATTGATCAGTTCATAACAATATTGTGACACAAGCCTGTTAACCTGGTTATGAAGCATCAATTCAAGAAATTGATGTCATAATTAGAAAGTATGTCACCAGTAACAAAATGCACTTTTTCTTTTTTCCTTTGAGTCTTTAAAAACCCAAATGAATTGGGTATAAATACTTCTCCTTTAAAAAGTATTAGAAACCTTCTCAAGTGCTTAGCGTAACAGGGTCTACTTACCAAGATTTAGCCTCCTTAAAATAGTTCTGACCTAAAGTCATCCATTTAGTTTTCTTGTGTATTTTTCAAAATATTCTTTTATATCAAAGGTGAAAAAAAGGCTCATATTTGTAGGTCTCTTAAATGCTATGTACATTGTTTAAAAAAATATTCTTATCTCCCTTTCTTGAGGTGCATTAACTCATTAACCATTTGACACGGTCTTCTAGATGTGGATTCCCATTCCTTATAGCAATTGATGCCTTCTGTTTTCTTTGTAATAAAAGTTAGGAGTACTGGACTCTAATCTCAAACCTCTTGAGTTTGAGTCCCACCACTGCCACTAATAATTCTGTGACTTTGGAAGCTTATTCAATATCTTTAAGCCTTAGGTTTTTTTCCGCTGTAAAATGGAGAAAATAATAGTTCTTATCCTGTATGATTCTTGTGTGAATTCAACAATAACTTGCATGTAAAGCACACTCCCTTGTGTAACAACTAAATAAATCTCAGGAATTCTTGTTACTGTGATTGTAGAACAGGAACAGATTATCAAATGTGAGAATCTGTATCATCCCAAGCACTTCTGATGATGATTCTTTCATCATTTAATGTAAAGCCAATCAGATTTTTTAAATTTAAGGTGCCTATAGTGGGGAAAAAATAGCAAAATGTCTTATCCCACTGATGGCATAAAATTCAGACTCAAAGTCTGTCTGAAAGTAAAATTTTGCATCCAGGTTAAAACAATGAGTCCTTTTAGACATACAGCTTTCTGGACGTGTGCCGTCTGTGGAGTTGGCCCATTATAGGCAGATGGTTTTATTGTCAGATTGCAGTGATTAAGTAATAAGGGAAGTCTTATTGTAAAATATCAGTCTTAACTTTGCAGTTAGTCAGTCCTTAGAGACTGTAGTTGTCATAAAACATCTGAATGGAAAAGTTGTATCAGAGGAAAACATGAGCAACTTTTTCATAAAAGTTGACTCCATCCTCTGTCTGCCTCCCTAAATTGCTTTGTTATAGAGCAATGGCTCAAAGGGACTTGGCATCAGCTGCTGTCATTTTTTGTTTCTTCACTAGTAGAAGAAAAAAAGAAAATGCAAAGAAGGCAAGCCTATGGCCATGGAAAACCCATTAAAAAATAGCTGCAGTTTAGCATAACAATCATTTTTCTTCTGAAACCCTTTGTAGTAACTTATTTACTCTCTTTCAATTAAAAACACTTCCCTACATTATACGTCCAAACCATTTAAAACGAGTGGTTGACTTCAAAGGAATATTTAGAGCTTTATTTTGTCCACACACTTTTTCCCTCTGATAGTGACATAATTGACATACTTCTTCTTATCACAGATGATGCCATTTGGAAGGCCTCCACAATGAGTATAGAGTGGCCTGTACAGTTTGCATGTGATTGATTTCTATAAATGGTACCACTTAATTACACTCTTCTTTCGCACAGGCCTTTGCTGGAGAACTTTTCTGTGTAACAGGTTATCTGTTTCTCGGCTACAGCTGGCTGGGAATTCGGGAAAGGGCATGGTTAGCGAGGAGGAAGGAATGGACCCCTCATCCTTAGGAATATGGAGACTAACGCTTTTACTCCTGCCTCTTGGCCGTATTCTTGACCTAGGGACCTCTATCCAGTCTCTCCTCATATAGCTCTCATTTTGTGTGCTGTGGAAGGGAAGGATAGGTAGCTTCGTGTGAAAAAAAACCAAAGTCATGCTGGCATTGATGAAAGTGGGGGCCGACTCACACGTCAGTATGTTCACCAGAAGTCTCCATGATGAAGAATGTGAGCTTTGGAGTCAGATCTGAATTTAAAGCCCAAATTACCTTACGAACTAGATGTATGACGTTGGACAAACCATATAACCCAAGGTCATGAAACTAGTAAGTTTTGGAATTAAGATTAAATCCCACATTGAATTATAGCATTTATGAGATTGAAGAATTCATATTAAATACATGCATCTGCCTACCATAGGCAGATCAGACACCACAGATAATTTAAAGGGTGTCTGAAAGGCACACAGAAAAAATCATGGCGCCTAAATGTTCTATTAGTTTCATTACTTATAAAATTAAGGTATCTAAATATCTTAGTGATAACTGCATTTTGTGTGTGATGTGTCTGTTTCTCTGTATATATTGTAGCTTGTTAAAGACTTTTCTCCTTTCCGTTAGTTCTCATTTACTCTTTGACCCACTATAATTTGGCTTCTTTATTAAATTGAAATAATTGTTGAATTACAATATTGTATTAGTTTCAGGTGTACAGCAGAGTGATTCAGTATTTTATATATGTATAAATGTACTTTTTCAGATTATTTTTCCATTACAGGTTATTACAAGATATTGAATATAGTTTCCTGTGCTTATAGTAAATCCTTATTGCCTTTCTATTTTGAACATATTAGTTTGAATCTATAATCCCATACTCCTAATTTATCAGTCCCCACCCTCCCTTTCCCTTTTGGTAACCATAAGTTTTTTTTTCCTATGTCTGTGAGTCTGTTTCTGTTTTGTATATAGATTCATGGTATTTTTCTTTTTTAGATTTCACATATAAGTGATACCATATAATATTTGTCTTTCTCTCTTTGACTTTCTTCATTTAGTATGATATTCTCTAGGTTCATCCATGTTGCTGCAAATGACAATATTTCATTCTTTTTTATAGCTGAGTAATTATTCCATATATATGTATGTGTATATACATACACATCTTCTTAAACCAACCGTCTGTTAATGGGCACTTGGGTCGTTGGGTTTTTATTACAGAGTATCATGTCATCTGCAAATCATGACAGTTTTACACTTGCCTTCCAATTTGGATAACTTTTATTTCTTTTTCTTGTCTGACTTCTGTGAGTAGGACTTCCAGTACTATGTTGAATAGAAGTGGTGAGAGTGGGCATCCTTGTCTTCTTCCTGAATTTAGCAGGAAGGTTTTCAGCTTTCTACCATTGAGTATTATGTTGGCTGTGGGTTTAACCATAATGGCTTTTATTATGTTGAGAAATGTTCCCTCTATACCCAGTTTGATGAGAGGTTTTATCAGAATGAATGTTGAATTTTATCACGTGCTTTTTCTGCATCCATTGAGATGATGATGTGATTTTTGTCTTTCCTTTCTTTAATGTGGTGTATCACATTGACTGATTTGTCTATGTTAAAACATGCTTGAGACCCTGGGACGAATCCAACTTGATCATGGTGTACAATCCTTTTTATGTATTGTTGGATTCACTTTGCTAATGTTTTGTTGAGGATTTTTGCATCTATATTCATCAAAGATATTGGCCTGTAATTTTCTTTTTGGTAGTGTCTTTGGTTTTGGTGTCCAGGTGATGGTGGCTTCATCAAATGACTTTGGGAGTGTTCCCTCCTCCTCAAAGTTTTGAAATGGTTTGAGAATGATAGGTATACATTTTTCTTTGTATATTTGGTAGAATTCCCCTGTGAAGCCATCCAGTCTTGGCCTTTTGTTGCTTGGAGGTTTTTTTTTTTTTTAATTACAGACTTGTCCATTTCTTCTAGGTTGTCCAATTTGTTGGCATATAACTGGTCATAGTATTCCCTTATTTTTTATATTTCTGTGGTATCAGTAATTATTTCTCTTCTATAATTTCTTATTTTATTTATTTGAGTCCTCTCTCTTTTCTTCTTGGTGACCCTGGCTAGGGGCTTGTTGATTTTGTTTATCTTTCAAAAAAACCAGATCTTTGTTTTATTGATCTTTTCTATTGTCTTTTAATCTCTATTTTATTCATTTCCTCTCTGATCTTTATTATTTCCTTTCTTCCGCTGACTTTGGTTTTGTTTGTTCTTCTTTTCCTAATTCTTTTAGGTGGTAGGTTAGGTGGTTTATTTGGGATTTTTCTTGTTTCTTGAGGAAGACCTGTTTCACTATGAACTTCTCTCTTAGAACTGCTTTTGCTGCATCTCATAGATTTTGTTAAGCTGAGTTTTCATTGTCATTTGTCTCAAGGTATTTTCTGGTCCTCTTCGATTTTATCAGTGATCAATTGGTTTTTTAGTAGCATATTGTTTAGTCTCCATGTGTTTGTTCTTTTCTCATTTTTCTTTCTATAGTTGATTTCTAGTTTCATATTGTGGTTGGAAGAAAATGCTTGATATAAATTTGTTGAGGCTTGTTTTGTGACTTAGTGTGTGTTCTATCCTAGAGAATGTTCTATGCAAGCTTGAAAAGAATGTGTATTCTGGGGGATTTTTTGGATGTAGTGTCCTGTAGATATCATTTAAGTCCAACTGGTCTATTGTGTCATTTGTTTATTATTTTGATTTTAATTGTAGTTACAATTACTTTTACAAAATTTTTGGATGGTTTTTTAATCTATGTCCTGGCTTATCTAAGTGATCTTTAGTCCTGACTATATATTTGCCTTTCCTATTATGATTTTTCCCTTTCCTGTAGATTTTTGTTTCTTTTCTATTTAGATAAGACCCTTCAATTTTTATTTTAGGGTAGGTTTAGTATTGTTGAATTCTTTTAGCTTTTGCTTGTCTGAGGAATTCTTTATCTCTTCTTCTATTCTAAATGATAATCTTCCTGGGTAGAATATCCTAGGTTGCACATTTTTCCCTTTCAGGACTTGGTCTGCACAGTTTCTGCAGAGAAATTGTCTAATAGCTTTATGTGGGTTTCCTTGTAATTGACTCTTTGTTTTTCTCTTGCTGCCTTTAGAATTCTCTCTTTAACTATTGCTATTTTAATTATGATATATCTTGGTGTGGGTCTAATTGGGTTCATCTTATTTGGGATACTCTGTGCTTCCTGCACCTGAATATCTGTTTCCATCTTTAGGTTTGGAAAATTTTCAGCCATAATTTCTTAAATACATTTTTTAAATTAATTAACGAATTTATTTATTTATTGGCTGTGTTGGGTCTTCGTTGCTGTGCGGGCTTTCTCTAGTTGCGGAGAGTGGGGGCTACTCTTCGTAGCAGTGCATGGGCATCTCATTGTGGTGGGTTCTTTTGTTATAGAGCACAGGCTCTAGGTGCACGGGCTTCAGTAGTTGTGGCATGCAGGCTCAGTAGTTGTGGCACACAGGCTTAGTTGCTCCGCGGCATGTGGGATCTTCCCAGACCAGGGCTCAAACCTGTGTCCCCTGCATTGGCAGGTGGATTCTTAACCACTGCACCCCCAGGGGAGTCCCTTAAATACATTTTTGATTCCCTTCTCTCTCTCCTTCTTCCTCTGGAGCCCCTATTATGTGTAACTTGGCATGCTTTGTATTATCCCATAGATCTTGTATTTATTTAAATTTAATTTTATTTCTCTGTTTTTATACAGGAAATCTTATTAGTTACCTAGTTTATACATATTAGTGTGTATATGTCAATCCTAATCTCCCTATTTATCCCACCACCACCACCACCACCACCCCAACCTGCTTTCCCTCCTTGGTGTCCATACATTGTTCTCTACATCTGTGTCTCTATTTTTGCCTTGCAAACCAGTTCATCTGTACTATTTTTCTAGATTCCACATATATGCGTTAATATACAATATTTGTTTTTCTCTTTCTGACTCAATTCACTCTGTATGACAGTCTCTAAGTCCATCCACATCTCTACAAATGACCCAATTTCGTTCCTTTTTATGACTGAGTAATATTCCATTGTATATATGTGCCACATCTTCTTTATCCATTCATCCGATGATGGACACTTAGGTTGCTTCCATGTCCTGGCTATTGTAAATAGAGCTGCAGTGAACATTGTGGTACATGACTCTTTTTGAATTATGGTTTTCTCCAGATATATGCGCAGTAGTGGGATTGCTGGGTCATATGGTAATTCTATTTTAATTTTTTTTCCCTAGTGATAAACAAATCTCTATCCTACTAAGTACAATGGCACTGAAACTGAGGGCACCAAAGGGAGGGCTCAAAGGAAGCTATGTACAAATAACAGTGATTGGATATTAAGTAAACTGTTATAAAGTTTTAGAAATCATTTTCTATACAAACAACATTTTAGAATGGTTGTGTCATCTTGTGCCATATTTAAAGGAAAACTGCAGTTAGCATAAATTAAAGTAGCTAATATGGTTCCTTACCATATCAGCAAATTTTTATCTCCATATAGATAATTACTAGTGTGTCATTCCACCCAACCAGAAGAGAAACCACAGTTTTCCTTTAATGTAAGCCTGTTTTTGTGTTAAGAGTAAAATCCTTACTGGTACTGGTCAGTTTAAAAATGTCTCCTGAAAACTTCTAATTTGTGGATTTATGGGGTGGCATTAACCAGCATCTGGTTTCTATTCTCTGGCAGAGTTTTGAATTTGAATTGTGATAGTAGCATTCAACATTATCAGGGGTAGTGGGTAGGGAAGGTCCAAAGCTCTGCCAGTCCCAAATCCATACAGTTGTCATTCCAAAGAAGAGGGTATTAAATCATTTATTGATTACATATGATAATGGATGATACACAAGCTTCATTCGCACCTATAACTTTATCTGGTACCATAATTCAATTTAGATATATTGCATAGGATATGTGCCAACAATCATATTAATAACCAAAAAACTCCATGACTTTGCTTGGGTGACCCTTTTCACAGTGAACTCCAGGTCACAACACAGTAACTGTCAGTTCAGCTATACCGAAGTTTCTGAAGACAATAGCTTCTCCACCAAAGCAGGGTGTAAGTAAATTTTGAATGGAATCTGGCATCACCCTGGAGGAATTCTAACTTCACACTGTTGGGATAGTTTACCAAAATGGCTTCAGAGTAGACTAACGTTACACAGCACATTTAATAAAAAGACACATTTATTCAGCGTCATGATCAGACTATTACACTTAGCAGTCAACAGCATGGGTACAAAAAAAACAAAATCTACATTAGAACCCTTTGTTGGAATGCTTTACACTTTCCACAAAACAGAAACTAAGATAATCTGTTATACAATTAGTCACAAGTACAGTCCTCAAGTTCTTTTGCCCATACACATGAGTACTGTCTAAAACATGTCTTCTTTGTAGCAGTGAGGCCCTGCCACCATGGTGCTTGGCTGAGTTCACAAGTCTCTTGTACCCTGTAGCTTCCCTGTCACTTCCCTGGCTCTCCTCTCCTGCTAAGCTTTGTTTCCTGGCAGTAATTACAACCTCCTGCCACTGCCATAGCTCCTGCTGCTGCTGGAACCACCACAGCTACCTTGGTTTCGTGGTTTGGCAAAGTATTGGCCTCCACCACCATAGGGGCCAGCACTTCTGCCTCCAAAGTTTCCTCCTTTCATGGGTCCAAAATTTGAAAATTGATTGTTGTAATTGCCAGAATCATGGTAGCTTCCACCACCTCCAAAACTGTTCCCATCATTACCAAATCCATTATAGCCATCCCCACTGCCACCATAGCCACCACCACCGCGGCTGCCACCAAAGCCACGTCAACCACTGAAGTTTCCTCCACCACCAAAGTTGTCATTCCCACCAAAACCACCTCCACGACGACCACCAAAGCTTCCAGAACCACTTTGACCTCTTTGGCTGGATGAAGCACTAGCCGTCTCTTGCTGAGATAGGGTTTTCCTTACTTCACAATTGTAGCCATTCACAGTGTGGTATTTCTGAATGACAGTCTTGTCAATGGATTCATGGTCATCAAAGGTTACGAAAGCAAAGCCTCTCTTTTTGCCACTGCCTTGGTCGATCATAATTTCAGTCACTTCAGTTTTCCCATACTGTTCAAAATAATCTCTTAGGTGATGTTCTTCAGTGTCTTCTTTAATGCCACCAACAAAAATCTTTTTCACAGTTAAGTGGGCACCAGGTCTTTGAGAATCTTCTCTTGAGACGGCCTTCTTTGGTTCCCCAACTCTTCCATCCACCTCGTATGGCCTTGCCTTCATGGCCGCACCCCACCTCCTCCACAGTAGCATACATGACAACCCGGAAGCCTCTGGAGCGCCTGGTGCTTGGATCCCTCATTACCGCACAGTCTGTGCGTGCTCCCCACTGCTCACAATGGCTCCTCAGGCTCCCATCGGTTGTTTCAAAGCTCAAACCTCCGATGAAGAGCTTCCGCAGCTGTTTGGGCTCTTCGGGCGACTCTGACTTAGACATAACGACAGTGGAGGGGGGAGACGTCAACGATGCTTACTCGGTGGTGTCTATGGGCAGAAAGCTATTTGAATTTTTTTGTTTGTTTTTTGCGGCACGTGGGCCTCTCACTGTTGTGGCCTCTCCCGTTGCAGAGCACAGGCTCCGGACGCGCAGGCTCAGTGGCCATGGCTCACGGGCCTAGTTGCTCCGCAGCATGTGGGATCCTCCTGGACAGGGGCATGAACCCGTGTCCCCTGCATTGGCAGGCAGACTCTCAACCACTGCGCCACCAGGGAAGCCCAGCTATTTGAATTTTTTAAGGAACCTCCATACTGTTCTCCATAGTGGCTGTATCAATTTACATTCTCAGCAGTGCCAGAGGGCTCCCTTTCCTCCACACCCTCTCCAGCATTTGTTGTTTGTAAATTTTTTGATGATGCCCATGCTAACTGGTAAAAAGTGATACCTCATTGTAGTTTTGATCTGCATTTCTCTAATAATTAGTGATGTTGAACAGTTTTTCATGAGCCTCTTCACCATCTGTATATCTTCTTTGGGGAGATGTCTATTTAGGTCTTCTGCCCATTTTTGGATTGGGTTGTTTGTTTTTTTAATATTGAGCTGCATGAGCTGTTAATATATTTTGGAGATTAATCCTTAGTCTGTTGAATCATTTGCAAATATTTTCTCCCGTTCTGAGGGTTGTCTTTTTGTCATGTTTATGGTTTACTTTGCTGTGCAAAAGCTTTTAAGTTTCAATAGGTCACATTTGTTTATTTTTGTTTTTACTCCTATTACTCTAGGAGGTGAGTCAAAAAAGATCTTGCTGTGATTTCTGTCAAAGAGTGTTCTTTCTGTGTTTTCCTCTAAGAGTTTTATACTGTCTGGCCTTACATGTAGGTCTTTAATCCATTTTGAGTTTATTTTTGCGTATGGTGTTAGGGAGTGTTCTAATTTCATACTTTTACATGTAGCTGTCCAGTTTACCCAGCACCACTTATTGAAGAGACTGTCTTTTCTCCATTGTATATCCTTGCCTCCTTTGTCATAGATTAGTTGACCATAGGTGTGTGGGTTGATCTCTGGGTTTTCTATCCTGTTCCATTGATCTGTATTTCTGTTTTTGTGCCAGTACTATATTGTCTTGATTACTGTAGCTTTGTAGTATAGTCTGAAGTCAGGGAGTCTGATTCCTCCAGCTCTGTTTTATTCCCTCAGGATTCTTTTGGCTATTCGGGATCTTTTGTGTCTCCATACAAATTTTAAGATTATTTGTTCTAGTTCTTTAAAAAATACCATTGGTAATTTGATGAGGATTGCATTGAATCTGTAGATTGCTTTGGGTAGTATAGGCATTTTCACAATATTGATTCTTCCAATCCAAGAACATAGTATATCTCTCCACCTGTTTGTGTCATCTTTGATTAATTTCATCAGTGTCTTATAGTTTTCTGAGTACAGGTCTTTTACCTCCTTAGGTAGATTTATTCCTAGGTGTTTTATTCTTTTTGTTGCAATGGTGAATGGGATTGTTTCCTTAATTTCTCTTTATGACCTTTCATTCTTAGTGTATAGGAATGCAAGAGATTTCTGTGCATCAATTTTGTACCCTGCAACTTTACCAAATTCATTGGTTAGCTCTAGTAGTTTTCTGGTAGCATCTTTGGGATTATCTATGTATAGTATCATGTCATCTGAAAACAGTGACAGTTTTACTTCTTTTCCAATTTGAATTCCTTTTATTTCATTTTCTTCTCTGAATGCCAGGTCTAGGACTTCCAAAAGTATGTTGACTAATAGTGGTGAGAGGTGACATCCTTGTCTTGTTCCTGATCTTAGAGGAAATGCTTTCAGTTTTTCACCATTGAGAATGATGCTTGCTGTTGGTTTGTTGTATATGGCCTTTATTATGCTGAGGTAGGTTCCCTCTATGCCCACTTTCTGGAGAGTTTTTTTCATAAATGGGTGTTGAATTTTGTCAAAAGCTTTTTGTGCATCTATTGAGATGATCATATGGTTTTTATTCTTCAATTTGTTAATATGGTGTATCACATTGATTTGTGTATATTGAAGAATCCTTGCATCCCTGGGATAAATCCCATTTGATCATGGTGTATGATCCTTTTAATGTGTTGTTGGATTCTGTTTGCTTGTATTTTGTTGAGGATTTTTGCATCTATATTCACCAGTGATATTGGTCTGTAATTTTTTTGTTGCTGCTGTAACTTTGTCTGGTTTTGGTATCAGGGTGATTGTGGCCTAGTAGAATGAGTTTGGGAGTGTTCTTTCCTCTGCAATTTTTGGAAGAGTTTGAGAAGGATATGTGTTAGCTCTTCTCTAAATGATTGATAGAATTCACCTGTGAAGCCATCTGATCCTGGACTTTTGTTTGTTGGAAGATTTTTAATCATAGTTTCAATTTCATTACTTGTGACTGGTCCGTTCATATTTTCTATTTCTTCCTGGTTCAGTCTTGGAAGGTTATACCTTTCTAAGAATTTGTCCATTTCTTCCAGGTTGTCCATTTTATTGGCATAGAGTTGCTTGTAGTAGTCTCTTAGGATATACTGTATTTCTGCGGTGTCCATTGTAACGTCCCCTTTTTCATTTCTAATTTTATTGATTTGAGTCCTCTCCCTGTTTTTCCTGATGAGTCTGGCTAGTGGTTTATCAATTTTGTTTATCTTCTCAAAGAACCAGCTTTTAGTTTTATTGATCTTTGCCATTGTTGTCTTTGTTTCTATTTCATTTATTTCTGCTCTGATCTTTATGATTTCTTTCATTCTGGTAACTTTGGGTTTTGTTTGTTCTTCTTTCTCTAGTTCCTTTAGGTGTAAGGTTAGATTGTTTATTTGTGATTTTTCTTGTTTCTTGAGGTAGGATTGTATTGCTATAAATTTCCCTCCTAGAACTGCTTTTGCTGCTTCCCATAGGTTTTGGGTCGTCGTGTTTTTGTTGTCATTCGTTTTAGGTCGTCGTGTTTTTGTTGTCATTTGTCTCATTTTTGTTGTCATTTGTTTTTTGATTTCCTCTTTGATTTCCTCAGTGATTCTTGGTTATTCAGTAGTGTATTGTTTAGCCTCCATGTGTTTGTATTTTTTATGGGTTTTTTTCCCTGTAATTTATTTCTAATCTCATAGCGTTGTTATTGGAAAATATAATTGATATGATTTCAGTTTACTTAAATTTACCAAGGCTTGAATTGTGACCCAAGATGTGATCTCTCCTGGAGAATGTTCTGTGTGCACTTGAGAAGAAAGTGTAATCTGCTGTTTTTGGATGGAATGTCCTATAAATATCAGTTAAATCTCACTGGTCTATTGTGTCATTTAAAGCTTGTGTTTCCTTATTAATTTTCTGTTTGGATGATCTGCCCATTGGTGTAAGTGAGGTGTTAAAGTCTCCACTATTATTGTGTTACTGTCGATTTCCTCTTTTATAGCTGTTAGCATTTGCCTTATGTATTGCAGTGCTCCTATATTGGGTGCATATATATTTATAATAGTTATATCTTCCTCTTGGATTGATCCCTTCATCATTATGTAGTGTCCTTCCTTGCCTCATTCTTTATTTTGAAGCCTATTGTATCTGATATAAGTACTGCTACTCCAGCTTTCTTTTGATTTCCATTTGCATGGAATATCTTTTTCCATCCCCTCACTTTCAGTCTGTATGTGTCCCTAGGTCTGAAGTGGGTCTCTTGTAGACAGCATATATATGGGTCTTGTTTTTGTATCCATTCAGCAACCCTGTGTCTTTTGATTGGAGCATTTAATCCATTCACATTTAAGGTAATTATCAATATATATGTTCCTTTTACTATTTTCTGAATTGTTTTGGGTTTGTTTTTGTAGGTCCTTTTCTTCTCTTGTGTTTCCCACTTAGAGAAGTTCCTTTAGCATTTGTTATATAGCTGGTTTGGTGGTGCTGAATTCTCTTAGCTTTTGTTTGTGGGCAAAGGTTTTGATTTTTCCAGTGAATCTGAATGAGAATCTTTCCAGGTACAGTAATCTTGATTGTAGTTTCTTCCTTTTCATCACTTTGAACATATCATGCCACTCCCTTCTGGCTTGTAGAGTTTCTGCTGAGAAAACGGCTGTTAACATACAGGGGAACTCCTATAAGGTTGTTTGTCATTTTTCCCTTGTTACTTTTAATTATTTTTCTTTGTCTTTAATTTTTGTCAATTTGATTACTATGTGTCTTGGCGTGTTTTTCCTTGGGTTTATCCTGCCTGGAACTCTGTGGTTCCTGGACTTAGGTGGCAATTTCCTTTCCCATGTTAGGGAAATTTTTGACTATAATCTCTTCAAATATTTTATTGGGTCGTTTCTATCTCTCATCTCCTTCTGCGGCCCCTATAATGCAAATGTTGGTGAGTTTGATGTTGTCCCAGAGGTCTCTTAGGCTGTTTTCATTTCTTTTCATTCTTTTTTCTTTATTCTGTTCTGCAGCAGTGAATTCCACCATTCTGTCTTCCAGGTCACTTATGCGTTCTTCTGCCTCAGTTATCCTGCTCTTGATTCCTTCTAGTGTATTTTTCATTTCAGTTATTGTATTGTTCATCTCTGTTTGTTCTTTAATTCTTCTAGTTGTTTGTTCTTTAATCCTCCTAGGTCTTTGTTAAACATTTCTTTCATGTTCTCGATCTTTGCCTCCATTCTTTTTCTGAGGTCCTGGATCATCTTCACTGTCATTATTCTGAAGTCTTTTTCTGGAAGGTTGCCTATGTCCACTTCATTTAGTTGTTTTTCTGGGGTTTTATCTTGTTGCTTCATCTGGTACATGGTCCTCTGCCTTTTCATTTTGTCTATCTTTCTGTGAATGTGGTTTTCGTTCCACAGGCTGCAGGACTGTAGTTCTTCTTGCTTCTGCTGTCTGCTCTCTGGTGGATGAGGCTATCTAAGAGGCTTGTGCACGCTTCCTAATGGGAGGGACTGGTGTTGGATAGAGCTGGGTGTTGCTCTGTTGGGCAGAGCTCAGTAAAACTTTAGTCCACTTGTCTGCTAATGGGTGGGGCTGCGTTCCCTTCCTGTTGGTTTTTTGGCCTGAGGCAACCCAGCACTGGAGAATGCAGGGTCTTTTGTGGGGCTAATGGCGGACTCCTGGAGGGCTCAGGCCAAGGAGTACTTCCCAGAACTTCTGCTGCCAGTGTCCTTGTCCCTTAGTGAGCCCCAGCTGCCCCTGTCCTCGGCAGGAGGTCCTCCAACACTAGCAGGTAGGTCTGATTCAGTCTCCTATGGGGTCACTGCTTCTTACCCCTGGGTCCTCATGTGCACAGTACCTTGTGTGTGCCCTTCAAGAGTGGAGTCTCTGTTTCCCTCAGTCCTGTCAAAGTCCTGCAATCAAATCCTGCTAGCCTTCAAAGTCTGATTCTCTTGGAATTCCTCTTCCTGTTGTCAGACCCACAGGTTGGGAAGCCTGACATGGGGCTTAGAACCTTCACTCCAGTGGGTGGACTTCTGTGATACAGTTGTTCTCCAGTTTGTGATTCAACCCCCCCGGCAGTTATGGGGTTTGATTTTATTGTGATTGCGGTCCTCCTACCATCTCATTGAGGCTTCTCCTTTGTCTTTGGATGTGGGGTATCTTCTGGATGTGTGGTGAGTTCCAGTGTCTTCCTGTCGATGATTGTTCAGCAGTTAATTGTGATTCTGGTGTTCTCGCAGGAGGGAATGAGTGCACGTCCTTCTACTCAGCCATCTTGAACAAATCTCCTTAGATCTTGTATGTTGCTTTCATTTTTCTTTCATTTGTCTTTCTGTCTGCTGTTCTGATTGGGTGATTTCCATTATTCTATCTTCCAGATCACTTATTCATTCTTCTGCATTATTTAGTCTGCTATTCATTACTTCTAGATTGGTTTTTATCTGGGCAATTGAGTTATCTAATTTTGAGTAGTTCTTTTTTTATAGTTTCTAGTTCCTTGTTACAGTGATCTGCATTGCTATCAAAAATTTTTCCTAATTCCTTTGGTATTTTTATTACCTCCTTTTTGAACTCAGAGTCTAGTAGACTGGTGAATCTGTTTCATTATTTGTTCTTCCAGGGGATTTCTCTTGTTCTTTTAATTGGGAGTCATTCCTCTGCTTTTTCATTTTACTTAAATTTCTCTGTCTCTATGAATTTAGGAGAGTTATCTCCTGTGGTCTTGAAGGGATGTTTTTATATGGGAGCTTTCCTGTATAGACTGTGTGAGTCCAACATGTTTGGTGTGAGGATTGTTTTTGGTACAGATGCCAGCCACATTTTTCCTCAGAGCATCCTGTCCATTATCCCCTTGATAGTAGGTGTTGTGGTATCCGGAGTATGCACTCTAGGGGCTCCCTAGAGTAAGGGCCTGCCTCTGTGGACTTTCCCTCCTTCACAGATCCCTTCCAGGGGCACTGGTCCTGTTCTGATGCCTTTTATTTTCCATCCTACTTGGTTACATGGAGATTATTTTTGCATTTTTGGTTTTATGAGAGATCTTCTGCCGGTTTCCAGTTTTGTTTCCTGTGAGAATTGTTCCATATGTAGATATATTTTTGATGTGTTTCTAGGGGGAGGTGAGCTCCCTGTGCTCCCACTCTACCATCTTGACCCTCTCTTAATTTGGCTTCTTTTAAATCATTTTATTGAAAATACTTCTACCAAATAATAAGGTCCTAACTGTCTAAGTTGTATCACTGATATTTTCCACCTTCATTTTATTTGACTTTTCCACAGAATTTGACACTATTTGTCAGTTCTTTCTCGAAACTCTTTCTGAAGTTTCATGATGTGACCCAGGCCTGGTTTTCTTCGTATCTCTCTCTCTTAGCTTCCTGAGCTGCTTTCAGGGTCTAAATTTCTCTTCCCGTCCTTTAAATATTGGCATTTTACACTAATTCCTCTTCTTTTCTCTCTTTCTGTACTTTCCCTAGAAGGTCACATTCAAATCCATGACTTCAACTGCCATCAAATACACAGATGGCTTCTCGCATCTCTCAGCAGCACCCAATTTTCTCCTAAGATCTAGGTCCACATTTCCCCGTATCTACCTGGATACATCCACTTCAGTGCATCACAAGCATTTCAAAGTTTGTATGCCCGCAAATGGAAATTACTGCTCTTCCCCACCCCAACTTGCTCATCATTCAGTATTCTCAATTATCTACCAGATTTCTAAATCAAGAAAACCCTTCATCTCTGTATTATGTTTCCCCTTCTTAAAGGGGGAATGTATTATAAACTGTTGGTTGCCTATTTAAAAGCTATTCTTGACTTTTCTCGATGATTACCCTGACTTGTTTTAGAGAAGCCATATGTTTAGATCAAAGGCATGAGTTATGGATTGGTTATGTTAGTCTTGGAAATCCCATTCATTTTTGTCAGATATTCATTTCCACACCCTCTTCTGAACCTAGGAGTGGCCACATGATTCATTTTTAGTCAATGAAAAGTTATCTGGATATCGTCCTGAAGAATTTCTTTTTCTTTGATAAAACTGGTGAAATGTACTTGTTCCCTTTTTTCCTTCTTGGGATACTGTCATGTGAAGGTATGATGCTTGGACTGTGGCAGCCCTCTTGCTACTGTTGGAGAAAAACCTTTAGGATGAAAGCCAATACATAAGGATGGTGGTACAAAAGAATGGGGTAATGTCTATGATTTGAAGTAGAGCCTACAGTCCTTTTCTACAGGACTGTAGAAAGCTACTTGGCAGCTTGAGTGTATCCAGGGAACTGAGGAAAACTCAAAAGTCAAAATATCAAAATTTGTCAGCCTTGGGAGTTGTATCATATTCAATTTTATGAACCAAAATGTAAGAGAAACAGAAAACTTGGTGGAGAGCCACAAAGATAATTAAATGGCTGGAAAGGAAAGCCTACTAAAACATTGAAAGATTTGTAACTATTTACTAAATAATAAAATCTTAAAAACTTAATCATAATGTACTATAAAGAGGTTTATTATAGATAGAATATTGATCAGTTCTTACATGCTTTTATAGAGATATAATACAAACTATGGCTTCACATTTAATAGCCTGATATTCCTAATCTAAATCAGTTATCTTTTTCCTTTTACCTACTTTCTCCTCTTAAATTCTGAAATGGTTCAATTTTCCATTGCTCAACACACTATCCAGACTGTATACCTCAAAGTCATGTTTACTGATGGCCTCTCCTTCTCCCAACATAATAGCCTTAAATGTAATTCTTTTTACAATATAAAGTGCTCTTTTAAAAAAAATTTTACTAGTTTATAATTGATTATATTCAAGTGGTTACCTTGGCCACAGAGTTGCTCTACTTGGGTCCTATAACACATTGTCATTCAAGGATATAATACATAATGAATTTACTGTACAACTATACATTTTCTTCTTCCCAGGAATCAGACCTGGTCCTGGGGTCTGGGCTAGGCAACCGATGTCATCCTGTACTCTCCATCACTGCACTTCTGCCATAAGCCTGTATGCACACAAAATCTTCTCCTCTGGGCCCTGTTCCCCTTCTCCTACTCCTCCACAAAGGACAACTCTCCAGAGGGGTCAGAAAAATCACCAAGTCCTCACAGCCGACTCTGAATCCCACTTAGATTTAGCTCGGTCCCCCAGACATACTGAAAACACCTGTCCTAAGGAATTTAATTCATTCCCTTATATTTATAGCAGACTCCTCCCTTCCTTTAGGAACCTGACTAGGGAGAGAAAGACACACAAAAGTAAAGAAAGTGGTTTGTGTGTGGGCTGGGGTGAAGAATGGAGCAGACTGTAAGGTAAGGAAAGAGATACTTAAATATTGACTCAATGCAAACCCAAGAATATTTTAAGGTTCATTATTATACATCACAACCAATTGGTACTTTTTGAATTCTGAATGTGTGTCCAGCACCGTGTCAAGGACAGAAAGAATTCAGCAGAAGTAGTAGATACATGCTTCTTAAGGCACGTGATGTTCATGATCTAAAAATTCCACTTCTGGTTATACACCTCAAAGAGCTAAAAACAGAGACTTGAAGAGATATTTGTACAAGAATGTTCATAGCAACATTATTCACAGTATCCAAAAGGTATAAGCAACCAAATGTCCATCCACATATGAACTGATAGACAAAATACTGCATACAATGGAATGCTATTCAGCCTTAAAAAGGAAGGAGATTCTGACATAGGCTACAATGTGGAAGAACCTTGAAGACGTTATGCTAAGTGAAATAAACCAATCACAAAAGGACAAATACTGTACGATTCCACTTATATGAGTCATCTAGAGTAATCAAATTTATAGCAACAGAAAGTAGAATGGTGGTTGGTAGGGTTGAGGGAGAGAGGAATAGAGACTTATTGTTTATTGTGTACAGTTACAGTTTGCTAGATGAAAAGAATCCTAGAGACAAGATGGCAGTGATAGTTGCACAACAATGTGAATGTACTTAATGCCATTGAACTGTACACTTCAAAATAGTTAAAATGTTAAATTTTATGTGTATATCACCAGTTACTAATTTTTTAAAAAGGAACATGACGTTCTTGAAGATCAGATCTATACAACTGAAACAACTAAAAGAACTCAAAGGAGCAAGTATTGTCATCTGTGGCTTTGAGGACCCCTATGCTTTATTGGCTTATTTTTGCTTTGTTGAAGCGGATAGTAAGGAAAATGACTATTTCTAGCTCTTCAGGGTAGGCTCCATATCAACTCTTCCAGCACTAATGAGAACAAAATCCAACCAGTCACTTAAAAATTAAATACCATAAAGATAATTAAGCCTACTGAGAAATATTATGTAACATAGGCAGATATGTTTTTCCTCGTTGTCCTTGAGCTGTAAAATTAAAGGTTACCTTAGCCCACATTATTGGAGAGAGGCTTTCAAGGACTTCTAAAAACATGCCTTACTCGGCTTTGTAATTTTTCTTTAGGCAAAAAGAGCCTGCTGTCAATGGAGTTGATAACTAGCATGAGCTAAAGAGGGATTCAAGCTACTGTAGGGAGCTAAGTACTTGCCCTTGTTGTTCAAACTCTAGTGGTCAGTTTTGAGCATGGGTGTAGACAACAAATTAATATACAAAGGCCCCAGGTCCCCAACTGGAAATGTCTCCAGGAGGAATAATTCAGTAAATTGAAAAGAACACACTTTGCATTTTTTATGTACTGCTTTGGGTTCCTGGAAATGTCAATTTATAAATATAGTGCATTATGTCACCCTTCAGCACCATTACTTGGATAGGATACAAATATTTTGCTTTAGCTATGACACCATGTAAATATCTGCCTTGAAACTTACAATTACACCACAAACCTTAACACATACCGAACTGAGCTACTGTGCTCCCCCTGAAATCCTTTTGAATCCAGTTTTCTCCTGGTGAATGACCTCACCATCCATCCACTTGCTCAAGTGAAAAACACGAGCAATATCTCCTACTCCTTACCTCCTGCCACTTCTACCATGTAGTATCTCTCAAACCTGTCTACTCTCTCCATCTCCCTTGTTACTACCCTAGTTCAGGCCATAGTCACATCTTACTGGATTAATGCAGCAGCCCCCAACCAAGTCTCGTGCCTCAGGGGTTCGTTGCATCTGATCCAGTCTTCACACTGGAGCCAGGGTGATCTTTGTAAAACACACTTCCTTGCTTAACATCCTTTTAATGGACACTCAAAAATATGCACACATTAAAATTCACTTTTCACTTGTATGGTTCTCTGAGTTTTGACAAATCCATAGGGCTTTGTAGCCACCACCACAATCAAAATACAGAGCAATTAACCTCACCTTCAGAAAAATTTCCTCATGCTGCCTCTTTGTAGTCAAATCCAACCCCCAACTCTAACCCTAGGCAACCACTGATCTGTTCTTTATCTCCATAGTTTTGCCTTTCCAGCAAGTCATATAAATGGAATGATACAGGATGTAACCTTTTGACTCTGGCTTCTTTCACTCCTCATAATGTGTGTGAGATTCAGATGAGACTCATATGTTAAGTTCAAGTAGTTTCTTACTGCTAAGTAGTATTTCATTGAACCATAAAACTGGTTCATGCTCACTTTATCTGTTTAATATGATGGTTGTGAGTATTTAAAAAAAAACAAAAGCTTCCATTTGTGGAAAGCTAATTGAAAAAAAGAAAGTACCAGATTCATATCAATACATGGGAGCACTTAGCACAGTGGTTCCACCCTGACCTCTTTCCTGTGCTCCACACTTGTACATCCAAATGCCTCCTGGTCATATTCACTGGGATGCCCCAGTGGCATCTCACCAGACCTTGCCTTATATTGAATTACAGTCAGTTGCCATCTGAAGTGTTTTGGATGAATAGGATTCTAGTTTCAAGAAAAATAAGAATGATTATAGAAGAAATGTTTTATCCTTCATTGAGCATCTATTAACCTATGACCATGAGAGCAGTTGTGCCCTTAAAAATGTATGGGAAAAATTCATATTTTAGATAGGATAGATATATGCTAATTTAATATCATTTAAAACACATGAGTGTTCCAGCTACAATGGACTTTTAACCACTTAAAAATTCAGGATTACAGATAGTTTATACTATCTAATGAGAACAAAAAGGTGGAAGAGTATTTATTTGATTTATAATTTCTGGGATTTAAAGTAATATTTTTAAGATGGCTATATATCTCCCTCACAGGATGCTTACTGGTTACAAAGGGAAAAAATAATAACTTTATAGTATAGGAACCTGGGAATTACCACCTGAACACATGATCAAAATTAAACGTTCACCATTATGAGACAAACTGGCATCAAGTGCCTCCTGATACGGTGCATTGAGACAAACAGAACATCATTGATTCCTGCCCAAAGTGCAAACCTGAATCAAATCATGAACCATCAGAAAAAGGCTAGATGGTCTGGCCTATACTCTTCAAAGAATATCTTTGTCATAAAACACAAGAAATACTAAGAAACGATCTCAGGTTAAAAAAGACATAACTGAAGGCAACTCATGATCTGGGACCTTCTTTTCCTGTAAAGGATTTAATTGGCACAATTGCCAAAATATGAACAAAGTCTGTCAATTAGATAATGGTATTGCATCAATATTAATTTCTTGATTGTGTTCATTGTATTATAGCTATCTAAGAGATGTTCTTGCTTTTAGGAAATACACATTCATATAATAAGGAGCAAAGAGCCATGCTTAATTTCAAACTCAGAGGGGGAAAGTGTGTTTATATTATGTGTACACAGAGAGGGTGGAGGAAAGAGAGGAGGATAAATACAGTAAAATGTTTACATTTGGCTAATCTGGGTAAAGAATAAAAGGATGTATAGAATTTTTTGTCCTATTCTTGCAATATTTTACTTTAAGTCTGAAATTATGTCAAAATAAAAACTTTTAAGGAAAAATAGGCATTACCTATGCCATTATGTTAGAGTCTTTTAGAGACACAGTCTCTTTAATATTTTCCCACCTGCCTGAGAATGACTTCCTCCCTCCGAAATAATCATCTTTCTCTTATTCCTCTATGTCTAAACACAAGCTCTCTTTAGAGGTTACTGGGATTGCTTCCCTCCACCCAAACCTCAAGAGAAGGAGGAGTAATCTGTTTTGGTAGCTTTGATAGGATTACATTTGTTTTTGTACAGTTTAACTTATGATGCAAAAATACAATAATTTTTCATATAACAATTTTACTTTTAACTCAATAGAATTATATTCACAGAAGACCAAGGGCTCTCCTTGAATTTCCCGTAGGAACTTTGCATTTACTGTTATCAAAAGTTGTATGTTCCTTGACAATGTTATTGTGCCTCCACCTTTACAAGGCATGTAGGCTGGATGCTGGAGAGAAGAAGATAAGGGTGAGAGAATTAGCTCTGTGTGCCCAAATGTTGTTTATAGTGTAGTTAGGAAAATCTATGACTCCCTGTGTTGAAAGTCAGGTACCCATGTATGAAACAGGGCAGCCCCAAAGGCAGATGACTAATTCACCATTGAATTATAGGAAATAAATGTTGGTTAGATGCTTAGATTCCAATACAAGCTAAGGAGGTTTGTGAAGACCCAAATTCCCTTGAAAGGCAGAAGTGAAAGATCGAGTGCTCCGAGGCCAGACCATGTTGAATTTTGACTCTGCTCTTTACTGATCTGATGATCCTGAGAATGTTCCTTAGGCTCTTTCAGCTCAGTTTCTTCATCTGTAAAATAAGGAAAATAATTCCTACCATGAAGTGTGTTGTAAAGGGACAATGTTAGCAAATCATCTGACGTAGACAGGACACTATTGATTAAGTAGTACAGGCTCATTGCTCACAGCCTACAAGCTTTACATGGATTTACCTGAAAAAAAAAAAGTATGTTAATAAAAATTATAAAATCACTTAGAAAATTCAAAAATTAGATTTATGGACAATTGTATGTTTTAATATCTTTGATATAATGAAGATTTGGGCTTTCAGAGGGAAGCTTACTTACCACCTGCAAATGTTTTAAAACTACTTTGTAAGTATTCAATAAAGTGTGATGGTTGTAACTATTTTTTATTTTAATTTTTTATTGATGTATGATTGACATATAATATTATCTTATTTTCAGGTATACAACATAATGATATTTGTATATATGCAAAATTATCACCACAGTAAAGTTAATTAACATTCATTACCATACAGTTACAGTTTTTAAGACTTACTCTTTTAAAAACTTTAAAATATGCAATACAGTATTATTAACTATAGTCACAATGCTGTACATTAGATCCCCATGACTTATTTATTTTATACTGGAAGTTTGTACCTTTTGACTCTCTTCACCCATTTGCCCACCCTCCACCCTTGCCTCTGTTAACAATTAATTTGTTCTCTGTATCTATGAGCTTTTTTGTTTTTCAGATTCTACAGATAAGTGAGATCATATGGTACTTGTCTTTCTCTGTCTGACTTGTTTCACTTAGTACAATATAATGCCCTGAAGGTCCATCCCTGTTGTTGCAAATGGCAATACTTCATTCTTTTTTATAGCTGAATAATATTCTATTCATCTTCTTTATCCATCCATCCATCCATTGATGGACACTTAGGTTGTTTCCATATCTTGGCTATTGTAAATAAAGCTGTAATAAACATGGGGGTACATATATCTTTTCAAATAAATATTTTCATTTTCTTCGAGTAAATACCCAGAAGTGAAATTGCTGATCATGTGGTAGTCCTGTTTTTTGAGGAACCTCCATACTCTTTTCCATAGTAGCTGTATCAGTATACATTCCTACAAAGTCTTCTCTTTTCTCTACATCCTTGCCAACACTTCTTATTTCTTGTCTTTTTGATAATAGCCATTCTGACAGTGTTATCTCATTGTGGTTTTGATTTGCATTTCCCTGATGATGAGTGATGTTGACCGTCTTTTCAGTACCTGTTGACCATTTTTATGTCTTCTTTGGAAAAAAGTCTATTCAGATCTTCTGCCATTTTTGATCAGATTGTTTTTGGGTCTTGGTGGGGTTTTTTTGTTTTTGTTTTTTGCTACTGAATTGGATGAGTTCCTTATATTTTGGATATAACTCTTTATCAGATACTTGATTTTCAAAATTTTCTCCCTTTTGATAGGTTTCCTTTTTCAATTTGTAGATGGTTTCCTTTGCTGTGTAGAAGCTTCTTAGTTTGATGTAGACCCACTTGCTTATTTTTTGTTTTGTTGCCTTTGCTTTTGGAGTCAGATCCAAAAATATCATTACAAAGACCATTCTCAAGGCACTTACTGCCTATGTTTTTTCTTCTAGGAGTTTTATGGTTTCAGGTCTTACATTCAAGTAGTCAATCCATTTTGAGTTAAATTTTGTGTATGGTGTAAGACAGTGGTCCAATTTTATTCTTTTGCCTATGGTTGTCCAGTTTTCCCAACACCATTTACTGAAGAGACTGTCCTTTCCCCATTGTATATTCTTGGCTCCTTTGTCATAAATTAATTGACCATATATATGTGGGTTTATTTTTGTACTCTCTATTATGTTCCATTGATTTATGTGTCTGTTTTTATGCCAATATCATACTGTTTTGATTACCATAACTTTGAATTTAGTTTGAAATCAGGGAGCATGATGCCTCCAGCTTTGTTCTTTCTCAAGTTTGTTTTGGCTAATCAGAGTTTTTTGTGGTTCCATACAAATTTCAGGATTGTTTGTTCTCTTTATGTGAAAAATGCCATCGGAATTTTGATAGCAATTGCATTGAATCTGTAGATTGCTTTGTTTTGAAGTGGACATTTTAAATTTTCTAAATGCTAATTTTTCCCCCTAATGTGAGACTCTTCCAGCCTGGGGCTGATTTTGTTTTAACATCTGTAAGACTGAAACAAATACCCAGACCCAAACCATGGATTATGTGTGATAAGACGCTAAAGAGTAAGAGAAAATTTTTATAGAAGCTCCATCTCATCTGCTTTGCTATGTCCTCCCTCCAACTTTGAACATGACCTTCAGTTGTCAGGCTTAAATGCAATAGTTTTATTTGGCTGTTGAACCTAATTATAATGAGTGAAATGCTCTAAGACTTATCACAGATGGGGTGGTGAGCCTTTTTCAGAAATGTCACCTTCAAATAGACTTGTGGCTTAACATATTTGTGGCACCTAACAGCTGTGTGCTTCTCCTAGAAACGTAATCCATCTCACTGATAATGTGGCACAGAAAATAAGATCTGGGGTTAAAAACCTTGGATTAAAATTGAGTATGTTAACATTTATTAAGCATTAAACTATCAACAAATACACTGATGCTGTATTATTTAGACTGCTCATAGTGAGGAATTGAAAGATTTAGTTTAGATCTGACATCGTTATTTCCAAAGGGAAGTTTCTTCTCACAGATGAGTTCAAATGGTTTGGTTACATTGTCTTTTAAACAATTATTTGTGTATTGAGGAAACATCAAGGTGCTAAGGAAGACAAAGAACAGTGGAAAAATATGGCCCCATTCCTTAAAGAACAGCTTACACTCTTTAAGGGGGAGTTAAGGCATTCACATGTGAAAACCTAAAATAATAGATATTTTGAGGACACATTTCCTTTCTGAGGGTTACAGATATAGAATTTTAGATGAAGGAGAAGATCTACATAGGAAGGGAGAATTAAGAAATTTAGAGAGGTGAGTGTTGAGATGGAACTTAAAGGAAATGTATATTTGAGTAGTGAACAGCGGCTGAATAAATATTGCATATTTTTGTCTCTATGAAATTTGTGTATGTCATATGCTACATTTCACTGTGATTTTTAGAGCAGTTTTAGGTTCACAGCAAAACGGAGTGAAAGGTCCACCCCCACCCCCCAAACCTCCCCCATTATGTACATCCTGCATCACAGTGGTGTGCTCCTTATAATCAATGAACCTATGTTGACACATCATTATTACCCAAAGTCCATAGCTTACAGTATGATTCATGCTTGATGTTGTAAATTCCATGGTTTTTGTCATATGTAATGACATGGATCTATCATTGTAGTATCATGCAGAATAGTTTCACTGTCCTAAAAATCACCTGTGCTCTGCCTATTCATCTCTTCCTTCCCACAGACCCTGGGAAACCACTGCTCATTTTACTGTCTTCATAGTTTTGCCTTTTCCGGAACATCATACAGCTGGAATCAAATAGTACGTAGCCTTTTCAGATTGGCTTCTTTCACTTAGTAATATGCATTTAGGTCTCCTCCAGGTATTTTCATTGCTTGATAGTTTGTTTCTTTTTAGTACTGAATAATATCTCATTATCTAGATGTAGCAAAGTTTATTTATCCATTCACCTACTAAAGGACATCTTGGGTGTTTCTAAGTTGGCAGTTGTGAAAAGCTGCTATGTACATCCATGTTCAGGTTTTTGTGTGGATATAAGTTTTTAGTTCATTTGTGTAAATAACCAAGGAGAGCCATTGCTGGATCACATGGTAAGAATATGTGTAGTTTTGTAAGAAATCCCCAACTGTCTTGTGAAGTGATTGTATCATTTGCATTCCACCAGCAATGAATGAAAGTTCCTATTGCGCCACATCCTTGTTAGCATATAGTGTTGTCAGTGTTTTGGATTTGGGCCATTCTAATAGGTGTGTATTTGTATTTCGTTGTTGTTTTCATATGCACTTTCTTGATTACATATGATGTTGAACATCTTTTCATATGCTTACTGGTCATCTATATGTCTTCTTCTTTTAGGTCTTTTGCCATTTTAAAAATCAGGTTGTTACTGATGAGTTTTAAGAACTTTTTGAATATTTTAGATAAGTCTTTTATCAGATGTGTTATATGCAAGTATTTTCTTCTGATCTGTGACTTATCTTCTCGTCTCTTGACATTGTCTTCTTTAGAGCAGAAGTTTTAATTTTATTGAAGTCCAGCTAACCATTTATTTCATGGATTGTGTCGTTAATGTTGTATCCAAAGTCTTTGCAATACCTAAGGTTATCTAGGTTTTCTCCTATGTTATCTTCTATAAATTTTATAGTTTTGCATTTTACATTTAGGTCTATCATCAACTTCAAGTTAATTCTTGTGACATGTATACAGTCTGTTTCTAGATTCTTTTTTTTTCATGTCCAGCTGCTCCAGCACCATTTATTGAAAAGACTATCTTGCTCCATCATATTGCTTTTTTTTTTTTTTTGTCAAAGATCAGTTGACTATATTTATGTGAGTCTGCTTCTGGGCTCTCTATCCTGTTTCATTGATTTAGTTGTCTGTTCTTTCACCAATCCCACACTGTCTAGGTTACTGTAGCTTTATCGTAAGTCTTGAAGTTGGTGAGTGTCAGTTCTTCAACTTTTTTTCTCCTTCAATATTGAGTTGGCTATTCTGGGTCTTTTGTGAGAAACTTTAGAATCAGTTCATTGATACTTACATAACAACTTTCTGGGGTTTTGCTTGGGATTTTGTTGAATTTATAGATCAAATTGAGAATAACTGACATTTTGACAATATTGAGTTCCCATGCGTGAACATGAAAAAATTCTCTATTTATTTAGTACTTCTTTGATTTCTTTCATCAGAGTTTTCTGGCTTTCCTTGTAAGATCTGGCACATATTTTGTTAGATTTATACCAAAACTTTCATTTTGGAGGGGTGCTAATATAAACGATAACGCATTTTTTATTTTAAATTTCACTTGTCCACTGTTGGTTATGGAAAGTGATGAGCTTTTGTATATTAACCTCGTATCCTGCAACTTTGCCATTATCACTTGTTAGTTCCAGGAGTTTTTTGCAGAATCTTTCAGCTGGATTTTCTACATAGGCAATCATGTCACCTACAAACAAAGACAGCTTTATTTCTTTCTTTTCAATCTATATAACCTTGATTTCCGTTTCCTGTATTATCACATTGGCTAGGACTTCTTGTACATGTTGAAAAGCAACGGTGAGAGGGGACATCCTTGCCTTGGTCCCAATCTTAGTGAAAAAATTTGGATTTCTCAATATGAATATGATGGTAGCTGTAGGGTTTCTGTAGGGTTTTTTTTTTTTATCAGTTTTATCAATAATGAATGGGTGTTGTATTTTTTAAATGCTTTTTCTGCATCTATTGATATGTTTATATGAATTTTCTTCTTTAGCCTGTTGATGAGATAGATTATATTAATTGATTTTCAGTGTTGAACCAGCCTTGCATACAAGTGACAAATCCCACTTGGTCAGGGTGTATAATTCTTTTTGTACATTGCTGGATTCAATTCGCTAATACTTTACTGAGAATATTTGCATCTATGTTCATGAGAGATATTGCTCTATAGTTTTAATGTCTTTGTCTGGCTTTAGTGTTAGGGTGATGCTGACCTCATAGAGTGATTTAGGAAATATTTCTTCTGCTACTGTCTTCTGGAAGAAAATGTATAGAATTGGTACAATTTCTTTCTTAAATGTTTGGTAGAATTCACCAATGAGCCTTGCTTGGGAATATTATTAGTTATTGATTAAATTTCTTTAATAGATACAGGCCACTGTGATTTTAATGCCTCTTAAGGGCCAGAAAATATGCTAGGTGAATATGTATTTATTCTTCATCTATGTAATTAGGAAATCAGTGGTAAGTAATTGTATTAGACATTTGTAGTTAAATCCTCAACATCTCTTCCACACTAGATAATTCTAAGCCATTCAGAGTCATTCCATTCACCTTGCCAAGGTGGGCCAGTGGGCATGTGCCTCAATTCGGCCAGTGAGACATGAGGGGAAGACTGCTCAGTGGGTTATTGGAAAGGTTTCCTTCCTTATTAAAAAAATTATTGAAAGAGAAAGTCTTTCTTCTTCCTCTGAGTGTGTCTTGTTTGGATATGGATTGTAACTGCTGCAGCCTTCTTTTGGCCATGAGAAGAACCAGTGTTAGGTTGAAGGTGATGCTGAGGATGGCAGAGTAAAGTGAAGGTAAAAACATGGAAACTTAGGATAATTATCAAACCATGACACCTGCCACATCTTCAGTTTTCCTTACCCTTGGACATCATATTATATGAGGTAAAGGTATTTCTTATTAAGATATTTCTTTTCTGTTCCTTGTGATCAAAAACATCTTGTGAAATACAGTTTCCTCCATTTTATGTATGAGAAAACTGAGGCTCAAGGAACTTAAATAATTTTTCCAAGATTGCACATCTAATAAGTGTCTGAGCTTGTGTCTGAACCCAGGTCTATCTCATTCCTTTGCATAGTTCACTACTGCCCCTCATATGTAAACAGACATAAGAAATTAATAAAAGCCAGAATAAATAGTATTGACTGTTAATTTTCATATGCAGATTGTCTGTTGCTCTTGTATAAAATGATTGCACCTTTCTACATGAAGAACTAGTTTTGTATCATCTTAGTTACATGAAATGTATAAATTCATCCTATCTAGCCAAGATGGAAAATACACAAACAAACTTAAATCATTCTAGGGCTCACAAAAATATGTAGTGCCTTGAATGGTGGCTTCCCCACTAAGCCCCCACTCTCCCTAAAAAAGATAAGTTCACCCAGAATATATGTATGTGACTTTATTTGGACAAAGGGTCTTTGAAGACATAAAAGCTAAGAACCTTGAGATGAGTTATTCTTGGATTAGGGTAGACCTTAAGTCCAGTGGCAAGTGTCCTTAGAAGAGAAGACACAGAGAGAAGAAAGGAAGAGGACACTGACATAAAGAAAATGAGTATGTGAAGATGGAGGCAGATTGGCCCCAAGCCAGAGAATGCTTGGAGCCACCGAAAGCTCAAAGAGCTAAGAGGAATTCTCCCTAGAGCCTTCAGAAAGAAGCCCTGCGACACATTGATTTCAGAGTTCTAGTCTCTAAAACTGTGAGAAAATTAATTTCTGTTGTTCTTAAGCCACCAAGTTCATAATAATTTCTTACAGCAGCTCTAGGAAACTAATATAGGACTTTCTTGACCAAAATAATTTTCATTTCCTCCCCTTTCTCTTGAAGAGGATTTTTCTGTGTTGACTACTGTCTCAGTCAACATGGTAGGCATGGCTAACCATGTGTTCCACCTTCCATGGAATAGGGTTGACCCTCAGAAGTGGTTGTCCATCTGGGGACTATATTTCCTAGTGCTTCTTACATATCAGTCAAATGTGTATCTAGTTCTGACCAATGAAATGTGAGAAGTGATGAGTGTTTCTTTTGAGGTAAGGTAGTTGAAAATAGTGCTCCTTTCCTGCTTTCTTGAGTCTTCTCCATTGGTAGGATCAGAAGACTCCAAGGTCCCAATGAAGGGCAGAGCCACAAGATGACATTACCGTCATAGCTTACTGAAGCACACAGCACTATGGAGGCAAGTGGATTTATTAAATAAAAGTGGGGTTCTGTCAATCAAGATAAAGGGAGATAGGAAACATACAATATCAACCAAAACTACTTGTTATGTACATATACTTTGTTACTTTGATGCAATTCAGATAGTTAAAAATACCTTTCTAAGGGATACATTCTCAGCCTCTTGGATAATAATGAGAGTATTTATAAAGTATTACTCAAATGTTAATGAAACACTTTGACTACATACTCATTTACTTCTTACAAGAACTGTGTCATGTAGCTAAAATCAGTGGAGCTAACATTAGAACTAAGAAATTTTGACATCTAATCCACAGCTCTTTCTGAAGCAGCACTCCATTTACAAATGGAAATTCTTATCTCTTTCTGGGAGACGTAAGTTTATCATCTGTGGTGAACATGTGCTCTTTTTTGGCTACCCAGTATATATTTTCCTTTCTTTTAGTTGACACTAATCTGATGGGACCAGGCGTCTGCCACTCTCAGCCTAAGTGCTTCAACTAGAGTTGCATCTTTCCCTGATTTTGGAGATGGACATGTGACTCACACTGGCCAATCAAAAATGGGCCCTGGTATGGACCCAGTATGGCCCCCAATATGAGGGTCAGGTCCAGAACTTTCATTTTGTAGGGAAAAATACAAGAAACTGCACTGTGGACAGCCATCTTGCTAACCATAGGGAGTCTAGGAAAGAAGCCAATAGAGCTGATATATCAGACACTTGAATCTGAGGGCATCATTTGAGTCCTTGAATTCAGTCAAGCCTGAAGCCAAATTTACTTACAGACTTTTCACAAATCTCTCCCTTTTTTTTTTAATCTCTCCCTTTTAAAAAAAAAAAAGTTGTATTTTTTTTGTCAGCTACTTGTGAAATAGTCAATTTTACCTCATATGGATAAACACTTATTTAAACAAGAAAAGTTAAATACTAGAGAAGAGCTATATCATTTCTAGTTACTTCTGGTTTTAGAACTTTGAGCCAGAAGTTTGAGTAGACCCTTAGCTAGTCTAGCCTCAGGTACAGGATCTGAAAATACCCAGCTCAGTATTTTGTGCCCTTCCTTACTCAAGAAATCTGAATGATAGGAGACCAGCACCTGTAGAAGCTCACTGAAGGACTTGTTGAATATCGAATGAGTCTGGGGGTAGTGTGGAGTTTCATAAACTACAAGTATGTGTTCATACTTCATCCCTGAAATAAACAGCTTGTGACTTAATATTCAATAAGATAAACTCTTTTTTCTGTTGCTTTGTAATTACTTGAAATATATAGAGAACACCAAAATTTAATTATTGTGTGTGTGTGTGTGTGTGTGTGTATGTGTATGTTAGGAGGGGACCAGTTAAAGATATCTCTTTGGCAGGGGGTAGAATTTTAAAATGCAGCTCATGTGTTATATTTGCCTTATTTACATTTCTCCTTCATTAAAACCTGGAGCTGGACTATTAAAGATGATTACCAGGTCATGGCCAAGGGCTGTGAATGATTGTCACTGAGTTTATTTCATTTCTTTAGTACATATATATAGCAATTTATCCATCAAAAATTAGTTGTATTTTTTCTGAATCCATGCTACTTGAGTGTTTATAGCTATTGCTGGAACTTGAGAAATGTAAGTTTCTGTTCATTCTAAAAAAATAAGGTATTTTAATGGTTTAGCTTGCATTGATTCCCTACCTGTAAACCCTGGAAAAGGTAGGTCCTTTAGTTTCTGTCTCCACAGGAGCAGCTGGAAAGTATGAAGAGAGGATAGGGATGGGATCACGTGTGAAGAACACTCTTTAATAGTGTACAGAAGCAGAAAATCCTCCCACTCATTTGCTTCTTGGTTAACGTACTTTCATGCAGATCGTAAGCTCCTTGAGGCCAAAAACCTTGTCTATCTAGTTTATCAGTACTTAAGAGCCTAATCCATGGTAAACACTGAATAAATATTTTCTAAATGATAACTGGAAGGATAGGTGAATAAAAACTCTTAAGAAATTAAGCAAATAATGCTCTAAGTTTCATCATGAATCTCAGGCTTTGACCACCCTTTAGCCTAATTCAATCTTATTAACCATTAGTTCTTACCAGCACAGGCACAGCTATTTTATTTATCTTTGTATTAGTTTATTTATTCAACAAGTGCTTACAACTTGTTAGCCAGGAATAGTCAACAGAGAATGGTAACAGCCCCCAGGTAGGGCATGTGAAAATGTATGGGGGCATTTTTTTTGTTGTTACAATGACTGCCTCTATTGGCATTTGGGGGACAAAGCATGCTAAATATCCTATAATCTGTTCTACTACTAATGGAAATGAGGTTTATTTCTAGTTATTATGAACATTCTGTACTTGTCTCCTGGTAAAATTCCTTTCTTGGGGTATTATGTACAAGAGGTTCTCTAGGACAATCAATGGCTTTCAAACTCTTTGAATCATGGGCAAGAGTAACTAATACATTTTATGTCACAACCCTGAAACATACACGTGTGTGTATAACTGAAACAAAAATTTACATGACAGTACTATCGTTTACTGTGTGTTATGCACTCTGATCTCCTTTATTAACAAATAATGCTGCTTGCAACCCACTACGTTGACTTTCAAAAGCTATTCATTGGTCAAAACTCAGTTGAACAAGTATGCCAGTAGTGGAAGTGTTACGCTTAAGAGTAGGCTCATATTTAACTTTTCTAGGAAATGCTAAGCTATTTTCAATGTCATTATTCTAACTTAACCTGCTGAGAATGCAGAGGAGATTCTGTTGCTCTACAACCTTGCTGTTAGTCTTTTCTATACCACATGTGCATCATACTCTATGCAATTTTGTATCCTTTTTCACTTAACATTAATATGAACAATTTCCCGTATCAATAGTTGGTCTTAAAACCTGAGATTTTGAATTAAGCATAATATTGGGTTGGCCAAAAAGTTCGTTCGGGTTTTTCTGTAAGATGTTATGAAAACCCGAATGAACTTCTTGGCCAATCCAATATTTCACTTTAAGGATATATTATCATATATTTGACTTTTCCTCTGCAAGCTATGCTTTGAAAGCTTTCGATAACCCAGTAATGAAACCATTGACTATACTCTGACTTATCAGTCTCCCATTGCATCTTAGGACAGATGCCAAGTCTCAGGATTACTGAGTCAGTGGGTATGACCATGTTTATGGCTTTTGATATGTATGTTCAAATTGTACTCCAAAAATTTTGTATGTATTTATTTTTAGATGAATCCAGCTTTTCTTAATTTTGACTGGGTTAAGTTTAGCTGAACATATAACATTAGACAGTAGAGTCCTGTTTATGAAACATTACTCTTAAATAGATTTGGAAGTATGTTTTCCATTCTCCATATTTAGAACTGTAACTGTAAACAGAAGTAGGGAAAGAATTTCCAGCCTTAACACTGTATTAATTCATTTCACTTTAATAGTTGTTTGCCTCACTGTGGAATAAAAATAACACTGTACTAGCCACCAAAAGACCTGACTTTTAATTTTGCCTCTCATCAACCATGTGACCTTCAGCAAATCATTTAACCTGAATCTCTGAATCTCCATCCATAGAATAGTGATGTTTGGCTCTGCTCTGCCCATCTCCGAGTGCACATAAGAATTAAATGATCCAGGAGAGGGGAAACCATCAATACTGAAACTGATCAAATGAAACAAATGAAACATAAGAAATACATTTGGAAATACTTTGAATCTATCCAGTAGATTTACCATGAGGACATTGGTCTTGAATAAGTAAACAGATTTTCCATAGCTTTTACCAGTGGGATAAAGCTAGGTTTCACACCTAATATACAATGTCTTTATTATTTACTTTTTATTAAAAAGATAATGTTAAGGAAAGAAGAAGTAAGCTTCCCATAATTAAAACAAATCAGTGCCTGGACCACAGCAACTTGCAATCCTGATTTAATTGGTCTAGGATGGGGGCTGGGCTTTAGTATATTTTTAAAGCTTCTTAGATGATTTCAGTGTGCCACTGGGAATGAGACCTGGTAGCCACTAGCCACATGTGGCTATATAAACTTAAATATTTAAGCTAATTAAAATTAAATAGTATTGAAAAGGCAGTTGCCCAGCTGCAGTAGGCACATATGAAGTACTTAGTTGTCACATGTGGCTGGATTGATGGCTACCCTTATTAGACAGCACAGAAGAACTTTTCTATCACTACAGAAAATTCTGTTGGACAGCACTGTTTTTTTTTGGTTATCACCATTATTTTTTTTTAAGTGCAGTAAAAATTTTTTTTATTAATTAATTTTTGGCTTCATTGGGTCTTTGTTGCTATGCACGGGCTTTCTCTAGCTGCGGCAAATGGGGGCTAGTCTTTACTGCGGTGCACAGACTTCTCATTGCAGTGGCTTCTCTTGTTGCAGAGCACGGGCCCTAGGTGGGCGGGCTTCAGTAGTTGTGGCACACGGGCTCAGTAGTTGTGGCTCACGGGCTCAGTAGTTGTGGCTCATGGGCTTAGTTGCTCCGCGGCATGTGGGATCTTCCCGGACCCCTGCATTGGCAGGCGGATTCTTAACCACTGCGCCACCAGGGAAGTCCCTAAGTGCAGTAAAATTTACATACAGTGAAATACACAGGTCTTAATTGAACTATTAGGTGAGTTTTGACAAATGTACGTACCCACTTATCCAACAGCTCAATCAAGGTATAAAACGTTCACATCCCCCAGTGTTCCCCCCTGCCCCCTTCCAGTCCACCAGCACAACCCACAGGCAACCAGTCTTCTGATTATTGTCATAGATAAGTTTTGCCTTTCTTTATTTCATATAAGTTACTTATTTTCATTAAAGAACAAACCACTATTCATGATTATAAAAGACATTGCATTATTAGATTTTTTAGTGAACACAGTTGATTTAAATGTCTGATGTTGATGAAGAAAACTTTCTAAGAATTTCATAGTGTGGACAACACTGCTCTTGATGCCTATATAGTAGATGAAGAAAGAAAGCTTTTGATGACGGTAGTAAGTATTTTTTCCTATTTACTCATTTAATCGTCGGATATTTACTGTGGGCTTGCTGTACGCTAAGCAGTGGGCTAGATTCGTATTTGTCACGGACCTGTTCCTCACCTGATATTTGTTGCATCTGAATATTACCTGGTCTGATACTTGCTGTTTTCCTAAATAAATTTATCTTAAGAGTAAACTTTTTTATTCTTACAAAAAATGGAAAATCACTCTCATTTGCCTTAAATGCAAAGGAATGTTTTTAAAATATAAGGTGGAGATTTCTGGCAACAAAGCCTAATTATGAGGAACTTCAGTTTTACTACATAAAAAATGCTGGATAAAAGGTAACAGTCATTAAAGTATCAACACTTACCTGTCTGAACTCAAAATACAGACAACTCCCCAAATAACAGAAAAGACAGAGAAATCAAAGGTGGAGTGGTGAGCAGGTGGGGGGTCCTGGAGGCCCACTGAGATGTTTGTCCCAGTCGCAGCCAAGGAAGCTGGAGATGTGGTAGCCAGGTGGGGACACATGAGGGAAGGGGGAGCTGAAACCAACCCCCACCCCATCCCACAGCAAACAAACCACACACACACCCTGGAGACTCAGAGAGCTTCTCCGGCAAAAAGAGCCCAGATGCATGAAGTCTATGTCTGGGTGAACAGAAAATTTTGGCAAGTAACCACAACTAAATAGAAACTGTAGGCCCACTGTGATGCTTAATTTTATTTGTTAAATTGATTGGTCATGGGGTGCTCAGACATTTGGTTAAACATTATGCTAGGTGAGGATGTTTCTAGAGGAAATGAACATTTGAATAGATAGAGCAGATTGCTCTCCCTAATGTGGGTGGGCCTCACCCAATGGACTGAAGGCCTGTATAGAACAAGAAGGCTGAACAAGTGGGGACTTCTAACTATATATACATATTCATGTATATACATACATATACCTATACACGTGTATGTATGTGCCGACAGAGCGAGAGCAAGAGGGATGCTATTGCTTCTGTTTCTCTGGAGAACCCTGACTAATACACCCACACAGCACTGGTTGTATGGAAGCTTATGGAAACAGATGCACCTTCTCCCTGCTCTCTGGAAGATAAACTGAAACTGTGATCTAAGCTTAATCAAATGCCCCCACTGAGACCTGGTGGGATTGTTGAGAGAAGGAGGCAAAAGCCAAAGAGTCAATTAGCGATCTTGCAGTGACTGCAGCAGAATCGAGAATTGAGAGTCCAGTGGCACGAGGCTGAGTGACCAGGGGTGATGGAACCCAGCAGCCAAGCTTCCAGCATTCAGCGTTACAATGCCAATATCGAGGGCATCAGAAACATCAATTCTGGCGAGATCTGGGCCAATGCTTGTCTCCCTTGATCCCAACCTTTCTGGCAGCTCTACTTAAGTTTTCTGCAACTGGTTTCTGTTTTCTAGCAGGCTATGGGAACTCACTAAATATTGTAAGCAGGGAAATCACAGGATTAATGCTATGGGTTTGTGGCTCTGGGTTCATAGAATGTTGATTACTTCTTATGATATAAACCTTTCCCTTGACACACACACAATGGGATGCTTTTGGATTGTATTTTCCTCTGTGCTGTTTTAGATCTGGGCCAGCTCTCCGCTGTGAAGACTAGGTGCAACCCAAGGTGTGAATCAAGTGACATAATGAAAAGATCCCAGCTCTAAAATGTCCATCTTTCTCATCAACTGACCCCAGAAACTCCTCCCTACTTGAAAATTCCAACTGATAGTTTCCAGGTATAAGTGACCACTCCCAGAGACTTTAGTTCTGTCTGTCTTCCAGTTGCAATGCATAGTTACCAAAGGGTCTGTGGATGTAGAGTTCCACCCCAGCTCTACCACGGACTAGCTGTGTGACCTTAGGCAACTAAATTACACCTGGACCCTAAGTTTTCCTTCTCTGTAAAATGAGCATAACAATAGTACTTAATTCATAGAGGTATTATGAGGTTTAGGTGAGCTCACAGTGCCCTCACAAAAAAAAATGTTTAATAAGCAGTAGATATTATATTAATACCTTGGAAATCCAGAGGTATGTGAAGAGAGGTTCATGTTTCGGGGTTTGAAACAAATGCTGCGTGCTCAAGTCCAATTTGGGCCAGATTCATCTTAAGAAACTCATAGGCACTTTTATATTTATAAGTTCAGTCTCACATTTTCCAAAACATATTAACATATACCCACACCCTACATTAAATATCCATTTTTTTGCTGTAAAGTGTTGAAAAAAATCTTATGATTGCTTTTTAAAAAAATTTTTTTAGCATTAACTTATTGAACTTACATTGCTTAGAAACCACTGTACTTACATCGAAATTTTTTGAAGTACTAGCCAAATCTACAGTTATTTTCCAAGGTAATGCCATTTTTATAAATATAAAATTTTTTGGTTAGGTTTTGTATAGGCAGGGGCAGTTTCTTCCAACATTATATTATGAAAAATTAACACACATAAATCCTGATAAAAGAGATAAATTTACACCTTTATGCCCTACCCCTGGGTTTAACAGTTGTTTATATTTTGCTATATTTGTACTCTGATACACAAATATATATATACATGTATATGTGTATATATGTGTGTGTGTGTGTGTGTGTATATATATATATATATATATATATATAAAATCAGAATCATATATATATACCCCATTTTTGGATGAAAAATTTGAAAGTAAGTTGCCAGGAAGCATAGCACTTCACCCTAAATACCTCAGCAGAAATCTCTTACATAAAATCATAATCCCTTTATCACACTTTAGAAAATTAACATAAATTCTCTAATATTCAGTTCATTTTCAAATATCTTTTGTAACTGACTTTTATGAACCAGTATCAATAGTTACAGGGTTGCATTTGGTATGTCTCTATTTCTCTTTTAATATAGAATTTTTTTTTTAGCTTCTCATGACATTGACTTTTGTAAGAATCCAGGCCCCTGGTCCTTTAGAATACTTCCATTCTGGATTTGTCTATTTCTTCATGGTGTTGTTTAACGTGTATCTCCATCTCCCAACTCCTTTATTTCTTATCAACGGGGAGTTAGGTCCTGATTCTTGATTGAGTTCAGTTTCAACATTTTTGGAAGAAGTTCATGGGAAGCAGGTCCATGTCAGGTTGCCTCAGCGTCAGAGTCCTAAGCTTGACCACTTAGTAAGTATAGATCTCTCACTGTAAAGTACACTTTCCTCTTTTGCAATTACCGAGTAATGCTCAGAGTAGATCTTGGCATGGTGAAAATATACTGTTAATCAATAACCTTTTACCTAATGGTTTTAGCATTTGTTGATGATCCTTGCCTGAATCGATTATTACGTTGGGGAATGCAAAAGTGTGATCTTCTATTATTATTCCCTCTACATTTATTAACTGGTATTATTTCTCTCTTTCTTTTTTTTAACCTAACAATAGATCAATACATTTAACAATTTAAAGCCATTGAATTTAATAATAAATGAAACTGACATAATGTGATATACTTGTACATTTTGTATTTTTTCTTTTGATGGGTAAAGCCAACAAATTTTCTCACACGTTTAGCTCTTGAAAAATTCATAGCCTCTGTGGCACTGTGGTGCCTAGTGGATAAAATAGCTGTGGTAGGAACTATATCTAACGACACGGTCAGCATTAAACAGTTGTACTGTGTTGTTCAGCACTGTGAGTGAGCACATCAGCAGGTGAGGAAAAAATTCTGTGCTTAGGAAAACTAGTCTGCCCGACATCCCAGGACCTAAGAGGTCTGTGTGGGAGCCTCTGGGGGGTGAGATGGGCTGGGGCACAGGAAGACCACAGACTAATGTGTCCCTTTGTCCTTTGACCAACTATGATTTAAATCAAATCAACAAGCACTTTATGAGTCTATTTTGGGTTAAAGACTTTGCTAGTATTCCTCTTTGCTATTTCCTTCTGTAAACTTTAAGGACCAAACTATTCCCTTATTTCTTTCTTCATTTAGTCACATATGAAAGCTGACTGCACACCCGCTGTGCACAGGCCTAGAGAAGGTTCTTCTTCCCCTTCCAGAGGAGAACGACACCTAAACCTTCATGGCTGCATAGAAAACTCACTCACATCAACACTGGCATTCAGGAGAGCCTTCTGTTCTTGGGTCATCATTCTTCCCAGTCTCTCTCAAATACTGTTTATCTCCTTAATTGCTTTCTCATGCTAATTTGAGTGGTATTTTGGTTGTCATTTGCTTTCCTGAGCTGCTCTTAACCACCTCCAGTAATGAGGATTATTTTCAGAGCTTTATTTTAAACTACTTCTAGCGCATTAAAATTGTTTTAAATTCAGAGTTCATGGTCTCTTTTGAAAGGATTACTTCAGTAAAGGTTTTCCTTTTTTGCTCAATTGCTTTTCAGTAGAATGTTTGGCTCTACAGTGGTTAGAACATGACGTAGGTCCAAAACGTGACCCTGCACGTATGTGAGTTTGGGCTACATCTCTCTTTATTTGTAGTTTCTTTGTGAATTGGAAATAAAAATATTTAGTCCACAGAACTGTTGAAAAGACTATATGAGATAACATATGTCTCACTGAGCCCAGAGCTCAGTAAATGGTAGCTATGATGGCAATGTTATTAATGACAGTGTTTGGCCTCTAAAAATAATGTTGTATGTATTTATTTTTATTAACAAACTGTTAAGGTAAACTCTCAGGGGCTTCCCTTGCTTTGCTTGCTTCTGGTTTTACTTTGGTGCCACGTAGTCATCAAGTTCACAGCTCCTTTCAAAATCTTCAATGATTTTCAATAACTTATGGAAGAAACACCATCTTCCCAAGGCCGCTGTTCTAGGACCTCTGCCAGTCAAACCAGATTGCTTGCTCTTCTCCAAACTTACCTGACATGACTCCTCTGCCCCCTCATCAGACAGTCCCTTCTACCCTCAGGCTCTTCATCCCCTAGTTTCCATCTATTCCTGCCTCTTCACGTCAAACTTATGTTAGTTCTTTGATTCTCAGCTCCAAGTCAACTTAATGGAGGAACCTTACCTGATTCTCTCCACTGAAGATCATGGCTTCCTTCTTCACAGCCTTTGTAGTCCTTTCTCTGCAGTTATGTTTTAGAATGCTTGGCAATTTTACACTATATATTATAGTAATTTGTATAACCTGAGTTTCATTTGTTCTTTCTCCTGGACTCTTGTAGTAGCTTACATCTTCCAGGTATGCTTAGGAGTTCCGGGAAGTCACCAATAGGAACTCACACATATCTGGTCTGTTACCATGTAGCTTTGGCAGTGGCATTCCTCTTACTCTGCTTCAGTCCTGCCTAGATGTGTACCATGGAGTACACCACTGCCATTTCCTTTGCTACTTCCACCTGTTAGAGAAAATAGGTGCTGTGGTTCCTGCTTCCCCTATCCACCACCTCCCATTGTGGCCTTCCTAACTTTCCTCTGCCACTGCCAAAACATGGTGGGACGGCAAAAGGGAGGGGAATGCCTCTCTCTAGTTTCAGTTACACTTGAGCCTTCAGCACCTATGAAGTTTTAGCTCTTTTTTTCTTTATAGCTTTCCCAGCTTCCTTGTTCTAGGATTCAGTCCAAAGTTCTTGAAGGGTGGCCAAGAGCTAAATTGACCTGGCAAACACCATGCTGCCCTCCACGCTGCCCTTCCTTCTGACAGGTGAGACTGTTACTGATTAAGCTTTTGTGGGCCTGCTACTTCTCTCATTAGAATGTGCCGTTGTCCATCAAGACCCTAAGGGCCACTTAAAGAAAAAGGCCACCTCAGAGGGAGGGGCAAGATAGGGGTATGGGATTAAGAGATACAAACGACTATGTGTAAAAGGGATAAGCAACAAGGATATATTGTACAGCACAAGGAAATATAGCCATTGTTTTGTAATAACATTAAATGGAGTACCATCTATTAAAAAAAATGAATCCCTAAAAAAAAAAAGAGACAACCTCTTTACCACACCAGTTTGCCAAACTTTTCCAGACATGTCTGAACCCCAACTTTAGATTTCTTTAGGTTTCTTCTGAGATCTCCACTCTATATTTGTGTTGTATGATCATAACTGGATTGTAAGCTTCACTAGAACACAGTTCATGTCCATAATGCCTAGAACATAGTAAGTTCTCAGTAAGTGTTTATTGGATAAACAAATGAGTGAGTTAAAATAATAATAGCTAATATTTATTGAGTGCTAGACACTATTTCTAGTGTTTTATATTCATTAACTTGTTTAATTATCATTAAAACTCTGTTAGAGAACATTCTTCTTCCTATTATTCCAACAAGTGACCCAGTATTTTCCATTTGGTCCTGCAGATCCACTCTGCACCCTTCTCCACCTGTACTGTGCCCCAGGAGATTGACCCATGTGGACTACCTCAGTGGGGCTTCCTTTCCCTCTGGTTTGTGTGAGTTTGGCCATCGGGAGGTTCTAGAGAAGAGATCGGAGAGAGGGTTAATCTGCTGGTTCCTTCTTCGTGGTGTTGCCTTGGACAGGTTGAGACTGTCCTAAAAGTCATGGCTCAAGAGCTCTTATGCTGTCCCTTCCCTTTATTTTTTTCATCCTAGGGGTCATAATATCCCACTATTACTAGGACCAGAGTCCTTCTCTATCTGTGGTGGTTTCCCCTACATTTAGATCTCACCTGTGTAAAGAATTCATTTGTTAAACCCTTCTTTAATAATACTAAATTGAGTATATCATCCATATCTCTCTGAGTGTAAACTGAGAGAAACTGAGAAACTGAGTGTTAACCATGATACTAATAAGGCAACTGAGACCCACAGAGGTTAAGGGATTGCTCAAGATCACTCTCCTGAAAATGCTGACGTAGAGATTTGTATCTGAGCCCTTAGCTTTAAACTCCACAGTGTGCACACAAAAGAAATGCATTCAAATGCTGGGAGACAATGAGGCACAGCGGATAAGTGCATTGTTCTGGCAGTCATAAAGATCTGGTCTCCAACACTGACTCTAACCTAGTTAGAGAGTAACCTTGGGCAAGTTATTTTACTTCTTTAAGATTCAGTTCCTAAATCTGGGAAATGGGAATGTTACCTACCTTAGAATTATTATAAGGCTTATAGTAATGAGTTAATTTATGTGAAGTGCTAACATACTATATATCTAGCACCTAATGAAGATTCAATAAATATCATAAAAGCTATTGCTAAGAGGATTATTTGGAAATATGGAGAACATGGGGAAAGTTTCATACAATGTATCTTTACCAAGATGTTTATATTCTGGTGGAGTAGACAATAAACACATAAATAGTCATAAGAATAATAAAGGAATAGCAATAGAAAGAAAGTAATAGAATCCTGGGTGGTTGGTGCAGACATTGGAGCTAAAGAGAAGGAAAGGAACTCGTGGTTCAAAGTAGATGGGCCAGACCCTTTCCAGCATTTATTGTCTGTAGACTTTTATTGTTTGTAGGTATCACCCATGTAAGATGATACCTCACTGTAGTTTTGATTTTCATTTCTCTAATAATCAGTGGTGTTGAGCATCCTTTCATGTGTTTGTTGCCATCTGTATGTCTTCTTTGGAGAAATGTCTATTTAGGTCTTCCACCCATCTTTTGATGGGTTGTTTGTTTTTTTTGTTATTGCACTGTATGACCTGTTTGTATATTTTGGAGATTAATCCCTTGTCAGACGCTTTGTTTGAAAATATTTTCTCTCATTCTGTGGGTTGTCTTTTCATTTTGTTTATGGTTTCCTTTGCTGTGCAAAAGCTTTTGAGTTTAATTAGGTCCCATTTGTTTACTTTTGTTTTATTTTCATTACTCTAGGAGGTGGGTCAAAAAAGATCTTGCTGTGATTTGTATCTGAGAGTGTTCTGCCTATGTTTTCCTCTAAGAGTTTTGTAATATCTGGCCTTACATTTAGGTCTTTAATCCACTTTGAGTTTAATAAAGACCTACTGTATAGCACAGGGAATTCTACTCAGTACTCTGTAATGACCTATATGGGAAAAGAATCTAAAAAAGAGTGGATAGGGCTTCCCTGGTGGCACAGTGGTTGAGAGTCCGCCTGCCGATGCAGGGGACACGGGTTCGTGCCCCGGTCCCGGAAGATCCCACATGCTGCGGAGCGGCTGGGCCCGTGAGCCATGGCCGCTAAGCCTGCGCATCCAGAGCCTGTGCTCCACAACGGGAGAGACCACAACAGTGAGAGGCCCGCGTACCGCAAAAAAATAATAATAAAATAAAAAAAAAATTAAAAAAAATTAAAAAGAGTGGAGAGATGTATATGTATAACTGATTCACTTTGCTGTACAGCAGAAAGTAACGACATTGTAAATCAACTATACTCCAATAACAATTTAAAAAAAAAAGTAGATGGTGCAGGCTTTATTTTGTGTTTCTTCAGTTCTCTCTTGAACTTATTTTCTTGGCTTGGCACCAGCCATCCTGTTGAGTATACAGGCATCCCCCAGGCCATGTGGTCCGAGTGAACTAACAGAAATCAGCGGGCTTCATCACGAACATTCTTCCTGGCTGTTAATTCTTGTGATGATAACCATTGCTTTCAGTGGTGGCCAGCCTCGCTCTTCCAGGAGGATTAAATTGCTGGGAGCAGGGAAGGGAGAGTCAGTATGCTGGATTCAGAACATCCTTGCCTGTACTTGTAAAAACAAAGTCTATCTTTCCAGTGAGGATAATTATACAGTATATTTCCATGACAGCTTCACAACCTGAACCAAAATTGCTTAAAAAGGTGCAAGTAAGTGAAAAAATACATCATAACTACAGCTTTTGAAGCGAGATGAGCAAGTAAATAATGAATACCTTTTATGGGCACAAATATTCCAAGTGAACATCTAAACTATGGCAAGTTTTGCAAACGCATGACAAGCATTTACTTCCCACCCCCTATCAGAACTAGAGATGGTCTTGGAATCTCTAAACACAACACTGAAAGTTGCCATCATTCATTGGATTAGAGTTAGTACAAAAGATAAAGCTTGCCTGTTATTGTTGTTCTGTGGAGGGAAAGACCCTACCAATCCACATCGTACCACCACCTAAAGTTTACCACTGAGTTTAAAACCAAGTAGGCCTGGTGTCAGTTTTTTAGCTGAATTACTTAATGATATTGTCAATATTTTATTAGTAAGTAATTTTAGTTTGGAATGGAAATTTAGAATACTAGCTGCATTCTGAATCATGATTTTTTATTCTTATTTATTTTGCTTATGGGGACTATATCCGTTTAACAAACTACTCCAAAATTGAATGACTTAAAACAATCATCATTTTATTTGTTCATGGTTCTGTGGTCAGCAATTTGGGCTCAGCTCTGCTGGATGAGTCTCTGTTCCTGGTTATATTGGCTAGGCTTACTAATATTTGCCATCAGCTAGGGGCTGATGATCTCACTCACATGTCTGGCAGTTGGCCGGCTCTAAGCAGGGACAACTGGGTCATTTCCCACTTAGCATCCAGCAAGTTAAACCAGGCTCATTCTCATCATGGTGGTCACAGTGTTCCCCAGAGCAGCTAGAGGGGGCAAGTCCGAATGCATGAGTACTTTTCAAGTCTCACTTGTGTCATATTTGTTATTGTCCCGTTGGCCAAAGCAAGTCACATGGTGAAGCACAGAGTTAGTGGAAGAGGGAATTTACCAAAGGCATAGATATGGGAAGGGAATTCGTGTGGGGACTTTTGCAAATAATCTACCATGGGGCACAGTCTCAAAATGATAATGTGTAGTAGTAAAGCAACATTCTTATATTTACATACATAAATATAAGGCTTTTGAAAAGCCTTACAACAATACAGTGGTTCTACTTAAATATCACATGGAGACATTAAATATTGTTATTTAAATGAAATACTACACTGAATATTGTTCTTAATAGTATCACAACTGCTAACATTTATTTGATCTTCAATCACCCAATGATGAAGGTACTACTATTATTTTCATTTTGCACATGGAAGAAATTGAGACTCAGAGAAATTGGAGAACTTGCTTGATGTCACCATCACTAGGGGAATAACATTTGGGCAGCTCTAAGGATACGCTAATATAATGTATATAAGGGACTTAGTATGGACCTTCCACAGTGTTCATTGAGTATATGAACACTATATTAATATCATAATATTAATAGCAATAATTGAACATGAGAGGTTATTTTATTTTAAAAGTTAGACCATGTACAGCTATAAAACTAAGAACTCGCTAACATATTAAATTTCCCGTTATGGACGTCTCTATAATTGGTTCTGTATTTTGCTCTAACTGGAACTGATTGCAAATGCATTAGGAAGTCTAGTTTTCAGAGAAGTAATAAAACTTTGCTCACTACTAAACAATCAAAACTTTTAAAGCACCATCCATTAAGCTGTATCATTAAATCCAAAGCTATATTACCAAAACACTAAATGACTGGATAACCTCTACTTCTTATTTCTTCAATGATGACAAAGAATATCTTTATCAAATCTCTGTGGATGTCATTTATAATTTATTTTGATTTAAAGTAAAAGGGTCTATTTGCGGGAGGGAAGTTAAATTTCACATAGTGAATATATATCACTTCTGCATCAGCCATGTGTTGAGAAAAGAATAGAACCGGAAATCCTGTTTGAGAAAGGATATTTAAAAGGATATCTTAAGGAAATGAGAAACAAGTTTATGCTACACTTGATAACATTCTTCCATTTTCCTGAATAGAGTCTGAGAAAATATACAATGTCACAACTAGTCCTTGAATGATACTATTCAGATTTGTGTTCAATGGGAATGGCTCATTATTTCTTTGATTGCTCTGTTCTATTATAATTAACTTGAAATCAAAGAAAGAAAAAGGTATAGTATAAGGACTGGTGTTCTCTGGTTTAGTTCTTTAGAACTCTGTTAGGCAAGAATGGCAGAGAAGTGGAGAACAAACACCCTTGACAGGGAATCACATTGGCCTTTTCTTTTTGGTACCACCTTTGGCTTTATACCTAACTCCATCTCAACAGCCAGTTCCTTAGGTTAGTGTTAGAACATGGCACACACTACTTCTCTATTATTCCCATGTGCTTATCGAAATTGGATTCAGATTAAGATAAAAATATGGATAGAGATGATTCAAAATATTTCAGAGAATTAATTTTTTTAAATAAATTTATTATTTATTTATTTATTTTTGTCTGTATTGGGTCTTCGTTTCTGTGCGAGGGCTTTCTCTAGTTGTGGCGAGCGGGGGCCGCTCTTCATCGCGGTGCACGGGCCTCTCACTGTCGCGGCTTCTCTTGTTGCGGAGCACAGGCTCCAGACGCGCAGGCTCGGTAGTTGTGGCTCACAGGCCCGCTTGCTCCGCGGCATGTGGGATCTTCCCAGACCAGGGCTCCAACCCGTGTCCCCTGCATTGGCAGGCAGATTCTAAACCACTGCGCCACCAGGGAAGCCCTCAGAGAAGAATGAATTTGATTATTAATTTTAGCATCAGTTTATACAAGTGGATCTCAACAGTGGGCAATTTTCATCTGACAATTCTGGAGATACTTCTGGTTGTTAAATTTTGGGGTGAGGGGATGCTACCAGAATCTAATGGGTAGAGGGCAGAGATGTTGCTAAACACTCTATAATGCACAGGACAGTCCCCCACAACAAAGAATTGTCCATCCCCAAATGTCAGTAGTTCTGAGGTTGATAAAATGCTGATTTATATAATATGAATGTTGCATTATTTATAATTTCTTAAAATAGATATATAGCCTTTGGGTAGATGGCTATCAGGGATAATTTAGAAGGGATTTTGTGTGTGTGTGTGTGTGTGTGCATGTGCACATGCAGAGGATTAAATTCTTTCTAAAATCTGATGAACTGTAAGATACCATGCTTCCCATTTATTTTACTTTCTTGGAAGCTGCCATACAGAAGAAGCCTAAGGAATTAGTGAAAACCAGAAAGCATGAAGGCGAATGCTTTATAGAGCACATCTTAGGATGGGGCATTGCATCAGTGAAGGGCTGCTGCTGCCGATGTCCATACCATGTATAAGTCGAGTAAAACTTGAGGGTAAGGAAAGGGCAAAGGGAAGGAGGACTTTCCAGGTCTTTCTGGATACTGTTTATTTGTAGAGCTTAGTTATTTTATTCGTGATATAAATTTAAAAGCTGGGAGTTTAATGATTTTTTAAAAAATTAACCACAGTCTGTCATCTTAATTGAGGTGATGGTTTCATGGGTGTTTAACATCTGAGAAAAGTCATCAGATTTACAATTTATATATGTGCAGTTCATCATGTCTAAACTGGTCCTCAATCATATTGTAAAATCACACATACATTAACACACTCTCCCTATAAAAAGCTCAAACAATGCACATCTTATAACACATGACAGTTTTCCTTCACCCCTCACTCCTACTTCTCTCTCCCAGGGTAACAACTCTTAATTGTTTGATCTAAATTTAAGTACATATACAAGTATTTTACACATATCGTTTAAAAATGATCATATAAATAAAAGCACAACATTTTTTGCTTGCTTTTTTCTCATCACATCTTGGAGATCTTCCTACAGATCTATCTCTTTCTCTTTTGATGGTTACATAGCGTTTCATAATGTGACTGTATCATCAATTATTTAATCATTTATTTATTTAGGTTACATTTTTCTCTTTCACAAACAGTAAAACAGACAAATAAACATGAATCATTTCTACAAGCTTAATTTTTTAGAAGTGGGGTTGTTGAGTAAAAGCAAACGTATACTTAAACTTTGTATGTCTACTGCTAAATTGCTTGCTACAAAAGACTTTAATAACTTAGGCTCTCATCAGTATTTGGGAGAACCCATTTATCACAATTTGACAAGTCTCTTAAATTTTCCCAATTTGATAGGCAAACAGGACTGTTACTGGCAAAGATGTACATCTTTACTTCTGTCATTTTGAATTGGAATTTTGGTATTTTTATGTACTTTTAAAAGCTCTTTGCATATAATGGATATTAACTCTCTTTTATATATTTATAAGACTATCTATGATTAAACAGAGAATAACCATAAGACCTAGCAATTCCACTTCTGGGTATATACCCAAAAGAACTGAAAGCAGAGACTCGAACAGCTGTTTGTACATCAATGTTCTTTGCAGTCTTTTTGTTTTTTAATTGGATAATTTGTCTTTCTTTTTTAACACCTTTATTAGAGTATAATTGCTTTACACTGGTGTGTTAGTTTCTGCTGTATAACAGAGTGAATCAGATATACATATACATTTATCCCCATTTGTCCTCCCTCTTGCATCTCCCTCCCACCCTCCCTATCCCACCCCTCTAGGTGGTCACAAATCACCGAGCTGGTCTCCCTGTGCTATCTGGCTGCTTCCCACTAGTTATCTATTTTACATTTGGTAGTGTATATATGTGCATGCCACTCTCTCACTTCATCCCAGCTTACCCTTCCCCCTCCCAGTGTCCTCAAGTCCATTCTCTACATCTGCATATTTATTCCTGTCCTGCCCCTAGGTTCTGCAGAACCTTTTTTTATTCCCCCATATATATGTGTTTGCATACAGTATTTGTTTTTCTTTTTCTGACTTACTTCACTCTGTATGACAGTCTCTGGGTCCATCCACCTCACTGCAAATAACTCAATTTCTTTTCTTTATATGGCTGAGTAATATTCCATTATATATATGTGCCACATCTTCTTTATCCATTCATCTGTCGATGGACACTTAGGTTGCTTCCATGTCCTGGCTATTGTAAATAGTGCTGCAATGAACATTGTGGTGCATGACTCTTTTTGAACTATGGTTTTCTCAGGGTATTTGCCCAGTAGTGGGATTGCAGGTCATATGACAGTTCTATTTTTAGTTTTTTAAGGAACCTCCATACTGTTCTCCATAGTGGCTGTATCAATTTACATTCCCACCAACAGTGTAGGAGGGTTCCCTTTTCTCCACACCCTCTCCAGCATTTATTATTTGTAGATTTTTTGATGATGGCCATTCTGACCAGTGTGAGGTGATATCTTATTGTAGTTTTGATTTGCATTTCTCTAATGATTAGTGATGTTGAGCATCCTTTCATGTGTTTGTTGTATATCTTCTTTGGAGAAATGTCTATTTAGTTCTTCTGCCCATTTTTGGATTGCATTGTTTGTTTGTTTTTTTGATATTGAGCTGCATGAGCTGCTTGTACATTTTGGAGATTAATCCTTTGTCAGTTGCTTCCTTTGCAAATATTTTCTCCCATTCTGAGGGTTGTCTTTTCATCTTGTTTATAGTTTCCTTTGCTGTGCAAAAGCTTTTAAGTTTCATTAGGTCCTATTTGTTTATTTTTGTGTTTATTTCCAATTCTCAAGGAGGTGGGTCAAAAAGGATCTTGCTGTTATTTATTTTGTAGAGTGTTCTGCCTATGTTTTCCTCTAAGAGTTTTATAGTGTCTGGCCTTACATTTAGGTCTTTAATCCATTTTGAGTTTATTTTTGTGTATGGTGTTAGGGAGTGTTCTAACTTCAATCCTTTACATGTAGCTGTCCAGTTTTCCCAGCACCACTTGTTGAACAGGCTGTCTTTTCTCCATTGTATACTCTTGCCTCCTTTATCAAAGATAAGGTGACCATATGTGTGTAGGTTTATCTCTGGGCTTTTTATCCTGTTTCATTGGAACTATATTTCTGGTTTTGTACCACTACCATACTGTCTTGATTACTGTAGCTTTGTAATATAGTCTGAAGTCCAGGAGACTGATTCCTCCAGCTCCATTTTTTTTTTTTTTAACATCTTTATTGGAGTATAATTGCTTTACAATGGTATGTTAGTTTCAGCTTCACAACAAAATGAATCAGTTATATATATACATATATTCCCATATCTCTTCCCGCTTGCGTCTCCCTCCCTCCCACCCTCCCTATCCCACCCCTCCAGGCGGTCACAAAGCACCGAGCTGATCTCCCTGTGCTATGCGGCTGCTTCCCACTAGCTATCTACCTTACGTTTGGTAGTGTATATATGTCCATGCCTCTTTATCGCTTTGTCACCGTTTACACTTCTCCCTCCTCATAGCCTCAAGTCCATTCTCTAGTAAGTCTGTGTCTTTATTCCTGTTTCACCCCTAGGTTTTTCATGACATTTTTTTTTTAAATTCCATATATATGTGTTAGCATACGGTATTTGTCTCTCTCTTTCTGACTTACTTCACTCTGTATGACAGACTCTAGGTCTATCCACCTCATTACAAATAGCTCAATTTCGTCTCTTTTTATGGCTGAGTAATATTCCATTGTATATATGTGCCACATCTTCTTTATCCATTCATCCAATGATGGACACTTAGGTTGTTTCCATCTCTGGGCTATTGTAAATAGAGCTGCAATGAACATTTTGGTACATGACTCTTTTTGAATTATGGTTTTCTCAGGGTATATGCCCAGTAGTGGGATTGCTGGGTCATATGGTAGTTCTATTTGTAGCTTTTTAAGGAACCTCCATACTGTTCTCCACAGTGGCTGTATCAATTTACATTCCCACCAACAGTGTAAGAGGGTTCCCTTTTCTCCACACCCTCTCCAGCATTTATTGTTTCTAGATTTTTTGATGATAGCCATTCTGACTGGTGTGAGATGATATCTCATTGTAGTTTTGATTTGCATTTCTCTCATGATTAGTGATGTTGAGCATTCTCTCATGTGTTTGTTGGCACTCTGTATATCTTCTTTGGAGAAATGTCTATTTAGGTCTTCTGCCCATTTTTGGATTGGGTTGTTTGTTTTTTTGTTATTAAGCTGCATGAGCTGCTTATAAATTTTGGAGATCAATCCTTTGTCAGTTGCTTCATTTGCAAATATTTTCTCCCATTCTGAGGGTTGTCTTTTGGTCTTCTTTATGGTTTCCTTTGCTGCGCAAAAGCTTTTAAGTTTCATTAGGTCCCATTTGTTTACTCTTGTTTTTATTTCCATTACTCTAGGAGGTGGGTCAGAAAGAATCTTGCTGTGATTTATGTCATAGAGTGTTCTGCCTATGTTTTCCTCTAAGAGTTTGATAGTTTCTGGCCTTACATTTAGGTCTTTAATCCATTTTGAGCTTATTTTTGTGTATGGTGTTAGGGAGTGATCTAACTTCATACTTTTACATGTAGCTGTCCAGTTTTCCCAGCACCACTTATTGAATAGGCTGTCCTTTCTCCACGGTACATTTCTGCCTCCTTTGTCAAAGATAAGGTGACCATATGTGCGTGGGTTTATCTCTGGGCTTTCTATCCTGTTCCATTGATCTATCTTTCTGTTTTTGTGCCAGTACCATACCGTTTTGATAACTGTAGCTTTGTAGTATAGTCTGAAGTCTGGGAGCCTGATTCCTCCAGTTCCTTCTTTCGTTCTCAAGATTGCTTTGGCTATTCGGGGTCTTTTGTGTTTCCATACAAATTGCAAAATTTTTTGTTCTAGTTCTGTGAAAAATGCCAGTGGTAGTTTGATAGGGATTGCATTGAATCTATAGATTGCTTTCGGTAGTAGAGTCATTTTCACAATGTTGATTCTTCCAATCCAAGAACATGGTATATCTCTCCATCTATTTGTATCATCTTTAATTTCTTTCATCAGTGTCTTATAATTTTCTGCATACAGATCTTTTGTCTCCTTAGGTAGGTTTATTCCGAGATATTTTATTCTTTTTGTTGCAATGGTAAATGGGAGTGTTTTCTTGATTTCACTTTCAGATTTTTCATCATTAGTATATAGGAATGCCAGAGATTTCTGTGCATTAATTTTGTATCCTGCCACTTTACCAAATTCATTGATTAGCTCTAGTAGTTTTCTGGTAGCATCTTTAGGGTTCTCTATGTATAGGATCATGTCATCTGCAAACAGTGACAGCTTTACTTCTTCTTTTCCGATTTGGATTCCTTTTATTTCCTTTTCTTCTCTGATTGCTGTGGCTAAAACTTCCAAAACTATGTTGAATAAGAGTGGTGAGAGTGGGCAACCTTGTCTTGTTCCTGATCTTAGTGGAAATGCTTTCAGTTTTTCGCCATTGAGGATGATGTTTGCTGTGGGCTTGTCATATATGGCCTTTATTATGTTGAGGAAAGTTCCCTCTATGCCTACTTTCTGCAGGGTTTTTATCATAAATGGGTGTTGAATTTTGTCAAAAGCTTTCTCTGCATCTATTGAGATGATCATATGGTTTTTCTCCTTCAGTTTGTTAATATGGTTTATCACATTGATAGATTTGCGTATATTGAAGAATCCTTGCATTCCTGGAATAAACCCCACTTGATCATGGTGTATGATCCTTTTAATGTGCTGTTGGATTCTATTTGCTAGTATTTTGTTGAGGATTTTTGCATCTATGTTCATCAGTGATATTGGCCTGTAGTTTTCTTTCTTTGTGACATCCTTGTCTGGTTTTGGTATCAAGGTGATGGTGGCCTCGTAGAAGGAGTTTGGGAGTGTTCCTCCCTCTGCTATATTTTGGAAGAGTTTGAGAAGGATAGGTGTTAGCTCTTCTCTAAATGTTTGATAGAATTCGCCTGTGAAGCCATCTGGTCCTGGGCTTTTCTTTGTTGGAAGATTTTTAATCACAGTTTCAATTTTAGTGCTTGTGATTGGTCTGTTTATATTTTCTATCTCTTCCTGATTCAGTCTCGGCAGGTTGTGCATTTCTAAGAATTTGTCCATTTCTTCCAGGTTGTCCATTTTATTGGTATATAGTTGCTTGTAGTAATCGCTCATGATCTTTTGTATTTCTGCAGTGTCAGTTGTTACTTCTCCTTTTTCATTTCTAATTCTATTGATTTGAGTCTTCTCCCTTTTTTTCTTGATGACCCAGGCTAATGGTTTATCAATTTTGTTTATCTTCTCAAAGAACCAGCTTTTATGTTTATTGATCTTTGCTATTGTTTTCTTCATTTCTTTTTGATTTATTTCTAATCCGATCTTTATGATTTCTTTCCTTCTGCTAATTTTGGGGGGGTTTTGTTCTCCTTTCTCTAATTGCTTTAGGTGAAAGGTTAGGTTGTTTATTTGAGATGTTTGTTTTTTCTTGAGGTAGGATTGTATTGCTCTAAACTTCCCTCTTATAACTACTTTTGCTGCATCCCATAGGTTTTGGGTCATCATGTTTTCACTGTCATTTGATTCTAGGTATTTTTTTATTTCCTCTTTGATTTCTTCAGTGATCTCTTGGTTATTTAGTAGTGTATTGTTTAGCCTCCATGTATTTTTTTTAACAGATATTTTCCTGTAACTGATATCTAGTCTCATAGCATTGTTGTCGGAAAAGATACTTGATATGATTTCAATTTTCTTAAATTTACCAAGGCTTGATTTGTGACCCAGGATGTGATCTATGCTGGGGAATGTTCTGTGCGCACTTGAGAAGAAAGTGTAATCTGCTGGTTTTGGATGGAATGTCCTATAAATATCAATTAAATCCATCTTGTTTGATGTATCCATTAAAGCTTGTGTTTCCTTATTTATATTCATTTTGGATGATGTGTCCATTGGTGAAAGTGGCGTGTTAAAGTCCCCTACTATTATTGTGTTTTGTCGATTTCCCCTTTTATAGTTATTAGCATTTAACTTATGTATTGCAGTGCTCCTGTGTTGGGTGCATAAATATTTACAATTGTTACATCTTTTTCTTGGATTGATCCCTTGATCATTATGTAGTGTCCTCCTTTGTCTCTTGTAATAGTCTTTATTTTAACGTCTATTTTGTCTGATATGAGAATTGCTACTCCCTCTTTCTTTTGATTTCCATTTGTATGGAATATCTTTGTCCATCTCCTCACTTTCAGTCTGTATGTGCATCTAGGTCTGAAGTGGGTCTCTTGTAGACAGTATATATATGGGTCTTGTTTTTGTCCATTCATCCAGTACGTGTCTTTTGGTTTGAGCATTTAATCCATTTACAATTAAGGTAGTTATCAGTATGTATGTTCCTATTACCATTTTCTTAATTGTTTTGGGTTTGTTATTATAGGTCTTTTCTTTCTCTTGTCTTTCCTGCCTAGAGAAGTTCCTTTCATATTTGTTGTAAAGCTGGTTTGGTGGTGCTGAATTCTCTTAGCTTTTGCTTGTCTGTAAAGGTTTTAATTTCTCTGTTGAATCTGAAAGAGATTCTTGCTGGGTAGAGTAATCTTGGTTGTAGGTTTTTCCCTTTCATCACTTTAAATATGTCCTGCCACTCCCTTCTGGCTTGCAGAGTTTCTGCTGAAAGATCAGCTGTTAACCTTATGGGGATTCCCTTGTGTGTTATTTGTTGCTTTTCCCTTGCTGCTTTTAATATTTTTCCTTTGTATTTAATTTTTGACAGTTTGATTAATATGTGTCTTGGCATATTTCCCTTTGGATTTATCCTGTATGGGACTCTCTGCGCTTCCTGGACTTGACTATTTCCTTTCCCTTATTAGGGGAGTTTTTAACTATAATCTCTTCAAATATTTTCTCAGTCCCTTTTTTTTTTTCCTCTTCTTCTTTTGGGACCTCTATAATGCAAATGTTTGTGCATTTAATGTTGTCTCAGAGGTCTCTGAGACTGTCCTCAATTCTTTTCATTCTTTTTTGTTTATTCTGCTCTGTGGTAGTTATTTCCACTATTTATCTTCCAGGTCACTTATCCGTTCTTCTGCCTCAGTTATTCTGCTATTGATTCCTTCTAGAGAATTTTTAATTTCTTTTATTGTGTTGTTCATCATTGTTTGTTTGCTCTTTAGTTCTTCTACATCTGTGTTAAACGTTTCTTGTATATTCTTCATTCTGTTTCCAAGATTTTGCATCATCTTTACCATCGTTACTCTGAATTCGTTTTCAGGTAGATTGCTTATTCTCTCTTCATTTGTTTGTTTTGGTGGGGTTTTACCTTGCTCCTTCATCTGCTGTGTATTTCTCTGTCTTTTCATTTTGCTTAACTTACTGTGTTTGTGGTCTCCTTTTCCAGGCTTCAGGTTCGTAGTTCCCTTTGTTTTTGGTGTCTGCCCCCAGTGGTTAAGGTTGGTTCAGTGGGTTGTGTAGGCTTCCTGGTGGAGGAGACTGGTGTCTGTGTTCTGGTGGATGAGACTGGATCTTGTCTTTCTGGTGGGCAGGACTGCATCTGGTGGTGTGTTTGGGGTGTCTGTGAACTTACTATGATTTTAGGCAGCCTCTCTGCTAATGGGTGTGGTTGTGTTCCTCTCTTGCTAGTTGTTTGGCATGAGGGTGTCCAGCACTGTAGCTTGCTCGTTGTTAAGTGTAGCTGGGTCTTATCATTGAGATGGAGATATCTGGGAGAGCTTTTGCTGTTTGAGATTACGTAGGGTCAGGAGGTCTCTGGTGGACCAATGTCCTCAACTTGGCTCTGCCACTCCATTCAGAAGAAAAGGGAGAAAAAAGAAAGAAAGAATATAAAATAATTAAAATTAGAAATTTAAAAAATATTATAAACAAGAAGTAATAAATAAAATAGGAAGAAGAGAACAACCAAACCAAAGAACAAATCCACAAAAGATAACAAGTGCTAAAAACTATACACACACATACACACACACACACACACACACACACACACACACACACACACACACACAAACAAAAAAGGTCAGACAGAACCCTAGGACAAATGGTAAAAGAAAACCTATACAGACAAAATCACACAAAGAAGCATACACACTCACAAGAAGAGAAAAAGGAAAAAAAAATATATAAAATGAAGAGAGCAACCAAATCAATAAACAAATCTACCAATGATAATAAGCTCTAAATACTAAACTAAAATAAACATAAAACCAGAAACAAATTAGATGCAGAAAGCAAACCCCAAGTCTACAGTTGCTCCCAAAGTCCACTGCCTCAATTTGGGATGATTCGTTGTCTATTCATGTATTCCACAGATGCAGGGCACATCAAGGTGATTGTGGAGATTTAATCCACTGCTCCTGAGGCTGCTGGGAGAGATTTCCCTTTCTCTTCTTTGTTTGCACAGCTCCTGGGGCTCAGCTTTGGATTTGGCCCTGCCTCTGTGTGTAGGTCACCTGAGTGCGTCTGTTCCCCGCCCAGACAGGACGGGGTTAAAGGAGCAGCTGATTTGGGGGCTCTGGCTCACTCAGACTGGGAGGAGGGAGGGGCACGGAGTGCGGGGCGAGCCTGCGGCGTCAGAGGCCAGCGTGATGTTGCACCAGCCTGAGGCGCACCATGTGTTCTACCAGGGAAGTTGTCCCTGGATCACGGGACCCTGGCAGTGGCGGGCTGCACAGGCTCCCAGGAGGGGAGGCGTGGATTGACTTGTGATTGCACCCAGGCTTCTTGGTGGTGGCAGAAGCAGCCTTAGCATCTCATGCCCTTCTCTGGGGTCCATGCTGATAGCTGCGGCTCGAGCCCATCTCTGGAGCTCGTTTAGGTGGTGCTCTGAATCCCCTGTCCTCGCACATCCTGAAACAGTGGTCTCTTCTTGTATCTTAGGCAAGTACAAGCCTTCTTCACGGACTCCCTCCTGGCTAACTGTGGTGCACTAGCCCCCTTCAGGCTGCGTTCACGCCGCCAACCCCAGTCCTCTCCCTGGGATCCAACCGAAGCCCGAGCCTCAGTTCCCAGCACCCACCCATCCTGGCGGGTGAGCAGACAAGCCTCTCGGGCTGGTGAGTGCTGGTCGGCACTGATCCTCTGTGCGGGAATCTCTCCACTTTGCCCTCTGCACCCCTGTTGCTGCGCTCTCCTCCGTGGCTCCGAAGCTTCCACCCCACCACCCCCTGTCTCCACCAGTGAAGGGCCTTTCTAGTGTGTGGAAACTTTTCCTCCTTCACAGCTCCCTCCCTGAGGTGCAGGTCCCGTCCCTATTCTTTTGTCTCTGTTTTGTTCTTTTTTCTTTTGCCCTACCTAGGTACGTGGGGAGTTTCTTGCCTTTTGGGAAGTCTGAGGTCTTCTGCCAGGGTTGAGTAGGTGTTCTGTAGGAGTTGTTCCACATGTAGGCGCATTTCTGATGTATTTGTGGGGAGGAAGGTGATCTCTGCATCTTATTCCTCTGCCATCTTGAAGGTCTCCCTGTTCTTAGTCTTATTCACAGTAGCCAAAAGGTGGAAGCATCCTGAGTGTCCATCAGTGTATAAGAGATGAGTGTATAAACAAAATGTGGTATATACATACAAAAGAATATTATCCAGCTTTAAAAAGAAGGGTAATTTTGATACATAACACAACATGAATAAACCTTGAGGACATTATGCTAAGTGAAATAAGCCAAATAAAATGGAGAAAACACTGTATGATTCCATTTATATGAGGTATCTAGAATAGTTAAATTAATAGAAATGGAAGGCAGAATGGTGGTTATACCAAGGGCTAGGGAGAAGAGATGGGGAGTTATTGTTTAATGGGTACAGAGTTTCGGTTTGGGAAAATGAAAAAGTGCTGGAGACAGATGGTGGAGATGGTCATACAACAGTGTGAGTGTACTTAATTCCACTGAGCTATAAGCTTAAAAAATGGTTAAAGTGGTAACTTTTACATTATGTCTATTTTACTGTATGAAGAAAGTGAGAAAACATTGTTTATATAAATAACATAAATTTGAATAAACAGGTACATAATATATTCAAAATATATGTTACATAAATATTTTCTCCTAATCTGTTAACGTGAGTTCTTTCTCCAGTAATTTGAAATGCTACTTCTATAATAAACAGTACTTCCCTATAGATATGAATCTGTGTGTAAGCTATGCATTGTTTTTTTTTTAACATCTTTATTGGAGTATAATTGCATTACAATGGTGTGTTAGTTTCTGCTTTACAACAAAATTAATCACGTATATATATACATATGTTCCCATATCTCTTCCCTCTTGCATCTCCCTCCCTCCCACCCTCCCTATCCCACCCCTCTAGGTGGTCACAAAGCAATGAGCTGATCTCCCTGTGCTATGTGGCTGCTTCCCACTAGCTATCTACCTTACGTTTGGTAGTGTATATATGTCCATGCCTCTCTCGTGCTTTGTCACAGCTTACCCTGCCCCCTCCTCATATCCTCAAGTCCATTCTTTAGTAGGTCTGTGTCTTTATTCCTGTCTTACCCCTAGGTTCCTCATGACATTTTTTTTTTCTTAAATTCTATATATATGTGTTAGCATCTGGTATTTGTTTCTCTCTTTCTGACTTACTTCATTCTGTATGACAGACTCTAGGTTTATCCACCTCATTACAAATAGCTCAATTTGGTTTCTTTCTTTGGCTGAGTAATATTCCGTTGTATATATGTGCCACATCTTCTTTATCCATTCATCCGATGATGGACCCTTAGGTTGTTTGCATCTCCGGGCTATTGTAAATAGAGCTGCAATGAACATTTTGGTACATGACTCTTTTTGAATTATGGTTTTCTCAGGGTATTTGCCCAGTAGTGGGATTGCTGGGTCATATGGTAGTTCTATTTGTAGTTTCTTAAGGAACCTCCATACTATTCTCCACAGTGGCTGTATCAATTTACATTCCCACCAACAGTGCAAGAGGGTTCCCTTTTCTCCACACCCTCTCCAGCATTTATTGTTTCTAGATTTTTTGATGATGGCCATTCTGACTGGTGTGAGATGATATCTCATTGTAGTTTTGATTTGCATTTCTCTAATGATTAGGGATGTTGAGCATTCTTTCATGTGTTTGTTGGCAGTCTGTATATCTTCTTTGGAGAAATGTCTGTTTAGGTTTTCTGCCCATTTTTGGAATGGGTTGTTTGTGTTTTTGTTATTAAGCTGCATGAGCTGCTTATAAACTTTGGAGATTAATCCTTTGTCAGTTGCTTCATTTGCAAATATTTTCTCCCATTCTGAGGGTTGTTTTTTGGTCTTGTTTAGGGTTTCCTTTGCTGTGCAAAAGCTTTTAAGTTTCATTAGGTCCCATTTATTTATTTTTGTTTTTATTTCCCTTTCTCTAGGATGTGGGTCAAAAAGGATCTTGCTGTGATTGATATCATAGAGTGTCCTGCCTATGTTTTCCTCTAAGAGTTTGATAGTTTCTGGCCTTATATTTAGGTCTTTAATACATTTTGAGCTTATTTTTGTGTATGGTGTTAGGGAGTGATCTAATCTCCTACTTTTACATGTACCTATCCAGTTTTCCCAGCATCACTTATTGAAGAGGCTGTCCTTTCTCCACTGTACGTTCCTGCCTCCTTTATCAAAGAAAAGGTGACCATATGTGCGTGGGTTTATCTCTGGTCTTTCTATCCTCTTCCATTGATCTATCTTTCTGTTTTTGTGCCAGTACCATACTGTCTTGATTACTGTAGCTGTGTAGTATAGTCTGAAGTCTGAGAGACTGATTCCTCCAGCTCCGTTTTTCGTTCTCAAGATTGCTTTGGCTATTCGGGGTCTTTTGTGTTTCCATACAAATTGTGAAATTTTTTGTTCTAGTTCTGTGAAAAATACCATTGGTAGTTTGATAGGGATTGCATTGAATCTGTAGATTGCTTTGGGTAGTAGAGTCATTTTCACAGTGTTGATTCTTCCAATCCAAGAACATGGTATATCTCTCCATCTATTTGTATCATCTTTAATTTCTTTCATCAGTGTCTTATAATTTTCTGCATACAGATCTTTTGTCTCCTTAGGTAGGTTTATTCCGAGATATTTTATTCTTTTTGTTGCAGTGGTAAATGGGAGTGTTTTCTTGATTTCACTTTCAGATTTTTCATCATTAGTGTATAGGAATGCCAGAGATTTCTGTGCATTACTTTTGTATCTTGCTACTTTACCAAATTCATTGATTAGCTCTAGTAGTTTTCTGGTAGCATCTTTCGGATCCTCTATGTATATTATCATGTCATCTGCAAACAGTGAAACTTCACTTCTTCTTTTCCGATTTGGATTCCTTTTATTTCCTTTTCTTCTCTGATTGCTGTGGCTAAAACTTCCAAAAGTATGTTGACTAATAGTGGTGAGAGTGGGCACCTTGTCTTGTTCCTGATCTTAGTGGAAATGCATTAAGTTTTTCACCATTGAGGACGATGTTGGCTGTGGGTTTGTGATATATGGCCTTTATTATGTTGAGGAAAGTTCCCTCTATGCCTACTTTCTGGAGGGTTTTTATCATAAATGGGTGTTGAATTTTGTCAAAAGCTTCCTCTGCATCTATTGAGATGATCATATGGTTTTTCTCCTTCAATTTGTTAATATGGTGTATGATGTTGATTGATTTGCGTATATTGTAGAATCCTTGCATTCCTGGAATAAACCCCACTTGATCATGGTGTATGATCCGTTTAATGTGCTGTTGGATTCTGTTTGCTAGTATTTTGTTGAGGATTTTTGCATCTATGTTCATCAGTGATATTGGCCTGTAGTTATCTTTCTTTGTGACATCTTTGTCTGGTTTTGGTATCAGGGTGATGGTGGCCTCGTAGAATGAGTTTGGGAGTGTTCCTCCCTCTGCTATATTTTGGAAGATTTTGAGAAGGATATCTCTTCTCTTCTCTAAATGTTTGATAGAATTCGCCTGTGAAGCCATCTGGTCCTGGGCTTTTGTTTGTTGGAAGATTTTTAATCACAGTTTCAATTTCAGTGCTTGTGATTGGTCTGTTCATATTTTCTGTTTCTTCCTGATTCAGTCTTGGCAGGTTGTGCTTTTCTAAGAATTTGTCCATTTCTTCCAGGTTGTCCACTTTATTGGCATAGAGTTGCTTGTAGTAATCTCTCATGATCTTTTGTATTTCTGCAGTGTCAGTTGTTACTTCTCCTTTTTCATTTCTAATCCTATTGGTTTTAGTCTTCTCCCTTTTTTTCTTGATGAGTCTGGCTAATGGTTTATCAATTTTGTTTATCTTCTCAAAGAACCAGCTTTTAGTTTTATTGATCTTGGCTATCGTTTCCTTCATTTCTTTTTCATTTAGTTCTGATCTGATTTTTATGATTTCTTTTCTTCTGCTAACTTTGGGTTTTTTTTTTCTTCTTTCTCTAATTGCTTTAGGTACAAGGTTAGGTTGTTTATTCGAGATGTTTCCTGTTTCTTAAGGTAGGATTGTATTGCTATAAACTTCCCTCTTAGAACTGCTTTTGCTGCATCCCTTAGATTTTGGGTCATCGTGTCTCCATTGTCATTTGTTTCTAGGTGTTTTTTAATTTCCTCTTTGATTTCTTCAGTGATCACTTCGTTATTAAGTAGTGTATTGTTTAGCCTCCATGTGTTTGTATTTTTTACAGATGTTTTCCTGTAACTGATATCTAGTCTCATAGCATTGTGGTCGGAAAAGATACTTGATACAATTTCAATTTTCTTAAATTTACCAAGGCTTGATTTGTGACCCAAGATATGATCTATCCTGGAGAATGTTCCATGAGCACTAGAGAAAAATGTGTATTCTGTTGTTTTTGGATGGAATGTCCTATAAATATCAATTAAGTCCATCTTGTTTAATGTATCATTTAAAGCTTGTGTTTCCTTATTTATTTTCATTTTGGATGATCTGTGCATTGGTGAAAGTGGGGTGTTGAAGTCCCCTAGTATGAATGTGTTACTGTCGATTTCCCCTTTTATGGCTGTTAGTATTTGCCTTATGTAATGAGGTGCTCCTCTGTTGGGTGCATAAATATTTACAATTGTTATATCTTCTTCTTGGATTGATCCCTTGATCATTATGTAGTGTCCTTCTTTGTCTCTTCTAATAGTCTTTATTTTAAAGACTATTTTGTCTGATATGAGAATTGCTACTCCAGTTTTCTTTCGGTTTCCATTTGCATGAAATATCTTTTTCTGTCCCCTTACTTGAGTCTGTATGTGTCTCTAGGTCTGAAGTGGGTCTCTTGTAGACAGCAAATATATGGATCTTGTTTTTGTATCCATTCAGCCAATCTGTGTCTTTTGGTGGGAGCATTTAGTACATTTACATTTATGGTAATTATCGATATGTATGTTCCTATTCCCATTTTCTTAATTGTTCTGGGTTCGTTATTGTAGGTCTCTGCCTTCTCTTGTGTTTCTTGCCTAGAGAAGTTCCTTTAGCAGTTGTTGTAGACCTGGTTTGGTGGTGCTGAACTCTCTCAGCTTTTGCTTGTCTGTAAAGCTTTTAATTTCTCTGTCAAATCTGAATGAGATCCTTGCTGGGTAGAGTAATCTTGGTTGCAGGTTTTTCTCCTTCATCACTTTAAATATGTCCTGCCACTCCCTTCTGGCTTGCAGAGTTTCTGCTGAAAGATCAGCTGTTAACCTTATGGGGATTCCCTTGTGTGTTATTTGTTGTTTTTCCCTTGCTGCTTTTAATATGTTTTCTTTGTATTTAATTTTTGACAGTTTGATTAATATGTGTCTTGGCGTATTTCTCCTTGGATTTATCCTGTATGGGACTCTCTGTGCTTCCTGGACTTGATTAAGTATTTCCTTTCTCATATTAGGGAAATTTTCAACTATAATCTTTTCAAATATTTTCTCAGTCCCTTTCTTTTTCTCTTCTTCTTCTGGAACCACTATAATTTGAAAGTTGGTGCATTTAATGTTGTCCCAGAGATCTCTGAGACTGTCCTCAGTTCTTTTCATTCTTTTTTCTTTATTCTGCTCTGCAGTAGTTATTTTCACTGTTTTATCTTCCAGATCACTTATCCGTTCTTCTGCCTCAGTTATTCTGCTATTGATCCCATCTAGAGTAATTTTCATTTCATTTATTGTGTTGTTCATCATTGTTTGTTTCATCTTTAGTTCTTCTAGGTCCTTGTTAAATGTTTCTTGCATTTTGTCTATTCTATTTCCAAGATTTTGGATCATCTTTACTATCATTATTCTGAATTCTTTTTCAGGTAGACTGCCTATTTCCTCTTTATTTGTTAGGTCTGGTGGGTTTTTATCTTGCTCCTTCATCTGCGGTGTGTTTTTCTGTCTTCTCTTTTGCTTATCTTACTGTGTTTGGGGTCTCCTTTTTGCAGACTGCAGGCTCGTAGTTCCCGTTGTTTTTGATGTCTGTCCCCAGTGGCTAAGGTTGGTTCAGTGGGTTGTGTAGGCTTCCTGGTGGAGGGGACTAGTGCCTGTGTTCTGGTGGATGAGGCTGGATCTTGTCTCTCTGGTGGGCAGGTCCACGTCTGTTGGTGTGTTTTGGGGTGTCTGTGGACTTATTATGATTTTAGGCAGCCTCTCTGCTAATGGGTGGGGTTGTGTTCCTGTCTTGCTAGTTGTTTGGCATAGGGTGTCCAGCACTGTAGCTTGCTGGTCGTTGAGTGAAGCTGGGTGCTGGAATTGAGATGGAGATCTCTGGGAGATTTTCACCGTTCGATATTATGTGGAGCTGGGAGGTCTCTTGTTGACCAGTGTCCTGAAGGTGGCTCTCCCACCTCAGAGGCACAGCACTGACTCCTGGCTGCAGCACCAAGAGCCTTTCATCCACATGGCTCAGAATAAAAGGGAGAAAAAGTAGAGAGAAAGAATTAATAGAAGTAGGAAGAAAGAGAGAAAGGAGGGAAGGAAGGAAGGAAGGAAGAAAGAAGGAAAGAAAGAAGGAAAGAAGGAAAAAAAGAAAGGAGGGAGGGAGGAAGGAAGGAGGGAAGGAAGGAAAAAAGAAGATAAAGTAAAATAAAATAAAGTAAGATAAAATATAATAAAGTTATTAAAATAAAAAATAATTATTAAGAGAAAAAAAAAAAAAACGGACGGATAGAGCCCTAGGACAAATGGTGGAAGCAAAGATATACAGACAAAATCTCACATAGAAGCATACACATACACACTCACAAAAAGAGGAAAAGGGGAAAAAATCATAAATCTTGCTCTCAAAGTCCACCTTCTCAATTTGTGATGATTCGTTGTCTAAAGGAGGGAAGGAAAGAACAAAGATAAAGTAAAATAAAATAACGTTATTAAAATAAAAAGTAATTATTAAGATAAAACAAAAAACGGACGGATAGAACCCTCAGACAAATGGTGGAAGCAACGCTATACAGACAAAATCTCACACAGAAGCATACACATACACACTCACAAAAAAAGGAAAAGGGGAAAAAATCATAAATCTTGCTCTCAAAGTCCACCTCCTTAATTTGGGATGATTCGTTGTCTATTCACGTATTCCACAGATGCAGGGTTCATCAAGTTGATTGTGGAGCTTTAATCCGCTGCTTCTGCGGCTGCTGGGAGAGATTTCCCTTTCTCTTCTTTGTTCTCACAGCTCCCAGGGGCTCAGCTTTGGATTTGGCCCCGCCTGTGCGTGTAGGTCGCCGGAGGGCATCTGTTCTTCGCTCAGACAGGACGGGGTTAAAGGAGCCGCTGATTCAGGGGCTCTGGCTCACTCAGGCTGGTGGGGGAGGGAGGAGCACGGAGGGCGGGGCGGGCCTGCGGCGGCAGAGGCCGCGTGACGTTGCGCCAGCCTGAGGCGCGCCATGCGTTCTCCCGCGGGAGTTGTCCCTGGATCCTGGGACCCTGGCAGCGGCGGGCTGCACAGGCTCCCTGGAAGGGAGGTGTGGAGAGTGACCTGTGCTCCCACACAGGCTTCTTGGTGGCGGCAGCAGCAGCCTTAGCGTCTCATGCCCGTCTCTGGGGTCCTTGCTGATAGCCGCGGCTCGCGCCCGTCTCTGGAGCTCCTTTAAGCGGCGCTCTTAATCCCCTCTCCTCGCGCACCAGGAAACAAAGAGGTAAGAAAAAGTCTCTTGCCTCTTCGGCAGGTCCAGAATTTTCCCCGGACTCCCTCCCGCCTAGCTGTGGCGCACTAACCCCCTGCAGGCTGTGTTCACGCCGCCAACTCCCCTCCTCTCCCTGAGCTCCAACCGAAGCCCGAGCCTCAGCTCCCAAACCCGCCCGCCCCGGCGGGGGAGCAGACAAGCCTCTCGGGCTGGTGAGTGCCGGTCGGCCCTGATCCTCTGTGCGGAAATCTCTCCGCTTTGTCCCCCGCACCCCTGTTGCTGTGCTCTCCTCCGCGGCTCCGAAGCTTTGCCTCTCCGCCACCCACAGTCTCCGCCCGCGAAGGGGCTTCTAGTGTGTGGGAACCTTTCCTCCTTCACAGCTCCCTCCCACTGGTGCAGGTCTCGTCCCTATCCTTTTGTCTCTGTTTATTCTTTTTTCTTTTTCCGTACCCAGGTACGTGGGGGGTTTCTTGCCTTTTGGGAGGTCTGAGGTCTTCTGCCAGCGTTCAGTAGGTGTTCTGTAGGAGTTGTTCCACGTGTAGATGTATTTCTGGTGTATCTGTGGGGAGGAAGGTGATCTCCGCATCTTACTCTTCCGCCATCTCCCTATGCATTGTTATTAGCTCATTTTTTAAATTGCTCATCACATTAGTTTAATTACTATAGCTTTATAGTACACTTGATAGGCAGTAGGACAAGACCATTATTATTATTATTTACTTTTTTATTCCTCTCTTTTTTATTGTGGTAAAATATACATAAATCATATTTATTTTGACCATTTATAAATATGCAGTTCAGTGGCATTAAATACAGTCAGTGTTGTGTAACCATCACCACTGTCTATAACCAAAACTTTTTCATCATCCTCAACAAAAACTCTGTAACCATCAAACAGTAACAACCCCATTTTCCCTCCCACCAGCCCTTAGTAACCTCTATTTTCTGTCTCTATGAATTTGCCTATTCTAGGTACCTCGTTTAAGTGGAATCTACAACATTTATCCTTCTATGTCTGGCTTATTTCACTAAACCTAGTGTTTTCAAGGTTCGTCCATGTTATAGCATGTAACAAAATGCCATTCCTTTTTTGGCTTAATAAATCCCACTGTGTGTATATACCATATTTTGTTATTCATCGGTTGATTGACTCGGGTTGTTTCCACCTTGTAGCTATTGTGAGTCATGCTGCTATGATCATTGGTGTACAAATATTTGTCCAAATCCCTGCTTTCAGTTCTGTTAGATGTGCAGTGTTGGTAGTAGCAGAGTTGTTGTATCATACGGTAGCTCTACGCTTAACCTTTGAGAAACTGCCGAACTGCTTTCTACAATGTCGTCTTGTTTTTAAACAATTATCACAAATTTTAAACAAATACAAAAGTATGCAAAATACTGTAAGTGTTCCTTGTATATCCATGAACTCATCCAGCTTTAATATTTACCAACTGATTGATGGCTGTCATGTTTTATCTATACCCCCACCTGTTTCACTCCATTCCGTATTATCTTGAAGCAGCTCCGAGACAACATGTAATTACACCTATACGTTTTTTAAAATTAATTATTATTTTTTTTGGCTGTGTTGGGTCTTCATTTCCGTGTGAGGGCTTTCTCTAGTTGCAGCAAGTGGGGGCCACTCTTGACCATTATTTTTGTTGCTTTTCAAATATCTTTATTTTTCTGCAACATCTGTTTTGTATGAATTTTAAAATCAATTCATCAAGTTCTATTTTTAAAACTATTGTTGGAATTGCGTTGAATTTAGAGATAAATCTATCTGGGGTGATATATTATAATATGTAAATGCAATTTTGATTAATCATACTACTCTTAGTTTTCTAAGTATAGAATAATCTGTTTTTACTATTAAAAATTACTCTTATCGATACAGTGGTTTATAATTTTTTATGCCCATATTCTCCAGTTTGCCTGTAATCTCTTTCATACAGTAACTCATCAGTAATAGCAATTGAAAAGCTGCTTATCCCATGCTATATACTAATGAGCATTCTCTATTACAAGTGTTTAAACTATTACTTTTGTCTTTATTGGAAAAATGAGTTAATCTTTTAAACTAAAAATGGATCTCTTTGTTCTCTAAGAAATGGAATAATGATAATACAAATGTATGGTATGTTTCTCTATTAAACAAATAAATGTATTTGAATTTCCAAGGTTAGCTCTGTCAGGATACTCTGTTTCTTTAAGCTATCTAATTATTTTAACCTGATTTTCCTGGTGAATAGATTTTCGCACTCACAAGGAAAGAGCAGTCTTTATAGAAGAAGGATAAAAGGAGGCTAATTTTAGATGAAACAGGAAACCCAGTGAAGAGACTATAGTATCATTTCATAGGTGCGACAGGTATTTTGCTATTTCCAAATGTCACTTTGGAATCTTCCATATGTTACTTACTGTAAAATTTCCCTGGTTATGGCGTTTTATGAAATCCTTGGTGCCTCCTAGGATAAATTTCACTTTCGTGGGAAAGGTACTCCAGGTGTACTTTCTGACAAGCATGTGGCTTTGTTCCTCGCATGCCAGCTGCTGCCCCCCACTTTGAGATTCCCCTGACCAAAAAATTACCTGTGGTTTCCAGGACATGTTCATAGAAGAATCCATTCTAAGGGATTATACATATATTCAAAAAGGCTCTTCCTTAATAAAAGTTTTTCGTCAACTGTAAGTTACAGAAATTCAACTAGTGCATTAATTTGGCAAACTAATCCTTTGGTTTCAACCAAGTGGGCTTATGTCAATTGGTTATTTGGTGATTTAAGCTTTCTGTAGGTGTCTCTCTCTCTCTGTCTCTGTCTGTCTCACACACACACATGGCTTATTACTTTTCCTTCCCCTTCCTCTGTACTATGATAACCTTTTAGTTTTTTCACTTTTGCTTTAAAGTTAGTCATTTCCGTATCTATTATCCCTCCCCCTAAGCTGCTCCTCCTACACTATCATAAGCTTCTTGTTTTTTTTTTCACTTTTTTATTGGGGTATAGTTGATTTACAACGTTGTGTTAGTTTCAGGTGTACAGTAGGGTGAAGCAGTCATATATATATCATATATATATATATCTCAATTTTTTTCAGATTTTTTTCCAATCTAGGTTATTACAGAATATTGAGTAGAATTTCCTGTGCTATACAGTAGGTCCTTATTGGTTATCTATTTTATATATAGTAGTGTGTATATGTTAATCCCAGTCTCCTAATTTATCACTTCCCCCCACGTATCCCCTTTGGTAACCATAAATTTGATTTCCAGATCTGTGAGTCTGTTTCTGTTTTGTAAATAAGTTCATTTGTATCATTTTTTTTTTTTAGGGCAGATGCTCTAACTTGTTTCTGTTTATCCTTAGTGTCTGGGGGCATGCCTGGGATCTGTAGAAAGTGAGCAAAACATATTTGTTGAATAAATGAAACCAAGTGCATTTGATCAGGTAATACAAACATTTATTTTTAGTTTCCCATTCAAAGGAAGAATGCCAGATTTATGATATCTTTCTTAATAAAAAGATTCCTGACATAAATGGCCCTTCTCCAGCATCTTTCCTAGAATGCTAATTTGACATTTACGCAAAAGGTAAATCAGTTTGTTTAGCTATGGAGGAGAGGAAGTTGTCACTCCTGATTAATAACAGTGCGCTAGCATCTAATCCCCAGCAACTTGTGGCATTTCCCATCTGTTCTTAACATTACTCCATTTATGCTCTTAACATTAAAATATCCAAATATTTTGAATGGAGACATTTTTAAAGGAAGAGTTTGTTTTTACTGACATATCCAAGCTAGAAAAATGATTTAGAAGAAAAGTACAATGACTGAAACACACACACACACACACACACACACACTCTCTCTCTCTCTCTCTCTCTCTCTCTCTCTCTCTCTCTCTCTCTCTCTCTCTCTCTCTCTCTCTCTCTCTCTCTCTCTCTCCAGCACCACCTCATGTTACCCAAAGTATTCCTGGCAGAGTTTCTTGCTGATGATTTTAGCCACAGTCTGAGTGATGTCTGCTTGCCCGAGCATTGTAAAGTGATCTCCCTTTATTAGATGAAGTCTTGAATGAAAGGTGGCATGGTACTGTGTCTTCGTAGTTCAATACCTTCTGTCTTTCTGCCACCTCTCTGCAAATTGTGGGTGGCTGGAAAGGATGCTGTGGGAAGGGGAGAATTCTGCTGAGCCAAAGTGTTTTTCAGCACACAAAAAAAGATTCTTCATTGTAACTAATGCAGTATTTAAGATTATTATGGGACAGTTTTGAGTGTTTCTACCACCTTCTCACTCTTATTAAGGCTGCCGAAATGGAGCCCTATATAACACAGATGGGAAAAATATCATCAACACGGCACTTGGGGACGTTACCTGTAAATATGGGAGTTTTAATATCTCTTGGAATACTGTAGGTTCAGTGGAACTATTTTTTTTATAAAAACAAGTTATAATATATTTTTATAATAAATGACTAGACATTTTGAGAAAATAATTTCCAAATAAATGTGTCCCCTTTGCATCAGAAATAGTAAATGAACTATTGAACTAACTATGCAGTTTTGATTAGAGACCAAGAAAAATAATGATACTTATAACAGTTTGAGTGATTGTCAAAATATAGGGTTCCTTATGCCTGGTAATGGTTTGTTAGCTTTTTTACATGGGGACTGTTAATTTGAAATAACCTGAGTTAAGCACAGATGAATGTCTCTATCAATAAAAAGCAGGTGGTGAGAATTAAGACCAGAGATGATTTTATCATATTCTTAAAAAACATACATATGTAATAATATTTAGCTTGTTCTTTTAAAATATCAGAACGTTCTGAGTTGTTATTAAAAATATTTAATAAGACACCAAATGCCATTTTTTTAAGGTAAGAAGAACTATAATCCTATAGCATCTATGTGAAGAAAGGGCATACTCTCGTCTTTGTCCCTTGTTACTGAGCATTTTATCACAAAATGGGACTGCTGTGTCATATTGCATTGGACTAACGGTTCTGAAAGTCAGGAAATGACAGCACTAAGTTAGGCAATAGGCTAACATTACAAACCAGATATTAAATCTTTTGTGTCAAAGTTGTATAAAAATATGTATTTATGTACAATTATGCTTTTATATGAATATGCTATTTAATGAGGCATGCACAAATAAATGGTAACAGTGAGTGGCTGCCTCCATAAAAGGGGGTCTGTGTAGCTGGGGAACAGGGATGAGAAGGAGACCTACCTTTCATTGCCTATCCTTTGTTTTTTGAATTCTGTATCATGTACATCTGTTTTCTAAATTTTATAACAGTTTATAAAAAGAAGTTCCATGTAGATGAGTCCAGTGTCTCTCACTTTAAAAATCAAACCAACAAAGACCTACTATATAGCACAGGGAACTATATTCAATATCTTGTAATAACCTATAATGGAAAAGATTCTTTAAAAGAATATGTGTATGTATATATATAACTGAACCACTGTGCTATACACTTGAAACTAACACAACATTGTAAATCAACTATACCTCAATAAAAAAATCAAACCAAAACATCAAGTCAAATCAAATAAAAAGACTCAAAGGACTTGTATTCTTTCCCAGCCCCTCTTCTCAAATGTTTGATTAGAACCGGAACCTGAAAGGCAATATGATGTGGGGGCACTTAATTTCCATGAATGGCTATGGAAGTATCCAATTAATAAGAATCCAAGATATTTAAATGTATTTCCAGAGCTGAACATATTATAAAAACACGTACTGCTGTACAAGAGTTATTACTATTTTACAGATGAGAAAACTATAAGGCTCAGCAGATGAAATAATTTGCCCAAGGTCACAGAGCAAGTTCACTACCCAAGGTAAACTATGGTAGCATTTCTACCCCATAAAAGTTTAAACTAGTGAGTGGTTCCAATCCCTTCTAGAACCTATGGTTGGAAGGATTTACACTTCAGTCATAATAAGACACAACTTTTGAACATGAATATCTTTTATGGAAGAGAGTTTGTCATACTCAGAAGGCTGTCTGTGTTGTCATCAGTGTGCTTTAAGCAATTTATAATTTATAACAACTTTTGATGTCCCCAAGTACCTATTTGAAATGTACTAAAGTAGCTTCACTAAAAATGACTCTTGTAAAGTCAGGCTTTCTGAGAGTGGTAAAACATTTCTGGCATTTTTAATGGTCATTTTAAAGTGGTAGCTGAGTAATTCATTAGTCTTATCTTGTTGTCTAACTAATTACTGCAAACTTAGAGACTTAAAGCTACACTTGCTTTTTATCTCACAGTTGTGGAGGTGAGAAGTCTGGGCATAGCATGACTGGGTCCTCTGATCAAGGTGAGATCGAGGTGTCGGCCATGCTGTACTCTCATCTGGCGTACAGGGTCCTCTTCCTCACTCTAGTGGTTGTGATAGGGGTCAGTTCCCTTCTGTTGTAGGACTGAGGTCCCCATTCCCTTGCTGGCCATCTGTCAGCGGTTATTCTCATCACCTATGCAGGTTCCACCTGCATTCCTTGTCACATGGCCCCTTCTGTCTTTAAAGGCAGCAGTGGAGAATCTCCCCCGAGTCAAGTCCCTCTCATACTGAGAATCCCAGTCTCCAGGAAAAGCCCAGTCCCTTTTAAAGGCTCGCCTGATTAGGTCAGACCCACCCAGTAGATCTTATATTAAAGCCAACTTTAAGATACTTTAGTTACTTTTGCAAAATGCCTTCACAGCAGCACCTTGGTTAGTGTTTGGATAACTGGGAGAAGGGACATAATCACCAAGCGGTGAGAAGCTTGGGGGCTGTCTTTGAATCCTGCCTACACAAGTAACGAGTAGGCTGAAGGTAGTATAAATATTACCACCATCATCACCACCACACCAGTCTGTTCAGTCCCCTGATGGGCTACTTTCTCCACCAAGAATCAAAGCAGAGGATCCATTACCATTTTATTTATATTATTTATGTAGGGTCACATTTAAATGATAACAACATCTTGTTTTCATCTCACTGCATTTGAGCCTTAAAGATGCAGATGTGAGAATTGAATATCCATAAGTCCAATTTACAGTTGGGAAAACTGAGTCTCGGGGATGAAATTAATTGCCTGAAGTTCCATAGCACGTGTACCTCCATGTTTCAGGTTCAAGGTTCTTAATATATGGCAGAACTTGATTTCTACAATATTTAAGTACCATAATCTCTTAGTTTTATTTTCAGAATTCCTAGGAAAAAATTTTTTTCAACCCTTTAGACAGCTACCACAGAAAATTGTAAAAGGCAATGGTTTTCCTATTGCATGCAGCATGAAAAAGAACTCCATTTACACCAATAGGACCACATGGTGAAAAACATTTATGCATGCTTTTCTGTAGGAACATGTTTTACAAGAAAACATAATCTATGCTACATTAAGTAAATTCAATACATTGAAACCAGTTTTGAAGTTTAACTGAGGCAACACTTCATTTGCTATTTTCATGTCCTGTGTGGTGGTTAACATAGATGTGGTTGTATTTCAAGACTTCAAGCTTTTATCTCGCCTAAGGTGTGAGCACACTTTATGGTCACCAGAATGATTTAGGTGACAGTGTTGAAGCCACATCAAGTATGATGTAGAATTAACTGAAAATGCTCCAAGTTTCTGTTAATCACAAAGTCACTGTAATCTTTATAGCACCAACCAGACTCCATCATAAATCTTTCTTTTCAGCTTTAAACTCAGCTGAAGTACACAAATGGATGTTGTCTATAAAAACAGACTGATAATTTCAAAATGTAAGTCATAGGGAGAGCAGAATTCCATAGACTCTTTAAAGATAGAAAGGTGAAATGGACCCAAGGTGACTCCCATTCCCCATTTTACAAATGAGGAAAGTGAATCCCAGATAAGTTTAGGGATTTGCCTGAGAGCACACAGCTTGGGAAGTGACAGAGCTGAGAAATAAATATAGTTTTTGGATCCAGTCCAGTACTCTTAGTTTACTAATTGCATCCCTTGATGGAAAATGTATTGCGTGCAATTTCCCACAAATACTATCATCTTTGTAGCCAAGAGCGGTGTTTGGATGTAAGGTATTGAAAATAGATGGTTTAAATTCCCCTCATCTCACCCATTCCCCAAAACTTAGACCCTTGTCTATATTTTCATTTCCCCAAAACTTTCTCTGCACTCCTCTACTGCCATCCGTGGGACCTCACTCAAACCATCTGCACATGACTGTTTTCTTCACTCTGGATCCTTGTAACATGCAACAAGGTCAGTGTTGTTCCAAGGGTGGGGCAATGGGAGTGGTCCACCCACTCAACAATAAATGCAGCAATTGCTTGAACTTAGACCAACAATATTCTTTGGGGGTGGGGGGAGGAGTATTTTATCATAGACATTGGTGAGAACTCCTGGCATATAGTGATAATAAAAAGCAGACTATTAGTCTGTTTTATTATTATTATTGACTTTTTAAAAATATATAGATACTGTCTTCCCATTGCCCCATGTGACACTGACCTGGATTAAAGGACAGGAATTCCCTATGAGCTACTCACATCCATATGGCTTCAAGTTCTTTAGAAAGTGTTCCTTATTAGCGGGGTGGAGGTGGAGAGGCAAAGCGCCATCATAACATGTGAAGGTACATGTACTTTTGAAACTGTATATGAAATGTATAGTAGATCCCAAAGTATCATAAGGAAAACAACTTTGGTAAAGAGATTGGTTGCTGAGAAGCCAGAGTCTTAGATACTTATCTGAGCTTATATGGGATTTTAAATTTAGTACGTTCTCATCAATAAAGAACTTCTAGTTTTGCTTGTCACTGGGCTCATAGAGAAGTGGACATTTTGATGTATTTCAGGTAGAAGCAGTATGCATGGGGATTAAGACAGCCTGGGTCAAATCTGGACACTGTGGCCATGGGCAAATTAATCTGGCTAAGTTTCTCCATCTATAAAATGAGAATAAATAATAGTACCTACCTTACAGAGTCATCTTGGGGATAAAACCATCTAGTCACATAAAGGGTTTAGCCCAGCGCTGGTGCATATTAAACACTCAATGGATATGTACTATCACTGCCATTATCCAGTAGCTAAAAGATTTTTAAATTTGTCATTTTAAAAAGTGTTTTATTCTGACACAAAATTCTGTATATTTTCTTTATTTCGTTCAAACATGGAACATGAAAACTCTCGCACAGGTATTTAAGGACCTAACCTCACTTCCCTGTGATTAAGATATTTATTTAGCAAATATCTCCAAGGGCACTAGATGGCGACCTTCTCCTTTAAGAAAAAAAAAAAAAATCTAAAGTTTCATTAACACTTTTTGCTTTGACAGTTGAAACTTTCTGCTACAGATTTAAAAGCAAAGAACAAAGGGTAAAGTCACATCTTTGAACACTAGAGTCTCAGAATCATAGAATTTCTAGATTTTCAGGCTTCAAGCTAGGAGCAGCACGGCCTGGGGAATCCTGGCTTCAAACTTTTGCCCTTGGGTGATCTGGGACTTCACCTTTCAAGATTTCATTTTCCTCCTTTATAATATGAAGTGGTTGGGTTAGATCATCTTCAAAGTTGCTTACAGATTTAAAATGCTATGATTTTTAATAAATCAGTGTATACTCTTCTACCAGTCTGTATTTTCTCAAGCGTTCCTGTGCTCTAAGTATTTCCTAAGCCAATGCACACGATTTAAGGTCACCGGGTGTCAACATTACCTAAGTTAAAACTGATTTATTAAAAAAAATAAGATTAATTTTGGAAGATAGGGGTGAATTTAGGGTTTTGAGATGTGTGTAAAATATTGGTCTAAAGGTTTCTTTTTTTAATAAGCAAGATAAACATCTGAATATCTGCATTTAAGATTAATATAAGACTTGAAAATAACCTGCCCATTTAAGAATCATTTAAAAACTATATCTCCCATAAATAAAATTGAACCTATGCCTAGATATTTGAAGGTGATAAAAATTTTTTCTAATGTATTTTTAAATGCCAATTATTTTGAGTGTTTCTAAAAGGATTATAGCCAATTGTTTATAGATAGAAGCAATAGAATAGTAACTATCAACAAGACAGAACTCCTTCTCAAATATGAGTAGATGAAGCCAGTCTTGAGCATCTGGTGTGATTAAAAATTCAGATGTGGCTTAAAATGTTTTTAATTTAAAATAATCAGATGAGTAGAACTAACAGTAAATAATAAAGACATCTTCAGAGGAAAATATATTTCAGGGTTTATTTATAAATGAAAGTATATGCCTGCTTTTTCCTTTACTGAGGTGTTTCAGACAAGGTAGAAAGATTTGTTTTTAATAAGTAGCCAGTGGATTGTACACTGATCTTTCTTTTTAAGGAAAATCACTATTTCTACAAAAACCCTTTGGTATCTTAGTTTGCATCCATTTTTTTTCCTTTAAAAAAGCCATGTTAATTCGTGGATCATTACCTGAGGAAATGCTCCTCCCACCTACCCAGACAAACTCTTAAACTGTGATTTATGTTATAAAAAATGCTCCCTGTGACATATACATATACAAAAAATAGAGTGTAGGAAATAGCAAATACTCCGGGTTCAAATGAGTATAAAAATCCCTTTAGCAGAGAGTGTGGCGATGGATGCACAGGTGAGGGAGAAATACAGATAACAGAAGCTATTTTTCCCTAAAACAGGAGCTGGTAGGGTGAGCCAGCAGCTTAGCACTGGTAGCCCTCAATTCGCAACCATATAAGATGGTATGGTAATATAATTTGGATGGTCAATATACAAATTTTAACTGTAGCAGATGAAATAGAATCCAAACTCTAAGAAGTTTACGATGGATGCATGGACCTTTTTTTTCTTTTCTGTAAACATTGGCTCATTACCCTATGAGTAATTCATCCAACTTACCCACCAACAATTTTAGTTTACTATTTCCACTAAAATTTTATGCTGAAAACACCTGGAACTGCGAGTGCTCTGTCATTCTTATTACTCGGGGTCACAACCACAGAACTTCCCAGTTAGAAACACACACACACCCCCTTATCATCCAGAGCAGAAGTAGAAGGTGAAAACAAAGATGAATTCACGCAGGTTATTGTCTAAAGGCAGTTTAATATTTATGAAATGTCACACACACACACACACACACACACACACACACACACAAACGCACGTACACACACCACAAAGTCTTTAGGCTCCAGTTACAAGCGCTGCGTCATCTGCCAGATCACATGGTAATTGTTGCTATTTCAAGGATCAAGTGGCATAAAGCTCTCCCCTCCACCTCCACCCCACCCCTTTCCTTTGGCACCATACAGCGTGCAAGAGTGATTATTATGTGATGAGGTGAGACCAGGCTCACTGGTCTTACCCTCCCAGCTAGAAAGCGGGCTCTCGGTGGGGTGGCGCGCGCGCCGTGTTCTCACGAAGTGATTGGGAAAGGGGGACGGGGGAGGGGGTCTCAGGGGAGGAAGGGCAGCTCTAATTGGTTTCTCAATGAAAGATAATCACCTATTCCCCGGAGAGACGGGCGATTAGCACTGTGCCTCTCCTCTCCTTCGCTTTTAGACTTCTCATTCTCCCCTCGGTGCTTTTAGTCCCTTCAGCAGAAGCGGCTCGAAGAAAGCGGCTTCTCGCGCCGCACTAGGAGCAGCACCGCTGCGCTCGAGTACTTAGCGCCCGTTCACTCGCTCACTCCGCGCTCGCCTCGCCCGGCTGTCGTCCCAGCCGCCGCCGCCGCCGCCGCCCGAGACAAAGTTTAGCGGAGGGGCTCAGGGAAAACATGAGCGAGCTAGAGGAAGACTTTGCCAAGATTCTCATGCTCAAGGAAGAGAGGATCAAAGAGCTGGAGAAGCGGCTGTCAGAGAAGGAGGAAGAAATCCAGGAGCTGAAGAGGAAGCTCCATAAGTGCCAGTCGGTGCTGCCCGTGCCCTCGACCCACATCGGCCCCCGGACCACCCGGGCACAGGGGATCTCGGCCGAGCCGCAGACGTACAGGTCCTTCCACGACCTCCGACAGGCATTCCGGAAGTTCACCAAATCTGAAAGGTAGGCGCCGGGGCTCGGCGCGGAGGGCCGGAGCGGGGCCACCCCTCGCGGCGGGCGGGCCGGGTGGCCGTCCTGGCGGCGGCTTGCGGGGCTGGGGGCTCCGGGCCGCGGCGGCTCGGGGGCTGCTCGACGCAGGGCGCCCCTAGTTCTCCGCAGCGCGCCGAGTGGGGGCTGGCCCTCGCGGGCCGGGAATGGGAAGTGTTTATTTTTATTTCTGCCCATCACGTGCTGTGCTTGTCTCCGCCGGGCTGGGAAAGGCGAGCTCCTCGGGGAGACGCGCCCCTGTGGCGGGGTGAGGTGGGGTGGGAAGAAGGAGCGTGGAAAGTTTTGTCGCGCTCGCTAACTTGGCCGCTCCGCACGCGGCTGCAGTCGCGCGGTCTTTCCTTCGCACACCCCTGGGGGGCGCCCGCGGGGGACAGAACCCGGCCCATCCCGGGGCCCGGAAAGTTTCCCGGAGGTGACCCCCAAACCCAGGCCACAGGGCATGCTCAGTGCGCCGCTGGAGCCATTTGGGAGCGGCGACGGGAGGCTGGACAGGGTTGGGTTCAATTTAGGGACTGAACTTGCCCGGAGCCCAAGCCCTGCTGGGAAGGCGCTGAGGGGGTGGGGGGAGGGAGGCGGGACTGGGATGCGTCTCCGCGGCAGGAATCAGCCTCTGAGGGTCACTTTCCAGGCAGCAAACGATGTCAGCAGAAGATTGTAAAGAAACCCCACTTTCTGGATGTTCTTTTGCTCAGTTTGTGTCCCTTCCAGAAGCGCCACATCTTGGGCTGCCCAGGGCTTGGAGGCGGTTCGGTGACCTTGCACCTGAAGCAGGTTTGGGGCTACTGGTCAGCCCTATCTCAGGGTGGATAGTGCCCCCTCCTTGTTTGTCTTCCTTCTGAGTCTCCCTGGAAAAGCTGGGATTAAGAGGGAGGGGAGCTATTTCTCTGGACGCCTCCAGGCTCCTTCCTTTCCTTCTCCCAGCACGTTGAGAGCCAAGTCCTGACAGTTCAAAGTTGTCGCTCTTTCGTGGTGTGCAGAGGAGGCCGGGCGATTTTGGCCACAAGTAGGAAGCTTTTGCTCTCCACTGGCCGCCTTCACCGGAGAAGGCTGATCGATTGGCTGCAGCATTAAAGCGCCTCTGGACATTAGGGAGAGGAAGTGCAGACTCCAGAGCCCATTACTGGCTTTTAGTCTCTGGAAGTGCACGGCCGAAAGTGCATTTCTCAGGATATTGAATATTCCATTAGGCGTGCCTTCATGCCCACCTACCTCTTACCCCTTCCCTGTTGTTAGATCACTTGGCGTCTGAGTTTGGGGCCCTCAGGGGACCCCTACATTAGTCCTTTCCCCTGAGCTCTCTGACTTTGAGGCCAGTACTTCTAAAGAGCATGTCCTCTTGTATGTCTCCATCCAGGCCAGTTGCAGGGCTCTGGATGTCCCCCACTCCTCCGCTGCACCCCTTCCTTGTCTGTTTCAGTTGTGTACTGATTACAGTGTTTGCATGTGGGAGTGGGGGAGAGGGGAGCAAAGGAGTCTGGGTAGGGGTTGAGAGGTGTTAGAAAAGGGCCAGGAGCTGGGAGTGGGTTGAGGGAGAAAAACAGCAATCAGGCAGAAAGGATTCACCTTGGGAACTGCAGGCCCACTCTGAACCAACGTCTTGAGGGACAGCTTTCAGATTTCCTGAGCGACGCTCCACATATAAAATGACACCGTGCACATAGCACCTTTTGGCCCAGGCTGCCTTGGAAGTCCCTATCAAATGGAACAATGGCATTCTTACTTCTCTCAGGCCAAGACTGCAATCAGAGCTAACATTTGGCCTTGCCCTTGGTTGGGAAGCTGCTGTGTCTTGCCTCAGCTGAGCTGCGCATTCCTCGGCCGCTGCCCTGCCCCGCTCTCAGCAGCTGGAATCAATCTGCCCACCTCCTGAAGAAGCCACTTCATCAGCGGTCACCCGGCAGCTGTTTGCCTCCTAGGGCTGACCGGCTGGGGCTTTATCGCATTTTTGAAATTTCAGATCTCTGTGTCTGGACTGTGCCCCTCAAAGAGTAACCAGCACCACCTCGTAGCAAAGAGGAGATTTCACTGGGGTCTAGAGAGGACAGGAGAGGAAACTGTCTCTCCCAGAGTCCACTCTCATTCAGGAGCTAGCTCTCAAAGAGGCACTTTTATTTTCCTTGATAAGAAATCTCTCTAGGAATGAGAGGCGTTTTTGTGTGTACTGAGAGGAAATGGCTGATCTTTCAAACGTACACATCATCTTCCTTTTTTTTTTTATTCCTCCCCCGCCCCCTCCCCCGCCCCCGCGCACACACTCCCGACGTTTTCGGGTTAGGGGTAGGAACATTCATCAAAAGAGTGGATCATGCGCAGTAGCGGTCGGTCGGGCGCGTATTTGTGTCTGCAACAGCTAGCTGAAGTGCTTTTCTACTTCCTCTGTGCGCTGATTTACGCTGGGACTGAGTGTAAACTTTTCCCAGCTCAGCACTTAGCTTTATACTTTCAAATGGAAGCGTGGAGTGTATTTTCAGCAAGCTGACTCATTAGAGTTTAAAGAATTTTGACAGGTATAATATATGGGCATAGTAACCGCTGGAATTAGGTACTCATCCTAGCGTTTAAAGAGACAGTACTAACTTAATTATTGGTGAGACACCTTATTTTGACCAAGAAAAGAAATAATTTAAAAAGTATATCTGGGATACAACATTTAACAGCAAACAAGATGCTTTCAAAATAAAAGTGTATTTGCTAATTTTCAGATATTTGGATTTGGGGAGTAGACATTCCATCAGCTTGTGCATCCTTTGTTAAAAGTTGTGCCATCCTGATGCACTCACTGGGGCTGGAGACTGCTTTATCACAAAGCTAGTGTTCAATTGCAATTGCTGTAGGATTTAGTGATAGCTATTCATGCTATGGGTTTGTTTCAGACTTTACTAGGACACCCAGTTTTTATACTAACAAGAAAAGAAACATATTTTGAAAGTGTAGGAATTGTTTGGTGGGCAGAATGATAAAAGAACTTTTGCCTGTAACCACTGTTTTAGAAAATGATTGCAATCTGAAATATTTACATAATCGGTGGTAAAAATATCTTCAGCATTTATTGCAGTGGAAGGAAATGGGAGAATTCACCGACTATTGTAATCAAGTCAGTCCAATTAGCCAGATTTCCATGTGTCCACAGAGGGTATAATGCACAATCTCCATTAAGAATGATCTAAGTATCTAAGGAATGCCTAGATGAAAATTATACTAGGGAAAGGGAAGATCTGAGCTCACAGCATAAGTATCAAGTGTACAGTATGATGATCATGTTTAAAAAGAAAACATCCGACTTATTGCAGTCCTCATTTTCAGACCCCTTAGAAATGCCCAGTAGAGATCAAGTGATAATCACTGAAAACGGTAGGCTGTTTTGGATGACGATGATGATACTTTACACTTATATATATAACTTTCTGCCAAATAACTGAGTATTTCACATGGTTTTCTGTGAACTTCTGATTCCCTGCATGCATATATTCCACATCAAGAATTACCTACTATCCTAATTCGCCCCCTTAACTTTTTATACACACCTAAATTCCTTATTTTGACCACCCAGTTAGCTCAGAAGACTGCATACAGTTGTTGTTTTTTAAATTAGCTTAGGCAAAGGCTGGAATCAATATTAATCTGTTACAAGAATAATGTATTGTATTCCAAGCCACTTGAGCATTTCCCGTCACAAATCCCTTGATTCTTGATGATGTAATTCATCCTTTGGAACTTGTACCTTCTTCCACTGGGACATGGATGCTTTGGAATGGATGCCCCAGAAAACTCTTTGCCTTTTGCATCTCTGATTCATTTCAGCTGGTTTAACCTTCAGACTAAATCAAGGGATTTGGCCTGATTTTGATATAAGCAACTTCAGTGAAATGAGCGGGTACCGGTGGAATTCTGGGCCCAGCTTATTAATTGTTCACATAGAAAATACACAATGCTTTAAACTAGCGATGCTAAGAATAATAAAGATAGCTAATCTTAGTGATGTTAACACAGTGCTAAGCTCTTTACTTTCAGTAGCTCATTGTTTTTCTACCAGTGGTCCTAGATCACATACGTACTTTTCATGTGAGGACACTGAGGCTTGAAGAAGTTAATTCACTTACCTGAGATCTCAAAGCTAGGAAATGGCAACCATGTTTGAAAACCCAATCTTGCAGTCTTTAGAGCCCCAGTTCTCAGCAGTTATATTCTATAGCCTTGGAATCTGGCCAGTCCCATCTTACTAACTGGTGAATCCTTCCAAATAGGAAGAAAAGAACCTGCCCTAAATTAGAATAGGATTTTTTTTTTTTTGAGAAGTCTTAGAGCCAGCACGAAACTGACCTTATGAAAAAGTGACCAATGAGCCCTTGTACCCAGCACGTACGCCCTGGGTGTGCTGTGCCAGGCCAGAATTTCCCCAGGCCGTCCTGCTCTGGGGATTGTCATTTCCTAATCATTCCCTCTTCTTCCTTCCTCACTCAACTTCTCTAGCTCAGTGTCATGTCATAGGTGGCGCCGATGAATAGTGCAGTCAGGAAGGATGTGAAAAGGATCTTGGTTGCTGCCTTTGGATATCATTCACTATACCCTTTGCCTTTTGCCTTGCAGACCCCTCCTGCTGATTCCTTCATCCCTACCAATCTTTCCATCCAAAGGACTTTATTACTACCTGACAGCGTACCAATATGTTAACCAGTTATCCTTTCTGGATTAACGCAGTAATGTTTTAACAGGAGCTTCTGGGAGAGGACATTCGTTTAGTTTACTCAGAGGAGTAATATTTATGATGAGAGGTGAGAGGGAGAAAATCTGAGGAGGTGAGGGGAGGATTTTGCGGCAGGCTTGCTTGTCAAGATCCTTGTGTCTTGCCGCATGTAATTTGAAGAGGACAGGTTCCGAGCGTAAGCACCTCACACCTGCATTCAGTCAAAGAGGTACAGGAGGTAGATAGTACTCTGGTTTTAGTGATGAGAAAACTGAGCAAATCATTACTGAAGTGCCTTTTAAAAGATCTCGGAAATGGGACCAGAAAGACAATATAGGTTTCTTAATTTTGCATCAGTACCGGAGTTGGTGAATTGATATCTCCAAGTTATTATCTATTTATACTTATTATTTAAGACATATCCACTTTGCTTTGGTGTTGGTTTGGGCTCTGGGATCAAGTACATTTTCCAGATATATTTGTAATACACCAGGAGTTCTCGTTCCATCCGAATCCTTGATACATGTATAGGTTGCAAGTTTTCATTTAATCATGTGTTCATTAGAGATTTGACTGACCCTCATGAAAATATTTCTAAAAGACCTGAAAAAACAAAAGATGTTCTATCTTTTTCCTCTTTCCTTGCTAAGTGGCTGTTGCCCAGTGCCCTTTCCCCACACTGTGTAGGAGATGCTGAGAGTGCATTAAAACCCTCTCTTTTGATAAGATTTTCAGGTGATTTCATGGTTGCTCTGAGTAGGAATAATTATTTTCATTTGCCACTGAGAATTTGCTTATCAGAGTTCAGGACCCTATGTTATCTCAGATTCTTGTAGCTCTTGGAAGTTACTGTGAGTTCTGAGATAAACCAGGGATAGCATATCCTGTTTCACAAAAGTGAAAGCTCAGAAGCTTGGAAATTGTCAAAAATGACTACTAGCTTTGTTAGTGTCCTGTGCTGTAGGATCCCCGAAGAGAAAAGGGGCTATATGTATATGTTTATGTGTATGAGTATTGTGTATGTATATGAGTATGTACATATATGTATACACACACACAAATTGCTGATTTATTCAGTTCATGATTTTATACTTCTTATGGTAGTTATTATTCTGAAACTCCTCTAGTTTGGCCCAATCAGTTTCTTGGGGAAGGAGGATTTACTTCCTGGGCTATTATCATGCAATAGATGACAGCATCTTGCCGCTTGTCAAATGCTTGTGCTTGGTATTAAGACACACAGTCCAATACTGTCTCCCAGAGCAGGGTGCTAGAACCAATCTCTGTTGCTTTTTATCGAAGTACTTACTACCTCCTGCTTTTACCCAGTGATGATTTTTTTACCTTCTTTTTCTTTGTTCTTGGATCTGCCTGTGTTGTGCATCTCTCTTTTGGGTCCCTGGTTCCTCTCTTCTAGCTTGACATGTGGAACTCCTGCCAGATCTCTCATTTGCAAAACTCATACAACCGCAAACGTAGAACAGAGGTCTTGTTCAGAATAGTACTCTAACCTTTTAAAATCTTTCATGTCTTCAGATAGTTCAGATTTTTTAGATAGTGTACAATTTGAATTTCCTAAAGTTGTAAAAATAATTGCTCATATTGAAAATATACAATGCTTTAAACTATTTCTCAATGAAAAACAGATATTTCCAGAAAATGTGTATCTTTGAAATAGACTTGTTTTATTATATAAAGGCTGATAGAACTAATCCCTTTATCGTTGTTCTGAACAACCGATTTCCTTTTAAAAAACTCTTAACCTTACTCTGCACTATTCCCTAAACATTGTTGGTGGACCGCAGACTTCAGTGTACGTTATGTTGCTTTTTTTTTTAAACATTTTCATATTGTTTTTTTTATGTGGGCATATAATAGAAACCCATGCTACCTTAGAAAATAGTGGAGTTTTAAATTCAATCAATATAAAGTTTATATTAGCTAGAAAGTTGTAAAATACTTTCTATAATTTGTCCTGTCCAATGTGTTGGCTGTGTGGTTAACCTTTTTTTTTTGTTTTTTTTTGTTTTTGTTTTTTTTTTGGCGGTACGCGGGCCTCTCACTGTTGTGGCCTCTCCCGTTGCGGAGCACAGGCTCCGGACGCGCAGGCTCAGCGGCCATGGCTCACGGGCCCAGCCGCTCCGCGGCACGTGGGATCCTCCCGGACCGGGGCACGAACCCGTGTCCCCTGCATCGGCAGGCGGACTCTCAACCACTGCGCCACCAGGGAAGCCCGGTTAACCTTTTTTTAAGTGCATGTTGATTTGACATATTCTTGGAAGTTAGTCCTAAACAGTCAACATGTTGATACTAGGAGTTGATTTGGGTTGATTTTATTACGCGGATGAGCATGCTGATAGCACTTTGGTGTGTAAGGGGGTAACATGCTGATTTCACCTGAGTGTTTATTTAATAAATGAATTTGCCTTAATAAGGCAAATCCAGTAAGACATCTGCTGTAATTACTTTGTTAGGACTTCGTTTGAATTTTTTTTACTTGTGATAAAGATGATACAAGTACAGTTCTTAAATATGCTCTCTGACTTGTTGCTAATTCAAACTGCTCCTCCTTTATAGATCAATTTAGAGAGGGCTTCAAAATGTGTTTTAAATCCTCAGATGTGTCTTTATTTGAGCACTTTGACCTCAAATCCTGCAAAAATGCTCCTGACAAACCTTACAGGGCGTCGGAAAAGTACTTGTATATTTGCCTCGTACAGATACTTGTAGGTCTGTCTGTGCAACTGTATTGCCTGATGAGCAAATCCAAAGCCTTTGAGTAAATGTCAGTATTTTGCTTGATGACTTTCATTGCCCTCATGGTGTGGGTAATGTTAATTTCATGTCTCACAGGACCACCAAGGAACTTCACTACATATGCTAAAAATTCTCAAAATAGAAAATTCTTTTATATGTTAGGCTGTAAACCCCTGGGTAGAAACCAGGTCTGTTTATAGTAAAAATTCCAACCCTATACAACCCTCAGCTTACCATACATTTCTCTTCCAACGTGCTAATTTTCAGAGGCAGGGTAAGAACAGCACATATCTAGAATGTATTAAAAACAAACAAATTAAAAACAAAAAACACCCACCCTGAAACCTTCTAGAGGATAGAACCAATTCATATTCAATTCAGTCTCCTCTCAGAGAATAAGTTCACTCTAAAATATTCAGGACAAAATTTCAGGTCTTACTTCAGCAGATTGCAGCTGTGGTGTCATGGCGCAAAGTGGTGTGTTTGATTAGTTGTAAGGTTAAAATGAGTAAATAATAGGTTAAAAATCAAACTTCATGAATTATTTGCTTCTTAGGAAATAAGGTTGAGTGCATTCACAGGCACCTCCCTAGGGATGGTTTTTGACTTGCATTCCAGTTGGCTTCCCCGACTGGGAGAATGACAAATATATGGCAGGAAATTGCACAGAACCCACAGTCGGTCTTTTCACAAGAGTGTGTTGCACGTGAGAACATCATTCATCCCGTGAGTCACTGCAGAAAAAATGTTTGAGAACTTCTGATCTGAACTATGGCTCTAAAATATCAAAATCTTGATGCTGTGACACTTAAAGCTACTTATCTATAAATAATGGTGGTTAGATTTACTGTACTCTACTTAGCATGTATACGTCAGAGCCCCATTTCCCAAAGTGTGACGTTCATATACTGGTGGCATCAGGGATGCTTCTAGATGGCACACAAGTTAACTTATTTTATATTAACAGTAAGGAGTTTTAATGTACTGAGGGAAAAGATGTAACAATCACATTAAATCTATGCCACGTGGCTACTGTTGCTTAGAATAATGCTTCATTTTACGGGTTCATAGATTTTAAAGGAAAATATAGAAAAATACAGATTGTGAATAACATAGATATAAATAACACAAAAGAGGGAAAGATGGTTTTAAAGTCATTTCCAACAAGGAATGAAACAGATTGTTTCCATCCTCATCTCCTCCATGTTGTGGAAGATTCTGGCTAATCGAGTTCTCACTATACCTGTCTTTGGGTGACTCCTTGGATGGCTGTCTGTAAGTTTCTCCACAGGACTTGGAGTGGGGACATAGAGTTAGATGGGAAAGGTGGTTTTTATAAAATATACCCTTGCTCTGATGGTAAATCAGTCTGGTTGAGAATTACTCACTTTAATATATCATCAGAGAAATGTGTGATGTACCCCCAGATTTGTGAATTCCTTTGCCATGCCACAGCAGGGCCCATAGGTGAAGGGGACAGTCGGGAAGTAATAAAGGGATGCCAGGCCTCCGGTCTCCATCCAGCCTGGGGTTGCTGGGCAGCTCTCTCTTTCCAGAGTGTGTCCCCAGGGCTCCTCCTTGGACCCTGAGAGTCGGTACCTGTGGCTGTGTGGCATCTTGTAGCCAGAAATACAGGATGCTTGCTTTCTTTCTTTCTTTCTCTGTAAAAGTACAATTTGGAAAAAGTTTGGAAGGAAAAGTCTTTCATAAGATACACATATATTTTCCTATAATCTGTATTCCCTTTACTTGTAGGAAACTAGATTAATCTAAAAGATAGATATTTGTTTAAAAAGTATTATTGTTAAAAGAATGGTTTTGTGGAAAAATGAGAAAAATATAAGGAGAAAGGAGGGAATATATTACAGGAGGAGGAATTGGCAAAAATCCGTTCTTCTTTCAGAATATAGTGCAGGTTGTCTCCCTACCTACTTAAGAAAGGGACTCATTAAGGTTTGGATATAGGTACCCTCCAAAAGGTAGGGGGAAAAGGAAGGTGAGGGAGAGGAAGGGAGAGAGGGAGGGAGGAAAAGACAGCAAGCAAGAAGATTCCAAAAACTACCACAAGATGGCAGCAGGAGTATAATATTTAGCAATTGTACAACTAGTAGTTTGGAATGTCCTTTAGTTGAATATTAAAATATATTCTCAAACATATAACTTTCTTTTTTTTATTGAAGTAAAATTGATTCACAATATTATATTAGTACAGCATGGTGATTCAATATTTTTAGAGACTGTACTCTGTTTAAAGTGATTATAAAACATTGGCTCTATTCCTTGTGCTGTACAATATATCCTTGTAGCTTTTATACATGGTAGTTTGTGCCTCTTAATCCCCTACCCCTATCTGCCCCCGCTTCCCTCTCCCCGCTGGTAACCACTAATTTGATTTCTCTATCTGTGTGTCTGTTTCTGTTTTGTTATATTCGTTCGTTTGCTTTCTTTTTTTTTAGCTCCACATATAAATGAAAACATAACTTTCTTAATATGAGGATTCAGGTGTTTGGAAAGTGTATCATTGAATACATATAGTATTATAGTTTTCCAATTAGTAGTGATTTGGGGGAATGTGCTTAAAAAGCCACGGTGCAGTGTTCTTCTTTAGTGTTTAGTCGAAACCAAAAGAGAAACCAATAGTGCACTTTGCATAGAGAGCTCTTTTACATTGATGTTGGTCTGAGGGAGATTCCTAAAACCCCTGTGAGGAAACCTCTGGACTCATATTTGGCAGAGAAAAGAAAACTGAGAGAAAGAATGGAAAATTAATAGTAGTAAAAAAATATATGTGTGAGGAGATAGAGTAAAGGGAATGGTTTCCTACGCACTCCCGTCTCCCCGCATAACGAACTAAAAGACAATTATTATAAGAAAAAATGAGCTATGAGACGAAACTTCTAATAGCTTCTAATAGGTTGTTTGGTCTCCTTGATAATAACTCTGTGATTCTCGAACATAATTAGGTAAATCTTAACATGGCCTGTTGCAGTCTGAGGTCCTTTTTAGAAAACATTTTAATACTCTCCAGTTGATATGATTATTTATATACATTAAGTATTTTTTAAGAGAAAAGCCAAATGTTTTATGGGATGCCCTAAATATAAACTGCCTCTCAATTCTAGGGTAAAAAGAAATGAGTGTAGTCTGAACTACCACAAAGGGATAGACTGTGGGTCGTACTTAATGGACTGTAAGTTTTTGAATCAATATTCCCTTGGAAAGTGCCATTCAGTCTTCCTGTAAAAGGCTATTTCATTCAGTCTGTGACCCCTCGCATGTGAAAGCCCCCAGGGGACTGGAAGTGAAATAGTCTCGCTGATGACAGCATTTGTGATTTAACACTGAGGAGAAATGTACTTATTTTGGTCTGTCCCAGTAACCAAGGGTCAATGCCAAAATGAAGTTGTACTGTGCATAAAAAAGAATTCACGCATGATCACATGGCCTCTTTCATGGGTTTCTTTGCTCAGATATTATGTTATATTGTACTTAGATAAACAAGCAATAGGGGAAATAGAGAATATTTAACACTGCACAATTTGATACCCTATTTGACAATAAGCTGCCTTTGTAAAAAGTGTTTTGAAACTCTGAAATATGTTTATTTGAAGCTGTCAGTATGCAAAACTGCTCTTTGGGGCAGTCATTTATATTTTTCCTAGGATAGGAAAAAAAATGTTAAACAGTCGATGACTGCAAGAAAGGATCAAGGGTAGATCAAATGTAGGGTATGCTTACTGTTGTCTGTAGGGCTAAAAAAAGGAGGAAATCTAGTCCCTATTAGACACGGTGAAGCAAGAGATAAGTAGCAATACATTTTGTTTTTTTCTGGTTTGTTATCAAGGCAAGACAGATTTCTGAAGTGTGGAAGCAGGGCTGGAAACATACTGCCTTGAAATCCTCTGGTTATCTAGCCTCTCCAGGGCATTACCAGGGATGTCCACACAGGATGAGACAGGCCTTGGACCCACTGAGCTTCTTGATATTAGAGCAATTTTTAAAAAAAATTTCTTTATTAATTTTATTATTCATTTTGGCTGCTCTGGGTCTTAGTTGCAGCACGCGGGATCTTCATTGTGGCATGCAGGCTTTTAGTTGTGGTATGAATGCAGGGTCTAGTTCCCCGACCAGGGATCGAACCTGGGCCCCCTGCATTGGGAGCGTGGAGTCTTACCCACTGGACGATCAGGGAAGTCCCTATAGCAATTTTTTAAAAAGTTTCTTTTGTGTGGCTCTGCACCCGTATTCACCATGTTAAAATCTGGACATGCTTCTTGATATTTCTAGTTTGTTGTTTGTTTTTCTACCTGAAGTAGAATCATCCCGTAACAGTCCTCAACAACCTGCTTTTTTTTTTTTTTCCCCTTAACTATAGCTCCTTTCTTTCCAGATCAGTCCGTATTGGTCTAATAACCACGTACTGTGCTATTGTATCCGTGTACTTCAGCTTATTAATAGTGATAGTTGTTTGTTTTGTTTCTTGTAAGCATAAACCACACTGCAGCTAACATTCTTGTACACATTTTCTCATATGTCTTTAATTTATATACGGGATAAATTCCAAACAGGGAGAGTGGTAGGTCAAAAATGTTGCTAATTTTCAGTGTGAAGTTTTTAGTTTGTGACTATGCATAAACTTTCTGTATCAGATAAATGATCTCTAGCCTTTTCAATTAAAAATAAAAGGCATGTGAGTGGCATTTACAAAATCAGTTTTCTACATTAAAGACAATTTTTAAAAAATCAAACATACAACTATAGCAGAAACATGCGGAAAGTTATTTCTTTTTTACACTTGAGTTGCATTCATGAGAACGCTCTTTTTTGAAGTAATGTTTACATGCCCTTTTGCTTTTCAGATTTATCAAGTCCATATTGTGTTTTGGCTTGATTTTTTTTTAAGTTGAATAAAAATTTTGAATTCCTACAATGTGATATTGAAAGTAAGGATAAAATTGTTCGTATATACTGCTCTTAAATCGCTAAAGTCCATCATCAAGAATCACAGTGGTTTGTTTTGTTTTGTTTTTCATCAAAATACATTTTTGATACTTTAAAGATTCTGGGGAACTTGTTCCCACTTGGGAAAATAACAAATTCCAAATCTCTCAGTTACATTTTTTTAAAAGGCCAGTGGGAAGATTTGGACATATATGGTATTGGAACTACTGAGAGGAGCTTTCTTTTTATAGGATGGCAACTTCTGGGAGAGTTTTCTGTCCTTTTTTTGATCATTGTTATGGTATTGAACTAGATTTACTGAAAGGTAACTTTGCAAACATTTATTTCGACCAGAATTCAGTCATTTCACATATAATCAATCATGAGGTTGAAGCCAAAAAGTGAAACTGATTTTGGAGAGTCAGAGGAGTAATCTGAGAGATTTTAGCCCAGTCTAATAGAAAAATGACCTGAAACTGTCATGAAGATTAAAACAATGGGCTGTGGCGCCACAGACCTGAGGCTGACCTCTGACTCTTCCTGCACATATGGCTGTGTGATTTTTTTTAATTAATATGACTGTTAATGTAATCTTTATATCCTCTTTTTAATTTTATTTATTTATTTATTTTTGGCGGCATTGGGTCTTTGTTGCTGCGCGTTGGCTTTCTCTAGTTGCGGCGAGCAGGGGCTATTCTTCGTTGCAGTGCGTGGGCTTCTCATTGTGGTGGCTTCTGTTGTGGTGGAGCACAGGCTGTAGGCCGGCGGGCTTCAGTAGTTGTGGCATGTGGGCTCAGTAGTTGTGGCTCGTGGGCTCTAGAGTGCAGGCTCAGTAGTTAGTTGCTCCGCGGCATGTGGGATCTTCCTGGACCAGGGCTCGAACCCGTGCCCCCTGCAATGGCAGGCGGATTCTTAACCATTGCACCACCAGGGAAGTCCCTGGCTGTGTGATTTTAAACAAATTGCTTTACCTCTCTGAGCTTTAGTTTCTAATTTCTATAAAATTGGGATGATGCTACTTCCTCCCCTAAGGCTTTGCATACAGGAATACTCTCTCCCTATGTGTTTGTGGAATAAAAAATGATGAGCGTAAAGTGCTAAGTAAGAGTGCTAGCAAATGTATAACAGTGAAAGGTTTGAAAAGTTGTAGAGATTCTTTACAACGTTAGTTCTGGTATTAACACATTATAGAACCTCATGCCTAGAAAGGATTTTAGGAGATATCCTTGTTCATCCCCTTTGATGAACAAAACAGTAATGACAAAAATTTTTTTTAAAAATCTAGAGATTCAGAAATACTGTGATTTTCCAATGACGTGAAGCTTATTAGTGACAAAACTGAGATTAGATCCCCCTGTGTCTTATTTGCCATTCTTCTTAAATCCATTGTAAACATCTTAAGTGATGAGTGACATGAGGAAAACTAGACGTTTATAAGTTGGAACAATGGGACAAGTGGAAATGAGATTAGATGCTGTTAGATGTTAGGTTAGATGCTGTCTGCATTTTATAAAAAATATACAGTGTTCACGTATGATCAGGCAGAGGGACTCAAAATGTGCTGTTACCCAGTTTAACACCCCAAGCAACTCTAGAAGACTGTGTAAGTTTCTTAGAAGAGCTGTTTCTTTTTTTTTTCTTTTTTCTTTTTTTTTTTTTGCGGTACGCGGGCCTCTCGCTGTTGTGGCCCCTCCCGTTGCGGAGCACAGGCTCCGGACGCGCAGGCTCAGCGGCCATGGCTCACGGGCCCAGCCGCTCCGCGGCATGTGGGATCTTCCCGGACCGGGGCACGAACCCGTGTCCCCTGCATCGGCAGGCGGACTCTCAACCACTGTGCCACCAGGGAAGCCCAGAAGAGCTGTTTCTTAAAGGCCCTGGGTTTAAATGAAACACTGCCGTGAATTGCCCAAAAAGGATGATAATAAGACAGGAATGCTGGGGGGACCAGCTATGTCAGGCTCAGGGAAAGACACTGAAGTCCCCGGAAGGGTCTTTCGGAGTGGAGGTCCTGCACAGCGGGAGCATCTCCATGGCTAGGGGTTATTGACAGGTTTCATATTCCATCAGGCTGGAAGCCTTATTTCCCGGGAGCTTTTCTGTTCCTCCTTTCATTGTCTATTGTTCAGTCCTCATAAATGATGAAGGCGTTACTTTTCATATCTAGTGGAGCTGTAGATCTAGAGGTTTGGGTGGAGGCTCTTTGTAGGTGTTCTAACAGCCTGTAGGCTGGAGAGGAATGTCACTAGACATTCCTGTGCCTGTTTCCCCAGGTCGACATTAAGCTTATATGTCAGTGCCTGTTCGCAATTTAGAGGCTGATTTGACTATGTTAGAGCTTTTCAATTTGGACAAATACTAGTCCAGATTTTATTTCTCCCAGGGCAGTTTCATCTGTCAGTCAGTCAGCTCAGATGGGGGAAGATATATGAAGTCACATACGTCATAACCAAAGCCAGGTTCTTTCCTTACCAGCCTGACGCTATCATGTAAAATACTTCCAAAGCCTCAGCCTCTTCAATTGTTGAAAACCCTGTGAGGTTGTTGAGAGGCGAAAGTGAGCTCGCTCATGTAGTAGATTTATCTCCTTGCGTCCTGGAGTACAGTTATGCAGTAAACTTGAGCTCTCATTGTCATTACTTACTGATTCTGACTTCATTCACAAAATATATCATGACTTCTAATGCCGTGCCAGGATATCCATACATAGTCTTCCCATATTTCTACTCCATTCTTGGTTCTAATTCTGCTCATTGAAATAACTCTGACCCTATTTTCGGAGTCATTTCCTGAATCACAGATGGCCCCCTGACAGAGGCCATATTTCGGAGTTATTCTCCTATTTTTCATCTGCAGCGTAGTCTCAGTTTTCTTTCTACGGATTTTACACCCCTCCTCCACTACCCCGTCATATTAGAAACCACTCTTGTACTGGATTTAGCTGCGTTAAGGTCCCCTCTGTAGCACTCTGCTCTCGGAGTTAAATAAACCCAGGGCTTCTCAAACTCTAAATTGCATTTGAATCGCCTGGGGAATCTTATTAACTGCAGTTTCTCATTCAACAGCCCTGGGAAGGGGCCTGAGAGTCTGCCTTTGTAATTAAGTCTCACGTGATGCTGATGTTACTGGTCTTCAGATCCTTAAATGCAAGGGATTAACGGATAGGTGTTGATTGATAGTTCTTTGGTTCAGATGAAAGTATTAGTCTCTTGTGGTTCCATGAAATGTCACAGATCGCTGGTGGTTTATGGTTCTCTTGTTTTCGAGGTGTGACTTGTGTAAAGATTTACAGGAAACCAAAATTGGGCTTAAAACCAGAGACAGCTAGTGATTTTCATTTCTGTAGGCTGTAGTTTTCTTACCTGTAATTTTAGGGGGAAAGAAACTTTTATGCTATAATTTCAACACTTCCCTATAATTTTGGTAAATTGTTTCCTTAGGGTTACAAGGAACAAGTAGAATAAACCTCAAATATAGGTATTACGATAAAGGCAATTTTTCTTTGGCACATTTATCAAGACAGTGTCAACATGCAAACTCATTTAGAAAATCTCTAAATGTTTCAGTCAATTAGAATTATACATTTTAAAACAACGGGGTTATATTTAGGTATAGACTATTTTTTAGGCTGACATTATTTTATATATTTTAAAGTAGAATTTAAGTAGTTCTCTCACTTTTTAAAAAATTTTATTTATTTTATTCATTTATTTTTGGCTGTGTTGGCTGTTCGCTGCTGCACGCGGGCTTTCTCTAGTTGTGGCGAGCAGGGGCTATTCTTCGTTGTGGTGCGTGGGCTTCTCATTGCGGTGGCTTCTCTTGTTGCAGAGCACGGGCTCTAGGTGCGCAGGCTTCAGTAGTTGTGGCTCGCGGGCTCAGTAGTTGTGGCTCACAGGCTCTAGACCACAGGCTCAGTAGCTGTGGCGCACGGGCTTAGTTGTTCTGCGGCATGTGGGATCTTCCCGGACCAGGGCTCGAACCCATGTCCCCTGCATTGGCAGGCAGATTCTTAACCACTGTGCCACTAGGGAAGCCCAGTTCTCTTACTTCTACCCCAAGCTAAGGTGCACACACACATACTTTGTAACCTAATTAGAGGGTTTTTGTTAATGTATCCTGTAATAGAAATTGTCTTCCTACTACTCAGAATTTAAACTTTGCCTTAAATACTTAAGAAGTGTTTGAAAGACAGTATGAATTAAACAGTCTATTGGAGATTTGGTTTTATATAAAGTAAATTATGTAATAAAGGAAGTCCATTTATCATTTGAAAATATAATTTAAAAATGTATGATAGCATGGGTCTATTTCTGTTCGAATATATTTAATTCTGAAACACTCCTTATCCAAGATGCTTCAAAGAATGCAGGTTTCTAGGAATGGTTTTGGGCTTATTGATGATATAGAATATTTAATGATGTATTGCTCAGTATGGACTCATTGAGACTTTTTGGAAAGAAAAAATCTGTCAGAACACTTGTGCTATCCAGATATATGTATCTGTTCTCCTCGAGATTGTGTGTTCCTTTGCTTTGCTTGCTTCCTGTCCATCTGCCATCTGATTTTTATTTGTTTTTCTTACTTTCTTACTTTTCTTTACTGGAAATATCCTCCCAGTAGTGGGAGGAGGGTTCAGCAAAGGGTGGCTTCCCTGCAATGGGTAACTGGCTCCTGTTTTGTGGAAATTTTCAAGGGCCATCTTTGGTACTTAGTTGTATAAAAAGTAATTTAAAAGGTAGATAGGAAATTCCATGGAGCAAGTGCAGTGAAATGAATTCTACTGCCTAACATTAGTCATTGGCTCTGTAATAAACATCTTTATCAGTTATTTGGGTGAAAATATCAATGGCATCTTAGTCATATTTGCAGAGAGCAAGATGCTGTATGAGTTGGTAATTACATTGGAAACAGAATCAAGATTCCCAAAAGGCTGTGATGAGCAAGAGAAATGGTTTATAATCCTAATACACCCAAGGCTCTCTTCTTCATGTCAAGTATTCCCTAAAACTCCCTGACTATCCTGAAATGAAATTCACAGATAATATAATCCATCCACAGGCATAATTATGTGTGTATATGTGCATAGTATCCTAACAATAATACTAAACAAAAGAAAAAATAATGTCTACTGAAATAATGTATGGCTTAATAAGTAAGTTTTTGGATTGTCTAAGTTGGAGGTGACCACAGGACAGGACTACACAGTAAGTTGAACTAAAGGTGTGAAGGGCTTGCACTTTTCCTAGGGTCATTTCATGTAACAACTGAAAACAGGTAATTGGTACTGGACACTCTAGTGTCACTAATGGTGTTTCTGTCAAGTGACCTAATTTTCCAAAATGGTAAACAACCCTCTGTAAAGTTTCTTACAAAATAAAGTTTTCTTACAAAATAAAGTTGTTTTCCAAAATGGTAAACAACCCTCTGTAAAGTTTCTTACAAAATAAAGGAAACTACTTCCCTTAATTTACATGGTAGTTTTACTTCTGGCAAACAAAATATAATTTAAAGCCATGCAAAAATAAGTATTTCGTTTAAATGTAGTAAAACAGATTTAGGTCATAGGCTTAGATAATTATATATGAATTTTTCTTCTGCATGAATGAAGAATGAAATTTAGAGCTGTAATTCTTCAAGTATGTGGTTTTCTGTGGATTGAGGGACATAGTGATAACCGTAACAAAAAAGCACCCCGCAGATTTCCAGAGTTCCCACAAGGGGGCAGTACTGCCCCCACTGAGAATCGCTGGGCTAAGAGTTTCTCTGTAACTATCAATTTTTGCGGGGGGGGGGGGTAATTCTTTATCTTGTGTGTGGGGGGCATAAGAGTGTGGGAGATGGTGCAGTCCTGTGCATCGTAGGGTATTTAGCAGCATCTGAGCCTCTTGTAGGTGCTAATAGCGTCCATCTTCACCACCAGTTAGGACAACTAAAAATATCTCCAGACATTGCCTGTCACCTCCTGGGGGGCCATATTCACCCACAATGGAGAACACTGAACTGAACAAAAATACGTTTTAATAGGAAAGTGGGGAAAAAACTTTTCCCTGGAAGAAGCCATGAAACAGATCTCACAATTAAAAGTGACCTCATGGAAGCATTTGTGAAAGATTTAGGTACTGTCTATAAGTAATTTAGGAATCAACCAGCAAATAATGTAGACAGGCCACTCAACACCTGAAGAGGATTTGTTTTAAAACACTTCAGTCAGTGGCGCCAACATGTTTTCTAGGTTTATAAAAAGCTGTCACAATACGCAGGAAGGGATACTTGCATAATAATAAAATCTAATTATTAGGAATAAGCGTCTGGGTCCCTAAAAATAGGAAATTTTAGACATTTTAAAAAGCAATGGAAGCATGAAAGACCTTAACTTTTGACTGTGAACATGGCTAATGTATGTTAATTGGGTTTCTGTAGGACTGTGTCTTTAGTTATGTTGCATTCTCGTCTCTTCCTATTGCTTTTGGTTCTGCTTTTAAGTCCTTGATGTTCCCTTTCTGATAGAAGTGTGCCAGGGCGTTAGGTTATCGATTACTGTTGGTGGAAGAAGGTAATGTTGCTCTCTGGGAACCACCGCTGGGTGCAGGCATTCTCTCCTTCAAGTTCTGAGATGCCGCAAAGGGCACTATCAGTTTCTTACCCCATTAGTCAATGGAAGATGGTGTTTACTTTTACGAACCAGAATTATCTGCTGTAGCTTGAAGTGAAGAGAATCAGTCCTTAAAAGAGTAACGATAGTAATCAAATCCTAGCTGTAAGTAATAGGGTTTTGGGAGGGAAAAACTATCTTGGAAACATTTTTTTTTTCAGACTTCACATCTTAGGGGCACTCCCTATTAGCGACGAAGCTGTGTGTGTAGTTAAATGCTGGTCACTCTTTGGTCTTACTGCACATATTACCAAGGGCGGTGGACACTAAAGAGATGAAGGACTGAGAAAGCTGATCTGTGGCCTCACACTTACTTGTTTAATCCTGCAATTCTGACCAACTCCATAGTGCAGTGTGACTTAGATGTGGCTCTGGGCTAAAAATAAACCAAGTACAGAGACTGGGTTGAAATATTTGGCTCCTGTGTTTCCTGTTTTTCAAGTGATATAGGGTAAGGCTGATACTTACTTCTTAGAGCAAGAAGTGTCTTTGATGATTATATGATCTGAACTCAAATAATTTCCTACCAAGTACGTTTTACTACATTGAGAAACTGTTACTAAGTAATCCAGCAAAAAGACCACACTGGTATTGCTATGGAACAGTGTCTTCTGGCTAAATAACATTTCTTTTTCATTGAGAAAACATTTTCATTGCAACTCTTGTTGAAAAAGTTTCTAAGGACAATAATATCTTTACCTAATTGTGAAAGAATGTCCAGATTGCAGTTAAATTGTTTTCCCAGGCTCTTGCAAGAGTTCTAACTACTAAGCATTGTTTCTCACTTTATCTTCATCAAATATTTATTTAATACCTACTATGTTCAAGATATTGCATTGTCTTCTAAGACTGTTGTATATCAACGGTCTTAGAAATTTCATTGGTAAATTATCCATTCCAGTTGGAGGTTAGGAAGAGAAGGTCTCCCTTTATCTCTGAAGTCAAAGAGCCATTCCTTAAGACCCCAATCTTAGTTCTATTTTGGGTGAGTGTAGCTCAGTAAATGTTTAAATAAGTGTCTACAACATTCCAGGCACTGTGTTAAGATCCGTGGGAACAAAATCTAGCCAGTTACAGTTGTTGAGGAGCTCAGAGAAATGGGTGGAGGGAGCTTACTCAAGAGAGTATTTTTATAGGCTAAGTACTATGATTGAAGCACATTGGCGGACGGGGGAGGGGACTAAGAGGAAAGAGAACATGTGCACGATAGCAATGAGTGGGCGTCAGGAAAGCTTCCTGTAAGGGATCATCATCTAGGTGCTAGGTATGTCCACATATGTGTGTGGAGGACATCAAGCTTCCAGAAAGTAATTAATTTCACATCAACAAACATGCGGTATGCATCTTTTATTGAATGCATTTTATTTGGCAATGGGACAGGGACATAGGTTTAGAGATGAGTGAGCCAGGGTCTCTTTGTTTCATCTTTTAGTTAAGCATTAAAGCATTATCAGATTGTACTGTATTCAGTGCTCTGCTAGCTATATGTTTCACTTGCAAGTTTTTTTATTTTGTTTTGTTTTGTTTTTTGCGGTACGCGGGCCTCTCACCGCTGTGGCCTCTCCCGTTGCGGAGCACAGGCTCCGGACGCGCAGGCTCAGCGGCCACGGCTCACGGGCCGAGCCGCTCCGCGGCACGCGGGATCCTCCCGGACCGGGGCACGAACCCGCGTCTCCTGCATTGGCAGGTGGACTCCTAACCACTGCGCCACCAGGGAGCCCCCACTTGCAAGTTTTAAACTTATATTTTCTGTCTCTCTTCTCAGCCAGTGGCCCTGTCTTGCTTTTCACTGTTAGTAAATCTTTGCTGTTATGATTGAGTAAAATTATTATTTTATGCTGACAGCAATGAAGTGCATATTTCAGGCTAGAATAGTTAACTAAAAATTCATTTCAGGCTTTTATAATAAATGGAAAATGCTACGTTGCTTCTCCACTTTTACTGAATATCATTTGTTTCCTAACGCAGTTAAGGGACAATGGGCAATATTTGCCAGTATTTGCGTGTTACCTCCACATAGGGCTTTGCAGTTTTTAAAGCAATTTTCTCTGACTTCATTAATTCTAACCACAGCTCTGCGAAGAAGATACTATCTCCATTTTAAAGCTTAGAAAAGTGAGGCTGAGATGGATCAGATGACTTGCTCAAGATGCCATAAGAAACTCTCTTCCTTTAACTCTTTGAGCCTCCGATCAGTTTTGACTAAGTTATTGTTTTTGTTGTTTAGGCTACTGCTTACGTGCACCTCCTCTAAAAAGCCTTCCTTGATCCCTCAGCACTGCTTGGCTGTCCCTCCTGTGTGCTCCCATAATACCCTGCACTTGCTCATATTGTAGTGCCTGCGATTTGATGTTTTATTTGCATGTTTGCTAGTCTGCCTCCTGCACTCTCTCTCCAAACAACCTGTCTTGTTCTCACGGGATCCCCAAACCTAGTGGAGTACTTGCCACAGAGATGATGTCCAATAACCATTTATTGGATGAGAAAACTACGTATTGGATTGACCAAAAAGTTCGTTCGGGTTTTCTATAAGATGTTACTGAAAACCCCAAATGAACTTTTGGGCCAACCCAATAATTAAAACCTTGTCATAATTAAAATGAAATAGTGTATGTGAAAGTGTTTTGTTAATGACTTACGGTATGAGATATTCTTTGTCAAATCATTGAGGACAAAGCATGATACTAAGATGTAATTTCAAACTTTTTTTTTTTTTTTTTTTTGCGGTATGCGGGCCTCTCACTGTTGTGGCCTCTCCCGCCGCGGAGCACAGGCTCCGGACGCGCAGGCCCAGCGGCCATGGCTCACGGGCCCAGCCGCTCCGCGGCATGTGGGATCCTCCCAAACTGGGGCACGAACCCGCATCCCCTGCATCGGCAGGCGGACTCTCAACCACTGCGCCACCAGGGAAGCCCCAAACTTTTGAAGAGTTTAGTTTCTCGTTGAATGGACCCTGTTTTAGACTGAATGTTTGTATCCCTTCAAAATTCATGTATTGAAACCCTACCCTTCAATGTGATGGTGGGGTAGGCCTTAGGGAGGTAATTAGGTTAGGGGGGTGGAGCTTCAGAATGGGATTAGCGTCCTTATAAGATGAGCCCTAAGAGCTAGCTAGCCCTCTTTCTGCTAAGTGAATGTACAAGACACTGGTCAGCAGTCTGCAGCTCAGAAGAGCACTCTCGCCAAAACCCAACCATGCTGGCACCCTGATCTGAGGCTTCTGGGCTCCAGAAGTGTAAGAAATACATTTTTGTTGTTTATAAGCCACCTAGTCTGTGTACTTTGTTACAGCAGCCCAAGTTGACTAAGGGAGACATACTATTGGAGTGACCCAGATATACAACAAACAGTTGCCCTGACCTCCCATTCTTACTGTCTTTTCATTGGGAAATGTCCCATTTTAAATCACCATTTTTAGATCACAAGATAAAATAAAAGAGTTGGAAAAGCTTCAGTTGCTTATTTTAGTGTAAATTTTATTCTTAAGGTTAGCTGGCTTATTCTCTGCCCAGACATTATCTGGAGTATTCCACGTATATTGAGTAACTTAACACCCGTAACGACTATAGGAAGTAGGTGCTATTATTATTTACCTTGTCCAAATGAGAAACGTGTCTCTATTTCCCCTTGATGATTGAAGGATATTTTTGCTGGATATAGAATTCTATGTTGGCTTCTTTCTTCTTTTAGCACTTTAAAGGTGCCATTGCATTGTCTTCTGGCTTGCAATGTTTTTTTGACACAAAGTCTGTGAAAATTTTTATATTTGTTCCTCTATATGCAATACGTCTTTTTTTTTTTTTCCTTCTCTCTGTCTGCTCTTAAGATTTTCTCTTAGCAAGGGTTTTCAACAGTTTGATTATGATGGCCTTGGTGAGGTTAAGTGAATTTGTGGCATTAAGATTTAGCTTCAGGCAGTTTTTCTTAATGGCCATGCTCTTAACTATGCTGCCTCTTTAAGGTTACCCATCGGTATTTTGCTAAGGACACTGAAGCAGAGAGAGGTGAATTTGGGTCTCCTGATTCTCAGGTCACTGTGCTCATTTCCATTAAGCACTGAGAATGGGATCATACCTGACTTTTTCTATAAATATTTTTTGAATGTTTTGCAAAAGGTCAGGACAGTTATTTCCAATCCTGTGTCCCCCCGATCTGCAGAAAATAGGGATCTATTAGGAAGTTTGAGAATTTAAAAATTGTAAATCATAAATTGACTTGTGATATAAATATGGAAACATTTGGGATCAAAATAACTCTGTGCTAATCTAGTTTTCTCTCATACATCAACAACTCTGATTGGTAATCACATATGTATTTGGGTGTTGAAATAGGGAAATAAAAATTAAGTTTTACTTAAGAAATGTGTTTTGTAGGACAAAACACTTTCAAATAATGGGATTCATGAGTAAAGATTTCAAAAGGGACCCTTGATGGTGAAAATGTTGGGAATTAGTGGTCTGGAATCTTACCTTCTTATTTTAAACTCTATAAAGTTAAAAGATTATATATAAAAAAATTCAGCCCATTTACAGCTCCTCTCCCCCAACAGTCCTTCTTTCTAGTGGAAAAAGAATACAGTGCTATGAAGGGATTGGAAAAGGAGAAAATAAAATATTGAAGTATGAGCCTGTATTCATGATTTTATGTAATAAAAATAGACTAAAAATATAAAAATAACTGTAAACTTTCACATGCTACTTTATATGTCATGCAGCAAGTTGTTTTCGCTCACATAAATTCGTAGGTTGTTCATCACCAAGAAAGTTATGGCCAATTAAAATTGAATGGGTGGGTTGAGTGATAGGTATTATTTATAGATTTGCAGTAACAATAGGGTTATAGATGATACATTGCATACATGTCTTAGAAACTAATAATTGGAAAATTATGACTTAATATCTAGTTACAGTCATATATGCATCATTGCAGGATTAACAAAACAACCCTTCATGAATGAAATGCACAATGATGATGTGTTCACAATGACAGTAATTTGTATTAAAAAGAACAGCAGTAATTGAAAACCATGGCCAAGTCAAGGCAGCATTTTGCTATGCTGTCTTGAAGAAGATCATAGAAATTCCAAGCATCTGCATGTTGCATGTGCAGCCAAGCTTTCCAAAGTCGCCAAGCATCGAATGGCAAATTTCATGGTAAAATGCTGAATGAGAAAAGTCAATACATTCTCACAATGTACTAATTTTAGTTCATTAATACTTAGTAACCTGAATACTTCACTTGGTAAGTTACAAGTAAATAATCCTTAATCATATCATATATTAAATACATCTATGAAGTCAGGTTACTTACCTATCTTACAAAACTAAAGGTAGGCTGACTTTTAAAAACAAATTAACTTGTAAAATACCAAGGAGCCTCCTGGGGCTATGGTCTACACTTGAGAAACATGTAATGATGAATAATTTATCCAGTGCTTCTTAGTGAATTAAGAAAAGGAATAGACCTCCAGCTGCCCTCTACACCTATTGTGTCATTTCTCTGCACTACAGAAGCAAAAGCTGTCTTGAGTCTTGAGGGGCTTCCCTGGTGGCACAGTGGTTGAGAGTCCGCCTGCCGATGCAGGGGACATGGGTTCGTGTCCCGGTCTGGGAAGATCCCACATGCCGCGGAACGGCTGGGCCCGTGAGCCATGGCCGCTGAGCCTGCGCGTCCGGAGCCTGTGCTCCGCAGCGGGAGAGGCCACAGCAGTGAGAGGCCCGCGTACCGCAAAAAGAAAAAAAAAAAACTGCAAGTAGAAATACCATATGATCCAGCAATCCCACTCCTAGGTATATATCTGAAGAAAATGAAAGTACTAATTTGAAAAGATACATGCTTCCCAGTGCAGCACTATTTACAATAGCCAAGATATGGAAGCAGCCTAAATGTCCATCAATAGATGAATGGGTAAAGAAGATGTGGTTTTTATATATATATATATATATATATATATATATGTTACACACACACACACACAAGAATGTTACTCAGCCATAAAAAAGAATGAAATGCTGCCTTTTGCAACAACATGGATGGACCTAGAGAGTATTATGCCTAGTGAAATAAGTCAGACAGAGAAAGACAGATATGTTATTATGTATATGTGGAATCTTAAAAATGAAACAGACAAATGTATATAACAAAACAGAAACAGACTCACAGATATAGAGAACAAACTAGTGGTTACCAGCGGGGAGAGGGAAGGGCCACTTACCTTTAGGGGCCAAGAGACCTTCCATTTAAGAAGTGGAGTTAGGAAGTGATTTTTATAGCTCAGCATCTATAGCTCCTTATAAGAGATTTATAGCCTCTTATTCAGTGCTTCCTTCTTCAGGGCAGTAATTTCTCAGCATTCCCCATTTGCCTTTAATACTAAAAACCTGCCAGTGTCAGAACTACTCCTGTAGGGGTAATGACATCTGTGTTCACCAATTAGTTTTCATTCTCAAATCTAAACAATCTTAATTTCTAGAAGGAAGCTTTCTTCTTCTCCAGTGTCTAACTATGAAGGAACTATGATGCCTGGCTTCACACTGGCAAGTAAAGCAAGTAAACCTTAAGTGAATCCCACGGCTGCTATATCATATTTCAAACCTTCACAAATGTTTATACTTAAATTTTTTTTTAATCCAAAAAGGCCATTTAAACAGAAAAGCAAATGGGATGATCACTCATATGTTAAGATTTGAGGGTATTATAGTGAGATATGGCCACATTAAAAAAATTCAATAACTTAAAATAGCCACAACATTTATTTTGCTCACAAATCTGCACTATAGCTCATCTCTACCCATTGATCGTGAACTGGGAGTTGGAATCATCTGAGGCCTTGCTTACTTACGTGTCTGGCCATTGATCCCGGATGTTGAATGGTTCCTCATCTGTGGCTGGTGTTGGAACACATAGCTCTGACCCTTGCATTGCTGCTTCACTTCCTCACAGCATGATAGCTGGGTCCCAAAGGGGTATCATCCCCATAAGACCAGGCAAAAGCCTTAGATCCCATCTCTTAATGGAGGCATGTCAGCGTCACTTCATAATAAGAGCGTGAGAGAAATTTGGAGATCATATTTAGTTTAATGAAGTGTTTCTCGTGTCCCCAAACTGTTCCTATTGAAATACCTAAGTGTGTGTGTGTGTGTGTGTGTTAGTGAAAATAGTGAAGGTCCATATAAAAATGTATATTTTATTATGAAGATCCCTATAGCAGTATATGTTTTATTGAGTTCAGTCTGTTAACTCAAGACCAGAAGTTATCAAATACAGTTTATGTATTCAGATTGTTTTGCAGGGTCCTGGAAGAAGAGGTAAATTTTGAATAGAAGGAAGAAAAATAAAGTCCAAAGAAATCTTATGGAGACAGAGTCACTGCAGGATTAGTGCTTCTGATGGGAATCTAACAGGGTGGAAGGATCCCATAGAGTTAGGTCCTGATGACAAACTATGCTTCATGTTTACCAAAGACCAGTCCAGCCTCTTGGTTCCCATTGCATTTCTCAGCAAAGGCAACTTCTAAAACTTGCTACCAAATATAGGAAACTGCCCTATTTGTTTATTCAACATGTCTCTCCATCACAATTTTCAGTTAATAATTCTGATGTGTTTCCAAAAAGACAGGACAAATTCTTGCCAGCTTGGTCAAGTGCCTTGGTTGGAAGTCTTTTATCTTTACCAGATTTGCCAGACTTCTTGGAATGCATAAAACATAAAATGGTTTCTTTTTCTCCATGTCTAATTGCCTGCAGATCTTCTATCAACTAAAAAGAAAAGCCTGGTTCGTGTAGCGGGTATGAATCTTATTTCACAAACTGAGATGTGCGAGAAACACATCTCTTTATTTTTATTAAATCAGTGGACATCTGACCTCAAGCCCCTGTTGGGATATTCACTCCTAGTCATTACCAGAGTTCTCTCTTCCCTGAAGCACTGCCAAGGTCCTAGGATCTTGACCCATCAATAAAACATTGGAGAGGTCCTTCCAGGCATCAGACTGGGCTGGTCATTGCTGAGATACCCATTGTCCGAGTTTGCATGAGGACCTCAGGTCTGGGGCTCTGCTGTTTCTGGGCCACACTTAGGGCTTAGGAATGTTTGGTGTGGCTGGAACCCCCTGTGTCTGGGTTTTGCCTCCCAGGCACACCTTATCGCTGGACATCTCCTCTTTAGGGCGCTGCTTCTCAGCCTTGTGCAGATCCCTCTCTCCTGTGGGACACTGATTTCTCTTCCCTGCCAGGTCTGAGAATGTCTCCTTCCTTTTGCTGCCTCTCCAAGGTCCTCCCTTCTCTCCCTACTTCTTCCTGGGCACTTAGTATGATGGGATTTCACCAAAGATAGGAAGGGAGTGTCTGTACTCTCAGCACTTTAATATAAACCTCCTCTGAGCCCAGGTGAGCTGCTTGACATTTGAGAAATGAACACAATATAGGAAGAACATGCACACCTTGATATTTGAATTAATTTTATTGCACCTGTTAGAAAAAAAAATGATCCGGGTTCACTTCTACTCTGAATAACAAATACAGTGGTATAAATGGATTGATCCAAAGTAGAACATAGGATTTAACATATATGCTAAAATAACTTTGGATAAGCTAAGAGATAAAATATGAGTCTCCATAAGCAGGCATTCACATAACCAGTGAGGCAGCCTGACTAAGTGGACCTCAGTTCGGGACCTCAGTTTCCACTGAGGTCAAACGAGGTAGTGAGACCATCTCTAATGCCCTAATAGTTCAAACCCTCTATGATTTTAATAGCTGTTCTACCGGTATGAACATCATATGCTAAATAAAGGCACTTGCCTAAATTTGCCATGTGAAAAATTCAGCCTGAACACTGTGCCTTTTATATACGCTACACAACCCTACGTAAGGACATAAGGAAAGCTGCAGCCTCCACAGTGACCTTTCCAATGGGCTTTATCTATAAGGCATTGAGAAATTTGGTACAATAATCGTGTCAAAAGTCAGGCTTATGAAAGCAGAGGTGAAACCCAGGAAGCTAGAAGAAATCGTGACCTGGGTACTAATACCATCCTGCACTGACTTTTGTCTTGTTACTGGGTAAATTCACAGAGATGGTTTCCAGTAAATCAAATCATATGGAGTTGTTTAAATTAATCTCTTAAATCATGCAAAAAAACAGATTAGAAATAATGCATAACCTGGGCGTTTTCTATGGGCTCTCAGAATTCACTGCTTTTCATAATTTAATTCCAATTTGAATTTAAGACAAGGTTTTCCCCTGGTATTTACCAACGTATCTTTATAGTTCTGATACCCCTGGTTGTGCAGTGAGGAAAACAAACAAAAAGAAAGCTGTGTAGCACAAAATAATTTTCACTTTAAAATTGAGCCAAGAACATTCAGAACTGGCAGAGATTCTGCTATTCCAAAGATTTCCAGGGTAATAGTCCATGTTTTAAGCATTATAATTTTAAATGGTGAAACATTTCTGTCATTTTAATTGACCGTGTTATTTCCAGCATATTAGGGTAGTAGATGATATTCAAATTTTAACATCTCCACTGATCAAACACAACTTCTATATCAGAACTCCTGATGTCCAAGCAGCTGTAACTGCTGGGCAGGACAGCATCAATCAAATGGTGTTGATTTTCATTTATACATAAAGGAAGTGCTTCTAAATTTAAATCAGGATCTTCTTGAGTATTAGTTATAATACAGTACTTCTAATAATTTGTACCTTTAAAATAAACCTTTACCTCTATGAGTAATCATTGTTTTCTTGTTGAAACCCAAATTATAGCCAATTATGGATAGTTAATTATGTTGGGGGTCATTGGTAAATAGAGCAGACTTTTATTTCCTCTCCTTTGTCTGGATCATTGGTAGCAAATGTACCTTCCGCACATACGTATTAAGATGGTGCTAAGTTTTACACATTTTATTTAGATTCTATTTAATTTCATTTTATAATAACCTTATGATTTGGATACTTTTTAGATGAAAAAGTTGAGGCTGAGGGATGAGGTAATTTAAAAAATATATATATATATATTGTGTAACCATAAACACAGAGCCCCTACCTGACGTGCTACCCTTCCGCCCTTGAGCACTGTAAAGCCCAGGTACCCAGGTGATTGACCAGCCGGACTGATAGGGTATAGGCTTAAAAGCCGTTTAAAAAAATTTCACCATTCCCTCTAAACTTGCTCCATAGATCTCTTCTTCCTCTTTCCTGGATGACATCTGGCGTAGGTACTATACCTTTGTAGTCTCTTTCAATCACAAGAATAGTCCCATTTTAGTAAATTAAAATTTCCCATCTGATGGAACATCAAAATTCCAAACTCACTCAAATTTAAAATTTCTCCTTCCCCCATCTGTATCGTCTGTCAGGCTTGAACGTTGCATTAAAAGGGGTAATGTGTCTGGCTTCTGTTTTCTTGCTTGCTCTCTGCTGTACTCATTAGCTGCTGGATCTGATGGGGGAGGGGGTGCGGCTGGTTCTGGTGCCACGGGATGTTGACACCTTCTGATAGAAGGCTGATAACCAAAGCTGACTCTTTCTGTTTTGGACACTTGTTCAGATTCCTCAGAGGCACTCTGGCTGGGAATAGCTCTTTTCATTGGGGCACACTTCTCCTTTGGTTGATTGCTTGCCTCTGTCCTGATCAAACCCTTTGCTGGCATCCCTCTGCCCCTCCAGATGATATTGTTGGGCTGACTTTAGGTTACATTCAAGTTTGGTCCCCTGAAAACACTCCCCTTTGTCCTGATGTCAGTGGGAGAATAAGTAGATCCCGATGAAGCCACCTTTACTCTGTCATCGGGCCAAATCTGCTCCGGGCGTAGCTCTAGACCTCTGGGCATCCAAGTCCTTCAAACTACAGAAGACAAGGGCAAAGTCTTTTGAGCCTCATAAAGCAGACTGTCCTACTTGGCTTGAGGGAGGATGTTGTGGGTTGAATGTTGTGCCCCCAAATCCCTGTGTTGGAGTCCTAACCCCTGTTACCTCAGAATGTGACCTTATTTGGAAATAGGATCATTGCAGATGTAATTAGTTCAGTTAAGATGAGGTCATACTGCAGTAAGGTGAGTGCTAAGCCAGTATGACTGGTGTTCTTATAAAAAGAAGAAATTTGGACACAAACATGCACACAGAGAGAATGTCCTGTGGATATAAAGGCAGAGGTCAGTGTGATGCGTCTACAAGCCAAGGAATGCCAGCTACTACCAGCAAGTTACCAGAAACTAGGAGATGCATGGGATGGATGCTCCCTCACAGTCCTCAGAAGGAACCTCCCCTGCCAACACCTTGATGTTGCACTTCTAGCCTCCAGAAATATGAGACAAGAAATCTCTGTTGTTAAAACCACCCAGTTTGCAGTCTTTTGTTATGGCAGCCCTAGGAAACTAGTACAGAGGGAAATAAATATCCTGTCTCTTTCTCATGACCACATGGGTAGGGATGGAATAGAGAATGCCAAAAAAATTCTCTTTCAGTCTACACATTCAACCTCTTACATCAGTTTGAGGTGGGGGATTAGCTGAAATGAACAGAAGAGATTTTAAACCCTCCCTTTAGAAGTCCCACCTAGATGGTCCGGCGCCTCACTTTACAATATGAGGGAACCTAAGGCCCATCAGCTACACTAGTTTCTTCATTCATGGGAGGGATAAGTGCCAGGTGACAGCTGCTGACCCACATTGCCTTGCATTCAGGCTGTATGTTGAGATGTGGCTTAAATCTGATCTCTGTTTTATCTTTCCGAGTCAGGCCAGCTAGTTGATAACTTCAGGATACTGACCTTAAAGACAGATCATGCTCACAGTAACATCCTTGCAATAATTTTCAGTGATGGTGAGGAATTAAACAGGGTGGAGGAGAAGACAGAGAACTAACATTTATTGAAGACTTTTGTGTGATAGGGGCCGTGCTGCACATTTTATATGCGTTATCTTCCTTAACTATTAAAACTCTGAAAGTGGATATTCATATTTCCCCCAAAGGAAATGGGGGCTCAGAGATTGTGCAGATGCACCCCATTTCACTCAGGCAGTGCTAGACCCAGAATCAACTCTTCATCTGTCTGAATCCAAATCTCTGGCTCAGGACTGGCTACATAGGTTGTAGGACCAAGTACAAAATGAAAAGGCAAGGCTCCTTGTTAAAAAATTATTAAGAGTCTTAGAATGATGACCGTAGAGCATTAAGCCAGTTGGTCCTATGTGTCTGCCCAGGTTACATGCCCAGGCTCTGATGCTTCCCCAACAGCCTGCTGGTGAAATAGTTGACAGATCTGAATGTCTCACAAATTCTTATTAGTGGATTGAGCATCTCATTGATCCTGTGTGTTTCAAGGGAGAAATAAGGTGGTATCTGTATCACTACACTTCTCAAAGGTATATTGACCTACTGTTCTTTTTCAAAGGTTAGTGCTCCATGGATTTTTCAATGGACAGGCCATTTACCTAGCTTGTTTATGGGCCATCAAGGTTTCTGAATACAATTACTGCATAATCAAGTTTGGTACTTACTCTTATTCACAACCCTTTTGCAGCCCCTCATTGATTTTGTTAGCATTAACCTAATTTTTGTTGAGATCTATTTAAAAGTTAATATTTAGCAACACTTTCTAATAGAAATTAAAATGATCACATCAAGCGCGTTATCATTAAAGCTTGCTATTTTCAATATTTTCCCAAGATGAAAGCAAATAAAGCTTTAAAAACATGTAAGAGAATCCTAATTTTTTACTGGATCTCCTTAGGGATACCATAGGACAGGAAAAGAATCCCCAGAGTTTCAGAGATCGTTAAGTCAACCAGAACAAAACGGCGCTACACCAAGTGGAAAGTGATTATCTACTAACCATATTTTGCTCTGTAAGACTCTTAGTTCCTTGTATGCAAGCCAGGAATCGAACTCCTTAATTCTCCTCACTGTCAGCTTGTTTTGACAGGGATTCATTTTTTAAAATATCAAACTGAAGAGAAATGATCGCCTGGTTGTAATAATTATATACAGTTGATTTCTCTTTGGTAGCTAATGCTGGACAAAGACAAGGCATTTATCACAGATAAACACACTGAGGCAGGACTGAGACAATCAAAGTGAAAGATCTTTTTTCTTGTGAAGCAGCTTTATTCCAGTGACCTTATTTCTGTTATTCAAAACCGCTAAGGGGAAACTAATGAATGTTTGAGAAAGACCCATAGCTCCGGTGGTCTGTATTACTCCTAAAAAAAAAAAAAAAAAAAAATCCTGGTTTAAAAATCAGATATGCTAATTTATTAAAATACAGGATTTCCAAATGAGAAATGTCTTTGAGGAATCCTCCAATTATTTTCCTCCTGGCTTTCAGGAATGAAATGCAATGATTAAATATCAGAGGACATGAAAGGACTTTTTCATATTTTTTAATCCAGGTCAAAAAGCGAGGGACCCAGTGAGAATTAGTGGCACTGCTCCACTGTGTGCTTACATGTAAGTCAGCCAGTAACTCTCTGTTGATTTAATTTGGCTGTATTCTCAATGAAAGCCTAGAGCTTTAGAAATGAATGAGCTTGGCAGGAGTATGGGGAGACTTAACAACAAAATTAGAATACCTGCTTAGTCATATCACTAGGAGAAGAGAGGGAAGAGAAGTCAGAAGAATAAAAAAAACAAACAAAAAATGGAAAAACCAAGAAGAATGCAGATGGTGGAATGGAAAGACAAAGAAATAAAAGGAGACGTAGAAAATTGTCAGGAAAGAAGAACAAATAAGGTACCAGATCAAACCCACAATGGGCTTAAGCTTGTTGGCCCAAATAAGTGAGAAACTCCTACCCTGGAAGACTGGCAATATGAGACAGAGTACTTTTCCTTTAGAAATATATCTGGTTGGGCTTCCCTGGTGGCGCAGTGGTTGAGGGTCCGCCTGCCGATGCAGGGGACACGGGTTCGTGCCCCGGTCCGGGAGGATCCCACGTGCCGCGGAGCGGCTGGGCCCGTGAGCCATGGCCGCTGAACCTGCGTGTCTGGAGCCTGTGCTCTGCAACGGGAGAGGCCACAACAGTGAGAGGCCTGTGTACCGAAAAAAAAAAAAAAAAAAAAAAAAAGAAATACATCTGGTTGGTTGGTTGGTTATTTTTGCAGCGATCTTCAGTTAGATGTTTGATCATTCTAGAATGATCTGTAATCTTACAGTTTGACAATCACCTAAACTAACTTGCCTCATTAAATTTAATTGTGTTTCAAAGCCCCATAAGTAGGATCCTATCTGTGCTTATTTTAATCAAAATTTTATTTAAAAAATAATCAGTAGATTATTAGCAGCTGCCCTCTCAAAGGATGCAAGACAACTTCCTTTCTTCATACTCCCTCTGTCCACAGACAATGTAGGAGTGGAAAGATACCATATAAAGGCATTTTGTTGTTTCAGTTTGGTGTCAGATTTGCAGTGTAAGGTTACAAAAAAGCACAAGATGCCAATTCACTTTGGGCAAATCTGCTTCAAAAGAATGGCAGGAAATTGAAGACTCAACCTTCATGGCAACAATTCAATAAAAGGGAGGTGAGCAAGGTCCCTGGACCGCACCAGCATCCATCACACAGCATGATCGCACAGGTATTATTCATGTGGCATCAGAGAAATGAAAGCATTATCACCAAGGGCTGTGTCACCAGATCAGCATCTGCTGCCCTGGAAAGAGGCTCCTCCTCTTTGCCTAATGGTTTACGTTTGAGAAAGGTCTCAGCACCCAGAGTTTAACAATCCGTATCATTAGCTCATAACTGTTTTTAAAAGCCAGCTCTTCTGTTTCCTTTATTGCCATATTTCTTAAGCCAGAACGTCAGAAGTCATAAACCTTGTGAGATTTTAGAGGATGTGTTATGAGATGTGAAAGTTTGCGCTCATCAGATTCAGCTCTAGGAGAACCTGCTGAACTGACAGCTGACCACAGAGCAGGACTCCAGTGCCGACTGTGGCACAGACAAGTTGTGACCGTGGATGACTTCTTCCAGACAAGCGAACTTTCAGACAGACACACTCCTTTGCCATTTCATTCATTTCTTGGGAGGCTCAAGTGAAATCATGGCTTTGATGGAAGTCTAAAATGTTTATGCAGATGTAGGAGTGTAAGCACAGGGGTTAAACTGCCATGGTTCAAACCAGGACCCCACTATTTGTTGGCTGGGGAACCTGGGGCAAGTCATGTAACTTCTCATGTGCATAATGGGGATGATAATGATTGTGATGAAAATAATAGTAATGAACTTCTGTCTCCTAGAACTATTTGAAGATCAGGATTCTGCCTGTCCAGTAATTAACACTCTCCTGACAGGGAAAGCTGCCAAGAAATATGAATTTTTGCTGTTGTTGAAAAACAGAAATACAAGTCATTCAGTGCATTTAGTACACTTTTTTCTGTGATGCCTCCCTCATAGTAGATGTTCAATAATTCAATGTGGGAAAAGTAGTAAGCTGACCACTGTATTTATCTTTGGGTTCAAATGAACACCAATGACAGTATGCACTTTTTTTTTTATAGGAAGCCTTGGGGTCAGTAATTCATAAGTTACATTTCTCAAACATAGGTTCTTCTCTTTCAAAGGATGATAGCACTTCATACTATTTAGAGCAATTATGAAGGTCTAAACATGTGGACCATTGTCACTTGTTCTTGCTTACCTGCTACTGCAGGGGACTGCATAACTTATAGTGGCACTCCAAAATCAGAGAAGAAATTGATTCAAAGCATCATATTTTACCCCAGAAGATGACTTGTCCTTTAAAGTTTGCTTAAATTATTTATGATAGAAAGTACCTCCTGATGCAACTTACTTTCCATAATCAAAGAAAGAAACATATGTGCAGGTTTCTTCAGGTGCACCATCCTTCAGTTTTGGAAGGTCCCATTTGATCCATTGGTTTTAATCTGTTTACCAATTAGAGACCCTGATGAGATGGGACTCAAGAGGTCACCTGGTTCCTAGAGTGCCTCCCACCGTTAAGAAAAATCAGACTTGACTCTAATTCCATTTTTGAAAGTATTCATTGATGAGCCTTCTAAAATTTTCCTTCAGAATTCAGTTTTGCTTCTTATAGATTCCTAGCTGGTAGATTGGATTCATAGGGGATGAATAAAAGGTTGCTAGGTATTCTCCAGGTCCATCCATGGTGCTGCAAAGAAAATATTTCACTCTTTTTTCTGGCTGAGTAATATTCCATTGTATATATGTACCACATCTTCTTTATCCATTCATCTGTTGATGGACACTTAGTTGCTTCCAGGTCTTGGCTATTGTAAATAATGCACTATGAACATAGGAGTGGCTGTATCTTTTCAAACTAGAGTTTTTGTCTTTTCCGGATATATACCCAGGAGTGAATCACTTTGCTGTACACGTGAAACTAACACAATATTGTAAATCAACTGTACTTCAAAAATAAAGATTAAAGGGGTTATTAGAATTAATTCCCTATGCTGTTCTTACGTAGAGTCATATTTATCCTGTTTGTAAAATGAGTCAGCTCTAACCCTTCAATTTGTGTGATGTTGATTTCCTCAACTAAATGCAAAGTTTCTTGAGGACAAGCTCCTCTTCATAGACCTTCTCATAGATCTGAGACTTAGCAGAAAGACAAAGAGGTGGCACATTTTCAATAAAGGGTTTAGAATGGTTGCAAACAAAGAGCCTCTAAATATTTGTTTCCTAGGCACAAGGGTTGGAGTGGAGGGTATGGGGTGGATGAGAAAGAGTAGAAAAGAAGGAAACTAATGTTTATTAAGTGACTTCTATGTATCAAGCATATCATTCTTTACTAGCTACATGCGGTATCTCATTTTATCTTATCAGCCCTGAAAAGTAGATCTGTGACTCAATTTTGTAGGGAAACTAAGGGTCAGAGAAGTTAGGTGACTTATTCAGGATCACACAGCTAGTATGTGGCAAAATTAGAAGTCAAAATGCAGGTTTGCCTCATACCTGCCTATGTTTTCTTGTTAACACAGGATTATACCATATAAATGTTTATTGTATTGTACATCTCATCATATGACTATAAAACTACTGGGGATGTTAAGCAGGAAAAGATACAGTGTTAGACCCTGAACTATGAAATTAACTAACCCTGTGATTTTTCTCAGTTGAAGAAGAAAGCCTAAAGAAATGTTGAGGTCTCTATTGTAATAAAAGGGTTAGAAAGCATTACAGAATATTATTTATATAAATCAAGTTTATTCCAGAGCTGACCGGATACTCCGCATGGGAAAAACATTAAAATTGGTGGGCTTCACTGTAGTGCAATTCAGTGGGGGAAGTGGAGGTGTTGTTGGGAAACCTTTCAGCTGTTCAGTGACTGCTGAGAACATTCCAGTCTCCTGAAGCAGCTGCCAGTGTTCTTAGAGCTGAGCAGAGAGACAGCAGACTGGAGCGGTTGGGTCTACCTGTTATCTCTGATTCCTGCCCCTCCCACGTTCTTTGACTTGCTGCTCGTTGGCGCCGCCCTCTGCAGGTATTTGGTATTGGCATTCTCAGTTCTGCTGCTCTGCTGATTTTTCTCCCAAACTTCTGCTGACTGCTTGCTATTAATTATTATTATTTCCTCTCTCATCTTCTTTGCCCTTGCTGGTTTTGTTTTTAATTTCTATACTTTAATAGATTTTATTTCCTGAGACAGTGGAGATAAATGCATGTGTTCAATGTAATACATACATACACACTCAGACACCGAAAAAATTGTGTGTGTGTGTGTGCGTGCGTGCATGCACTCATTCTGAGGTGTCTTATTTATATTAAAGTTCCTAATTACTTGTCTAATTACTCAGTATTCTTTCTCCTCTTCCTGTACCCTAACTTCCATGTCTTTCTATATTCCCTGTCTTAGAACCCTCATTGTTCTCAAAGCTTACATTCTCATCTCTCCAAACTTACTCTTATTCTGATCTTTGAGTCTCAGACTCCTATGTCCAGCTACTCATAGGACATCTCCATTTGGATGAGCTGCTCTTGCCTTAAATAGCTAATACTCACTCCATCATATCCTTACAAAAGTGGCACCCCATTTCCATTTTTGTATTGTCATTTCTCAATAATTAATAATAATAATAATAAATAATTACAGTAAACATTTACTGAAAGCCATTGGACCAGCCATTAACCTAGCTTCCTTTTCTAAGGAAACAGCTAGTAAGTCATAAGTGATGGAGCTAGAATTTGACATTGGTCTGACTATATGACATGTGCCCTTATCCACACTACTTTGCTTTATCCTTGTCCTTGAATGAGGGAACTGTGTACCCTCATTCATGTCAGGGTGAAAGGCATTTAAGCTGGTTAATTTAGACGCTGCCTTGCACGTGGGAGATATTCAGTTAATATGTGTTGTATCCACCACACAGTCCTCTAGGCATATTTCAGCATGAAGAATGGTTTTAAACCACGTCTCGTACAGGTATCGTTTCCAAACATTAGTAATAATAATTTCTGCAGAAAATATCTGTCATACAGAGAGCTAGGTTTGCAAAGTAAACACTGTTTTACACTAACCTAATTGACTACATGGAGGAAGGAAAGAAAGCAAATACCCCCAACTCATTGCATTTAAGCATTCCATCCCGTTATACCCTTTTAATGTTTGCTCTTATTTCAAGTTTGTTCATTTATTTTTATGGCTTCCAGTATCCCTGTTGTCTCTTTTAATATTTAAATCTTTTGAGAGGACCTCTTCTCTTTAACCTACTTTGAGTGTTATATAGGGCACAGCATTGCCTCACACCAGAAGCAATAAAATGCTTCTAGACAATGCTTAGAATTCAAGTAGAGGAAAAGGGATGCAATGATTAAGTGAAATATATGAGAAATCACACTTGGAAATTAAAAGTGTTTAATTTTTTTTTTTATTATGTAGCAAGTACTCTTCAGGGACCTAGGCATTAAGACCCATAATATATTTGTTTATACTTTAATTACTTTTTCATCAAGGTTTGAAAATGGGATGCTTTCTCTGTTTCTGAGCAGTGGTTAAGTTGCAGAGTGCATCAGGACAGGAACTAATGGAAGTGACTTGATATCTTTATTCCACAGGCAATGAATAATGAGGAGTTTGTTGGTGACTTATGTTAATCTAAATGTGAGACAGACAGAATATTATCTCGCACTTCACAGTCTGTGCCAGCAGTGCTGCCATTTCTAGAAATATACAATTATCCATATGTCTTTTTTCATGAAAACCTTAATTTGTACAGTCATTTGACGGCAACTTAGTTTTGTCCACAATTCATAAAGTTGACTTGTCATAATGCTCCAATAAAATCTATCCCAACTGAAAAAAGTTTAAGTGCTGTCTATGCTAACTAGAGGAATTTACACTTAGAGTTCACATCATTTTTACTCAAAATAATCAAATAAGCAATTAAAGTTATATAATATATATAATATATTTACCTTTAGGATTACTATAAAATTGGTATTAAAATTCAGAAAAATATAGATTGAAAATCCTAGATAAAGAGACCTTTCCCTGTTCTACACTTGTTTTTTAGAAGAAAGAGGAAAATATTTTTAAAAATTAAGCTGTTGTTGGGACTGGGAGGGCTTCAAGACTGAATGTCTTTCTGCATCATTCATACAGCAAATTATTTATTGAGCTTTGTTGTGCCCCAAGCCTATGCTGGGAGCTGAGGACACCAACCCTGCCCTCAGACTGTTCTCCCTAACCTTCTCTCTCTAACGCCAGCTCTGTGTGATGGCTTGTTCTTATTTCGAATTTTGAAAGTAGGTATGTGGCAGGAAAGGGACAGAGACGATGCGGATGGTCATAAAAGGGAGACAGTAGAGCATAATGATCAAGGGTCTGGGCTCTGGGTTCAGGCTGCCGGCGTTCAAATCTTGGCTCCTTTATTTGTCAGCAGTGCAGCTTTGACCTTAACCTCTCTGCGACTCAGTTCCACATCTGTAAAATGGGAATAATAATGCTAGTTAATTCATAGTATTGTTTAATTATTATGTGAAAGAGTGCTCAATTAAATCTGGTTATCACAGTGTAACGAACAGTATTAACAGTTTCCTTCTCCAAAGAAGACGTACAGATGGCCAAGAGGCACATGAAAAGATGCTCAACATCACTAATCATTAGAGAAATGCAAATCAAAACTACAGTGAGGTGTTACCTCACACTGGTCAGAATGGCCATCATCAAAAAGTCTACAAACAATAAATGCTGGAGAGGGTGTGGAGAAAAGGGAACCCTCTTGCACTGTTGGTGGGAATGTAAATTGGTATAGCCACTATGGAGTACAGTATGGAGGTTCTTAAAGACTAAAAATAGAGCTACCATATGATCCTATAATCCCACTCCTGGGCATATATCTAGAGAAAACCATAATTCAAAAAGATACATGTACCCCAATGTTCATTGCAGCACTATTTGCAATAGCCAGGACATGGAAGCAACCTAAATGTCCGTCAACAGAGGAATGGATAAAGAAGATGTGGTATATATATACAATGGAATATTAGTCAGCCATAAAAAAGAAGGAAATAATGCCATTTGCAGCAACATGGATGGACCTAGAGATTGTCATACTGAGTGAAGTAAGTCAGACAGAGAAAGTCAAATATCATATGATATCGCTTATAGGCGGAATCTAAAAAAATGGTACAAATGAGCCTACTTACAAAATGGAAATAGAGTTACAGATGTGGAAAACAAACTTATGGTTACCAAGGAGAAGGTAGGGGGAGGGATAAATTAGGATATTGAGATTGACATATACACACTACTATATATAAAATAATAAGGACCTATTGTATAATACAGGGAACTTTATTCAATATTCAATATTCAATAATAATTCAATTCAATATTCAATAATAATGACCTATATGAGAATAGAATCTAGAAAAGAGTGGGTATATGTATACATATAACATATAACTGATTCACTTTGCTGTACAGCAGAAACTAATATAACATTGTAAATCAACTATACTCCAATAAAAATTAATTAAAAAAATAATTACCCCACCCTGTTAAAAAAAAAAAAGTTTCCTGATGATGATAGATGTTAGAACAGGGGACAGCAGAAGAGTATTTTCAACAACCTGTTTCATAATTTGTTGATCACAAAACTCAAAGGCAGCATTGCCTTCCTGTTGTCTTGGTTGTAGTGTTTAGGGAACAATCAGTTCTGGGTAAATAATCAGGCATTATTAACATAATATCTGGACAATATCTTACTGTGGGTATTTACTACATGTCTGCATCCCAGTGCTGGGAGCTGCTCCAGGGCACAGGACATTCCTTTTATAGCTCTGTGGCCACAGCACTTAGCACAGTGCTTTATATGTGTGGTAAGCATTTGGTAAATGTGTGTTGCTCAGATAAACTTTAAAAAAATACTTTAAATTTAAAATGTATCTCTAATAAAGTACCAAATTACTATGTGTTCTTTGTGGATAATTTAGAAACTATAGACAAGTTTTAAGAAGTGAAATTACTTATAATCTTGCTACCCAGAGATAAACCACTAGCATTTTATTATATATCTCTCTATTATTTTCTATACATACACACTTTTGTTTTAAACAAAAAATGGAATAATACAGTAAAGACTTTTGCTACTTAACTCATGAAATAATATACAATATTTTAAAATATTTATTTTATTTTTGGCTGCGTTGGGTCTTCATTGCCGCACGCAGGCTTTCTCTAGTTGCTGTGAGCAGGGGCCATCTTCGTTTCGGTTCACGGACTTCTCATTGCGGTGGCTTCCCTTTGGAGCATGGGCTCCAGGAGTGCGGGCTTCAGTAGTTGTGCCATGTGGGCTCAGTGTTGTGGCTCGCAGGCTCTAGAACACAGGCCCAGTAGTTGTGGTGCACAGGCTTCGTTGCTCCACGGCATGTGGGATCTTCCCGGACCAGGGCTCAAACCTGTGTCCACTGCATTGGCAGGCGGATTCTTAACCACTGTGCCACCAGGGAAGCCCAATAACATACAATTAATATTCACCCTGTAATCACATATTCTTCTGAAATATTATTTTTAATTAATGTAATACAAGTTACCTAATGTTAATTCTTCAGCATTTAGATTGTACTCAATTTTGTGCTTCTGTATTAATATCACCATTGTTAAATATTACCAGATGTGCCTCTTGCTGTCCCCTCCTCCCTGCCAGTGTGTTCCCATAGTACTCTTCTCTTGGCTTATCAAAGTCCCTATGACACCTACGGAGTCTACTTGAATAATTATCTGTGGATCTGCTTGTCCTTTCTTTTTCCACCAGGCCCTTTCTAGTTTCATCATTGTAACCTTAGTTTCTAGTATACTGCTTCACTCTTAAAGGGTGCTCAATGTATATTTGTTGAATAAGTACATGAAAGGTACTGTTTTCATCTGATAATGCTAGAAGATCGATTCTGAAAGTTCCTATGAAGGTTTGTTGTTGGAAGCTGGGTGTGTTTGGGATATGATCTTTCAGGAACGGTATGAAGCTGAGAGGTGGGCAGGGCAAGCTGGGGAGAGTTCTGAGGCTGAGAGCTGATAACAGAGAGAAAGACTCTGGGAAGGGGAGTGAACAATTTTCTGTTGACTCATCTTTTACCTTCACACTTTCCGTCAAGAGCTTCAGTGCGTCCCCCTGACCTTTAGAATAAAATTCTTGGAAGCAATGGGAAGGGAAACAGAATCATTTATTTATTGGGGGATTAAGTAAATGGAGACATGTATACTCCTACCCTAGTTATAGTCAAAGAATCCAATTCCAAGCTTCTGACTTGACTGAAAATATTCCAGCTCTCTGTCTGGCACATGGTAGTAGGAAAGGGAAGGGACTAATATTTATGGAGTGCCTATAATATGCTGGTGATTTTCCTACATCATTGCATTCAGTCTGCTCAACAACTCTGAGAAGTAAGAATTATTGAGGAGGGACCTGAATTCAACCCTGGACTCTGACTCCTGAGTCTGCTTTCCCATGTCAAAATATTAGAATGAATTCTTGGATGAAATGAAGGAATGACTTATAGCGAATGTAAACAAGTTCTAAATTCTGTTTCATGAGGAAACTGTTTTAGGCGTGGCTTGAATTCTGATTTATGAATTAGTTTAGAAAGTGGTAAATTAAAACATTAATATTAGAAATACAATCACTTAAAAACCCATTTTACTGATACCCGCAGGAGATGTATAAAAAAATTAAAAGAATTTTTAGACCAAAAAGATTGTACTTATAAAGACTTCATTCAAAGGTGATTAATTAAATGGCCTTACACTTTAAAAATTTAGTAAGAGTGCCTTTTTCATATTTATTTTATTTTAATCAGAAGTCTATGAACCTAACAGGGATTATAAAATTTTGACTCTATTATTTTTCAATTCAGTAAGAGTTTTTCTTTCTTAGTTACTAAATTTCAGGCCAGAACCAAGGTTTTCTTACCTCCCTTGTTGGGAAGTTGCCAGTTGACAACACAGAGTTGTTCAAGCCTGTTTCTGCTTATAGGCTTTAATAAAACCATTTTTTTTTCCTGTTGGGGTTCTTACTTTACACACTGTGGTCAACTTAGCAAGATAGTTACAGACACACACTTATAAATTCTCAGTTCTCAAATCGTAAGTTCATTTCTAGTCATTCCTACCATTGATACGGTATGAAGGAGGGTGCTCAGGTGTTTTGCATAAATCTTACTGGCTGTTTATTGTCCACTCCCCATATTTGTAACATCCTTTTTGGTAACTAGCGATGAAAATTATTAGTAGTGTTATTAGACTTTTGCTTTTAGCTAGGAGACTTCAATGATTTTAACAGAAGAAGTTATAAGGATCATATGTCAAATTAAATCAGTTGTTCTGTGTTTTGAAAATGATCCCATTGTTTTTCATTTATTTTAGTCTGACTGTTTTTCATATTTTAAGAGACCCTTCTGGGTGCATCCTAAGTATAATTTTAAAGCTCACTTTTTAACCTTACAATTAGTCTTCAGCATAGTCATAAGCACTGACCTAATTTTTATAATCTTTTAAAACATTATCCTGGTAACATGTTGTACTCACATTGGATTTTATATTTGGTAACTTGGCATCATTTTATGTTTTGTTTTCTTCAGAATTTATTGTTTCTTTTATTCTCAAGCAGGAATAAAGAGTTTGCTTTCTGGGACTTGGTCTTGAAGAACCTGTCTTTCACGTTCTTGCAGAGCATGTGGTAGGAGATGAATAAATATTGTCTGTGGGTTGGCTGGGGTTCCCCTGAGCTTCACCGAGGGCTCGGCTTCAAGCTTGGGAGGGTCTGCTTCTCACTGAAAGTCCATGTGTCCATTGGAACAATTCTGCTCCACATGACTCTCCTGGTGATGGTGGAAATAAGAGTGCAAGCCCCAGTACGCATGCATATTTCAGGTTTCCCATTATATTGTATCTACTAACATTCCATTGGCCAAATCAAGTCAAATGGCTGAATCCAAGATCAGGAGTCAAAGAAGTACACGCTGCCTTTTTTTTTTTTTTCTTTTTTTGCAGTATGCGGCCTCTCACTGTTGTGGCCTCTCCCGCTGCGGAGCTCAGGCTCTGGACGCGCAGGCCCAGCGGCCATGGCTCACGAACCCAGCCGCTCCGCGGCATGTGGGATCTTCCCGGACCGGGGCACGAACCCGTGTCCCCTGCATCGGCAGGCGGACTCTCAACCACTGCGCCACCAGGGAAGCCCCACTCTGCCTTTTAATGGGAGGGACTGCCAAGTCATGTGGGAAAGGGCATGGATACAAGGGGTGGTGCCACCTATTTTGGTTTGCTTTGAACAACTTCATATTTTTAACACATAATACCTTGAACACATACAGTCTCAAGTGGAGAGGGTAAGTGGAGTCTTCACACCCAGTAGTTTTCAAGACCTCCCGCTCACTTATGGTCAAGGTACTGCTGCTATTGAGTGGGAAGCAGTGGAGGAGGTGAGGCAACCCCTCACCTGAACCAGAGCCCCATTTTTAGACCATGTCCTCTGAGCCAGTACAGTGGAGTAGGTAAGCGGTTGGCCCCTTTTTATACACATTGACAGACTCGGCTTGTTTGGCCAGGAACTGTACATGGTGCTCTCAGTCCCTGAGGTGTTTGTTCATCTCTTTTCTTTTAATCACAGCACACCATTCCCTCCTAGTATTTTTGACTCATAGAAAACAATAACAAGTAATGGGTTAATCAGAAAAAACAAAACAAAAAAAACCTGGCAATCCCTCCCTGGTAAGAAAATGCTTTCACCCATTAAAACTATGCCTACAATACCTAGTTTGTCATGCTAAAGCCCTTAGCCAATCATCTGACTGTCAATACTTCTAATACTTCCCACTGCCTCAGGTTAAAGCCCTAATTTCTTTAAAAACAAATTTTATTAACGTATAGTTGATTTACAATGTTGTGTTCATTTCTTCTTTACAGCAAAGTGACTCATATATACATATTGTATATATATAATATATTTTTTTTCATATTTTTTTCATTATGGTTTGTCACAGGATATTGAATATAGTTCCCTGTGCTATACAGTAGGACCTTATTGTTTATCCATCATATGTATAATAGTTTGCCTCTTAAGGCCCTAATTTCTTATTATGACGTGATATAATTCAAGACATGGTTTACCTTTAGCCTCCTCTACCTTCAGATTTTGCACTTTAGCTATACGGAGCTACGTTTATTCTCTGAATGAGCCATGCTGTCTCATCCTCAACAAGTTGCTTAACGTTTCAAACTTATTTTCTCATCCCTAAAAGAGAGATGTTGTCCCAGATTCGCAGGTGAGAACTTTATTGGGGAGGGTTCTCAGGATCCACATCTGTAGAGGAGGGAAGAAAACAGGCTTTGACTGAGCCAAATGTCTCCTGCCTTGTAGTTAAGTGAAGGCCACAGCCAGTCCTACAGGGGACACGTCAGAGTGTCCAATGGGGACCAGGGGACCAAACCTTTATACTCCTCATTGACCAATCAGTGGATGTGGCAGCGCTTGGGAAGCCAGGGTGACCTTCAGTGAGGCTGTTCTCTTCAGCTGAGGGCTGGTCCCAAAGAGGGACTCAGCTGAAATCTGTTGGCACCAATGCCCCCAGCAACTGGGGAATAAGTAAGTGACTGTGTCCTGAACCAGGGGATCTGAGGGTTTTACCAGTACAGATATAAATAACTGTCTCATAGGACACTTGTGATAAATCTAACTCACATGTGTGCGTGCGTGTGCGTGTGCGCACGCGCGCGCACACACACACACACACACACTCTCATACACTCATTCTTTAGGTCTCAGTTTATATGTAACCTCCTGTGGAAAACTTTCCCTGCCTGTGCCCTTCCCGCCTTAAAGTAGGCTACTGTCCACCCCTTTTGCTTCCGTAGCACTGTATACTTAATCCTGTTGCAGCAGTTATTATAAAATATGCAGTTTCCAGTGTTTTCCTGTCTCCCCATTAGACTGCAGGGGGCAGGAACCCATGCCTTTGTACTTTGCTTACTATAAGTATTTTTCCCACTATATTTTGATTGGCTGCTTAATCACCTATCTTACCCTTTATATTACAGACTCCACAGGAATAGGGTCAAGATATGTTTTGTTTACTACTTTTATCTCATTGCACAGTACCAGGAATGTAGTCAGACTGATAAACACTTTGCTGGGTGGGTGAATATATGAATGAATGAATGAATGCTGAAATGTCCCCGAGGAAGGACAGTAAAGACAATGGCTTGGAATAGGAAGCCTGTCCAGAGAGCCCCAGACTCCTGATAGCATTCCCTGCCAGTGATCAGAGCTCCTGAAGGAGGACCAGTCAATTACATGCAGTGCAGAGTAACACTAGCTGCATGTACACTCTACCCAGCGTTTGTCAAAGCACTTCAAATGCAGTAATTCATTCAATTCTCGTAACAACTCTATGAGGAAAATAACTATCGCTATTTCCAATTTACAGGTGATGAAACTGAGGTGTGGAGAAGTTAAATAACTTGCTCAAAGTCACACAGTTGCAATGACAGAAGTGATAGACTTTTATTCTCCATGACTTTCGTTCTCCCCAAGGATAAGATCAACTCACTCACTCTTGTATTTTGCACCTTTCTTTCAATAGGCATTCTGAATCTCTCAGATTCTCTTTATATGTTCGGGTCCTTACCTGTGCTTGATTCTGTGTGGATAAATGTGCCTAAACTGGGTTGTGAGAAGGTCATGTGGATGAGTGAACTGAAGGTGTCTAGCTCTCAGAATAGTTTTGGTGAATATATTCCTGTGGATACTAGAGATGCAGAACATGTGATAAGTCCTGTGATTAGGCATGGAGGGAGGCATGGGGACTGCTGGTAGGGGCAGTGAGATCGCACAGTGGAGCTCCCCAGGCACTCATAGGCTCTCCCTCCTGTCCTCTGGAGGCTAGCCCCTTGGAAAAGTTACAGGAAATTCTTACATCAAAAACCTAACCTTGGGACTTCCCTGGTGGTCCAGTGGGTAAGACTCTGTGCTCCCAGTGCAGGGGGCCCAGGTTCGATCCCTGGTCAGGGAACTAGATCCCGTATGCATGCTGCAATTAAAGAGTTTACATGCTGCAACTAAGAAGTCGGCACGCTGCAACTAAAAGAAAAAAAAAAAAGATCCCGCATGCCGCAACTAAGACCCACCACAGCCTAAATAAATAAATAAATAAATAAAAACCCCGAAACCTAATCTTAAACATTTTCAGTCAGAGCTCAATAGGCAAAGGGAAAAATATTTATTTTTTTTACTGGAGGAGATGGAGAACAGGAGAGCTGTATTCTCCATGAGGGATAGCTCAGAGATTCCCCTTCGTAGGGAAGGTAGGCTGTGATGCTTTGGGTCAGTCACTGACCAATGTCAAGCTGTCCTGGCACCCTATGAAGTGTTGGGCTGGGTGGGATTGTGGTGAGAGCCCTTTTATGGCTGTTTCTAAGCATCCCACTCTCCTCCAAAATGATAACTCCTAAGGAAATCCTAAATTGTTTTATTTCCAGGGAAGACTTTGAAAACTGGATAGAGTTTGAGTACCTGATGATTACGCCATTTAAAAAAAAAAAAAAAAAAAAAGCGTCTTGGAAGCCGAATGTCTGGGGATGGATTTTACTTGATTTGCTTCCAAAGAAACACCGGAGACAATTATTAGGCTGTGCTGTGATAGTTCAGTGCATTTATTTGGTAGCTCTTCCTGTGGAAAGGGATGTATGTTGTTTTGAAAAATAGACATTTTTATTCTTGGATGAAAATTGTCTCCTAAAACACTTTTAATATGTTTACCTTTACTTATTTTTACTGCTTGGTGAAATAAACAGTAAAATTCACAGCGGCAAGCAAAAAATTCTTCTAGGTCATGCTTAGAAACTGCTAGAAATCTGATTCTGAACAATTAGATTGAAGACTGTCAGACAATCTTTTATTTAAATTATATACACATTTAAAAAACGATTCTTTATTTAGAACTGCTGTAGAGGAAATATTTTAAGGCCCTACGTCCTACCACTATAAATGAGCTGGTTTCATTTTCCAAGTTTTTTTCCCTGTCCTGGTCCGTATGCACCTGTACCTTTCCACAAATGTGCTCATAGTCTCTGTACTACTTGGTGCTTATCTTAAACTAAACATCATGTCATAAAGTTATTTCTGCATTATTGTAGTCTTTATAATTATAATTTTTAAAGGATTCATAATTTCCGCTAAATCAATATGCCTGACTTAATCATTCCCTCTGGCCCAATTTATTTATAATTTAAATACATAATTTTAAATCACCAACAAATATATAATTTTTTTCTACATTTAAGACTTGAAAGAATATTCCTAATGTTGAAAAGTTGTGAAACACTCTCTGGCTACAGAGGCACTAAAGCTGTCCTTTTACTAAGCAGCGTATGTAGAGGCAGACACTAAGCTTTCCTGGGGGTGGTAGCACCAGGATGTAAACCCCGTGTCAGACATGCCACCAAAGCCAACGAGTTTGCAGAATAAAAGAGCCCATGAAACTGTCTTCCTATCTGTAACAATTGTTTACAAAGGAACCTTGCTTAAGTTAAGCTCTGAAGCTTGTTCTTCATCTTCATCAGCATTGGGTTTAATAATTTTAACACATCTAATAAGTGCAGTCTGCATATTTGAGTGAATTGCTTTCGGGGGTCCTCTGTATGGAGACCCAAAGGCAAGGGCTGCTCATTGAAAATATGGGCTCTGCTGATGGAAGTTTTGAACCTGAAAATCCAGATTGTCCTGCAGTGCTTCACTTGGTTTAAGAGATACATTCTGAGAAAAATCTAAGCAGAAAGGCAGTGTTGGGCCATGAATTAGGGTGTTTTGTTGATGAAGAATGTCCAACATAAATCTCACTTGACTCTGAAGAAAGCCCAGAGTATCAGGATGAAAATCAGGTTATCGTCAAAGAATCTGGGCTAAATCTTTTCTAGGAAAGAAAAATTAGTTTTACATTGGCAGCACATCTTCAGTTTGCACAGGCTTGAGCTGTGGCTTTTGCAGAAAGACCACAGGCCTTAAGCAGATGCCTGCTGCAAGGTTCACTACACACTGCAAGACTGTCAGACCAGCGGAAATGAAAACGGTTTCCATATTCAACCTGTGGGATTTTGGCCAGTCAAAGCCCATGGGTGGAAGACATGTGTCAACCCTGCCAGACAGCACAAACTGCGATTAGGCTTGACGGGGTCTTTGTAGAATGCTGGGAAGAAGAGTTGGGGAATATTAAATGCTCTTATTACTGTCAGACAATTCATGCCTCTCTAAGTTGGCAATTCTCATCCTGGAGCAAGCTCGGAATGTGCTTTAATTGGAAATGTCAGGCTTCTGGGATGGAGCAGATGCTCCTGGGATGGATCGGTGCTCGGAACTCAATCAGAAATACCCATGTTCTTTCTTTGACATTTTTGATAAAATGGGATAACAATGTAATATTCTTTCTGGAAAAGCAGACCACAATATTATTTTTTTTCAGACCACAATATTTAAGTAAAGAAAACAAAGAAAGGGAAATAAATGTTTCTCTCACATGGAATGTAGGGTGTTTCCTTCTTAGTAGTAAATTCTCAGTCTTTAAGCTGATACCCTCTGAAGGTGACAGTCTCAAGGTCTCTGGTCTGGGATATGCGCCTGAACAATGTGAGAGGTGGTGAAAAGGCTGGGTTACATCAGGGATAGAATCCCCACTCTGATCACTTACCTTGACCTTAAAGCACATTTCTGAAAGTCTGTAAGCCTCAGTTTTTTTGTTTGTACTCATGGGGTCCTTGTAAAGAGCAAATAAGAACATTTATGCAAAGCACTTAGCCCACTGCCTGGCCCATCGTGTGAAATCCATGATGCTAATTGATTTGTAGGGGGGTAACCTGACAGTTGTCAAGAAAGGTGGCTAGGAGAAGTGGGGTGTCTGGCTCATGAGCTAAATCGAGCTTGAGGGTTTATTTAGTTTGGTCCTGACTTTAAAAAAAATTGAATAACATACTAAAGTTGACAGATTTCACATAAAACCGTATCTGTTATCTTTTCCCCCAAAATATGGGAGATGTTGCACCACCAGATTTCAGTCCTCCGTGACAGCCATCTTCCCTCCCTCCCTCCCTGCCTGCCTCCCTCCTTCCCCCCTTTCCCTTCTTCCTTCCCTCCCTCGCTCCCTCCCTTCCTTGTACATATGTATGTATTTTAGTACTCAGAGTTCAATTGCTGAATTATATCTTCCTTCTAAATTTGTGTCTGTTATACAAAGAGGCTAACAATAAAAAAAACTACCCCAAATCCCACCCCTAGAGCACTGTTTTCCATCTTGCAGGCTACTTTTCTTTCCCTCATTCTTTTTCGGTGTCTCAGTGTTTTAAATAAATCTTGGTTCCTATGATTTGAGCTTCAAATCAATGATGTAACCACACCCACTGTCCCAAAGGGTATTGAACTTCATGTGGCTCCTTCTCTGGAAAAGGTCCCTTTCTTTTACTTTAGCTGGGATCTACTAGTATTTTGTTCAAGGTGCTAAAAACATGGGTATTCAATTAGACATGTCATCCATTAAATCAGTGCTTGCCAAAGGATAGTGATAATTTCCACTAGACACATGGCCAAAAGTGATAATTAATTTACTTTATTAGTATGTGTGCAACTTTTTAGGGGGTGACTGAACTGAGAAAAAATGTCAAAACTAATGGGGGAGAATGTAGTGGCTTTTTTTTTTTTTTTAACAAGTTTGCGATGGTGTTAATCACACCCTGCATATCAGTCACTAAGCCTAGGCTAGGGTGTGGTAACAGACAATCCCAAATTCTAAGCCACTGGGCTTAGAACAGTGACTAATTCTGGAGAATCATTCCCTCTTTTTGTCTCCCTTTGTCATTCCCTTGCTTCTCTGAGAATGATGCTCATTTATTTACACTTGGCTCCTGCATATCTTTGTCTTATTTAATGTAAATACTGAGTTTCTAGATGGTTACCTACTAGTTTGATTTAACTTTCAAACTCTAAACCACTGTATATAAGTGTCTGGTTTTGTTGCTGCTATTGCTGATCATAACAGAAAAGCTGTATCCTCTCTGTTATTCATTTTACCAATCAGTGACACCTTTCACAGTGTTTTATGCCCAGTAAACAGGATAATTACTGATGCTAATTGGCATAGATTTTTGTGTATTGTCCATTTCAATATGCTTAACATTTTATTTTTATAATAATATAATTCTTGCTTTATTTATATTAAAATAAAATTCAGAAATACCCATATGCCTGGCATGGGTATTGTAGGTTGAACACATGGTAACATATTGTAGTCTTTAAAAATTTGAGCTCAGTTAAGCATATCATTTCCATTTATGAAAATATGTGGAAACCTCCAGTTTCCTTACCTGTCATTAAATTCAGGTCATGGGAGATCCTCTGCCACTTGGTTCCCCCAACTCAAATGCTCTTACTTTTTCTACAAATTATGTATTCTCCATCCCAAAAGGGTAAAAAATGTTTATAGTCTTCTACGTGTTCTCTCCTAACAGCATTGCGAACTCGTAACATATTCCATTATGTTAAAATGAAGTATTATTATGTTAAAATGAAGTATTATTTAAAATGAAGAATATTCCATTACTTCATTTTAAATGTATTCCCCACTTTGCTATTTGTCAGTCAGATTTGTTTTCATCATCCCCAAATCTTTTCTCTTCTACCATCTCAAAGTAAGTCCTACTTGATCCTGTGATTGCAACAGATCTGTTAACACATAAGCATTTTCTTGTTCAGCTATAACTGGCCTCTACTTAAAAACACTGTTTATGGGTTTTTTTTGTGGGGCTTTAGGTTCATTGTCCAGACCTTCTATTCTAAATAAGCTAAGAGTCTACTTCTTTTGTAATTCCTCAGAATACATTGACCTGTTATTACCCCTTGACATCTTGCATGAAGAGTAAGTATCATTAACTCACATTGCGAAGTTGCACTTTTTAAGGCTTTTACATATAAACCTTCAATAGCATATTTCTAAGGCCTAAGAGAAATCAGTCTAGGATGATAACACCACAAATAAGTAATAACCCTAATTAACCCATTTTAGCTGATGTGAAAATATCTTAATAAATAAAAATAACTACCTGAAATTTGAGTTCCTATTATTGGTAATAAAGATAAGACATAGGATTTATTGAATTATACTCATTTGAAGGATGTTTTGGACATGGTTTGTAACAAAATCACTATGGATTTTATAGCACAATAAAAATAAAAGGCAATCAGCACATTTCATAAATTATATTATTTCTCAAAACAGTTTCAGTGAATAGATTTATATTTCTTTCACCAGAGTTCAGATAGATTCCAACCACTAATATTGGACAATAGTTCTTTTATTTCTTTTATGTACCGAGGGAAGTAAATCAAATATAAAATATAGCCAGAGATAATTTTTGGAAAAGAAAACATCTCTTGGCAAGAATCTAACCTGGAATTTTCTTATTAATAAACGAGCAGTGTGTTTGGTGGGCTGGATTATGTTGTGCAGCCTTTCCCATGGACTAATGCCCAGCTTGAATATTCTTTTCCTGAATACATAAACAGATGTGCACAAATTCTTTTTTGCCATTTTCTTTACTCAGAAGCTTTCAGAAGAAAGTTTCCCAAATTAAATACTGAATGTAGAAAATTTATTTAGAATGCAAAATGTGCCAGTTTGTTTTATTTTCACCTAGCCTTATAACCCTACTCCGTATTCCATGTTGGTTTCCATTTAGTAAACATACAGCTGTGTTTAAGTGTAAAGAATTAACGGCAACCCAAATGATAGAAAATAAATGGTTATTAGAGATCATTTTTTAAACTGAAATCAGTTCTATTGAATGCTTAATCAATAATATTTCTATTTTCAATTTAGAGCTTTTTTCCTTGTGAGAAGAGATTTATTATCAAACAAGTTAGTTTTTCACAGTGCTTTTACCATTTTGCCTGAAATTGGGTAGATAAAAGGTTTGGACCATCAGATTGACAGGCCTTTAAAAACTTTTTATAATAACTAGTAGATGGTATTTAAAATCATTAAAATGTAGTTATTTTTATGTTAATGATTTCTACCCCACCCCACCTCCTAATTTCAAGCAGTAATTATTATGCCCATGTAATAGTTGGTATATGCTGGGATATACTCTCCAAATAAAAACACTGGAGACACATAATATGACTACAAACCAGGCTTTTTGAAAGTGGCTTTGTCCTGGCAAATTGGGGGCATGTGGGATCTGTGTGGCTGGCACTTTTTAATTGTCCTTGTTACTAGGAACGTCATTTCTGTGGTATCATGGACCTTTCCCATCTTCAGAAGTACGTGTCCTTAACTTCCTGAAGTAAATCCCCCTCCCAATAGTTGCCAGTATGTTTATATAGGAGCCTTCTTTTCATTTAGTATCTCCGTGACTAGATTTTACTCTTCACAAGGTATATTAAAAAGTATATTTCTTTTTTAAAAAAGTAAAAGTTAAAGGTCTTGGTTTAAAATCTGAGTAATTTATAGAAAAGATTTAACTCTAAGGTAGTAGTTTAAGTTTTGTAACTGGAGGACCACACAGCATGCGGTGTTTACTAGTTCATGTCAATTCTTTGTGTGTTTCAATATATTGAGACATCATGGAACTGAAGTTTGGAGAAGTTGGTGGTTTGTGGGTTTGTGTATTGGCAGCTGATTCTTCTCAACCTCTTGGTGAAATGAAGTATTTATAACTGCTTCTTTAGTGTACTGTTTTATGTTGGGTCCAACTTAGTTTCCAAAGCTAAGTACAGTAAAAATGATGTAACCAATTTTAAACACTTTTTAGCAGAAGAATATTTATGACACAGTCATTTTTTTAAAAGTTCCTCTTTTAAAAAAAAATCTTACCTTGCCCCTTTGAGCTTTAACTTTTGATCTTAAGTCCTGGTTTTGAGAAGTGTTCTCATCCTGAACTAAGCTTCATCTTGAACTCAACCACACATATACACGCCTTCATTTCTCCACTAAAATTTCATAGGGGGGGAAAAAACAGTCCATGAAGAATTCTAGCTCTGAGAAATGTGTTCCTATTCTGTTTTTTAAATGCAGTCACATAGAAGGTGTCAGAAGAGTCACAAAGCTAGCAAAGATAATTTAAACATTTTCTTCTGTGGAAGAATAAAGTATGAAATAAGTTCCTGAAAATTTAATTTTTTGAACTTTCTCTAAATTCAACACTTAGACTAAAAATTCACTGTTGGTAGAGAGGATGGGGCTATGTAGTTATATAATTAGCTTCATTAGTTGATGCATGTCATGAGGTAGGTGCCCTCCAAGAAAGTTGGCTCCGGAACTCTGAGGGAGGCCTCTGGTACCTTTAAGAATGAAGCTCAGTCTACATTATGGTGAATGTTGTTATAACCTTTTGTGGAAGTCACATCCTGAGAAGACAGTGCTGTAACATATCCAAAGCCTGGGTTTTAGTGATGGGCCATATCTAGATGTGCACAGAGTAGATATTAACGAAGTTTCATTATTATCATCATTATTACGATTGCTGGAGCATCATAGCATAGCTAAAAACTGTGGCTCTGGAGTCAGGGGTTCGCGAGTTTAAAGCCGAGCTCTTGTATTTACTAGCCGTATAGCTTTTGACAAGTCACAAGTGCTAATCATTCTCAGTTTTCTTCACCTTTGAAATGGGGATAATAACACAAATACCAAACTCAAATATGTGAGGCTTGAGATATCTATGAAGAGTATTTAACACAGTACCTCATACTTATAAGTATAAGGTAGTATAATAATAAGCATTCAATAAATGTCAGATATTATAATAATATAAAGAATGATTCTTTATATTAATTGTTCATGATCTCCTTCCTTCAATTTCCCCTTGTATCACTGAGTATAACCTGGGTTTGAAGACTGTAATATACGTACCTACCAAGAGCTGCACGAATGGAATGCTTTGTTTGTCCCCTTTTCTAATTTAGGAGGCTCTCAGAAGTGGCATTCGATATCCATGTGAAGCTCCATCAGTGCTCAATGTTGGGGCTTGGTTTGCTCTTCTTGGAGTCCTTCTAACTACTTCTATGGTTCCTGCCCAAATTGCCATTCAAAATCGGGGTTGGAGAAATCAGAGTGGCCACCTCCTTTCGTTGGTTGATTTGAAATGCAGCTGAGGTTCTCTATTAAGAAAGCATCTAAATTGCTTTCTTGTATCATTGTAATTGCTTTAGGTTATTATATTCACTGTAATCTTATAAAACCAGAATTCACTTGATCCAGTGCAGGGTCAAATGAATAGGTCAACAAGCAAAAATTAGTTAAAAGAAGTTTGGATGTTTTAAACATCCCAAAGGAGGTACTTATCCCATTTTTTCTTCCCCTTGGTTTACCTACAACTGCTGTTCCCTGCACTCCATCCCATATCTTAGTGAAAATTCCACCATTATCCCAAGCTCCTGTGTCTCCTGTTCCTTTCCTCTTCATTCTGCATCACATAAAGGCCAACTCTTGGTCAAGTAAAAGTCCTCTCCTCAAAAAGTGATGGGATGGGAAGACTGAGCGAACTAAGTCATGCATCAGATAACTAGAACCTGTGACTTCACTGGCCTCGAATAGCTTATTGAGGAATAAAAGGAATTACATGGAGCTTTGGGCACTGAGGCCTGTGTGGATGTGAAGGGGCAGTATTTGTCATGAAAGCACTTTAAAGATTGAATGGAATTATGTATATAGGGTGCCAATAGCTCTTAAATAATATTCACTTATTCTCCAGCCAGGGGTAGGCGTGGTGTTTGTGTTTAGTGAGATTGTAGGGAGAGCACCTTCTAGAAGGGAGCCCTGGCTCTGTAAAGATTGAGTATGCTCAGAAATGCTTCTCAATAAAAAGAGTTAACTTTCTTAATAAATTGCGCCTGGTTACACAGGTGTTTGATCTCTGTTTAGAGTTCACACATACAACAGTTTAAAAATGATTACTTGGGGAAACTTGCAGATTACAGGAGCAATTAACGCTGATGTTAAGGAATGAAAGATTTTCGACAGTTTCTGTTGGCGTGTCTTCTCTTCTCCATCCTCAGGCCCATATCGTGATGGACCTTTAGTGTCGCAGCAGCTTCCTAAGCAGCATCCTTGACCCGTCTTTTCAATCTTCAATTCATTCAACACCACACCCTTGGATTAATTTTCCAAAGACATAACTTGGATCATGTCACTGCTCTGCTCTTCCTTTGTCAGTTTACGTAGATAATCCTGTAATCTGTCTTTTTGAGGGTAGGATGTTCATTTTTTGTCCGAAATATAGCAGTTGATTGTACAATATAAATATTTGATAGTGGAATAGACTTGGAATCTTTGATCACCTAAGACAGTTCCGTGAATTTTGTAGGTGTCTGAAATAATATTCAATAATTCCTTGCCAACTGTTGATCTTCATGAACTAAATAAGTCTTTTGTCTTAGCTTTCTTAATAAGTTATAACACAGAGAAAAGTGCATAGGTCATAAGTTTAACTGTAAACTTTTGACTTATGTGAGTTATCTGTACTCCCACTAGTGTAACCCCTACTCAGATCAAGAAAGAGAACTTTCCCAGCACCTCGGAAGCCTTCCTTATACCATTTCCTGGTCATGACCCCTGATTTCTGCCCCCAAAGTAACCATTATCTTCACCATAAATTTGTTTCGCCCAGTTTTGAATTTTTTAAAAAGAAACTATACAAGGTATATCATTTTATGTCTTCTCTGTTTTGCTGAATATTGCTCATGAGTTTTATTTCTGTTGTTGCTTGTAGCAATGCTCACTTATTTTTATTGTCTTCTATATTTTTTTATATAAATGCAAAATATATTCTAACGTTGAACATTTGTGTTGTCAGTTTTGGTATATTATAAATAATGTTTTCACAAATATTCTTGTGCACATCATTTGGTGATAACATGTACCTATTTTTCTTGGTATATCCCTAAGATTGGCATTTCTAGATAAAGGGATAGCCATATGTTCAGTTTAGGTAGAAATTGCTACAGTTTTCCCTAGTGGCTATAACCGATTTATACTCTCAGTGGTAGTGCATGAGACTTTTCATTATTTTACAAACTCTCTAACATTTGTTGTGATTTTTTTTTTCAATTTTAGCCATTTGGGTAGGTATGTAGTGATACCTCATTGAATTTAATTTACATTTCCCTGTGCATGAATGAAATTGAGCAATTTTTCATATGTTTATTCGCTATTTAGATAACCTATTTTGTCAAAATACTTGAAATTTTCAAGTTTTTTGCCAATTTCTCTACAGGATTATCTGTCTTCTGAATTTTAGGAATTCCAGAGGTAGTCTGAGTATAAACTTTTTGCTGATTAAATATATATTGCAAATATCTTTTCCTATTTTGTAGTTTGCCTTTTAACTCTCTTAATAGTGTCTTATTTTTAAAATAAAATTTATTTTTTAGAGCACTTTTAGGTTCACAGCAAAATTGAGTGGAAGGTACAGAGATTTCCTATACACCCCTTGCCCTCACATTTACACAGCCTCCCCTACTATCAAAATCCTGCACCAGAGTAGTGCACCAGAGTAGTGCATTTGTTACAACTGATGAGCCTACACTGACACATCATTCTCACCCAAAGTCCATAATTTACATTAGAGTTCATTCTTGGTGTTGTGCATTCTGTGGGTTTTGACAAATGTATAATGACATGTATCCACCTTAATGCTGTCTTTTGGTCAAAAGAATTCCCTAGTTTTAATATGGTTCATTTCATGAAATTTTTTCCTTGTGGTAAGCGCTTTTTGCATCTTAAGACATCCTCTCCTAGTCTAAGTTGATGAATATGCTTTTCTATGTTATCTTTTAGAAGCTTTGTATTTTATCTTTCACATTTAGATCTACACATCACCTGGAATTGAATTACTGTGTACGGTATCAGGAAGGGTACAAGATTCATTTTTTTATATGGATAGTTGATTAATACAGCTCTGTTTATTGAAAAGACTCTCATTTGTGTAATGACACATTTGTTGTAAATCAAATGGCAAAAATATGTAGGTTTTTTTCAGGACTCTATATCCTAGGCTGTTGAACCATTTGTTTATCTCTACACCACTACCACACTCTCAATTATGTGGCTTTATAGTAACTCTTGATATGCAGTAGTGTATGTCCTCCAAATTTGTTCTTTTTTAATACTCTCAGCTGTTCTTATTGTTATGTAATTCCTTATAAATTTGGGAGTTTCCACAGAAAAAGTGAAAATTTTGAGATTGAACTGAAACTTTGAATCCACCTAGAGAGAATTGACACTTTTACAATTTTGAGTCTTCTAATTTAGGAACATGGCATAACTTTCCATTTATTTATTCCTTCTTTAATTTTCTCTCAATAATTTGTTGAACTGTTGTGTGTAGAAATCATTTAAATATTTCATTAATTGCATTCCTAGATATATGTTGTGTTTTGCAGATATTAAAAATGGTATCATTTTGAAAAAATGTTTCTTTGCTTATTGCTGGTATAGAAAAATATTATTAATTTTTAACATTAACCTTTTTTTTTTTTTTTTTTTGGGTGGTACGCGGGCCTGTCACCGTTGCGGCCTCTCCCGTTGTGGAGCACAGGCCCAGCGGCCATGGCTCACGGGCCCAGCCGCTCCACGGCAAGTGGGACCCTCCTGGACCGGGGCACGGACCCGCATCCCCTGTATTGGCAGGAGGACCCTCAACCACTCTGCCACCAGGGAAGCCCTAACATTAACTTTTTATACACTGACCTTGCTAAAGTCACTTATTCTATTTGTCTGGAATTCTACGTACTTGAGTATGTAATATTCTTTCCTAATCTTTATGCATTTTATTACTCTTTCTTACCTTATTTCAGTGGCCAGGACCTCGTTTATAATGTTGAATAAGAGGACTGATAATGGGCATCATTTCTTTTTGTGATGTGAAGGGGAACTCTTTCAATATTTCACCAGTATATGATGAAGTTTCTTGTAGATTTTTTTGGTAGATATCCTCCATCAGATAAGTACCCTTCTTTGTCAAACTTTTCAAGATTATTTAAAAATCATAAATGGATACTGAATTTTATCAAATCCTTTTCTGTATCTGAGACAATTATTGTTATTGATTTCTACCTGAATTCCACTACAATAAGAGTACATGATTTCAATCCTTTGAAGTTTGTTGAAACTTGTTTTATGGCCTGGAATATGGTCAATTTTAATAAAAATTGCTTATGCACTAGAAAATAATGTGTTCTGTAATTTTGGAGTGAGTGTTCTATGTATTGCAATTAAGTTTGTTAAATATGTTGTTCAAATCATCTGTATCCTGATTAATTTTCTTTAAATATATTGTTCAAATCATCTATATCCTGATTAATTTTCTATCTCCTTTTCTATCAGTTGTTGAGAGCAATAAGTTGAAATCATCTAATAGGATTGGGAATTTGTGTATATCTCCTCTTAGCACTAGGAATTTTTACTTCACATATTTTGAGGCTGTTATTAAGTGCATATAAATTTAGAATTATAGTTCCTTCATGATAAATCAATCCTTTTATTATTGTGACATGTTCCTCTTTATCTCTAGTAATACTCATTTTCTTAAAATTTTCTTTGGTATTAATAGGGCTACATCAGCTTTTTTTTCAGTTTGTGTTTAGTTTGTACACCTTTTTTACTCTAAACCATTCTGTTTTCCTATATAAAAATTGTTTCTTGTAATGTGTATGTACTTGTTTTATTTTTAAGTTCATGCAAACAGTCTGTCTCGTATTTGGAGTATTTAATGTTTACATTAGTTTAGTAACTGGTACATTTTAACTTAAATCTATTTGTGTTCTACTGTGTCTCTTTTTCTATTTAAGTTTTTCTCTCTTTTTTGCCTATACTTGAATTAATAAATTATTTTTATTCTGTTTTCTATTCATCAATATTTCATTTATGCATTTTATTTCTTTTAGTAGTTACTCTATAAATTACAACATGCAATGCATCCTTGAACTAGCAAAATTAAAGTTAAATTAATGCTTTTATTACTTCTCAGGCAGTACAATGACCTAACAACACTGTTAACTCTATTGGTCTCCTTCTATCTCTCATATTATTGTTGTCAGATGTTATTATTGTTTTGTACAGTAATCATTCATATAGATTTAACATTTATTCTTATACTTATTTTTTCCTTCTATCTTCATGCTTTCATCTAATTTCATCTGATTTTATTTTCTTTCTTCCTGAAGAATGTTTTTTAGTGTCATCTTTAGTGTGAATGTGTTGGTGACAAATTCTCTGGTTTTTGTTTCTCTGAAAATGTATTTACTTGCTTTTATTTTCAAAAGATATTTTTGTCAAGTATAAAATTCTAGGTTGGCAGTTTTGTTTTCTTCTAACCCCTGGTGACTACCATTCCATTGCCCTGAGGCTTTCATTGTTTCAATGGAAAAATCAACTGTCATCTTATTGTTGTTCCTTTGCATGGGATGAGTATTTTTTCCTCTGTCTGCTCTTAAGAGTTTTCTCTTTATTATTTTATTATGATTATAAGTAGTTTTACAATGATATATCTAGAGGTGTGTGTGTTTGTGTGTCTCTTTGTGTTTATTATGCTGGTGGTTTACTGTGCCTCTTAACATCATGGCTTGATATAGCTTTAATCAGTTTTGGAAAATTCATAGCCATTATTTCTTCAAATATTGCTTCTGCCCTATTCTCTCTTTCCTCTCTTTTTGGGACTCTTATTATATATAGATTAGACCTTTTCCCTATGCCCCTGCATCTCATATCATTTTTTTCTGTACTTTATTCATTTTCTCTATTTAATCTAGCTATTTTCTTTGGACTTTTCTTCTTATTTACTAATTCTGACTCCTGTTGTTAAATGTTAGTGCAGAATTATGAAAATCTAGTTACTCTTTTTTTCAGTTCTAAAATTTCTTTCATAGTTTTCAGTTTTCTGTTAAAGTTACCAACATTTCCGTCATATTTCTAAGGCATATTTATCACAATTATTTCAAAGTCCATATCAGATAATTCCAACACCAGGATCTCCCATCAGTCTGCTTTTGTTTTTTTCATAGCTTTAGGTTATGTGGTATTGTCTCTGTATACCAAGCTGTTTTTGATTGAATTCTGGATATTGTACATGAAAAATCATAGAGATAGGGCTTCACTGGTGGCGCAGTGGTTGAGAGTCCGCCTGCTGATGCAGGGGACACGGGTTCGTGCCCTGTTCAGGGAAGATCCCACATGCCGCGGAGCGGCTGGGCCCATGAGCCATGGCCGCTGAGCCTGCGCATCCGGAGCCTGTGCTCCGCAACGGGAGAGGTCACAACAGTGAGAGGTCCGCATACTGCAAAAAAAAAAAAAATCATAGAGATAATTTGAGGTTCTGGGTGATGTGATCTTCCTCCAATGATGATTTACTTTTGCTCTTGACAGGCAGGCTGATGAGGGGCATGTCACCTTAGTCCAGTTATGGACTGAGAAGATTTGAAGATGAGTTTCCATCTTGATGAGTCAGTTAAGATTTAGCCTTATGGTTTTGAAATGGTTGGGCTTGGACTCCAGTTTTTGTCCCTTCAGCTCCATGAGACTTTTAGAACCTTTGTTGGACTTCTTAGCCTCAGCTTCTCATCTGTACTATTATTTATCTTCTTAGGAGTGTTTTGCAATTGGTAAATGCCTCGAAATTTACCAATTTACCAATGAATGTTGGCTTGAGCACTTTTTTTCTCTGAGATATTAGCCCTTTGATTCCTTACTGCTTGGAAATTTTCCAGTGCCTTAAACATTTTCTTTTTTTTTGCCCAGCTTTTATAGTTATTCTTGGTGGGAGGGTTGGTCAGCAACAAGCTAATTCTTTATCACTAGAAGAAGAGTTGATAAAAGCTTTTAATAAATATCAGACAACTAGTATCTAATTGAAACATGAAAGGTTTAAAAGAAAAGAACAAATAGGCTATTAATTTTGATTCATGGTAGTATTTTAAATTTTGATAATTTTGATAGGAGGATCTCAAAACTAATATTTTAGAATGTCAATGTGCACTTTTAGAGAAACATTAATATTTATTTGAATTCTAACTTGAAAAAAATTGGGTACACTTTATATACTGTTAAGAGTGTGCCAATTGTTGGCTCTTATGACGATATTTTTCCTTGTTAAGACTAATGTTAAAAGGTGATCAATTTATTGTCAGGAAGTTAATGAATACTTCACATTTCAAGTGTCTTGCTAAGAGTCATTATTTTCTAAATTAGTTTAGTTCCAGTAACTGTATAAATGTCAAGTTTCCATTTGTATTAGTAAAGAAATTCTAACAAATAGAGCTTATTTGAGGGTCTGCTAATTAATGTCAAAGGAAGCCAGTGTGATTTACCTGACAATATGATTTACTTTTATAATGAATATGTTAAACATATACAGTGCTCTGCTCATATGGAATAGAAAATGTGAACAGTAGAGGGTGCAATTGTACCTTTAGTTCTGTATTTTAGCCCTTAGAAATTAGTGTTTAATAGCTGAGAGAAAAATTTGAAGAATGTACTGTTCGCTGAAGCTGTACACTATTTATGGAAGCGTGTTTAAAATAAAATAATCCATGTAAAGTAGAAGTATAAATTTCACTTTCATGTAATACTTTTCTTAACCTTGCACTTTTAGAAAGTGACAAATTTAAATCTCAATTAGAAACCACTTTCTAAAAAATATTATATTTATCTGAATAAAGAATGCTTTTTTTATATATAGAGAGGTAAGGCATACATATCTCAATAAGATATTTTTCTTTTATAGAGCTTAATTACTGTTAATTACAGATATTTTTTCCTCTTGGGAAATACTTCCAAAAGGATTATGTCTATTGATAACTGCAACACCACGAGACTCCTATTTCTTAAGAAAAAAATATAAATAAGACCCACTAGAAATAAATGATGCAGTGTCAAAAGAGTTCTTACATTCAAACAGTTATTAACACAGCTTTTATTGAAGATCCAGAAGTTTCAGACAGTTGCAAATCAGAAACTTAGATTTCCATTTCAACCCTGAAGCAGCATTATACTATCGCAGCGCAAAGCTTCACTTATATAGATTTGTGAGGGATATGTGTGCAAAGCTTTGAAATCCGTATCTCCAGGTTAGACTCTCTTCCATAGCTAGGGGTCTCCTTTTGTTTTCTCATAGGAAAAGTTTGGGCTTAGGTTTCTGTAACTTTGACAAAAATTAGCTTAATCACAACACCTATATTCCAGTGAAATAAATTTGAAGAACTTAGGAAACCTTCTTGCTGATTTTTTTAACTTATAGGAGACATCTACCAGAGCAATATTCCTTTTTTTTTTGCATTAACAAACTCTATACTCCTGTCTTTTGGTTCAATTGGAAAGCAATTTAACATTTAGATTATTGCTAACACCCAAAGGTTAGCACTTCAGCGCTTGGCTAGTTAATTGTGGTATTCAGCTTATGCTTTTGTTTGAAGGGCCTCTCCTGATATTCTATAGAAAGAGCAAAAGAAAGAACAAGAGAGAGGCGAGGGAGGTGAGTATATCACTTTAAGAATTAAGTTATTGAATTAAAAGTATTATTAGAGATAAATTTGCTTTTTGAGCTTCATTTCAATCTGAACTTCCAAAGCCATTGTAAATGAGGTGATCAGACAGAACGTAAGTCTTGGTTAATAATCACTGCGTAGGGTGATTACAAGTACTTTAACTGGAAGCATCTGCTTTCAAAATAATATCAACTGAGTTTTCTAAAAAGATGTAGGTATTAAGAAGGACTAGTAAAAACAGGCCAAATCCAAATAAAGCAGTCAGCTTTTTGAAGGAGTAGCTAGAATTTGTGAAGAAACAAAAGAAAAAAATTACAGAATTGCTGATGCTATAGATGCTGCCAGTGTTATATGAAAGAACACTGAACCTTGAAGACAATATATTATAAGCCTCAAGTAAGCAAGACTCTGAGATTACAGCAATTTAAAAGCGCATTAAGAGAGTTGCTTGTGAGGTGTAATTTGAAAAGGTGTTTGGGTATCAAAAAATATCATTTCCTAGAAATATTTCAAGGTGGAGGTAGAAAGCACAGTTACGGGTCTTAATCAGGCAAATACGTGGTTAAAAGAGTGATGTAAATGTTTTTATTTTTTCCTGCAGAAGGAAAACACATATTTAAACTAAGCCTCTGATTGATTTGATTTATTCATGCAGAATTATAGAGAGCCAAAGTATCAACTTTCGGAAGAATCACCATATCATATTTTTCATGTCGCCTTTTGCTACCGTGTTATAGAGAAATTCATTACCTGTTTTCACTTTTAAGCTGCACTTACTACATTAATATTGGTTATATATATATATATATATATATATATATATATATATACACACACACACACCCCCCATATATCACATACACATCTATACACACCTGTGTATGTGCACACACACACACATATTCCAGGCTAATTTTGGTCATAATATTTTAGTTTCAAAGGTTTTACCTAAGTTGATTATTTTAAGTGGTTAGAACCAAATTTGAACTTCCTGTCCAAGGGCAACGGATATCACAAATCTTTGCAGGAAGAGCGTAGAAAATCAGTGCTATTTAGAACCCAGACAAACACTTGACTTGCAGAATTCCTGATTGAGACTTCAGATTTAGGACAGCTGCTCCTCAAGGGTAATTATACTGAAGTTTCTGAGGCTTATGATACGTGCATTTCTGAATGACACCCTAGTGAGGGGTGCAAACTCTGAAGCCCATCTTCGCATTGCATCAAAGGATACTTAGTTCAGCTTGTTGGTTGGATCTCTTGGTGGAGAGAGGGACAATTTTTCTGTTTATTGATGGTGGTGTGTTGTAAATACTAAATAAATATTTGCTGAATTCATTCATTTAGTCCTACCTTTGTCCATTCAATGCAGTTGACAAACATGTAGGAAGGGCCTCCTTGTTCTGAGTGTTGGTGGACAAAATAGAGTTCCTTGCTTTCTTGGAGTTTACAGTCTAATGGATAAGGTAGCTATTTAACAAATATCCTTGCAAATAATATATAATTAGAAATGATGAAAGTGCTATTATAAGGGAAATATTATAGAGATGATTCAGAAGGGTTATCAGAAGAAGTGATATTTGAGAAAAGAACAGAAGATTGAGTTAGTTGAGTTACTGACTCAAGAGATGGAATGTGGTGATCGGGAAGCAGCGGGATTGGGATTTTCGGGTAGTGAAAGGGGATAGGAGAAGGATTTTCCAGGCAGGAAGAGAATGAACAGTGGAAAAGTTCTAAAACGTTAAAATGAAATTGCTCGGTGCCTGGAGATTTATGATAACGAAAAGGTTAGTTTAACACTTACGTAATTCATTATTAATCAATTGCTCTCCTGATTGCAGTCCCATTGCAATTTTCCCTTGAATATTTTCCAACCTGAGCAATAATCCTATGACCCAGCCTAATTTTTAAGAGAGGAAATGTGACTGTGGGTCAAATGGCAATGTCAGTCGTTCCTGTGAGCACCAAATTTGTCATATGCTCGTGGTTTTCTGTCATGTCATTGGCTGTGGTGACAGGCTGGGTAAATTGTGGTTTTAAAGGGGAGATACTGGTGGTTGGCAGTACTGTTGGTGGTTCCAGAACTGTATATTCATGTCCCTGATACTGCTGTATATGTAAATACTGATAAGGAATTCCACAAATGGGGAAGGTGCTTGTAGCTTTTAATAAATTGTCTAATTTATCTTTAAACATTAAATACCATATACATTCAGGTTCATCACTTAAAGTATTAGAACAGAGAAAGTCTAGTTGTTTAAGTCAACTGTATATATTTACTATATATTTATTTTGGAGATTAACGGTACACATGGGAAAATTAAAAATTCTGAAAAAATAATAGAGAGAAATCTGTTTTATTGAATTTTTTCAGTGTCTCCCAAACATTTTTGGCCATGGAACCCTTTTTAGTTATACTAATAACCATTTGAAGGAACTAGTATTCTTTTAGTTCATATTTTGAGGAAATACTGGGTTGTAGTGTATGTTCTGATGGGTGAGGGCTCTCAGTTAGAGTTACTGGGTTGCTAACAAAGCTGTCCATTGACCACTGAGTTGAGCTTTTTTACCAGCTGTTACCATATGCTTTTTCTTGGTTATTTGTGTTTTCTTCATCAATTATTCCAATTTCTCACAATTGGCTATTCCCTCATTCCAGAATATGAAAATTATGTAATGTGTTAATAATTTGCTTGTAGATAGATTAGTGATTAAAATATCATATACTTAGAATATTAAAGTACAAAACTATTTTATTTGAAAATATTAAATTTTAAGTGCTGTGTATTTCAATGCATTTTAAAATACATCTTTACTGTCTTTGTTTTTTTTCCTTTGCAAAAGTTTTGTAGGGTACTCCAGTAGAACATACTAAATGAATAAAATCACATTTTGGCATATTCTAAAGTTAAATGGTCAAAATGTCATTGATCATTAAAAATGTCAAATGGTCTCAGACCAATTATATGATTTGAGGGACTCAAACAAGTGTCACTGTTTGAATTCAGAGAGTTCACAGTTTAGGTGTTACCTTTTAATTTCTATGAATTGCAGACAAATTTTCTCTTTCTTGGTAATGATGTCTTTCGTATTTTAAGGACTTTTAAAACCCCGTAATGTGAGGACACCTGAGTTGTGTGTCTGGAAAGAGAAAAAGAGAGATGGTTTACTCTATTTCCCCATATAGATCTTTGTTAAGTAAGGTGGATGCAAAGAATGCATCCACCTCACGTATCTACCTTTACTTTGACATAAACGAGGGTTGATTTGGAGAGTGTGGTGGTGTGGTTTATATTTCATACCTGTGAGGCACGTGTGAACACACACACACACTCTCTCTCTCTCTCTCTCTCTCTCTCCCTCTCTCCTTCATGTAATGTAGATCCCCAAAGTAGCAACAAAAGTTCCATATGGTTTGAGTATATCGAGACGCATACTAGAACTAATTAGACATTTCAAAGACATTTTATTATATTTTGTTCTCTGCAGCAAATTAAAGTGTTCTGAATTGACTTTAACAACTATTAATTTTTAAGAGATAAGAGAATTTTCATGTGAATTGAATCAGGCTTCTATGTACAGTATAAATAAATTGGCCAGTGAATGCATATTATAACTTTCAGAACACTGTGCTGAGAATTAGGAGACTTGGGTTTTAAACTCTGCCTTGGGTGAGTCATTTAACTTCCTTGGCCTTTAACTTGCCTGAAATTTGAAATGAGGAGGTTGGATTACATAATCTCTCTGGTACATTCCAGCTCAAAATTCTGTGATATCCATTACTAGTAGAGAATAAGACCTTTGCTTTGTTTGTTTAGGAGGTGAGGAAGGGTGGGGTGTCAAACCATGGCAGATGTTGTCGTCAGTCCTTCAGTTCTTTGTAATTTGGGAGTGCCCGTGAGAGGGGCATAAAGTAACTGAAATAATGGGCCATGTGCGGAAATGCTGCTACCGTAGGTGAGTTTCAGTTCTGTGACAGCTGAGAGTTACTTGCTGGGTACTGAGAGAGGGTCTGACCAGTGGACACTGCAAAGTGGAAACGAGCAGTTTTCACCAAGTTCTCTATGTGCCTAACAGCAGCAATTGCTTTTAACCTTCCACAACTAAATTTTTGAAGGTTACCCTGTCATTTTTTCCACTTAGAATTGGTATTTAACATAGATGCTTTTCTAAGGAAGATAGATAGAATTTTGACTGTACGATATTCTATGAAAAACTTAGATGAAGTTTTCATAATAACTCCTTTAACTCTGATTCTTGAATAAAGACATTCTTACATATTGCGATGACTCAAACAGACACTAATTCTTCTGCTTAATACCAACAAAAGTGTAGAAATCCCTATTTTTTATCTATTTGTATGGGGCATTAAAACCATATGATACTTTACATATTGCTGTTTTGGGCAACTTATTTATTGTATAGGTGTTTGCATGTTTGTCTGTTAAGTTTAAATTTGAACAACTAATATTTAAAGTATTCTTACCTACCAGTCTGTGCTTTGAAAAATGAATTTTAAAAAATCTAGTCTGGACAAGGGAGAAATTATTCTTTTCTGGAAATATACATTGGGCAAAATGACTGATAATTTTACATTTGGTTACAAATACATAGCAAATAGTGTATGCATCCTTGTTCCAAGGGTAATGCTTTCATTAATATCAGGTACCAAATTTTGGCCCTAGAATGATATGTTTGTTTTACCAGCCTACGACTTCATTTGCCTATCATTAGAGATGGACTTCTGGATTTCCATCTCATGATTATATAAAAGTCAAATATCAAGAGTTTCCTTAATTTGAAGCTAGTTAAGTTCATGAGAGTGAAGATTTCTATATGTGTCCCTACTGTATCTTTTTGACTGCAGCTTCCCCTCTCCTCCAAATCTCTGACATTCTCACAGTCGAAACAAAGGTCTTGCCATTTTTCTCTTGCCCAGTTCATTCAAGTTATTCACTGATAAAACCCCGATTCACTCAAACTTCTGTTTTATTGTTTTTCTTACATCTTAAGTACTTTCCCACCTTACTAATTTTAATAAGTTCGCTAGCAAAGTATGGTTTTTCACTTTTACTTTAAATTTTGATTAAAAAACAAGTGGGAAGAAAATGACCAAGTTATATCAGCTGCTAAATGCTATTTAAAATAAAAGCGACAATAAAAATATCATTGACTCAGAGCTATTCTCCTCTGAGTCACATGCTGTCAAATATGTTTTCAAATGCAAAATTACTTTTGCAAATATTTTTGAATATTTTGTGGGAAATATTGATGCATTGAGTTAGGAAATGATGTACATTTAATATGCCAGAAAAATCACTGAAATGGAATTGAGAAACTAATTTATTAATCAGATACAGGAGATATTATGTTGCATTCTCATGCATATATTCACTGGACTTAAAATGCAGTTAAATATTTTGAGAAGAAAGCATTTTAAATGCCGTTTTATGCATTAAAAATGTTTCCATTTATGAAAGAACCACGGAAAACTTAATACTTTTCTTCTTAAAAAACTTTTATTTCTTTTGGTCTTTGGAAATGGTCAGCTGAGTAAAGAGTACAAAGCAATTGTCTTCTTGGTAGATAGTGCATGGATTTCCATGCACATTAGTTTAGGCTGGGGTCCAATAATAACTTACCATCATCTTAAGCAGTGGAATATAAGAATTCATTTCAAGTAATATTAACTATGACACTAATTCGGTATTAAACTCTAAGCACATTAGCAAGTATGGTACAATGCACTATTACTTTCCAAGTCGCTGCAGTAAGTTTTTCATCATTAACGTTTTATGGTTTTCTTTTTCCTTTTCCATCCAGAACTTATCATTTCGGTAGTATGACTTCTAAACAACTCAACCATTAGAATTTTTACTTATATTCATTTAATTATGCATTCCTGGTGGTCACATCTAGCCACCAACACAGTAGTAAGAATAATCTAATTTTATAGGACTTAATCAACTAGCAGGAGCTTGAATTGTTGTGCTTAATCTATAGGAAGCCAATCTGTCTAAATTCTAGATTTTTATAAGAAAGATAAACCAAAAAGAGAGACTTGAATCCTTGTCTAATTTATCACAGTATAATTAAAATTCTGTTGTCTGACTCATCTCCCCTTACAGTCCGAAGACAATTCCTGTGGTGTATTATGCATTGAAATGGGATGATTGCTTTCCTAAAACACATTCACACAAACAAATGCATAAGTGGGTTTGTAATGTGTTTAAAATAATAGGTATTATTATTACAGATCTTCCTTGGTTTTACTTTTCTGTCAGTAACTTTGAACACAAAATGTGAAAATATAAAATAGAGAGGTTCTGTTCTGCAATCCTGAATTATATAGGGCGACCAACCATCCTGGTTTGCCCAGGACCAAGGGGTACTTAGGACTTCAGTTTAAAAACTAGGACAGTCCCAAGCAATTTTAATGTGAAAACCAGGACAGTCCCAGGCAAATGGGTGCAAGTCGGTAAGCCTAAATCAAGATGAAATGGGGCTGAAGTGGAGACAGTTTTGGGAAAAGGAACTTTTAAAAAATCTTTTCCTGCTCTTTTAGGATTTTCCAAATTTCTCCTCTTTCCACATATCCAACCCCAAAGTCAGGCTAGTTAATGTTAAGTAATGTTTTATATCTCGGGATCCAGAACAAGGCATTAGCAACCCTTGGAAGTCCTGCAGAAGGCAATGAAGGGCAGGGGTATGGGATTGAGCTCTGCATCAAATGGTCTTTATTTGAATCCAGGCTTTGATATTCATTGGGTGGGAGATCCTCTGCCTCCCTTTTGTCAAATATAAATGGAAATAATAATAATGTCCAACTCGTAGGGTTACATGAACAGTGCCTGTCGTGCATTAAGAGCTCCAGGAAGTTAGTTATTTTTTTTGTGGTCTTGATTAAGAACAACAGTTTTGAGCAAGCCAGTATGTTTACCAGTAATAGTAACCTTCATATCTAGATTCTTAGGGTTACTTGTTACTTCTAGCAATTTTCTGCAAGGGGAGGCTTCCATGACCCAAAACATAGCTCATCTATGTTTTGTTTGTTTTGGTTTTGGTTTTTGCTGTTCAAGACATGTACATGAAATGGCAGAAGAAAATTTCAAACTTAGGACTCCTGCAGGAAATGTAGCACCAGTGGAATGGGCAGCTGGATGACGAAATTATCAGAGTTCTTTTGAGGCTAATTATGTTTTTAGTGTAGGATAATAAATTCTAAAGGCTTTATTTTTTTTAATGGCCAGTATTATGATAAAGCTGAATTACTGAATGTCTTATTAAGTGATTCTGAGATTCCATTAAGGAAGGTGTGATAATATTTATTCTCAGTCATGAGGGTTGCATGCAAAATTGAAGAGCATCAATATGCCACAGGTGGGTCTGGCTGCTGGTGGAACTTTGCTTCCATCAGAGCTACAACAAAGAGAGACTGCTGAAAGTAGGTTGTGAGTTGACTATGGAATTCTAATGTATAAATTAAGTTCCTTCAAAATTGCATTGTTCTGTGCTTCAGAATCTAACATCAAGACTTCATCCCAGAAATTTAGTGGGAGAGCTCAACATATGCAGTTCCACTCCATTCCAAATTTGTGGTAGCCTAATAGCAGGAAGTAGACTTGTGCCTGATCTGTGATATTATAACTTAGCCAATTAAGTTTACTATAAGACATATAGTAAAATCTGTCTGTTGAAATGAAACTACAAAACCTTGATTATTTATGTAAAATTTATTTCCAGCATTTACCAAATACAATGCAAAAGATATTTAAGAAAATATTGGAATCACTCAAAAGGTTGAGATAGAAAACCAGGGTCCCTCAGGATTTAAACAGTCAAGAACAGCATTGAAAAACTTGCTTAAAATATTTATTTTGACTTTAAAAATGGAAGGGAAAAGCCTAGAATTCTGGATTTTGCATATACAATTATAAAGTATTTAAGGGCAATTTTACTTTTTCATCGTATAGGCTAATACAACCAAATATGTTCTTACACCTTAAATACCTTTTAAAGTGTAAGTCAATTGTAATAGTCATATCTTCCCAGCTGTTTAGTTTCTTTGCATTTATTACAACAGATTCCTGACTCTCACTATGGGATTCATCAAGGAATATATCTTGTATCACAAGAATTCCATTTAAGATGAAAATGTAACATGGATATATCCTGTAGTGGCATGTAGATATGATAGCTTAAATAATGAAAAATATTTACATAACAGTGGAAGAAACTTCACTTTTGTTAAAAAAAAAACCAAAGAAACCTGACTTTTTTTTTTTGGGTTGAACTGCTATTTTTTATTTTGGGGGAAAAATGCTTTCGTTTCTTTTATCCTTTTTACATGTAGACAAGCTTTCTACAAATGAAGAAGAATCTTCTCTACTTTGTGCTGCTCAAAGACATTAAGTAAACCCCATTTAAGCCTCAAATGAACCTTAAAACATAACTCTGCTTAGCAGTTGTCTAATGATGTCCCCTATACATTGCTCCTGATATATTTTTAGACATAAACTCTGGGGCTCCTGGACCCTATAATAGATCTATAGGGAAAAAAAGTCTCATTTAGTTTTAGACATTTTGCCATGGAATTAAAGAATTCCCATAGGTTAAATAAGATAAGAATTTGGCCTTTTTCCTGGGAGAAGGAAAATGTCACGGAAGCTCTTTTAGAATGGAGTCAGTTATACAAAGCCAGAGCACTTCTGCTTGGTTTAGTTTTAATTAAAACAACAATAATTCAGAACTCCTACTTGCTGCTATCAGTATCTGTAAGTTATTCATGTTTATTTTGGGGAATTATCCACTTTATATATTACATTCTGAAAGAAATGCACTTCTGAAAATATCCATGTTGGAAAGCAGAAAAATTAAGTGTCATATCATTTGTACTGAGAGAATTAAATCATCATCTGGGTAGAAGAATGTTTAGGACTATTTATCCTTTTTCATTTATACTTCTAGTTACAAACAAGTACACTTTAAATCAAAAAGCTTATAAATGTGACATTGACTAGCTGGTTCTGTTCTTTTCTTTCCTCCCCTCCCCCTCCCCATTCTTTTCTTCTTCTTCTTACTTAGATAGAACAGGCTGTGTATTCAATAGCAAAAGTGAGCACTTTTTTGGGGGGGGGGGACTGATATATATGTCCTTGGCTAAATTTAGATTCCAGTGAATAGTTCTGCATTGCAATTCAGAATTTTAATTTATTTTCTACCTACTTTGTTTTATTTGGTGTTAAGGAATGGCCAAATAGAGCATCGAGGATTATAACACTGAGTTCTCAAGAACAGTAATTAGAGAACTGCAGTTAAGATGCTAAAATTTTAAATGATTTGGTGAAGATTTAGGTAAATATGAGGAATTTAAGTAAGTATTATGGAGGATTCTAAACACGATGGGAGAATTACCCTTGGACAGAAAGGATGCTACCTAAATTGTCATCATTTTACGAAATATTGAGCAGGCAGGGATGGGGTCGGAGGTGGGAGTAGGTGGAGGGGCGCGGCACTTTACCACAGCCCGTCTAGGATCCTCCTTTTCTTTAAGATTTTCCCTCTTCTTCGAAGTTTGTGTCTTGCCATTCAAGTGGAAGGATACAGCCCTAACGGCTTGGTTGTCAAGGAAGTAATTTCAAAGATATGGTTCCATTTCAGGATGAACTTTTTGGAACTCTGCAACGATTTTGACCCGCCTTGCGCTCCCCACCCAGAATTCAGCACAGGGAAGGAGCAAGACCGTTCCATAAACTATTCCGCAGACACTGGTTTAAGTGGGAGGGGCAGTGGGGAAGCTGAGCAGCCCTCTGGGGCCCAATCCCGTTTCGACCCTTGCCCCCAAAAGAGTTCATTAATCCGTGTTTGAAAGGAGCGGAAAGGGGAGTCATTCGCAGGAGCTGGCAATGCTGACGGGGGAGAAAAAAATCAGAAGCTCCCTCCCTCATCCCCAAAGGCGCCTGGATGTGAGTGGAAGTCCCTCCCCTGCACGGATACTCTCTCCTTTGCTGAAAGGGAAGTTTGTTTTCAAGCGTTAGCCACCTGTGTGAGGCGCTCCCCGTGAGAAAGGCTGCGTGGAAGACTCGAGAGCTCAGCCACAGGCTGGGGAGCCTTTCTTGGTGAGGCTGGCGGTCCAGACACCTGCAGAACTCAGCGCGCTGAGGATGCAGAGCCCGCTCTGCCCTCCCTCGTCGCCAGGATCGTAGTCCCACGTCCTCCAGCCTGGTATGCTCTGGAGCCGGCTAACGCTTCCCGAGTTTGCGCGGGGTCCCCCGGGTCCTCTCCCGCCCGCCTCCCCGCCCCCAAAGTAGTGCTCCCGCCTCGCTCCGCCCGCGCAGCCCTCGGCGCGCTCAGAGGTTTATCGGGCTCCCCACACGCTCCGCCGGCTTCCTCCGGCGCCCGGCGTGAGTGACCCGGGCACGCCCGCCGCGGCCTCGGAGCCCCCATCCGAGTCCCTTCTCCCGCTCCCCTGCCATCGCGCTCCCGGCTCTTCTCCCTGGCGGTGCGGCGCCCACCGCGGTTCAGGTTGAATCCCGGTTCGACCCGCCTTTTGGCTCATCCCAGCGCTCAGCCTCACAGCCCGGAGAAGTGGAATCTGCCCTGAAACTCTCGGTGGCTGGAGCCGGGAGACTGGGCATGCTCAGAAGCCAGGGCTGGCTTTGGTCTCAAGTAGGAAGCTTTCGCACTCGGGAGGCAGCAGCGACTTTGGGGAAAGTTGATCGGAGAGGGGAGGACGCCCCAAGACGCGGAGCAGCGGCAGGAAGGAGCCCCCGGCAGCCCCGAGGAGCATGGGCACCCTGCGGGATTTACAGTACGCGCTCCAGGAGAAGATCGAGGAGCTGAGGCAGCGGGATGCTCTCATCGACGAGCTGGAGCTGGAGTTGGATCAGAAGGACGAACTGATCCAGAAGCTGCAGAACGAGCTGGACAAGTACCGCTCGGTGATCCGGCCGGCTACCCAGCAGGCGCAGAAGCAGAGCGCGAGCACCTTGCAAGGCGAGCCGCGCACCAAGCGGCAGGCGATCTCCGCTGAGCCCACCGCCTTCGACATCCAGGATCTCAGCCATGTGACTCTGCCCTTCTACCCCAAGAGTCCACAGTAAGCAGGGGTTACGCTCCGGGTCCGTGTGGCACCCTGTCGGTGGGGAGCTGCGGGTCTCTGTATTGTCTGTCGGCCCCCGCCCCTCCCGCTTGCCGTGTCTGTCCTCATCCTCAGAAATGTTTCATTTTAACGGGCACTTCTTGCGGGGCTGTGCACGTTTCTCAGAGTCAGACTCACTGCACCTACGTTGCCTTCGTGTCTTTGTCAGATGTCAAGCTATTCTTTCTTTTTTTTTTTTTTAATAAACATATACATTCATATAGGCCCCCTACTGTACGTAGAGTTTGAATGCGCCCCCGGTGTGCATTGTGCTGTGTATGTGTGAGTGTGAGAAGAGGAATAGAAAGCCCCGTCTCCCAAATGCCCTGGCAAACCTGCCCAACCGGAAAATCCTAACTGCAGGCTCATCAGACTTGAAATGAAATGCGTCTGCTATCACCCTTACTTTCTATGCTTTTGTGGCGCTCCCGGATTTCTCTACATGCCGGCTTTCTCGCTGGTACCCTTCGAAGCTGATGTTCTGGCATCATCAAAGTGTCAAAAATAAGCAAATACACATATGAAAGGGAAGATTTTTTGATTTCCAGAATTCGACGACATTTACAATCCACCTGTGGAAGCCTAGTCTGTTGATATTTTTAAAAAATATTTTTTTAAATAACATCTGAGGGAGAATATTGCTTATTTTCCTTAAGGAATTTATATAATGTTGCTAATGGGGTGCCTCTGTCTCCCAAGAAGGTTGCGTGTTTCTAGGGTCAGATACAGAGAAGTACACTTATCTTTATTGACAACGTGGGCACATTGTTTGCCTTACTCCTGGCTTCTGAAGCAACTACTCTGGTATTGTTCTAGCATTTTAGACAACTGTGTAGTTCTGATGTCAGTGGGCTTCACAACTTGGGTGGGAAAATTGAATGAAGCTTGTTATACACCATGCAACTCAGAGTTCTTATGGAGAGTAAAGTGGCAGAGCATGAAGTTAATATGGAATGAGCACCCAGATAAATGGTATTTTAAGTTAATAGATAATGACATAATTGATAAAACGAAGGGTTTTGATACTCTATTCCTAACAGCATCACGTTGGCTGGATGACACGTGTTACATAATAATATGAGGTCCCTGGGAACCCTTCACTTTATAAACACAAAGATTTAATATAAGGAGAAAGAGTATTTGATTGTCTCCATCTGTATTTATTGGATGTGTGTGTGGGGGTGGCTTGTGAGTAGGTACTAATGATACTTTTGAAAACTTAGACGTGTAACTATCCTTGTTGGTTGCAGTAGAGCATTTGCTGTTCCTCATGCAGGTTTAGTTTAAGGAGAAGTTTGTATTCTGTGAGTGTGGGGAAGAGAATATAAGGATAAACATTTCTGAGATTCTAACCTCACAGAGTTGCCCTAATAGTTCAGTTCAGTAGATTTAGATCTGCTTTCGAAACCTGAATGATCTGAATCCACTTCAGCTTTCCCCGGTAAGTTAATTTGCAGTCCTGACATGCTTGCCTGTTTTAGCTAATGAGGTACATGACCATCTCTCCAGGGCCAAGTTTTGCATAATGAAAAAAATAAGTCAAAGACAGCTCTCTGCATCTTTCAGCATTCCATAGGATCCCATTTTAGTATCTGCAGGAATTTGGAGTAACTCAGAGCAAACTCTGCTTTTATACAAAGACAATTTTAATAGGTTTTATTTGAAGCATGATCAAGCCAGCTGATAACTCCGGTGAAACATTCTATCAGGCAAGATCTAAAGGAATCTAGGCAGTAGGGACTGAGCTGTATAATGTAAGTTTTAGAAATCTCTTAGTGCTTGACATGTAGAGCAACTAGATTTTTAAAAAAATCCATGGTGGAAGATGAAATTAGTGTGGCAAATAATTCACAACATTCTGTCATAATAAACATTTTACCTGTTGAACCATACTGTGCGTTCTGATATTTATTTAATAACTTGTGCTTTAAGGAAGTCAACTATTAAGGTATCACCGTGATGGTTTTGGTGATTCTGAAGGATTATACTGAAGAAAACGATAGAATGAATGTCTTCCAAGCTTAAATAATTTTGGAAAAACATCTGTTCTTTTTTCACACTTACATAAAGAAAACTAGAATAAAATTTGCTTAAGTGTAGAGTACCTTTGGTAAGAGAAGGAGAAGTATATTGTATGCAAAACGATTATTCTTATGTCATTTGAATGAGTGTACAAGATGGTTCTACAAAGAATTAGGAATTTTTGCCAAAGTGAAGGAGACTTGTTTGAATTTCTGTTTATTTCACTATAAATAATTTGATTATACCAACTTACTGGCAACAAGTGTTTATATCTTTATATTTTATTTTTAGTACAAGTTAAATTTGGTCATCATTCTTAAACTTACAGATTATTGGGAGTTGGAGTTAACATGAAACCATCTAAATAGTCCAAAATTGATTTCAAATTTATGGTCATGTAGTTTTCTATTCTCTTTCTGTTGGATATAGGTGACTACCCAGGGAATGTCCTATTCAATTATCTATGTGTGCAAATATGTTTGTTTACTTTTTGCTTACCGAGGTTATCTTCTGAGGATTAGAATCTTTAAAAACTTATTTTTTTAGTGATTTTTTGACCATTTGAAAAACAGTGTAAAATATAAATTAACGTAACATATTTGAGTTGGAATTTTCCTTGTAAGCTGGAATTGGAGGGAAGGCTGTGTCAGATTGTAGCACAGAGCTGGGGCACTCCTGCTGCACCTGTGAGGCAGGGGGGTTGTTTTGGTTTGTCTCTTTCACATGTGTCTAGAAATAACCCTTAAGCCCTTTTTCTGTTGTCATTTGAAGAGCAAAGAACTGATTAGCAAATTGGAATCTATATTCTACTGCTACCAAATATCTATTTGAGAAAGTAAAACTATTAGAGTATGTTTTGAATGAAATTAAGCAAATAAACCCTTAAAAATGAAAACTATATAAAAATATTCATTTTATGAGATCAGCCTATTGATTATATAGAGAGTGGTTCTTATGGATTCTTAAAGTAATTTTACTTCATGCTATTTTATTCCTGAAAATTGACTCTGTAATAGATTAGAACGTTCTGTCACTGGTGTGTTGATCTAAACCCTTTACCTATTGTAAATATTCTCAAATCCTTTCCATTTTGCTGTCATAGGGCTCTGTGTTTTTTTCAGTTGGTCTGTAAAGACTTGAGTTCCTATCAAAAGTTGTTAGTGTCTCTGTGTTTTTGTTAAGCTGTTGCTTTTCACCCTAGAGAAAACTGAATTTCAAAGAATGATGACATATTTTGATTTGTAGTGTTACGCCTTTTGATGGTGAAGTACTTTGGAGAGCTGAGGATAGAAAGAAATATATGTTCTTATTTTTAGGGAGGCATTAATTTTAGCAAGATCTTATCTGATTTTTTTTAAACCTTGACATTAGTACATTTCAGGAGAAATAGAATCTTCCTAAAGGCTGTCTGTTAAATTCTGTAGGAAGTTGGGAGAATTCTAGGATTTTAGTGTAATCATAGATGACATGATATTAAAACACAGATTTCTTCATAGGTAGCAGTTAAATTTCATGTATGCCCTATAGCTCAGTTCAGTACTTTTATGGGATGCACCATGTGCAAGTTAGTGTCATGCGTTAGAGAGGAGAATTGTGTAAGTCCTATGAAGGAGTTAACCAGGGCTTAACAATACTGCACAAGTAAATATTCTAGAAAGTAGAGTAAGGTAAGTCACAGAGGAGATACCTAAGACAGGTGGCGAAATATAATTGAGCCCATTTAATTTTATGGTATCAGAAACTCTTGTGGAAGTAGAGGTATTTAAAGTAAGTATTTGATCGATGGCCATGATTTAGGTGAGTGGTGATGGGATAAGAGGGGTGGGGTTAAGGTGAGGAGGGCCGTCAGCAAAGGGAAAAGACAGCAAAAGAAAGCAGAGGGTACATCTGGGGAACGACAGCAGCTAGTGGCAGTAACAGAATACCGTGGTGGAAATTGAGGAAAAGCAAGTTTAGGCCAGAGAGAATCAGGATGAGTAGGTGAGAGGGCACTTGGCGCTTGTTGTTAGAATAATTGAGGGGTGTGTGTGTGTATGTGTGTGCGTGCATGCACGCAGGTGTGTGGGCACAAGCGTGCACTTTACACCAAGGACTAATTGCTACCTGTTAATGAAGCTCTGCATCTCAGATGTCACTGCAGTCCACCATCTCCCACCAGCACAGTCCTGATAATAACTGTAACTCTCCTGACTAGGTAAGAATATTGAATTTAACCAAGCAGCAGATGATTAAAACTCTCAAAGAAACTGAGTTCCACTCGTAAAGAAAGCAAGCTCCTCTTTCCACTCACTTCTAAATGTTCCTACTGGAAACAATCTGATTTTGTGCCACAGACTAGCATGGCAGATTCCTCACATACCCAGGCGAACCGGACCTACATGAGAATTGAACCTGAAGTCGATTTTTGAAATTCATCTTTCTTGTTCTTGTGGAGGAGTTCAATTCCAACTTAACATTATTCTGATAGACTATCCAATTTAAGTTTGATTGTTAATATGACATCATGGTCTGTGGCAGTAAAATTGAAGTTGTGGCAGCCTTTATAAAAATAAGACCAGGCTGCTAAAACCCTATGAGGGTGTTTGGAAGCATAGTTGTGTGCCCCTAAAATGCGGCTTATAATGAAAATACTGATAAGCCCTTCAATGGAGGAGCTCCAGAGACTGCCTGAGAATATAAATGACCAACTTCCTTGCTCTACTGAGCCACATTTCCAAGCTCCTGCTACTTGTTATTTCACTGAAGAGTTGGGTTTGGAGTCCTAATGGCAAAGGGTAGAAGAAGGCAGACGATGTTTCTATTGTTGCTGTTTGTAGGTTATAAGGCATATGGACACATTTTTTCTTTCCTGTCTGCCTAGCAGTGGAGGGTCTCCATGGTATCCTAGCAACCAGATTCGAACACCAGGCTGCTTGCTCTTTCTCCCATCTCTACCATAGGTGCTGCCGCCCATCCCAGAGAACTGGGTCCGATGCTAGCACTCAGACGCTCCGACTTGAATGTTCCACGTTCTGAGGACGCAAGACAATATGATAAATAAGCACGTGCTGAAAGCAGCATTTACCAGTATGCGCAACAGCTTATTATGCAATCACATCTGTGGCACTTTGAATCCTAATCTGAACTGTTGGGCTGGCGCTGTTTACCACCCCATGCCTGACAGCCCTTCTCTACTTCCTCACGCCCAGCCTTCTGACACCGATTCCCCTTTCCTCTCACCATCTGACTGCATTCCTCGGCATCTCCTTCAAGTGTATTTTCTGGGAAGTTAACTACGTGCAGCCTGTTTGAACTCTCTGAGTGTATTTTGTTTGTAAGAGCAGAGGGATGTTCTCCCTCCAAAACTGTCATGTAAATATAAACAAGGGCTCAAAATCTGTAGCTACTCCAAACATGTTGTACAAAAGGTGGGACTACAAATATACTCTCAGAAGTGTCTTGTGTCTGAATGGATTTTATATTCAGAGTTATTAATAGGAAAAAAGCAGGAGAGAGTGGGAAGAAGAGATGTGTGTCAGGGGGGCAGGAAAGGGCAAAGCGAGATGATATTGTGAAAGCTATGCCACGTTTGCAAAGAAGTTGGAAAGGAGCGATGGGCTTTGTGGGCAAGTGAACAGGCAATGAGACTGGAATGGAATTTACAAGTAAGATAGCACTTCGTGACGCCCGAATTGGAGTCTACCAGAGGCTGGCCTCCTCTGGGAGTGGGAGCCATACTGGGATTTTGGCAGAAAGTCATTAAGATGTTTCCCTTTAGACCAGTGCTTGTTTTGAATGCCTTGTATTGTCCCTTTGAAACATTCCTTAGTCTGGTACCAGGGAGGGCTTGGTGGTCTTCATGCAGTCCACTGTGCAGTGCAGAAAAAGGAATGAGGAGGGCAAGTCAGTGCATCACTCTTTCTGAAAAAATAGGTCAGAATGGCTAACATTTATTGAGCACCTACTCTGTGGCAGGCCACTGCCCCTTGTGCTTTACATAGATTGTCTTTTTTATCAAACAACCTTGTGAAGAAGACTCCAGATTATCCTGTTTCATGCAAGGAGCAGGACAGTAAAACTTGGAGAAACTAAGTAACTTGCTTAAAGTCACACACTTTATGAAAGGCTGAATCTGAATTTGAACTTGCGAGCCATTCTCTTTAGCCATTAGGTTCTTCTGCTTCCCAAAGGGGTGTGAGGATGAGGCAATTGCATGAAATCCTAATAAATACCATATAGGCTGTTCTCAGGCGAGTATTTGTTCACCAGTAGTTAAATAGGAAGCAGAAGAACTTTGGGAAAAGTGGAAAACATAAGATAGGACCATGGTTCCCAAACTTTGCTGCACATTAGAATCATCTGGGGAGCTTAAAAAAACCAAACCAATTAAAATCAGAATGTCTGGGGGTGGAAGCCAGCCATCAGTATTTTTAAAAGATTCCTCAGATAATTGCAATGAACAGCACAATTTAGGAAACACTCTGATAGTTAGACAACAGGGTGTGTGTGTGTGTGTGTGTGTGTGTGTGTGTGTGTGTGTGTGTGTGAGAGAGAGAGAGAGAGAGAGAGAGAGAGAGAGATTAAACAAACAGGATAAACTTTCCACTTAAAAAATTGAATGTTTCTATTGGCTAAAACCTTTAAGTACTAGGGACTTTTAAAAAGCAGATTTTTTTGGCAAATTATAGGTGTATACTATTTAGTTAATGCCTTATTGTTTATTCCCCCAGGTAAGTAATCATTACCTTACCTAGTCCATCAGTTCTCAACCCTAGGCTGCATATTAGAATCACCTAGGGAATTTCGGAAACATCTTTCCTGGGGGGTGCCACCTCCAGAGATTCTGATTTAATTGCTATCTGGTGGCCTGCAGGTGGAGGTATATTATTTGAGCTCCCAAGGTGATTCTTATATGCAGCCAGGACTGAGAACCTTTTCTGCGGCCCGTTCCACATCAGCTGTTACAGGCTCCTTGAATTCCCATGCTTTGGGAAAGTACTTTCCTTGGTTCCCTTTTACCAGTCCCAATCCCCTGCTTGCAATGGAGCCAGGCAGCTCCAGCTCCCCAGTTTCCATAGCAGCTGCACATGTCAGTTTCACTGTGCTCTCTGGGCTGACCCGCAAGGACCTGGGGCACAGAAAGTGGCAGCAGCTCCCTTCAGTGGGTAGGTACGCTTCCTCTTTCCTGCCAGCCATGAGCCATGGCCACGGCTCATGTTAAATGGTTTAACTTTGAACCAAATGGTTTTAACTTTGAAATAGTCCTCATGAAAAGGAATGGCAAATAAATACAATAAAAAGCCCACTGTGAATGTAGCATGTGATGTGTCTGTGATGTGTCAGATATGACACATCAGGATCAGCCATCAACCCAAGTTTGTTTTTCCACTCTCACTGAGGGTAGCTGCTGTGTTAGCCAATAAGACTGTTTCCTGGTGTCCCAGATGCTTTTATGAAATGTTCGGTGTATAAAGGTGAAACAGTGACGAGCTTCCCTTGGAAGAGCAGTACAGGGCTTGTAGCGCTTCTCCTTCTGGTATGTGATGTCTCTGTAGCCAGCTACAGTTTTTTTTTTTCTCCTACAGATATTTTATCCTTTTAAGGCAAACAGCCTGAGCTCAGGCTGAAGAGTACTTCCCGAGGAGGCTTCAGAGAAAGCAGAGCTACCACAGCAAGCTCTCAGCCCCCTTTCCAGACGGTTTGGTCTGAGTGAACAGATACGGTCACTGCAGGCAGACGAGAGGTCTGATGTGACACCTGCAGTACAAGAATCTCGGTGGGTCCCTCAGGAAAGCTCCAGAGGGAGCTGGGAATTTCTATGCCCTGTGGTCATAACCTCACTGCTGCCCCTATTGCCAGCTTTTTTGTCTCTTTCTTGCCCTCTTTCCTCTTATATTGTTAAAAACTCCTCAAGATGTTCCTAATTGTCTCTGATAGGAGCCTATTTACATTTGTAATTTAATCATTATCTTCTCAGGTGAGGCCCAGCCAATATGGCACTTTATATAAGTGATGAAAATAACTGATATAATTGCAAATACTTTTTGGTGAAAATAATCTCTTTAGAATGGGAGTCAGCGAGAAGCTTTCTTGTTTCTTTCCACCTCCTTCTAAACTATGAAAATGTATTCAGCTGACAGGTAGCATGTAAAAGCAGAGTAGATGTCATGAGACTGCCCAGAGGACCTGGGACATTAATTATGCAGGGAAGTTAATCATAAGGAAAGTAAACACTTTCATTATGAATCCAAGTTCATGTCACGCATTTGATTATGGGACTTAAATGGGAAGCACAGGAGGAATTAGCAGCAATAAAGAAACACGAACAAAAGCATGTGTTCACTTACATGGCTTAGCAGTTAGAAGCAGAATGATGGGTAAGAGTTGGTGGTAGGACACTAGGAAAGTATCTGTGTCTTAGAGTTCTTATAATCCAGGCTATGAAAGGATGGGGGAAAGGTATAGAAAAAGAATCAGTGACAATTTAGTGTCAATATATACTACTTCCACTTGCATCAGAATTTTTTTTTTAAATGTTAATTACCTTTACCTGTCTAAAGATCATAAGTGCTAATTAAACTTCACCAGAATTCCTTTATGACAGATGCAACTTCATTGCCTTCCGTATGGAGGTGGTGTAACTTAGGGCCTGCAAAAGCATAAGTAAATAGCTTAAATTATTAATATGTGTCAAAAGCAGATCTCCTAATGCTATTGACCTTCTAATGCTCAGTTGTATTTTCTCACTTCCAGACCATACCTGCTCTTTACGAGTAGTGTTGTATTTCTTTGAACATGAAATAATTATAGTATCGGCCAGTCAGTTTAATTTGGTTAATTGCATTCCATGTCAGTGATGACAAATACACTTTAGTTAAGCAAAATACTCTTGTTATTTTCTGAATCAATTGCATTATGGTGCCATCAAGCTTTCACCAGATCTGGGCCAAGGAGTAATGAGATAATGTGAGGGAAAAACATCTCCTTTCTGGATATACTGTGTATCATCTTAATGGTCCACCTCTATCAATAAATTATGGTGTTGACAGTGCTTCTAAGTCCGGACTGGGAGGAAGGAAAAAAGGGTTGTCATGACAAGCTGGGAATTTTATTGTTTTTTTTTTGGTTTGTTTTTTTGTGGTATACGGGCCTCTCACTGTTGCGGCCTCTCCCGTTGCGGAGCACAGGCTCTGGACGCGCAGGCTCAGCGGCCATGGCTCACGGATCCCAGCCGCTCTGCGGCACATGGGATCTTCCCGGACCGGGGCACGAACCCGTGTCCCCTGCATCGGCAGGCGGACTCTCAACCACAGCGCCACCAGGGAAGCCCCCGGGAATTTTAAATTTTGTCCCTCTGGAGTTATTGTTACTGATGGACTGCAGGGTGGACTGGCCATTCTCTCTGGCGTCTACAGGTGGCTGGCGAGCAAGCTTTACAAGCCAGCACAGCTCCACGCTTATATCTTCATAAGATGCATTTTGTCTAAATCATTGGTGACTGAGTAACACATTTTACATTATGACGAGGCCTCATATTCGACTTGTGCTGGTTTGACGGGGTGGTACAATACCCTTTACAGAGGAATATTAAACATCTGAAAGTGACAGGTACTATTTTGCTAAGCCTGTAGTGGCAACTCGTTATGCCAGTGGGAAGAGAGAAAAAAGAAAAGGTGTAGTGGAATAAACCCTAGTGTCCACTGCCTGCACTGTGGAGCATGGAACTCTACGTGAATCATGGTCTTTGCTCTTGGTAATTGCTACCCTCTTATTTAGGAACTGTCCCAGGATACCAAAGCTTAGAAAAGGAAGCCCACAGACACTCAGAGAAGTAAGAGTTGCTTTTTGGTTGGAAGATCGATGTAGTGAATCCCTCTTCATTTTGAGTAAATGGATTTTACTTCATAGAACTTCTTCAGTTCTGAATTTTTAGAGGAAAGTCTTTTTTTTCCCCATAGCATTTGGTACAGTGCAATATAAAAGAACTGCTCAAAGTTTCTAGTCATTCACTTAATACTTAACTTTATAAAAATGTAATATTCAACTCCATTATCCATTTGTATGAACAATGTTTCTTGTTGTAGATCTGAAAAGCTTTAGAATATTGTGAAAGAAACTCTGCTGTGACTTTTTTTCTTAACAGTGGTAGCCTTCATCAGGGAATAGTCATTTTTCTTCAAAATCTAACTGCAGACATTTTGTTGTTCTTCATAAAAGAAAAATAATGACATGAAAAATTGTAATCTGCCTGACTCTGCCTTCCAGATGTTTTAGCATTACTTAGTATGGAAACCTACACTCTCTTATTGAAAAAAAAAAAGAAAAAAGAACTAAATGATTTCTCATTCATGTAGCACTAAATGACATAAAACTAAATGGTTTTAACTTTGAAATAGTCCTCATGAAAAGGAATGGCAAATAAATACAATAAAACGCCCACTGTGAATGTAGCATCTTTTGTTAACTTCTTGCCACCTCTTTGCATACTTCATGATACTTTTGCCTTTGCCTTTTTGATGCTTTGCTTAAGGCATTAAGATGTTCATTTCCCCCTCTTTTTGAGTTTTGGTGGGAAATACCTAGCCTATAAAAAAAAAGAGGCTTTTTGGTTTTGTTTTTTGATATCAGGCAACCACTAGGAGAGTATAGTCTATGGCATTTGAAATAATAATTACAGAAAAAAATTCCAGAAGTGGAGAAGTTAGAAGCATTATATATGTGTGAGTGTTTGTTTACATGTTTATGGATAATTACAAGATACTATTTCAGAGAATTCTGATATTTAAAGAGAATCCTATTATTTCCATCAAAAGTGATATTCCATCTATAATATACTCATGATTATTTTAAGCAATCCAGAGTTACTCTTCTATACCCTCAGAGATGAAGAGGTCAAAGGAACAGATATTAAAATACTTTGGTGAAGATCCCACCACAGAATGTGCAGAGAGGTAAAAAAAGTGAAACACATCACCAGAACCTTTATCCTAAAGTAAGAAACAGAACAATGCTCATCACAGAGAAGGCTACCTTTCTCAGGTGACCCTTTCTCTTCTGTGACTTGTCTTATCTTTTGCTACCACCGCTGAAGTCCTGTGCCATGTAAATCATTTATCATCAGAGAGCAGTGCTTTGTCTTCTGGGTTACTGTCAGTGTGATAGATGGAAAAGAACTCAAGTATACTTTTATTTGTCTTGGCAAGAGTGGAATTCTCTGCTAGGTGAACTTAGAGGTTATTAAATAACATCCAGGTGAACCCTTGCTAGTGAGTTTTTAAATCATCTATGTCAGATTTTCCCCTTCCTTCTTGACGCCCATTATTATATTTCAAAGATTCTTTTTGTAGTTCAGTCTATTGCTTCATCATGATTAAGGGGGAAACTTTTCTTGTTCCAACTAGCCTCACTTTTTTTTTCTTTACCTTTTTTGCTTTTCTTCTAGACATAGAGAACAATTTCTCTCATCTTTACTGAAATCCCTTATAAAGTAAAGGTAATAATTGTTACTTTTTAGCCCTGTCTTTACTGGTCAATTAGTGATGCTACTGCTGCTGCTAATTATTACTGTTTGTCTTACTGTATACTGTATAAGCTTTCTCATTTCATTCTCACAGTAATCTGATAAAGTAGGTACTGTTCATCCCATTTCTTTAGATGGAGAAAGTGTGGCACAGAGAAGGTAAACAACTTGCTCAAAATAAAACAGTGGGCTGGAGCAGGCAAAAGCAGGTGTGAGCTACCCCAGAGCCCATGCGTGTTCTCTGTGTGCCATGCTGCTTAGCTGATTGTCCCAGCAACTCATTTGTTTTGTATAAGTCCTATTTCCATTCTCTTTTACGATTGTGTTCCTTTAATGTAGTTCTTCAGTAATTTTTCATGTACCCACATTTTTTCATGTGCCGTATACTGACACACCTATGGTGGTCGTGAGTCCATTCTCTTTTAGAGACTAGCAAACCTTAGTATCATGGAAGTTCTTCTTACAAGAATACTGTATTTCTGCTGTATTCAAATTGTTATCTAATACAGTTGCTCATGCCTAAGTATTTTTTTGTTGTATCATACACAGAAAGCTTTTTCTGTCTTGTACTTTCATATTTTGTTTTTGTTTGTTTGTTTTTGGTTAAAAAATTTTAGTGGCCTGTCCCACTGATTTTAAATTTAAATTCCCATTTTAAAGAAACATTCCGTCAATTTACCAATGCTTTATTTCCTTATTTATTTTCCCCTAAGTATTAGCATCTTAATTTAACTGAGTATTATTAGAAAGTTTATCAAATACCCTCTGATTCTTTTTTTCTGGTAACATAGTCTGTGGATTGGTTTTCAGTTGTTTATGTATTTGTTCAGTCTTTACCAATAAATTTAATATTTATTTTATTTTTTTTATTTTTTAAATTTAATATTTATTAAGTAACTAGTGTAGGGCTCTACTAGATGCATCTCTTTTTCACCCCCAAGTTATTTAATGCCAGAAAATCTGTGGTATTAGACTATCTGCTGAAAAGTACATTGCCTTTTCAGGGGTTCTTCCAACATGGATTGAGCCCAGCATACCTGGGCTGGAGCTAGGTTCCCAGTGCTCAGTCTGACTTTGTAGTGCTGTGTACTTTTCCTTTTGCATGTTCATCCGAGTTTGAATTTCTGTAGGTTGGTCATTGTTTGGTTAACATCTCCTTCTCCTAGAAGATGGTAAATTCCCTGAAAACAAAGCCAGTGTCTCTTTTGCTCCGTGTTGTATCCTTGGAGCCCAGACAGGCGTGGCACACAGTAGGTGCTTAATAACTCTTTGCCGGAGGAAGGACAAAATGAAGCTTCTCCGTGTTCCTGGCCCTCATAGTTCATCTTTTAAATTTAAAATTTTGAAAATGGGAAACTTACGTTACTGGGCTCAGGAGAACTTGGAGGTACTTTTGGCTTGGCTTGGAAGAGTTTCACAGACTTTGAACTTGAATGCCTTGTCATGCCTTTCTGGGAGCCCCTGTGCTCCTCAGGTTCATCGCCGCCCGTCCTGTCTTTAGCTCACCATGCCTCTTGTATGTATTATCTGACTGGCCTCTGAAGGCATTTCAGGTTTTCACCTGAAAAACTGGGACTGCGTAGTCTTGAAGAGTCCCTTCTAGTTGGAATAATCTGTGATTTTAAATGATCTTTCCCAGGAAGCATATTTGTCCTCCAAGTCAAATAAGTGTCTTAAGCTCTGTGACATAAGACCTCATAAATTGGTTAAACTTGAAAAGTAACTGGGTTGATTGAGAAATACTTGCCTGGAATTAATGGAAAGAGCTTACAGATAATCTGTCAAAATTTTAAATCCTTTTGTGGACACAGCCAGAACTCTCACTAACAAAATCCGGTCAGGTTACAGTAATAGCTTTGCTGATTTTAATTATCCAAATAGTCACATAGATTTTAATATTGTGAGATGGTACAGACCATCAAACTCATGATAAAATATAAATTCATTAGGTGTTTACTTCAATGTCAATCAAAATAAAACAGGGAACATTTAAAGGCTGATTTTGTTTGCATATTGTCTCTTAGCTCTTCAGGATGGAACCTGGGAACTCCCAATCCTAGAAAAAACCTTTTTTTTTTAACCCTATCTGACCATATGCTTCTGTGAAGGTCTGAGGTTAAATTCCTGAAAGGCCTATGTGCCAATGCAGCTGTATATCTTGTGTCTGATAAAAGTGAGGCTTAATAACAACATATATTAATTGGCTGGAAAATGAATATGTGTGTGATCTCATTTATGCCTCACAATATCTAAATGAATAAAGGAGGACAGATCATTTCCTTTTTACAGAAGAGATGATTAAGGATCAAAGAGGTGAGGTAACACAACCCAAATCCAACAGCTCATAAGTGATAACTCTGTAAATACAACAGGCCATCAGACTCAGTCCATCCTTCTTTCCACACTCTGTGCAGCATCAGTGCATCATGAGATGACCTTGAGACTCCACTGAGTCCTGTTGTTCAGCAATGCATTTATGGAAAATCCAAGCAGGTAGGCTCAGAACACAGCATATACAGTGGATAAGGGCATGGGCTCTGATTCAGTTGCTACTTTGCCACTCACGAGGTGTACGAGGTTGAATCTGTCTGAGCTTCCTTTTTCTCATTATGAATGAGAACATGCCATGATTAGAGATCATGTTTGTGGGTCCCTCAGTACAGGGTACAAAAAATAGTATGGGGTTCTACAAATAGAACCCCAAATAGTTTTCTACAAGTAGCAGAAAACACAAGCTGTTGGAATTATCATTACATTTTCCTTGTTATTGAATTAGCCCAATTCCATTACTAAAGTGCTATAAACATCTCTTAACCAAACTGAAAAGCACGAGGTGGAAAGACAGGACCTTTCAGTCTTGACAAAGTCCTAGAGAACAGCACAATGCAACCCAGCCTGTTTTTGCTGGGTTTGACTCAGGAATATTGACAGCAAGAATCCTTTGTTGACTCCTGTGGCTGGGCTAATCACGGACAAGAAAGGGCAAACATAAGCAAGCTTGAAGGTCCATAATGATGCCATTCAGTTCGTTCAACCAGCAGTTAGAGGCCTACAGAGAAGTGAAGAATGGATTGACCAAGTTTGAACGGAGTGCCGTATATTGTAGTTATTTTATGTTAGGAAATCATAGTGATAATAGTTGTATAGTATCTGAAGGAAAAGCTGTCTGTGCTCTAAAGATGCGAAGACTACTTGGTGGTCATTGTTTGGAGGTACATTTATGTGACACTGTAGTAATATTACTCTTAACATTCATTTTAACATGTAGGCCGTTGTACATGTAGACTGGGGCACTGCTGCCCTGGAGTCCTATGCATTTTTAAAGACCCACTGCTTTAATGATGTGATTCCAATCCATCAGAAATATTTACAGTAAAATGCCTTTTCTCTTTCCTGAAATGTCTGTTTAGAACTTATGCACTGATAATGGATTTCTGTTTGAAAGCCATTCATTCCCAACTTGAATATTTGCTGTCCAGGCTGAGAAGCTATCAGATGCAGAACATAAACGTAGCCTATAAGTGCTTCCTGTTAATGACTTTTATACTGCATTTCAAGGTGTCTTTTCAAAAACATTATGATTGTGGGTGAAAGCAATGATAACAGCCCTGTTAGTCTATGGAGGAATACATTAATTGTCTCGGACAAATTCATGACCGTTGTGGTGATGAGCTGATAATGGAAAGCTTTAGAATTAGAAAAAAAAATACTAGTTTATTCTGAAACGTGTCATGTAACAAAAAGATTATTTTTAACAGCTTTGTTGTGATACAGTTTACCTACCATAAAATTCACCCACCGTACGTGTATATAGTACAATGATTTTTGGTAAATTTATGGAGTTGTGCAGCTATAACCGCAGTCTAGTTTTAGGTATTTCTGTTACGGCCCAGATTACCTGGGGCCCCCACTTATGGTCAATCCCTGATCCACCTCTAGCCCCAGGTGCTCACTGATCTGCTTTCTGTCTTTATAAATTTACCTTTTTTATACATTTCATACAAACAGGTACCTTATTCTGCAAATGATATCAATTCACTTGAAGGACTATGTGACATCAGTTTATGGCTTGTTCAGTGAAGTTTAGAATGTTAAGATTGTACTGGGACCCAGGGTATCTGTTGTTCACATTAAACATTTAGTCTCAGGAAAAGTTCAACAGGACTGTCTTTTGGTTGTTGTTTTGGAGTAATGCAGAAGCTGAGGAATTGAGTTTTGTACCTAGATTCAGTATGTTAGTGTCATAATGACCTGAGTAACCATAACAGCAGCAATGATAGTAGCAGGTTGTCGTTGATGCAGTGGATTCAGGCATTGTACTGGGGGTATGAATTTCTTCTCTAATCTTCATAGTACCTCTGAAAGGTAGAGACAGCAAAAGTGAAGCAAACTCAGAGAAGTTAACGAATTTGCCAAAGACCACACAATGCTGCCTGAGTCTGAAGTCTGTGCGTTTGGCTACTATACTAAGAGTTGTTTATCTGGAGGAGCTGTGTAAGACTGTATGTTTTATACCTTTCTACAGCTTCCCAACTCTCTCCATTTTTTTTTTTAGCACTAATATATATCCTTGAAGTTAGTCTCCCACTTGCCATTTTGGCTTCCCCTACATATTCTGCCAAGTCATAAAAGAAGAGAGCTGGATGAGATAAAGGCAAGCTCCAATGCCCGAGGCGAATATAGAACTGGTTAGGGAGCTATTTGTGAAATGAAAGAGACAAAGAGGAGGTATTTGAGTTATGAAATCAAAAAATGGACAGGAGTACATGAGAGAAATATAAGAAAAAAAACTTCATAAGACTTGAGAGGAAGGGAGAAATTTCAGTCACCTTTCGGTGATTCTGATGTGCCCTGAAGTTTGAGAATGCCTGGAATAGTAGGATGAGGATTTAAAACTTAATGTGGGAGACTGTACCGTAAACTGTACCATAAACATTACTGAAGGCATTTCGTCCCAGTGCACAGAACGGGCTGTCTCTGCTTGCATTCTGCTGTGAATTGGGATGTTCCCTTTTATTCAATTCCCATCTGCCTTTTACTTACAGGAAACTTTCTTCTGCCTACACCACTCTGAAATGATTTCTCTTTAAGAATACCTATAGGTTTGAATTCTTTTAGCTCTAATGTTCTTTTGGTACTTAATATTAAATCTTGTAAAAATTGTTATTACACACACACACACACACACGCACACACGCACACAAATACACACAGGTACCACCTCCTCAGAGATGCCTCTTCTGAACAGACTATGGTCACTTTCACTCCAAATATTCTCTATTACATTACTTTACTTTGGTTTCTTCATAGCACATCATTATCTAAAATTATCTATTTATTTGTATTCTGCTTTTTTGTTTGTCCAGAGGGCTTCATGTAAGCTCACCTGTTGATCCAGGCCCCAGGTCCCAGGATACTGCCTGGTACATGGTAGTAGTTTAGTGAATGAGTAAATATATATGTCTGTCCTCATCTAGGTTGTAAGCTACCAGGGGACAGGGCTTGTGTTAAATTATTAATACAAACGGAAAGAGACTAGTGTAGTATCTGGGGCATAGAAGGCACTCAGCATTATTATTTTTTCCATGCCTTTCCCCTCCCCTTTTCTTATCGCTTTCCGCTTCTAAAAGTTGTTTGCACTGAGTGTCTGCTTGGGGAGAGCTGAATGTAATAACTGAGACAGAGTATTAAAGCTTAACATTAGCAATTAGAAAATAAATTGGGATCTATCAGTATTCTCCATGTTTTGATTAGTATGAATTATTTATTGAATGGCTAATAGAATTTCTAAAAATTGAAATATGAAACTTCCTATTTTCTTCAGCACTAAGGTATATCGTTAAAATTACCGTCATACTTTATTGCTAAACAATTAAAATCTGTAACATAATATAAGTTTATATTTCTTACCAGAAGTCTTTGGGCTCCAAAGTACTTTGGAATTCAGGGTTTTTCCCGTATTTTTGAAAGATTGCACAACAGGTACGCATAGAATGGATTCTGTAACGCCCATTAGGGCTCTGGAGCAGCACACTCCTAAAATGAACATATCTGCATTTCTTCAGCAAACTATATGAATATTTACCTAAATAGGGAAAATAAAAGCTAGAGAACTTCTTGTGGTCCATTCAGGTTGGACTTCGTGGCAAAGTGAGTTTCCTGTAAACTTGTAAGACTTTGGTCTTTAGAGTCTTTGATTTTGAATTTATACATAAGGGTTTATGAACCTGTATCATCTATAAGGGGAACCAACATGTACATTTTAGATTTTTTCATTTTTGAAAGCTATATGAGTCCGCCATTAACATTTGAGGCACTTGCAACTCAGAGAGGTTAAGCACCCTAATCCAAATCACAGGGCTGTATATACACATGGAATGAGAATTTGAACACAGGTCTGGTTTGAAAAAGTCCATAAGGATGGCTTAGTGCACCCCATTCATTATACAAGTGATAACAAGAGGTCCAGAGAGTTTGTGATCTGGGGTAACATCACCGGTTAAGGGCAGAGTCCCGATCCGGGCTTCCTAATAACTAATTCTGTGCTTTCTTCATTTCCCATGGTAACTTGTAGTTTCTAGATGTTTTTAAGTTATTGTTCTTGGAAATCACAGTTGTCGAAGATGTAAATTCAGTTTACTAATAGTTTCTGTTTGCTGTAGCAGCTCCTGGAATGTTTTGGTCAAACATTTTGGCTCTCTGTATTTTTGTAATCAAATACCTAAGCGCTGGTAATGCCTACTCTTTCTCAGGTTCAAGCGGGGGGCTTTATTCACTCGGGCACAGCCAGTGTCTTATAATTCCCCATTTCAGCTTAGTTGCCTTCAAGAGTAAAATAAGCAGTTTCATTTAAAATTAATAGCTCCAGTCTTATTTCTCCCTTAGTCACTGAGGGAAACCTTATAGTTAACTGCAGTTTCAGTTAGTTTCAGAGCAACTTGGAGGGAATTCTTTGAGAGGTGCCAACTAGGTTGTGTGGCTTTGCTGCCTTTAGACAAACTCATGTATTGGAGCAGAGTGATACTGCAGGAACTGCCTTGTGCGTCAAAACCAATTACCTTGCTGTCTGCCTCAGTACTTTAAGGATTTACGCATTTTCTCTACGAGATTTGTAGGTATCAGATTTTTGTAACTCAAGGGCTTGAAGCATACTAGAGAAACTTGCATTTAAAGTAGACACTGGATTCTTCTTTTTTATTGAATGCGACTGATTCAGGGAAAAAGAAATTGAGGGCTTTTGGCAGACTCTAAGGATCTGGAAAACTTTAGGTATATTGTTTTTTCAGAGGTAGAAATGCAGAGTTTTTAATTGTGAGGCTTTTATGGTTTGTTTGTGCCTAGATTTATATGTTATGTACTTCTATAAAGGATATGTGCATGATATCATTATATGACAATTAGAAATAGGTAATGTGTCATTTTATTTAATAAATTTAGTAGCTTATTTTTTAAAAGGGAAATAAAATCGAGGCGCAATAGCTTGAGGGAGATAGAGTTGAAGGGAATGGAAAGAAGGAAAAAATGAAAGGAGAGATGGGGATTTCACACTGATCGGGGCTGTGTAATGATGCTTGGTCCCTTAGCCCCAGTTGTTCTAATCACTGAAGCTAAAGAAATTAACCCTGACATTGCATTTGTCTGTGGATTGAAGACTAGGCCTGTGCTTAGACACTATGATAGGAATTTCTAGATCCGTAGTCCGGTCCACATTCCTGCTGGTCCCACTCTGACAGAATATGGAGAGTCAATAGCATGGTGATTTAGTGCTTGGACTCTGGAGTCAGAGAGAACTGAGTTCAAATCTGGATTTTGCCACTGGTTGTATGTTTTACTTCTCTGTGCCTTGGATTTCTCATCTATAAAATGGGAGGCAGCAGAGTGCGTCAAGAGCATGGTGTCTGGAAGTAAACCTCCCAGTTGGAATCTCAGATCGACCAATTATGTGCTGTGTTACTTTAGGCAAGTTGCTTAACATCTCTGTGCCTTCAGTGTCAAACAGGGATAGTAATAGTGTCCATCTCCTATCTGTGGTAGCATAATTACACAAGGTTATGTTTGTAAAGCAGTGAGAACAGTGTCTGGCGCGTAGAAAGCACGCAGCAGATGGTTGGTCTCTTCGTCAGTCCACTAATCCACTGGCTCTCAACTGGGAGTGACTTTGCCCCCCACCCCCATGGGACATTTGGCAGTGTCTGAGGACATTTTATTTGTCATAACTGGGAGCAAAGTAGACACTGGGGATGCTGCTAACATCCCCAGGACAGTCTCTATGATGAAGAATGATCTGTTCCCAAATGTCAACAGTGTAGTAACCTCACTGGCAGCCCAGTTCCCTTAGGACTAGGATTCTGCTCCAACTCCTCTACCCGAGTCTGGACCCTCTACCCCGGATTCCATAACTGTCCCTGTGGTACCCATAGTGGGTCATCCTCTGATGTAACTTTTCAGTCTGGCTGGATCTTCAGCTGTTGCTAATGGCTGGGTGGTCTTTTCTCCAGTGTCTGTTCTGGCTGACCCCCATCCTGCCATGAGTACACACGATGCTGACTGGCCATCTCAATTCTGACTTTCCTGGGGCCAGGCTCCATGTTGGAGAAAACCATGCAGGCTGCAACCTGGGCTGTTTTTCTTTCCTTCTTTTTTTCATCTTAGGACTGCTAGTGTCAGAGTTTGTGTCTGTCTGGCACAGACAGAACCTCTACACCAGTTCCTCCTCCGCGCCACCTTTTGTCTCCTTTCTGTGGTGTTTTCCTCTTTGTCCAAAGTTCTCTTTCCTGCTTTCAGCACTGCAGTGCTCACCCCGCCTCAGAGCAGTTCATGGCCCAGGAACTTTTGATCCAGACCACCCTCCTGGTGGACATAGAACTTGGGTTGAGTTCAGCACTGATCTTTTCGGAAGGTCCGCAGGCAGGAAGGGACAGAGGCCACTCTCTTCTTCCTGGGGCCTTTTTCTCTCTTACCTTTCGATGCTTGAATTCTCTCTTGGATCTTGGTATGAGTCCTGAGAAATGAATAGTGATCTGGCCCTTCTGGATCCCCTCCACCCCCGATGAACTGGGGAAAAGCCAGCTTTCTTTTCTTGGAAAGTATCATGAGGGGAGCTTGGGTACGGGAGTCCTCTGACCAGAGTTCAGGTTCCCACTATGCCCCTTATTGGCTATGTGAACGTGGGCAAATTCATTTTAATTTCTTTGAGATTAATTTCTTCTTTTGCAAAATATCACAACGAGCATCTATCTTAGAGATTGTTAGGAGAGACAGTATGTGTAGTGGTTAGGACTGAGGCTGCTGAGGCCTGGCTATGTTTGAAATCTACTACTTTCTGGTTGTATGTTCTTGGGTAAGTTCCTTAAATTCTCTGTGTCTTACTTATCACATCTGTAAAATGGGCGTGACAATAGGACCGACCTCATAGTGTGGTTGGATGAATTCAGTGAGGACTTGTATCTAAATGCCTTAGAATAGCCCCTCTATTGACATAGTTGTAGGTAGTTATATTAAATTGGTTTTGCCTTAAATACTAGCATTCAAGATAAGTACAGATATATATACATATAACGTGTATATTCCACTTTAATAACTAGCATTGTAACAATGTTAGTATTTTTTTCCCTCTAGTTTTCAATGTATAATGCTTTAGTTTTATAAACATTAAGGACATATTTGTGGACATGTTTGGGAATCAGCTACAGTTTATACTCATCCTCTGGGAAAAATGTGTCCCTAGCTCCAAATACTTAACCTGAAGAGAATGACTTCGTAAGATAATAGAGAGAGAGGACCTATATTAAGGAGTTTTTCTGACCTGGCATTCTGTGGAATAAAATTCGTGAGGAATCCACTTATATTACAAACATTTATTTTTGTGCCAGGCACTCTGCTAGATCCCGCTAATAAAGAGACTGTCATTAGATTATATTCTTCTGTCTGGAAACTTGTAAGATGTTCTCTTTTTCCCCAGTGTCCTAAAGTTTTATGATGATACACCTTGTTGTGAGTATAATTCCCTTCATTGTGTTGAGCTCACTGTGAGCCTTTTCAATAGGAAAACTTAAGTCTCCAGGTCTGGAATTTAAAAAAAATTATTTAATATGTTTGGTTGGATAAGAAAATAAGGAGGCATTAGGAAGGTGAAAATAGAAAATGTCATAACTAGCCTTAAAATGGGTGCTGTATGTGCTTGAAATTCATAGGGAATTCAAGGGAATATTATGGAAAACTGTTTGAATGTCTAATGTTTCAAATATGGCAGTGATTTAAGAAACCATGCTCGGTCACTCAAATGTAAGTTCCAGCAGATATCTATTTCCTGTTTTGTTTGCTGCTGAATCCCCTGCATTTTCCAGTCCAAATCCTACAATTTGCTTCAAAATGAGGTGAATGAAGTACAAATACTTTGTTGGTTCATACAATAATCAAGATTCCTGCAACTGTTATCATCGTGACTGTCAGTAAGTGTAGCCCTTACTTAACTTGTATGTTCCTATCAAAGAAAATGCATTCCTTAAAATACCGCACTTCACTACATCCTAGTAGGAAAGAAATGTTTCTAACCTTGGGGGATTAGGAAAACAGAGTAACTGATGGAGGAAGTGGCCAATACATTTGTTACTCAGATTGTGGTGAGAAAGGAGTGTAAAAGAAAATGGGGGCAATCACTAAGAATTCTACAGTAGTTCTTAAAAGTGTTGCAAGTAAGAAAAATTACATCCCCTGGAGGTTAGCCCAATGCTGAGGCATTCCTTAAACAAGCTCCTGAGACTGTGGACAAAGCATGATTCTGAGTCTGTCTACTCTTCTTTCTGTGACTTCAGTCACAAACTGGTTTTGATCCAACATGAAGGTGAAGAGTTTTTGGCCAGGGAGTAACTCCTGGCTCAGTTCTGTAGCCTGATCCGTCTCCCTAGGCACCAAGGAAAGGTGGAAAACTACCTTCCTGTTATGGACTAAATGTTTGTGTCCTCCCAAAATTCATATGTTGAAGCCCTCTCCTCCCCACCTCCAACCATGTGAGTGTGTTTGGACACAGGGTCCATAAAAACGTTATTAAGTTTAAATCAGGTTATGAGGATGGGGCCCTGATATGAGAGAATTAGTATCCTTGCGAGAAGATACCAGAGAGCTCTCTTCCTCTCTGTCTCTGCCATGTGAGGACACAGAGAGAAGGTGGTCATCTACAGGATCTCGCTCCAGAAACCAAATGGATAGCACCTTGATCTTCGACATTCAGGCCTCCAGAACTATGAGAAATAAATTTCTGTTGTTTAAATCATCCAGTCTGTGATATTTTGTTATGGCATCTCCAGCAGACCCATACAGTCCCCAAAGACAGACTCCAGATTACTTGTCCCTTGATTCAAGAAGTTTGTAATCTGCTTTCAGGAGTTGAAATCCTATCATTTTAGTATATTACATGATTTCCAGTTAAAGATGAAAGATTCAACAGATATGTAATCTAGAAAATTGAACAAATGACAAAGAATTGGAAAGTAGGAAAAAGAAAATGAAGATTCTTTCAGGAGATGCAATAGAAAGAGAGAAGGTTCATGGGAGGGAATCATTAAAGAAAAATTCAAGAAAATTTCCCGGAATTGAAGGACATGAGTTTCCAGATTGTAAAATCCCATGAAGAGCCCAATACAGTGATAAATTAGACCCACCAATGAAGGCATGTAATCATTAAATTTTAGAATACTGACAGACCTCTGGCTTCAGAGGAGTGAGGTGGGGGGAGAAGGCGGATAGATTTCTATCCAAAGGATCAGGAATCAGAGAGCAGCTTTATATTACTTTGAGTTAAAAGAAATTGAGTAATGCCTTTGAAATTCTAAGGAAAAATGATTCCTCAACATAGAATTCTGTACTCAGTAAAATCATCACTGCTTGTGATGAAAGACCAAAGACATTTCAGATATTTGAGGTCTCAAAAATTTTACCCCTTTATACCCTTTCTCTGGAAGATACTGGAAGATGTGCTCAACCAAAAGAGAGGAGGAGGGTCAAAGTGAGACTCACAAGGCAGGGGAGCCAACACAAGAGTGTGGTGACAAGAATTCCCAGGTTAATTTGGCAGGGAGACCTTATGGTGAAAGTTGCACATCAAGCTTAAAGAACTGCTGATCTTGGGCTTCCCTGGTGGCGCAGTGGTTGAGAGTCCGCCTGCCGATGCAGGGGACACGGGTTCGTGCCCCGGTCCGGGAAGATCCCACGTGCTGCGGAGTGGCTGGGCCCGTGAGCCATGGCCACTGAGCCTGTGCGTCTGGAGCCTGTGCTCCACGATGGGAGAGGCCACAACACTGAGAGGCCCGCGTACAGCTAAAAAAAAGAACTGCTGATCTGGACTGAAGCAAGGCGTTGTCTTTGGGAGTGATTTCACCTGGATGAACTTGATAGTACGCCTGATGTGTATGAATGTATTGAGAGGCATTTGCATACCTAGGGGAGAGTCTAAGGTAACTACATAAAAAAAACTAATTACCTAAAAAGAAATTAACACAAAAAACGACAGCTGTTAACAATCAAAAAACAAAATGCTCTTCAGAAAAGATGTACACGTGATGTACTTCAAAAAATCAGCTATGGAGAACATTTATATAGTCATGACAATGTAAGCATTCAGTAATGATCTGACAAAATGTATTTTATAACATTGGGTGGAAGAGGTAGATGAGAAGTGTGTGTGTGTGTGTATGTGTGTGTGTGTCTAGTGGGGGTAGGGTGGCAGGACAGGAAAGAGGGCTGAATTATTTTCTTCTATAGTAGGAAGTGACTTGATGATTCCTTTACTGAAAACAAAAAAGAAGCAATATAAGTATGTTCATTAGATATATGGAAGGAAAAAAAAGAATCATCTAAAGAAACCTTTAAAATGGTTGATTCTAGGGATCAGAGATAATTCCGGTCTAGAATGGGAAACTGCTATTGTAACAAGCCTTGTAGAAGAATTTAACTCTTTAAATCATCTTCATGTATAGCTTTGCTAAAAATAAAATCCAAATAAAATATATCATGGTACTGAAAGACGTGACTGGGGAAATAATGAATGACAAGAGATAATTGCGTAAGTTTGACAAGACCCTGAGAGGAAGCAGGAAGACTTTGGAACATCTTTTTGATGCATCTGAATAAAACTGCACTCTTTTCTTTCTTTTTGGAAAAACGTGTTGTGTTTTATTTAATGAAAATTTATTCAATGGTAATTTATGGATAAATTGAAAAACATTTTGGAGTGAATAAAGATGTAGCAGAAGGATATGTACAATGGAATAATGTTTATGTAAAATCTCCAAACACAAAATGATGCTACTTATTGGTTATGGATATTTTATATGCATTGCAATTATAAAAGTCTACATCAGGAAGGAAAAGAGGGAGAGGAGGCAAATTACCAGTGTCAGGATTGAGATTGGCATTCTATGTTCTACATATATTAAAAGGATAATAATAAAGAAAATTTTTGAACAGCTTTATTTATGCAAACAAATCTTACAACTTACGTGAAATGGATAAATTATTTGACAAACACGTACTACCAAAACTCACTCAAGAAGAAACAGATAACCCGAACAGTAGTACATCTATTAAATAAATTAAATTTGTAGTAAAAAAATCTCCCCGTAAAGAAAACTATAGGCCCAGATGACTTTACAGGTGCAGTCTACCAAACATTCAAGGAAGAACTAATGCTGATTCTATACAGATTCGTCCAGAAAACTAAAAAGGAGGAGATGCTTCCCAAGTTTTTCCCCTAAGATCAGGAGCAAGATGAAGAAGGTCCTCTCTGCATTTCTATTCAAATGTTGTACTGGAGGTTTTTGCCAGTGCAATAATGCAAGAAAAATAAAAGACCTCCATGTTGGAAAGAATGAAGTATAAATGGCTTTATTTGCAGACAATATGATCATCTACGTAGAAAATGTGATGAGATCTACAGAAAAGCTGCTATAACTAAGAAGTGAATTAAGCAAGGTGCAGAGTACAACATCAGTATGAAAATATATTTCTATATATAATCAGATGTTGAAATAAAAATACCTTTTACAATACCATAAAAGTATGAATGCTTAGAGGTAAGTCTGACAGAAGATGTGAAAAACCTATAAACTGTAAACTATAAACAATTGCTGAGATAAATTTAAGAAAAATAAATGGAGACTATACTACATGATTCATAATATTAAATTGTCAATTATGCTCAAATTGATCTATAGTTTCAAGGCAATACCAAATCAAAATCCAAGCAAGCCTTTTTGTAGAAATTGACATACTGTTTCTACAATTTATATGGACTTCAAAATGGCAAAAACAACTTTTAAAAAGAACAAACTTGGAAGACTAATACTATTTCCAGATTTATTATAGTCAAAGCAGTGTGGTATTGGCATAAATGTAGACAAATAGATTAATGGAACAAAATAGAGTCCAGAAACGAACACACACATTTATATGCACAACTGATTTTTGACACAAGTGCAGAGACAATTCGGTGGAAAAGGGATACTCTTTTCAACCAATGGCCCTGGAACAATTGAATTTCCATCTGCAAAAATTTGATCCATACCTCGTATAATATATAAAAATTCAAAATGGACCATTGACCTAAATGCAAAACCTAAAACTATAAAACTTTTAGAAGAACACAGAAGGTAAGATTTTTGTGCCTCTGGGTTAGAGCAGGCAAAGATTTCTTAAGTATGACATCAAAAGTACAATCCTTAAAAGAGCAAATTGATAAGTTAGACTTCATTAAACTAAAATCTTCTGCTTTTAATAGAGAATAAAAAGGGAAACAATAGACTGAGAGAATATATTTGCAATAATATATCTGATTAAGGACTTATAGCAGAAAATGAAAAGAACCTCAAAATTCAAAAACAATCCAATAAAAAATGGGCAAAAGTTGAAACAGACTCTCTACCAAAGAGAACATATGGATGGCAAGTAAGCATATGAACAAATGCTCAACATCATTAGTCATTGGGAAAATACAAATTAAAACCACCATGTGATATCACTATGTATCTATTAGAATGGTTACTATTAAATGGTTGGCCATAACAAGTGCGAAGGAACTTGAATTCTCATACTCTGTTGATGGGAATGTAAAATGGTACAAATACTTGGAAATCATTTTGACAGTTTTTTTTTTTTAAATGTTGAACATACATCTACCGTATCATCCATCTATTCTACTCCAGGGTAATTACCGTAGAAGAATAAAACAGATGTCCATACAAAGACTTGGACATGAATGTTCATAGATGCTTGATTTAAAATAGCTAGAAACTGGAAACAATCTAAATGTCCATCCATAGGAGGATGGAAAAGCACACTGTGATATATCCATACAATGCAATACTGCTTAGCAATAGAAAGCCATAAACTGTTGACACCCACCCTGACATGAATAAATCTCAAAATATGTGGGCAAAAGAAGTCAGACACAAAAGAGTATACATTGTATTATTCCACTGATATAAAATTCTAGAAAATGCAAACTACGATGACAATCAGTGGTTGCCTAGGGTGAGGGGAGGGATGTTGGAAGAGGAAACCTTTGTGGGCAGTAGATACGTTCAGTATCCTGATTGTGGTGATGATTTCATGGGTGTATACATATGTCAAAACTTATAATATTGTACATATTGTATGTTATGTATTTCAAGTAGGTATAGTTTATTATATATCAATTATACCTAAATAAAGCTGCTAAATAAATAGAAATAAATCATTCTGGAGGCTGAATGGAGAGTGAACTATGGGAAAGAAGGTGAGACTGGAAGCCAAGAGCCCAAGCGTCCACATGAGAGATGAGAACAACTTCAACTTGGGTGGGGGCAGGGAAAATGGGAGGATGTGGACTTGCCATGGTAATTAGAAGAGGAATTAATTTGTCTCCATAGTGGCCTCTCCAACCATGTTTGGAAGAGTATACAGAAAGGGGAGTCTTGTCATCCCTGTGTTGATTTACAAGTACACTTCAACTCTAAGGAAAGGAGCAGAGAGATAAAGCCATATGGTACTTTGGGGAATCATGAATATTTCAGTTCTTTTGAGGTACAGTGTTGATGAGGGCAAGGGCTAGGGGAATTTGGAAATACAGAGCTGAGCCCAGTTATGGAGAGCCTTGCGTATCACTAAAGAATTTATGACTTTCTACACCAGGTGAGCAGTGAAGAACCCTTCAATAGTTTTGGATAGGGCAGTTACTCTGTAGATTTTTGGAGAAGATTTTTAAGCTGTATCTGTTTTGTAGGATGATTTGAAGTTTGGGGGATGTTTTAGGTAGTGAGACTAGGCAGGGAAAGCTAATGAAGTCTCGGAACTGTTGAGATAGAGATACAGATACAGATACAGATAGAAAGATGATTGATGCAGAAAGGGACCGTTGGTAGGGTTGCCGACTGATACTGATTGAGTTGGAGGATGGGACGAGGGAGAGCCTTCATGGTTGGGCAAATGGTAGGGTGTAGGTTGCTCATAACATTAGCTGAAATCCAATAATTTTGTGCATTTCTGAGATCCTTGACCGCTCCATAAGTTCTTTCATATGTATTTTTTAAAGAGATATTTACAAAGCTAGCTGATATAGGCAGAGCATGAGGAAACTAAAGTTCAAAGAACGTATGCTTTTTACACAAAAGCAGAAAATTGCAGAGCCTATAGCAGAGTTCTCTTTTTTTCCTTCGGATCTCAAGCTCTTTCTTGTAAAGCTACACTACATGCAAGAATGAGAGGTAAGGGTGTTATTTTCTCTTGCCATGCTGCAGTGTACCACCTACAGAGCCAAGCTGAATTGTTGTGGTTTTCTTTATTTTGCGCTGAAAGCATTGTTTTACAGATGGAGGATGGAGAGTAAGGCAGGAAGTAGGTTAAGTACAGTTGTATATGTGTTTTTTGTGTGATACCAGCAAAGAGCCTTTCCTATAGGAAGGGACTTGCTCCCATCGTATTTACCTTTCCTGGGTTAAGGGGCTCTGGCAATGGAGGTTCCAGATCATTATTGTATCATAGTGGTAATAAGCATTAGACTTCTTACATTTGATATTTTTAAAACATTTTCTGGTTTCCTAGGAAACCAATGCTTGAGTACTGTGTAACCAAACTTTACCATAGATACTGGTTACACAATATCTCAGCAGAAAAAGAGCTTTGGGTTTTAAAACAGGAATAAAAATGTGGGTTGTTGGAATAGTATATGCTGCTTTTTTCTTTAGCCAACAAAGAAGAAAAAACCGCAACCTCGAAATAGGTCTTCTGCCTTAAAGAAATGTTGCACGTGTGTGTATAAAATATGTGTGTGTGTGTGTGTGTGTATATATATATATATATATATATATAAAAGATATTGTCAGATTTTATAATCTTGGTGAGCTTCTGAAGGGGTATTTCCTTTTTTGCTTTTCATTAGATTCAAAGCACATTTGCTAGAGATGTTGCAAGTTAAAAATGTATAAAACTTGTGTCATTTGAAGCTTGAACCAGATCTAGATGTATTATGGAAACAGATTTGATGATTAAAGTGCTGGACCAGTGTGTTTTGTTCAGTTATTTTTATTGTATATTAGGAATATTGGAATGAGGTGGAATTAGAGAGTTAAATGCAATATTTCAAATGTGCAATCTCTTGTAGTTCATAAGCACATTTATGCCCACAGTAATATGACTTTAGTGTCAACCAAGTTAAATACTTTGCATTTTCATAATTCATATCAGTACTATACTAGGTTAACATGGTACATGGATTGATTTTTTAAAATACTGTCAGTATATTATGGTGCCATTCATTACATACCAGGTTGTATTCAACAGAAATTGGAATGAAAAATTGCAAAAGCTCTATGGGGTTAAACTTGGCAGCACGAGGGCTTAATTTTGATTCAACAGCTACCAAAATGCCTCATTGATTGGCAACATGGAACAATGATTTTAGACCTCTGTGCCAACTTCTCGTTTTGCTCAAAAACTACCAGACAACCGTAGGCTCTGTTTTTCATAAGTTAAACTATGATGTTCAGGACAATGTGGTAGGAAGAGCATTTGGCTTTGCAATAAAACAGTCATGGTTACTGATTCAGTCACTAGTGAGTGGGGCCCAGAGAGGTTAAGTGACTAATAAGTCAAAGATGTATAGCTAGTCAGTGGCATAGCTAGGGAAAGGAGATAGTTTTCCTGACCCTTCAGGCTAGTGCAGTTCCTACTATATTTTTCCACCTTTCTATATCTCCAAAACTCTTCAATTGAGCATAGAGAGAGTGGTGTGTTATGCACGGCATTAACTCTGAATAGTTGTTAACCTAACTATGAAGCCAACCAGAGACACCTATCTCCCCTTCCTGCTTCATCATTTTATTCCCCTTAACATATTTGGTCCATCACAGGAAAGAAATATCATCAAGTAAAAACTGTGGGTTAAATGATTTTTTAAAAATCCTTATTCATACATACATAGAGAGCACTGGGTTTTTATAAAGAAGATCCTATTTAAAATACAAAACAATTAAAACTTGCAATTTGCATAGTCAAATTACATTAGCATGTTATAAGTAGAAAGAAACTGCTTTAAGCATAAACCAGCCACAGCAGTAGGAATATTTTGAACATTCTATTTCAAAACATTGAAAAAAGAAGAAAAAAAGAAAGCCTCAATAAAAGTCATTTTTGCCAAACATAACTCCATTTCATTGAAAGTAGCTATTTCTGTAGTAGCAGTTGGCGTTGCACCTATGAGCTTCACACTCAGAACATGGAGATGCATTTAGGGAAGGGGAATTCCAGTGGAGCATTTAAGAAGAAGTCAGCTTAAAAGTATATAACACAGTCTGCTTTGATCACTTCACCTAAAACTGTCTCCCTCCTGCCCCATAACTTACAGTTGAATTCATCGATTTATTTTGAGCCCAAAATAGTCTCTATAATTTAACATCCTCCAGTACTTAGCTTCACTTCATTTATTCAACTCTATTCCCTATCTTTCAGTGTGGAGGTTCTACTCTAGTCAAATTCTTTTAATACCGTATTGCTCCTATATGGGGTGATTTAAGTTATTTATGAAAAAGGACATACTGATATGAAAGCCTGGGAGACTGTGCAGACTCTTTCTTGAGAGTTTTTTAGGATGAGGAAAGGTGGCTTTTTTTCTCTGCAATAAAGGAAAGGAAAAGGCACATTGTTTTTTTTTAATGATTTTTTTTAAGGGAACTTTATTTTTATTTATTTATTTATTTACTTTTGGCTGCGCTGAGTCTTCATTGCTGTGTGTGCTTCCTTCAGTTGCGGCGAGCGGGGGCTACTCTTTGTTGCAGTGCATGGGCTTCTCACTGCGGTGGCTTCTCTTGTTGCGGAGCACGGGCTCTAGGCTCACGGGCTTCAGTAGTTGTGGCTTGCGGGCTCTAGAGCGCAGGCTCAGTAGTTGTGGCGCATGGGCTTAGTTACTCCGTGGCATGTGAGATCTTCCCGGCCCAGGACTTGAACCCGTGTCCCCTGCATTGGCAGGCAGATTCTTTTTTTTGTTTTGTTTTAACATCTTTATTGGAGTATAATTGCTTTACATTGTTGTGTTAGTTGCTGCTGTATAACAAAGTAAACCAGCTATACATATATCATCATATCCGCTCCCTCTTGCATCCCCCTTCCACCCTCCTTATCCCACCCCTCTAGGTGGTTGCAAAGCACCGAGCTGATCTCCCTGTGCTACGCAGCTGCTTCGCACTAGGTGTTTTACATTTGGTAGTGTATATATGTCAATGCCACTCTCTCATTTCGTCTCAGCTTACCTTCCCCCTCCCTGTGTCCTCAAGTCCATTCTCTACGCCTGCGTCTTTATTCCTGTCCTGCCCCTAGGTCCTTCAGAACCATTTTTCTTTTTTTTTTTTTTTAGATTCCATATACATGTGTTAGCATATGGAATTTGCTTTTCTCCTTCTGACTTACTTCACTCTGTATGACAGACCCTAGGTCCATTCACCTCACTACAAATAACTCAATTTTGTTTCTTTTTATGGCTCAATAATATTCCATTGTATATATGCTACATCTTCTTTATCCATTCATCTGTCGATGGACACTTAGGTTGCTTCCATATCCTGGCTATTGTAAATAGTGCCACAGTGAACATTGTGGTATGTGACTGGTTTTGAATTATGGTTTTCTCAGGGTATATGCCCAGTAGTGGGATTGCTGGGTCATATGGTAATTCTTAGTTTTTTAAGGAACCTCCATACAGTTCTCCATAGTGGCTGTATCAATTTACATTCCCACCAACAGTGCAAAAGGGTTCCCTTTTCTCCACACCCTCTCCAGCATTTATTGTTTGTAGATTTTTTGATGATGGCCATTCTGACCAGTGTGAGGTGATACCTCATTGTGGTTTTGATTTGCATTTCTCTAATGATTAGTGATGTTGAGCATCCTTTCATATGTTTGTTGGCAATCTGTATATCTTCTTTGGAGAAATGTCTGTTTAGGTCTTCCACCCATTTTTGGATTGGGTTGTTTCTTTTTTTTGATACTGAGCTGCATGAGCTGCTTGCATATTTTGGAGAGTAATCCTTTGTCAGTAGCTTCATTTGCAAATATTTCCTCCCATTCTCAGGGTTGTCTTTTTGTCTTGTTTATGGTTTCCTTTGCTGTGCAAAAGCTTTGAAGTTTCACTAGGTCCCATTTGTTTATTTTTGTTTTTATTTCCATTTCTCTAGGAGGTGGGTCAAAAAGGATCTTGCTGTGATTTATGTCATAGAGTGTTCTGCCTATGTTTTCCTCTAAGAGTTTTATAGTGTCTGGCCTTACATTTAGGGATTTGATCCATTTTGAGTTTATTTTTGTGCATGGTTTTAAGGAGTGTTCTAATTTCATTCTTTTATGTGTAGCTGTCCAGTTTTCCCACCACCACTTACTGAAGAGGCTGTCTTTCCTCCACTGTATATTCTTGCCTCCTTTATCAAAGATAAGGTGACCATAGGTGCATGGGTTTATCTGCAGGCTTTCTATCCTGTTCCATTGATCTGTATTTCTGTTTTTGTGCCAGTACCATACTGTCTTGATTACTGTAGCTTTGTAGTATAGTCTGAAGTCAGGCAGCCTGATTCCTCCGTCTTGTTTTTTCTTTCTCAAGATTGCTTTGGCTCTTTGGGGCCTTTTGTGTTTCCATACAAATTGGGAAATTGTTTGTTCTAGTTCTGTGAAAAATGCTGTTGGGGGTTTGATACGGATTGCACTGAATCTGTAGATTGCTTTGGGTAGTATAGTCATTTTCACAGTGTTGATTCTTCCAGTCCAAGAACATGGTATATCTCTCCATCTGTATCGTCTTTAGTTTCTTTCATCAGTGTCTTATAGTTTTCTGCATACAGGTCTTTTGTCTCCTTAGGTAGGTTTACTCCTAGGTATTTTATTCCTTTTGTTGCAATGGTAAATGAGAGTGTTTCCTTAATTTCTCTTTCAGATTATTCATCATTAGTATATAGGAATGCAGGAGATTTCTGCACATGAATTTTGTATCCTGCAACTTTAACAAATTCATTGATTAGCTCTAGTAGTTTTCTGGTAGCATCTTTAGGATTCTCTATGTATAGTATCATGTCATCTGCAAAGAGTGACAGCTTTACTTCTTCTTTTCCAAATTGGATTCCTTTTATTTCTTTTTCTTCTCTGATTGCTGTGGTTAAAACTTCCAAAACTATGTTGAATAATAGTGGTGAGAGTGGGCAACCTTGTCTTCTTCCAGATTTTAGTGGAGATTGTTTCAGTTTTTCACCATTGAGAAAGATATTGGCTGTGGGTTTGTCATATATGGCCTTCATTAGGTTGGGGTAAGTTCCTTCTATGCCCATTTTCTGGAGGGTTTTTATCATAAATGGGTGTTGAATTTTGTCAAAAGCCTTTCTGCATCTATTGGGATGATCATATTGTTTTTATCCTTCAATTTATTAATATGGTGTATCATACTGATTGATTTGCATAGATTGAAGAATCCTTGCATTCCTGGGATAAACCCCACTTGATCATGGTGTATGATCCTTTTCATGTGCTGCTGGATCTGTTTGCTAGTATTTTGTTGAGGATTTTTGCATCTATGTTCATCAGTGATATTGGCCTGTAGTTTTCTTTTTTTATAACATCTTTGTCTGATATTGGTATCAGGGTGATGGTGGCCTTGTAGAATGAGTTTGGGAGTGTTCCTCCCTCTGCTATATTTTGGAAGATTTTGAGAAGGATAGGTGTTAGCTCTTCTCTAAATGTTTGATAGAATTCGCCTGTGAAGCCATCTGGTCCTGGGCTTTGGTTTGTTGCAAGATTTTTTTTTTTTTTTTTGCGGTATGTGGGCCTCTCACTGTTGCGGCCTCTCCCGTTGCGGAGCACAGGCTCCGGACGCGCAGGTTTAGCAGCCATGGGTCATGGGCCCGGCCGCTCCACGGCGTGGGGGATCCTCCCAGACCGGGGCACAAACCCGTGTCCCCTGCATCGGCAGGCGGACTCTCAACCACTGTGCCACCAGGGAAGCCCTGTTGGAAGATTTTTAATCACAGTCTCAATTTCAGTGCTTGTGATTGGTCTGTTTATATTTCCTGTTTCTTCCTGGTTCAGTCTCGGAAAACGGTGCTTTTCTAAGAGTTTGTCCATTTCTTTCAGGTTGTCCATTTTATTGGCATATAGTTTATCATAGTTTATGATGGTTTATCAGTTTTGTTTATGTTCTCAAAGAACCAGCTTTTAGTTTTATTGATCTTTGCTATCGTTTTCTTCATTTCTTTTTCATTTATTTCTGATCTGATATTTATGATTTCTTTCCTCTGCTAAGTTTGGGGAATTTTTGTTCTTCTTTCTCTAATTGCTTTAGGAGTAAGGTTAGGATGTTTGAGATTTTTCTTGTTTCTTGAAGTAGGATTGTATTGCTATAAACTTCCCTCTTAGAACTTCTTTTGCTGCATCCCATTGGTTTTGGGCCATCGCATTTTCATTGTCATTTGTTTCTAGGTTTTTTTTGATTTCCTCTTTGATTTCTTCAGTGATCTGTTGGTTATTTAGTAGCGTTTTGTTTAGCCTCCATGTGTTTGCATTTTTTACGGGTTTTTTCCTGTCATTGATATCTAGTCTTGTAATGTGTTCGGAAAAGATAAGTTGATAGGGTTTCAATTTTCTTACATTCACGAAAGCTTGATTTGTGACCCAAGATATGATCTATCCTGGAGAATGTTCCATGAGCACTTGAGAAGAAAGTGTATTCTGTTGTTTTTGGATGGAATGTGCTATAAATATCAATTAAGTCCATCTTGTTTAATGTGTCATTTAAAGCTTGTGTTTCCTTATTTATTTTCATTTTGGTTGATCTGTCCATTGGTGAAAGTGGGGTGTTAAAGTCCTCTACTATGATTGTGTTACTGTTGATTTCCCCTTTTATGGATGTTAGCATTTGCCTTATGGATTGAGGTGCTCCTATGTTGGGTGCATAAATATTTACAATTGTTATATCTTCTTCTTGGATCAATCCATTGACCATTATGTAGTGTCCTTCTTTGTCTCTTCTAATTATCTTTATTTTAAAGTCTATTTTGTTTGATATGAGAATTGCTACTCCAGTTTTCTTTTGGTTTCCATTTGCATGGAATATCTTTTTCCATCCCCTCACTTTCAGTCTGTGTGTGTCCTTAGGTCTGAAGTGGGTCTCTTGTCGACAGCATATATATATGGGTCTTGTTTTTGTATCTGTTCAGCCAGTCTATGTCTTTTGGTTGGAGCATTTAATCCACTTACATTTAAGGTAATTATCGATATGTATGTTCCTATTACCATTTTCTTAATTGTTTTGGGTTAGTTATTGTAGGTCTTTTCCTTCTCTTGTGTTTCCTGCCTAGAGAAGTTCCTTTAGCATTTGTTGTAAAGCCGGTTTGGTGTTGCTGAATCCTCTCAACTTTTGCTTATCTCTAAAGGTTTTAATTTCTCCATCGAATCTGAATGAGATCCTTGCTGGGTAGAGTAATCTTGAGTTTTTCCCTTTCATCACTTTAAATATGTCCTGCCACTCCCTTCTGGCTTGCAGAGTTTCTGTTGAAAGTTCAGCTGTTAACCTTATGGGGATTCCCATGTATGTTATTTGTTGCTTTTCCCTTGCTGTTTTTAATATTTTTTCTTTGTATTTAATTTTTGATACTTTGATTTGATTAACATGTATCTTGGCTCCTTGGATTTATCCTGTATGTGATTCTCTGCCCTTCCTGGACTTGATTGACTATTTCCTTTCCCATATTAGGGAAGCTTTCAACTCTAATCTCTTCAAATATTTTCTCAGTCCCTTTCTTTTTGTCTTCTTCTTCTGGAACCCCTATAATTCAAATGTTGGTGTGTTGAATCTTGTCCCAGAGGTCTCTGAGACTGCCCTCAATTCTTTTCACTTTTTTTTTCTTTATTCGGCTCTGCGGTAGTTATTTCCACTATTTTATCTTCCATTTCACTTATTCGTTCTTGTGCCTCAGTTATTCTGCTATTGATTCCTTCTAGAGAATTTTTAATTTCATTTATTGTGTTGTTCATCATTGTTTGTTTGCTCTTTAGTTCTTCTTGTTCCTTGTTAATGGTTTCTTTTATTTTCTCCATTCTGTTTCCAAGGTTTTGGATCATCTTTACTGTCATTACTCTCAGTTCTTTTCCAGGCAGACTGGGCAGGGGGATTCTTAACCACTGCACCACAAGGGAAACCCCACATTGATTATTAAAGTGATGCTTCACAGCTCTGATTTCCTAAAGAGAAGCAGCCAACAGTTTGTCAGCTGTGTTAATTGATGGACTGAAACCCATATGTGTGTGTGTGTGTGTGTGTGTGTGTGTGTGTGTGTGTGTGTGTGTGTATGTTTGGTGCAGGGGAGCAGGTGCTGGAGGGTGGCAAGAGGAATGTAAATGACATTCTCCTTTTTTCAGCTATTCCTTAGTGGCCCAAAAACATTTTGGAAAGGGAAAAGAAGAACCGAACAGATAGCAGCAGCTAAGATGGGTAGAACTGGTGTTATAGGTGGTCATTAATATATAAAGTGTTCTGATTCTTATGAGAATAGAGAAAGAGGCAACTTGAAATGGTTTATTTATTTATTTTTTAATGAGTAGTTTATTCTTTCCAAGTGGAACTGAAGTGCATTGAGAGGTTAGATAAAGCTTATATTCAACCATTTTATTGGTCACCACAAATAGTTTAGAGCTCAGATATGTGGGTGATTAAATTCAGGATTTTAGGGATTTACCAATAAAATGATTCTTTCTTCTGAAAATGTATTCATGACTGCTAGGTTAATGGAAACTAAAACTTATTTCAATATTTGTGTGGCTCATTCCATGGGTATTGACTGATATGTACAGCAAAGCATACGTTTTAAAAGTGGGAGATGTTATAATAAACATTACTTTAAAAATTTATGAAAAAACAAATTTGAGAGAGACAGAGAGAGAAAGAGATCATTGTTCACTGCTCTTTTAGGCAGATTTGATTTGGGAGAGCTGGGACATAGATGCTAGATCCTAATAATACTGTGTGTGAACTCAAAAGATCTGGAGTTCTTTCTCATCCCTGCCAGTGGATAGCTAATTGAGAGCGGTGGGTGATTTGCTTAATTATTTGAGGCTCAAATTAATTAACAAATGAGGCATTATCTTGCAGTAGATGGGGAGGGCATATAGGCACTCTGCCTGTCTGAATTACAGTTGACCATTGAACAACATAGATTTGAACTGTGTGGGTTCACTTATATGTGTACCTTTTTCAATACATATAATCCCTGTATTTTTATTTTACTAGTCTTTAAATTAACTAGGTGTGAGGAAAAGTTTGTGTTTAATTAGAGATCACAATAAGTGGAATCAAAAGAACCAGGGTTTGAGTCCTGATTATATCCAAACTGTTCAGCTTCCTGCCCTTGGGTGAGTCCTTTATCAATACTTCTGGTTTTGAGGCAGACATAGCAGTACACTGATTTTTGACGGCCCATGGGGTTTGGGGCGTTGGCACCCCTATCTCTTGTATTGTTCAAGGGTTAACTGTACTCAAACTGTATTTCAACTATGTATCCCCTGCCTCTTGCAGAAGAAGAACCAAACAGAGGACACTGGGATGATTTCCACCTCACTCAGGAAGAGTAGAATGTCATTATAAACCCTTCAAAGAACTGGAACTCTTCAGACTCTCAAGTCACAGCTTGCTGGACTTGTGTATAAAATGAAGGACATGGGCTAGTGCTGAAAGGGCATTCCAGAGAGTTTAGGATAAACCATATTCATGCATCATGAGGATTAAAGCAACAGAAAAGGAGGTTAATGTTAACACAGTGCAAACAGAATACAGGAAAGCCAAAGGTAAGAGAATGAACAGTAAATTGTTTACGTAGGAATTCAATTCTAAGCTAACCTTGGAAGAGGAAAAGCAGGAACTGGTGGGTTAATGGTAGGAAGCAATTCCACTGAAATTCTTGAAGGTGGCTGAATTTTAGAAGTAGTTAGTGGACCAGAGGAAGATGATGGAAGAGAATCTGAAAGGCCAGACCAAGGAGATGAGATCTGATCAGAAGAGCACTAGGGACCAGTGTGGAATTTCTGAACAAGGAAATGGCATGATGGAATTGATATCTGTGGAAGATCATTATACCATCCAGCATCTCTGTGTAGGATGAATAGAGAGTGGAGGCTGGAGAATCAGGGTAGGAGGCTACTGAAGGCATGTGGTAATAGGGTTGATTGAGGCTGTGGCGTCATAAAAGGAAATGAGTGGGTAGATCTGAGAGACAGTGGAGAAGCATACTTGACAGGTTATTTCTGTTTTTAGTTAACCTGTTTGTGACAATTGTTCTCCCTATTCTCATGGAGCCAATTTTGAATAAGTAAAGTTTCTGTGTTATCATGGACAAAGAAATGCTTCGTGGAAATTTCTCAATTTTCTTTGCTCTATATCCGGATTATAGACAACCTGAACTATTCAAACACAGTGTGGTCTTTAACTCTGTTATAAAGCAGTAACAGATCTGGTTATGCCAGGGGTCCCATCATGGTCAGTGAAATATTCCTTCTTATCCAGGAGGTCTGTATGATGTTGTATTCCTTTCCTACTACATCAGCATTTTAACCAGTTCTCTTGTTCTTAATATCTTAGGACTTGTCGAGCTTTATTTTTTGGCAGGCAGTAATTGAGGGTTTTGATAAAGAAACAAATGGCCTAATGAGCAATAATGATGTTTTTGGAATGTACACTTTGTGCAGGGCATGTTTCTACACGTTTCTAGGCACTTCCCAGGCATTATTTTTAGCACCTTACTGCCATTTGTTGAATGCTTACAATGTGCCTGGTTCTGAGTACTAAGCATTTTACATGGATAATCTCATGTAATTTTCCTAACAATTAGAAAGTAGCTAGTGTTCTTCCTTCCATTTTACAAATAAAGGAAAGCAAGACAGAGTTCTAATGGAGGCATTGCTTTACTACAGCAGAATCAATTCTGGATATATTTTTTTATTATTATTTTTTTTTGCGGTACGCGGGCCTCTCACTGTTGTGGCCTCTCCCGTTGCGGAGCACAGGCTCCGGACGCGCAGTCTCAGCGGCCATGGCTCACGGGCCCAGCCGCTCCGCGGCATGTGGGATCTTCCCGGACCGGGGCACGAACCCACGTCCCCTGCATCGGCAGGCGGACTCTCAGCCACTGCGCCACCAGGGAAGTCCAATTCTGGATATTTTTGTAGCTGGACTATGGTCACGTAACATACCTTATTGATATCCTAAATAAAGCACATTATATAACCACCCTCAGTGGAGGCAAGATGAGATATGGCTAAGTTTTAAAGTTCTTTTTCTTAGGTACAATTCCTGTTCTGTGTTCAGAAATGAGTCAGGAACATCTCTGTCTTTCTGTGGAAGTATCTGATGGCTTCTTAACCATACCTCTAACATTTGTGGCTGTCCAACAGTGAGCTGCCCCTCGAGCTAGTGATGTCTTTATCACTGGGGAGTTTTCATTAAAAGCTCAGTGACCGGGCTTCCCTGGTGGCACGGTGGTTAAGAATCCTCCTGTCAATGCAGGGGACCCAGGTTCAAGCCATGGTCTGGGAAGATCGCACAGGCCATGGAGCAACTGAGCCTGTGTGGACAACTACTGAGCCTGCACTCTAGAGCCTGTGAGCCACAACTACTGAGCCCGCGTGCCACAACTACTGAAACCCGCATGCCTAGAGCCCATGCTCTTCAACAAGAGAAGCTACCGCAGTGAGAAGCCCACGCACCACAAGGAAGAGTAGCCCCCGCTCGCGGCAACTAGAGAAAGCCCGCACACAGCAGTGAAGACCCAACGCAGCCAAATAAATAAATAAATAAAAGCTCAGTGACCATTTAATGCAGATGTCATAGATGCTGGATGAGAGGAAGGGAAGTAGTATGAAATAACATTTGAGATCTCTCCCAACCCTGAGATACTTTAAGATTCTAAGTTCCATTAAAATTATTTCAGGACACAGTTAAGAGTAGAGCAGCAATTCTTAGGTCAGTGTTTTATAGCTTTTGGCCAAAGCCCATTCAAAGGTTAACAGAGCAAAGAGAAGTGGATATAATAGGATTTGGAAAAAAAACTTTTAAAACAGAAATCAAGTTGGAGTAACTTTCTGTGCAAAATGTAGGTAACTTCTAAGGATAAATTTCAGAAAAGAAATCCTCAGATCAGTATAGTACCATGCCGTTTTAATTTTAGAGTATAAAATAATCTCTGATTTTTTAAAAAGCCAATAAAAAAGTGGGTCCTAAAAGTGATGTTTACAGTCAATGAGTTTCTAGAGTAGCTTAAGTTCTCAAGGAAGCATCACAAATGATAATAATAACTGCCTATTTTCACTACAGGAAGCTTTTATTGAGCACTTTTACCTATGCCAAACACTCTACTAAATGTTTTACATGGATTTTTCTCTATAATTTTTACACTAACCCCATGAGGTAAGTAGTATTATTGGCATCAATTTTCTTTGTTTTTTCAATTTATTTTATTTATTTATTTGTGGCTGTGTTGGGTCTTGGTTGCTGCTCACGGGCTTTCTCTAGCTGTGGCGAGTGGGGGCTACTCTTCGTCGCTGTGCACTGGCTTCTCATTGCGGTGGCTTCTCTTGTTGCGGAGCACAGGCTCTAGGCGCGCAAGCTTCAGTAGTTGTGGCACACAGGTTCAGTAGTTGTGGCTTGCGGGCTGTAGAGCACAAGGTCAGTAGTTGTGGCTCACGGACTTAGTTGTTCTGCGGCATGTGGGATCATCCCGGACCAGGGCTCGAACTCATGTGCCCTGCGTTGGCAGGCGGATTCTTAACCACCGTGCCCCAGGGAAATGCATTGGCATCAATTTTCAAATGAGCATTTCAAGGCTAAAGAAAGTAAAGAAATTGCCTAAAGGCAGTATCTGGATTTGAACACAGATCTGATTCCTGTGTCTGCTCTTTGCAGCCTACTATTTTTCTCATTGCCTCCGCAGAATATGCAGTTTCATCTATAATAAATGACTGTATCTGTTGTGCTTATTTATGTTGTAGCTTGCCATAGAGTTAAAGCATCCTTGCTTGGATAAGCTAGGTTACTTGAGGGGAGAAGCAACAGAATATTGGTTCTGAATGTTAAGCTTCAAATTATTTTGGAACCTGGTCTCTTAGTAACTGAATGGGTGGCTGTTACATTTTAGATAAAATAAAAAGAAAATCATGTGAAATCCTAAGCCGTATCTTAGACTTGAATATAGATTACTTTGGTCAATGAATAGTTGCTTTTTGAAAAAATTGTCATTCCTTAGCTCCAAAAACACAAAAAGCATAATCTCTTAGTAATCTGAAAATACAGCCTTCCTGGGACTTACTTGTAAAATCTATATTATTTTTAAAATAGAGGCTATGCTGTCCCTTTTCAGCAGCATGGCTCACTTGTACCTATTGTCTTAGGTAAAGTAAAATTAAATTTTCAACGAGTGAGGGAAAATGAAAGGACATATTCATACTTTGAGTTGTCTATCTTTGTAGTTTTCACGCTATTATACTTTTGCCTGAAAATAGAAATGCATTTTATAAATCTTAATTCTCTCAGTATTTAAAATAAATCTTCCTAATTATCTAGAATGCCCAATTAATGAAGGAAAATCTGGAATATCAGAAATATAAAACTTTTGACTTATGATACAGACATGTGTACAGTTAAATATGCACATCTAGGAAAATTAATCATGGCTCTGTCTCAAAAACTCATATTTTGATAGAAAAAATTTTGGTGAAACAAAATACATGAAACCATTTTCTACTCTCATTAAATGACCCTGTTCATTTCCTGTTTTGTTTTTGGACATTATTCCAAGATGATCTCTCTAGAGAGTGTTAAAATTCATGCTCTAAAAATATAATGACAATTTTAACCTCACCACAAGGCAAATCTTTCCATTTTACAGTAAGTTCATGTTGATATACTTAAAAAGAAACCACTTAGGATTAAGTATAAAGGTTTTTGAGTTTTTAAATAGGGTTTTTGGATTCATGTTGACAATTATAGTTTTTACCAATAATCTAGGAAGGTTATCATTTATGCCCATCAGTGGAGAAGTATGTATCCATTTGCAAAAGGAAACTAATCTCTCCTTTAAGAAAGGAAGAAATAGTCATCATGAACTTGGGCATGGAAATTTACAAATAAGCACAGGTTCCCAAGTGTCAGAGGGTTCCCAATATATCAGTGTCAATAGGCCTAACTCTAAAAATTATCCTTTAGCATTTGTAATCTTTGGAAGGTTTATTGAAGGGTTTTTAAAATCATCTTTCGAGAAAAAGTTTTGGAATTTTTTTTTTTTTATGAAAGTTAGTTGTGGAATAGAGTAGTGGAACTTGCTCTCTAGAATTGTGAACCTTATTTATATCTCATTAAAAATAGTAGCAATTAGTTCCATTTTATTAGAGAAAATTACTTTAAGCTAAATAATGAACTATATAAATATTAGGAAGGGTGAGGTTGTCAAGGGGGTAGAGATTCAGATTTTTCTGACGTTTCTAAAATTACAGCAAACTGTGAGGCCCACTGCAAAGAGGGAAAAGGTGTACAAAAAGACGTTTAAAGTCCTGAAGTCAGTCTTTACATGCATCACTGTTTTTCTTTAGGCTCAGTGTATAATTGTTTTCTCTTTCCTCCTTTGGAACATACTGATATTATTTTCTTAGTGCATTTTCTGGTTCCTGTTTATAAGCTGCTTGCCAACTCTGTCAAGATCAGGGAATTTCCCAAGCACATATAGAGGAGTTTGTATTAGACGATTTGCAATGTCCATGCAGGTATAACGTCTACGATTTAAAGTTTCTGTAATGAACTTGGTACGCTTGGCATAGATATATAATAGACCAGGCAGAATCTTCAGTAAATGCTGTCATTTTTTCCTAATAACAAGTGTGCTGCACATGTACTAAATGCCCCTTAAGTATTTTGCAAAGATGATTTAATAATGCTGAGAGACATTGTACCAATTTCCTATTACTACTGTAACTCCTACAAATTTAGTAACTTAAAACAATACAAATTCGTTATGTTAGCATTTTGTAGGTTAGAAGTCAGATGAGGGCCTCATTGGGCTAAAATGAAGGAGGAGCCATAGCCTTTTCTTGTAGCTCTAGGGGAGAATCTTTTCCCTTGTCTTTTCTAGCTTCTAGAGACTCCCCACGTTCCCTGGCTTTCGACTCTATTGCATCTTCAAAGCCAGCAAAGGCTGGTCCAGTCTTTTCTGACACTGCATCTACTCTGACTCTGGTTCTTCTGCCTCTCTTGCTTACTAGAACCCTTGTGATTTCATTGGACCCACCTGGATAATCTAAAGTACTCTCCCCATCTCAAGGTCCATACCCTTAATAACATCTGCAAGTGCCTTTTGCCATGTAAAGTAATATATTCCCAAGTTCAGGGATTAGAAAGTGTACATCTTTGGGGAGCCATGGTGCTGCCTTCTGCAGGCATGGACAATTTTTGTTTAATGGTTGAAAATGGTCTTTGTTAGAGGAAATTTTTATATACCATTTTTGCCGATAGATTTAATCATAACTTTGGGCCCATGATTTTTTCTTTCTCTACATTCTACACTGTTCGGGGCATATTCAAACTATCTCTAATTAAATAACTACAGTAGTGAAATTCATTACAAGTAATAATAGGTAACAGTTATTGAGTACTATACTCAGAGCTGGGTACTTTTTATGCCTTATCTCACTGAATCCTCACAACTCTCTGCAGAGGGTATTATTTTTCTCCTATTTTATAAAGGAAACATTGAGGATTTGAAATTTTAAATAATTGTCCCAAGGCCACCAAACTAGTGAGTGACAAGTGTGATAAGAACACAGGTAATGTGGACCAAGACTGGTACCTGTATATACACTCAAAACTACTTGACAATAGGGATATTTATTTGCAACTCTCATCCCTCATGTGTACACATCCACAATGGGCACCTTTAAATATTCATTGGATTCACGAATGATCTTACACAATGATATACTCCATTGGTTTTCTGACTGGTCCCATAACAGGTAAGATAAATATGGACTTAATGGAACAGTATTAAAGAACACTGCTATACTTACTGTACTTAATGTTTTCCGTGATGGTTGTTCTCCGTGTTGGCACCAGCCTCAAGAGCAGGCCCTCATCATTGTCGTCCCTCTCATCCTGGTATTGTATGTACATCTGTCCTACCTTCTTCTGTACCTCTTCTGTCATCTCCCCACTAAACATTTTGGCAGCAACTTTAGAAACATCTGTTGCCCTAGCCTAGGAACAAACTAATGCTTTCTATCAAATGAAGGTGGCACCTGGCAGTTCATGCTTTAATCTTCTTCAGGAGACCCTTTGGTCTAAAGCTATAGAACTAAATCCTTGGAGCCCTACTATCCCACGTGTGTAGCGAAGGGCAAAACCCATGTGAAAGGCATATGGTAGAATACATTGAAATTATACAGCCTGACCTTCTCCCAAATGTTAGTGAGGCATCCGTCCTCCTGGGATGTCACCTGCGAACAATTTCAGTATGGCACCAAGAGGCTTTTGTTCAAACATCAGTTCCAGTCGCGATACTGCCACGTGACAGCTGGGCGATGCTAGGCACATTTCTTAACCTCTTTAGGGAGAGTAAAGACCTTGATGTGTCTTGGTTCACTCTTGTGCGTATACACATATGATTAAGATTCAGTCACTGATCTCTCAGGAAACCATAATTTCCTGAGGGAAAAGTCACATGTAATAACCTAATTCATGTAAATCAAGATTACAGGCCATGGGTAAGGGCTCCCCTGGTGGCGCAGTGGCTGAGAGTCCGCCTGCCGATGCAGGGGACGCGGGTTCGTGCCCCGGTCCGGGGGGATCCCACATGCCGCGGAGCGACTGGGCCCGTAAGCCATGGCCGCTGAGCCTGCGCGTCTGGAGCCTGTGCTCCGCAACGGGAGAGGCCACAACAGTGAGAGGCCCGCGTACCGCCCAAAAAAAAAAAAAAAAAAAAAAAAATCATTACTGGACACGTCCTTCTTGATTTTCTTCTAAGAAAAAAAAGCAGCCCTGACATTCGGAAACTGATTCGTTGCTCACAGCTAGACTTCAAAGTTCTTACAAACAGATTTGGTGCTTTAAAACAAAGCCATGTTGTTCTCCTGCTGGACGTAAACCATCTTATACACTATCCATTTCAGACTGGGTCACTGGGCAAGCAGCAAAATACCAGACATGTTCCTCTCTCTCACTAAATGTGTGGTGGTTGCTTTACCAATTACAACTTCTGGCTTGCTCTAATCTGTAGATTAGAGTTATTGAGATAGCCAATCATAGAATTGCCCAATTTAGAATGAACCTTCAGCTCCTTAGAACCTCCTTAAAATTATCCAATAATAGCCCAAATCCTATAATAGTTTCTAACATCGCTTACTGAGATGCCTCACAGCTCCCTACGGGGTGCATTCTGCCTCTCTGCAATGAATAACAAACACAGCTTGTCAACCACAGCTAAGATCTTTAGCTGAAGGACATTGACATTTCTAAAAAATAATTCAATCAATGACTGAAGTTAGATAGTTGTGAAAAATCATAGAATTCTACAACAGTCTTTAATTTGGTTCTTTAAAAATAAATTTTATTATTTTTATCCATGTACATGGTTTAAAAAGTCAGTAAGACTAGAAGGGCTTATATTGAAGAACAATATCCCTGCATGCTTTTTGCATCCCAGTCCCAAAAGGGAACATGATATGGGTGTCATTACTCACTTTAGTCAGAAGCTTGATCACTGTATTTAATTTCCAAGAACTCCTTCCTGTTCTCTGATTAGTCTTTCTTCATTGTATCCTCTTAGACTTTTTTTTGATGTAATATCCTCTTGCTTTTCTCCTCTGTAGACACCGATATGATGTCATTATATTCTCATTATTAATATTAAGTAATTTTTCTGTTCCTGAAATACTGTGTGTGTGGGTTTGTGTGTTATATATTTTGCTTTCACCTGTGTGTTACAGAAGTGATCTTAGCTTGCTTGTGTATATTGACAAGAACGAGGATTTTGGAAGGTTGACCCATGTTTGCTGGGGTGGACCTTGATAGGACAGATAGCCCTCATACTTTTGATCCCTAAATGCCAGAATGCTAAAGATTTTGTTCTTATCTACTAATTTGTAATTCTGTTCTAATTGTAGGCAGTCATATATGAAGATTTTCTGTATGAAATTTGTTTTTACAAATTTATACTTTGTATAAATATATAGCTTCGACCTATAAAAAAAAAAACAGTATGGCTTTAACCTGATTGTCCTATAATCTTTTTGTTTGTTCACAGAAAACATAGGGAAACTCCAGAAAGGCTCTCTGACCAGTCTATTTTGCATATTATTGTTCTCTTTGACCTCTTAGGCAAAACTACTCAAGACAGTCTATTATTGTGCTCATCTTAGTTCTATAACAGAGAAGTTCTCCATTGAGTATTTATGACCCCAATATTCTAAGTACTTTATGTATTTTAAGTTATTTAATTCTCACACCAGCCCTATGAGTTGACTTACACATTCTCCATATAGTTTTCAAAATATTGCCATTTAAAATTTTTCCTTTGCTTTAAAAATAATGAAAAATTTTCATGATAATTAAAAAACCCTGGTTAGAGTTACAAGCATAGATATTGATTCCCTGTCTAATTTAATTTTAGTTAACCCAGATTTGCACATATAGCCAACTGTTTTCACATATGAATTTGAACTCTGACATCACTCTGTTCGCATGGAAATCAAAAGCTCTCCTAATATTTTAAGAATAGGTTAGTTATTTTTATCAGTATCCTTGTGTGGGACATTAAAATTACCTGTATTTACATTTACTGTCTCTTGTCATAAGTTATTTCATCTGCTTTGCATCTGTGTCTTTGCTTTGGAAAACTAAATGCTGTTTAAACTTTTAAATCCTAACTTTCAAAGTAAGCAAAAAATTAAACAATATGGAAAATGCATGGCAGCAGCGTGACCCCCTAGGCTGAAGAGAATTCAAGCTGAAATGCCTAGTGTCTGTCTACACTTAGAGCAGGAAATATAGGATTACACATCAAATGCATCTAGTTTTCTAGGGTCTGATAAACAGCCTTTTGTAAAGTCTTTTAATTGACATGGGAATATATTCTGCATTCACAGTCATTGAAATTAAATACTTGGTAATTAGAAGTTAGATTTTATTGCTTATTTAAAAAGAAAGAATAAGATAGAGTGCTTAAAAAAAACTGAAAATTCAATAGTCATGACTCAAGCTTAGTGCTAATGAGCATTGATTCAGTGGCAAAGACTTTGATGAAAGTGTATGCCAATATAATGAAAATAAATACGTTTTAATGAGAATCTGTTTTAGTTACTGGTAATGATGGCCTGTGAGATGCCATCTTGACTTCCAGGTTTTAATACAACTTTCAGTCTGGCCTTTTGGTTATCTGGAGTGAGTCCTGGTGAAGTTTTCAGGTGATCTCATAGCGATGATGATGATGATATCAACATTTCACTGTTGTAGGCGCTCTGTGGCTTTTGACATGCTTTCATATGTATCATCTCGTTACCTTTATGACCACCTCCAAGTTTTCAAAGCAGGAAAACATATTAGAAAATACACACAGGAATGTGCTTAAATGTCTGCCTGCAAAAGCTTAGAGGTCTCTTTGGGTGACAGATCTTTTTCCATTATAGTGACACTGTAAGGTAGAGTCAGGTGAGAAAGTCAGGCAAGTAGTCAAAGAGAGAGCCTCACAAGAGCTTCAGAAGTTTATACTTGCAGGTGTTACAAACTAGACATCTACAAGCCGTATTTGAACCATACATGTATTTTATTTTACCAGGATGGTATTTTGAAAATTTAGAATTAAATGCGTTTTGGTAGCCAAGTAGCCCAGAGCCTCACCAATCTCCATTCCCTTTCACTTGTCATGTGCTTACTGATTTGTAATGACTTTTCTGGTTCTGAAGGAAGGGCTACCTTGCTCCCTATCTCTGGAAAATTCCAGCCACATTATGTTTTATGTGAACAGGGCTCCCAGGAGCAGTGTGGGCCATTCTGAAGACATTTGATTTTTTTTTAATCTGTGGTGTGAAAGATGGAGAGACCCCATCTTGTTGGGTGCAATTAGGAAAGACTTCAGGAGGATGTGACTTCTAAGATGGACCTTCAAGAATGAAATTCATTCTAATGGTTTTGCTCAGATGTTCTGACTCATAGGAAACAACTGGAAAATTGGGGACCTGGCTTGTCTAAAACTTGAGTAAATCACTGCTTGTATATACATTACTTACTCACCAACACAATTGCTCAAGTCAGAAGTCTGTGAGTCATACAGAACCTCTTCTCTCTTCTACCCCATTTGGCTGTTAGAGACTTCTGTGGTTTCCCTTTCTAAATAGTTGTCCAGTATCCTCTCCATTCTCCATCATTATTGACTCAATCATGGCCCAAGCCTTAATCGTTTTATAACAAATTGTCTGACTCTCTGACTATGAGACCACCTGCCTAAAAGCCTCCAATGTCTTTCCATAGTCTTCATATTGAAGGGAAAGTTCCTAACATGATATAAAAAGTCCAATATTGCTTAACTCCTACATCTCTTTTCATTATAATCTCTTGATGTACACTTGCACTGTCAAACTGTTTATAGTTCCCTGAATACATGATTCTATTTTATGTCCTTTGCCTTTGGTCATATGATTCCATTTGTCGGAAACAATCTTTCTGCACTTGGCTGGCAATGTCTTACTTTTAAGGTTTATATCTAGCATCACCTACTCAAAGAAGTTTTTCCCAGTTCTCATTTATTGATGGTCTTCAATTGAGACACAGTGGGGAAATGCCAAGATTTTTGAAGAGATTGTCAGAATCTCTTGTGCCCATCTTCACTTGCTTTCTGCCCATCTTTTAAACCATTGGCTATTGTTGCAACAATCAAATGTGCACAAGTGTGACCTGAGAGCACCGTGTCTTGGCCATACCTCACTTCTCCTCACTTCTGAGGTCTACTAGGTGTGTGAACTTGGAAGGGGATGGTAGTTAACATTTCGTGGGGAACCCTAGACCAATGGGATATGGATGCCATATACAAATATTCTCTGCTTCTGTGTTTCCTACAGACAATTCTGAGGCATATTCTAAAGAGTCCCCACTGGCATTGAGCCCTAGTTGCCCACGTAGGTCACTAAATCAATGACTACTTGAATTGGCTCTCTTTCCTTCCTTGCTTCTCTCTTCTTTTTCTTGATTCTTGGGACCAATTCCTCAAAGAAACTATGTTCCTGCAGGCTCTTTTCTCAGTCTCTGTTTTCTGGGAGATCCAGGCTAAGACAAAAGATATAAGAACATGGATATATGTAAAATGATCAGATTCTCAAATTTCGTATGTATTTTCAGAATTATCAATTTCTAGATGTATTTTTTTCTAAAACTGACCTGCCTGAGAATATATGTGAAACAGCAATCAATAAAAAAACTTCAAGTATTAAAAACTCACATTCTGTGGGGGAATTAGAATAGAAATATAGTTTCATTAAGAAGGAAAAGGAGTGATAGAAAATTTCTGAGGGGTAAGAATTTATTCATGCACTTTTTTGAAGAAAAAATGACCCACTTTTAGTCAATATAATGTTCCATGGTTTTGTCAAGACAAATGCACAGTACTTAATTATTCAGCAACAACTCTTTCTGTATGCCTATAAGCAAGTACTAATCTATTGCGGTTGGTTAACCTTGTTGATTATTACTTGTTTCCAAACCACATGCACTTTTAAAAATGGATGATAGGGGCCTCAGATGTAAATTCGGGGCCTCAGATGAAAAACCGGGGTCACTGACGTAAATGCGGGACCTTGGACGTGAATCCGAGGTGCAGACACCTGTCAAGCCCAGGCGGAGTCCCTGGCACACTGGGTGGCGTGGGTGGCGCAGATGGGCCAGCTCTGACCCCGATGACACCAGGCTGCCCTGTGTGCCACAGGCCACCACCCGGCCCCTCCAGCAGCTCTGGGACCCCATCGCCACACACCAGCCAGACGGTTCCAAGGATTTGGATGTCCGTGTCTTTGGGAGACCATTACTTTGCCTGCCACATGCCAGCAGGATCTTTGTTCCCAGTCTGAAGGTCAGGCCCAAGCTCCTGTGGTGGGAGCTCTGAGTCCAAGCCACTGGACTAACAGAGAACCTCAGAGCCCAGGGAATATCAGTCAGAGTGAGGCCTCACAGAGGTCCTCATCTCTGCACCAGAACCCAGCTCTACCCAGCTGTCTGTAAGCTCTCAGGCCAAACAACCAGTAAGACAAGAATACAGCACCACCCATCAAAAAAACCCAAATGAAACAACAAAAAAATATGTTGAAGACAAAGGAAAGGTAAAAGCCTACAAGACCAAATAAATGAAGACAAAATAGGCAACCTACCTGAAAAAGAATTCAGAGTAACGATAGTAAAGATGATCCAGAATGTCGGAAGGAGAAGGGAGAATGTACAAGAAACATTTAACAAGGGACTAGAAGAACTAAAGAGCAAACAAACAGTGATGAACAACACAATTACTGTAATTAAAAATACTCTAGAAGGAATCAATAACACAATAACTGAGGCAGAAGAATGGATAAGTGACCTGGAAGATAAAATGGTGGAAATAACTGCCAGGGAGCAGAAGAAAGAAGAAAGAATGAAAAGAATTGAGGACAGTCTCAGAGACCTCTGGGACAACATTAAATGCACCAACATTCGGCTTTTAGGGGCCCCAGAAGAAGAAGAGAAAAAGAAAGGGTCTGAGAAAATATTTGAAGAGATTATAGTTGAAAACTTCCCTAACATGGGAAAGGAAATAGTCATCAAGTCCAGGGAATGCAGAGAGTACCATACAGGATAAACACAAAGAGAAACACACTGAGACACATATTAATCAAACTATCAAAAATTAGATACAGGGCTTCCCTGGTGGCGCAGTGGTTGAGAGTCCGCCTGCCGATGCAGGGGACACGAGTTCGTGCCCCGGTCCGGGAAGATCCCACATGCTGCAGAGTGGCTGGGCCCGTGAGCCATGGCCGCTGAGCCTGCGCATCCGGAGCCTGTGCTCTGCAACGGGAGAGGCCACAACAGTGAGAGGCCCGCATACCACAAAAAAAAAAAAAAAAATTAGATACAAAGAAAAAATATTAAAAGCAGCAAGGGAAAAACAACAAATAACATACATGGGAATCCCCGTAAAGTTGACAGCTGATCTTTCAACAGAAACTCTGCAAGCCAGAAAGGAGTGGCAGGACGTATTTAAACTGATGAAAGGGAAAAACCTACAACCAAGATTACTCTACCCAGCAAGGATCTTATTCAGATTTGATGGAGAAATTAAAAGCTTTACAGATAAGCAAAAGTTAAGAGAATTCAGCACCACCAAACCAGCTTTACAACAAATGCTAAAGGAACTTCTCTATGAAGGAAACACAAGAGAAGGAAAGACCTACAGAAACAAACCCAAAACAATTAAGAAAACGGTAATAGGAACATACATATCGATAATAACCTTAAATATAAATGGATTAAATGCTCCAACAAAAAGACATAGACCGGATGAATGGAAACAAAAACAAGATCCGTATATATGCTGTCTACAAGAGACCCACTTGAGACCTAGGGACACATGCAGACTGAAAGTGAAGGGATGGAAAAAGATATTCCATGCAAATGGAAATCAAAAGAAAGCTGGAGTAGCAATTCTCATATCACATAAAATAGACTTTAAAATAAAGACTATTATGACAGACAAGGAAGGACACTCCATAATGATCAAGGGATCAATCCAAGAAGAAGATATAACAAGTGCAAATATTTATGTACCCAACACAGGAGCACCTCAATCCATACGGCAAATGCTAAGAGCCATAAAAGGGGAAATCGACAGTAACATAATCATAGTAGGGGACTTTAACACCCCACTTTCACCAATGGACATATCATCCAAAATGAAAATAAATAAGGAAACACAAGCTTTAAATGACACATTAAACAAGATGGACTTAATTGATATTGACAGGACATTCCATCCAAAAACAGCAGAATACACTTTCTTCTCAAGTGCTCATGGAACATTCTCCAGAATAGATCATATCTTGGGTCACAAATCAAGCCTTGGTAAATTTAAAAAAATTGAAATCATATCAAGCATCTTTTCAGACCACAACGCTATGAGACTAGATATCAATTACAGGAAAAACGCTGTAAAAAGTACAAACACATGGAGGCTAAAGAGTATGCTACTGAATAACCAAGAGATCACTGAATAAATCAAAGAGGAAATCAAAAAGTACCTAGAAACAAATGACAATGAAAACATGATGGCCCAAAACCTATGGGATGCAGCGAAAGCAGTTCTAAGAGGGAAGTTTATAGCAATACAGTCCTACTTCAAGAAACAAGAAAAATCTCAAACAACCTAACCTTACACCTAAAGCAGTTAGAAAAAGAAGAACCAAAAAAACCCAAAGTTAGCAGAAGGAAAGAAATCATAAATATCAGATCAGGAATAAATGAAAAAGAAATGAAGGAAACAATAGCAAAGATCAATAAAACTAAAAGCTGGTTCTTTGAGAAGATAAACAAAATTGGTAAACCATCACCCAGACTCATCAGGAAAAAAAGAGAGAAGACCCAAATCCACAGAACTAGAAATGAAAAAGGAGAAGTAACAACTGACACTGCAGAAATACATAGGATCATGAGAGATTACTCATGATCTCTCATGAGTAATAAGGCCAATAAAATGGACAACCTGGAAGAAATGGACAAATTCTTAGAAAAGCACGACCTTATATGACTGAACTAGGAAGAAATAGAAAATATAAACAGATCAATCACAAGCACTGAAATTGAAACTGTGATTAAAAACTTTCCAACAGACAAAAGCCCAGGACCAGATGGCTTCACAGGTGAATTCTATCAAACATTTAGAGAATAGCTAACACCTATCCTTCTCAAACTCTTCCAAAATATAGCAGAGGGAGGAACACTCCCAAACTCATTCTACGAGGCCACCATCACCCTGGTACCAATATCAGACAAAGATGATACAAAAAAATAAAATTATAGACCAATATCACTGATGAATACAGATGCAAAAATCCTCAACAAAATACTAGCAAGCAGAATCCAGCAGCACATCAAAAGGATCATACACCATGATCAAATGGGGTTTATCCCAGGGATGCAAGGGTTCTTCAGTATACTCAAATCAATCAATGTGATACACCATATTAACAAATTGAAGGACAAAAACCATATGATCCTCTCAGTAGATGCAGAAAAAGGTTTTGACAAAATTCAACACCCATTTATGATTAAAACTCTCCAGAAAGTAGGCATAGAGGGAACCTACCTCAACATAATAAAGGCCATATATGACAAACCCACAGCCAACATTGTTCCCAATGGTCGAAAACTGAAACCATTTTCTCTAAGATCAGGAGCAAGACAAGGTTGCCCACTTTCACCGCTATTATTCAACATAGTTTTGGAAGTTTTAACCACAGCAATCAGAGAAGAAAAAGAAATAAAAGGAATCCAAATCGGAAAAGAAGTAACGCTGTCACTCTTTGCAGATGACATGATACTATACATAGAGAATCCTAAAGATGCTACCAGAAAACTACTAGAGCTAATCAATGAATTTGGTAGAGTAGCAGGATACACAGTTAATGCACAGAAATCTCTTGCATTCCAGTACACTAATGATGAAAAACCTGAAAGAGAAATTAAGGAAACACTCCCATTTACCATTGCAACAAAAAGAATAAAATACCTAGGAATAAAGCTATCTAAGGTGATGAAAGACCTGTATGCAGAAAATGATAAGACACTGATGAAATACATTAAAGACTATACAAACAGATGGAGAGATATACCATGTTCTTGGATTGGAAGAATCAATATTGTGAAAATGACTATACTACCCAAAGCAATCTACAGATTCAGTGCAATCCGTATCAAACCCCCAATAGCATTTTTCACAGAACTAGAACAAACAACTTCCCAATTTGTATGGAAACACAAAAGGCCCCAAAGAGCCAAAACAATCTTGAGAAAGAGAAACCAAGCTGGAGGAATCAGGCTCCCAGACTCCACACTGTACTACAAAGCTACAGTAATCAAGACAATATGGTACTGGCACAAAACCAGAAATACAGATAAATGGAACAGGATAGAAAGCCCAGAGATAATAAACCCACACACATATGGTCCCCTTATCTTTGATAAAGGAGGCAAGAATATACAGTGGAGGAAAGACAGCCTCTTCAGTAAGTGGTGCTGGGAAAACTGGACAGCTATACGTAAAAGATTGAAATTAGAACACTTCCTAACACCATACACAAAAATAAACTCAAAATGGATTAAAGACCTAAATGTAAGGCCAGACACTATAAAACTCTTAGAGGAAAACATAGGCAGAACACTCTATGACATAAATCACAGCAAGATCCTTTTGAACCCACCTCCTAGAGAAATGGAAATAAAAACAAAAATAAACAAATGGGACCTAATGAAACTGAAAAGCTTGTGCACAGTAAAGGAAACCATAAACAAGATGAAAAGACAACCCTCAGAATGGGACAAGATATTTGCAAATTAAGCAACTGACAAAGGATTAATCTTCAAGGTATATAAGCAGCTCATGCAGCTCAATATCAAAAAACAAACAACCGAATCCAAAAATGGGCAGAAGACCTAAATAGACATTTCTCCAAAGAAGATATACAGACTGCCAACAAACACGTGAAAGGATGCTCAACATCACTAATCATTAGAGAAATGCAAATCAAAACTACAATGAGGTATCACCTCACACCGGTCAGAATGACCATCATTAAAAAATCTACAAACAATAAATGCTGGAGAGCTTGTGGAGAAAAGGGAAACCTCTTGCATTGTTGGTGGGAATGAAATTGATACAGCCACTATGGAGAACAGTATGGAGGTTCCTTAAACAACTAAAAATACAGCCTCCATATGACCCAGCAATCTCACTACCGGGCATATACCCTGAGAAAACCGTAATTCAAGAAGAGTCATGTACCACAATGTTCATAGCAGCACTATTTGCAATAGCTAGGACATGGAAGCAACCTAAGTGTCCATCGACAGATGAATCGTTAAAGAAGATGTGTCACATGTATGCAATGGAATATTAGCCTTAAAAAGAAATGAAATTAAGTTACTTATAGTGAGGTTGATGGACTTAAGAGTGTGTCATACAGAGTAAAGTAAGTCAGAAGGAGGAAAAGAAATACCGTATGCTAACACATACGTATGGAATCTAAAAAAAAAAGTTCTGATGAACCTAAGGGCAAGATAGGAATAAAGACACAGACATAGACAATGGACTGAGGACACGGGGAGGGGGAAGTGTAAACTGAGGTGAAGTGAGAGAGTAGGATTGACATATATACACTACCAAATGTAAAATAGATAGCTAGTGGGAAGCAGCTGTATAGCACAGGGAGGTCAGCTTGGTGCTTTGTGACCATCTAGAGGGGTGGGATGAGGAGGGTGAGAGGGAGACGCAAACGGGAGGGGATATGGGGATATACGTGTGCGTATAGCTGATTCATTTTGTTATACAGCAGAAACTGACACCACACTGTAAAGCAGTTATACTCCAATAAAGATGTTAAAAAAAATGGATGATAGTGGGTGATAATAGAGTGATAGAATAGTTGTATTTTAAAATGTCAATATTTACTTGTTGAAAGGAATTACATCTGTTGCAACTACTCAAACATGATGAAAAATTTTGGATGCCAGTTAAAAAATATGAGTTGAGGCACATAGTTCTAAAAAATTCTAGGGGAAATGTGAGGAAAAATCTGAAGATGCTTTGTTTAGATCAGAGGTTCTTAACTGTGGGTCACAATGGAAGCACCTAGGCAACTTTAAAAATACTAATTCCTGAATCCCACTTCAGGACATTCTGATACAGTTGGTCTGGGGTGGGGCCCAGGAATTGTTACTTTTTTTAAAAATTTTTTAATTGAAGTATAGTTGATTTACAACTATGTGTGTTAATTTCTGCTGTACAGCAGAAATTGGTCTGGGGTGGGGCCCAGGAATTGTTACTTTTTTAAAAAATTTTTTAATTGAAGTATAGTTGATTTACAACTATGTGTGTTAATTTCTGCTGTACAGCAAAGTGACTCAGTTATACAAATATATACGTTCTTTTTTGTATTCTTTTCCAGTATAGTTTATCCTAGGATATTGAATATAGTTCCCTGTACTATACAGTAGGACCTTGCTGTTTATCCATTCTATATGTAATAGTTTGCATCTACTAACCCCAAACTCACAGTCTGTCCCTCCCCATCCCCACTTCCCCCTTGGCAACCACAAGTCTGTTCTCTGTCTGTGAGTCTGTTTCTGTTTCGTAGATAGGTTCACTTGTGCCATGTTTTAGATTCCACATAAAGTGATATCATATGCTATTTGTCTTTCTCTTTCTGACTTCACTTAGTATGATAATCTCTAGTTGCAAGGAATTGTTAGTTTTTAAAGGCTTAGCAAGGGAATATAGCGTTAGCCAGAGGTGACCTCCATTGTCCAAGACTGCCCTCACCCCCTTAGTAGCCCAGACATAGCACCTACCACATCGTGCAGAAATAGGGTTAACTTAGGTGCCAACAGGTGTCAGGTAGGATCTACAAATGAGTCAAATGGACCAGGTTGGCGAACTGGAATGAATTAGAGAGCTCATGCCCCCTTCAAAGGAAGCAGCTCAGACTTGGTTTCACCCAACCCTTGACTTGCTGGTAAATGGGCCCAGAGATGCCAAACATGCTCATTATTCAAGCAAAGCAGGAAATTCAGTTCTTTTTTAGATGGGAAATACATGATTATAGAGCACTGTCTAAAGTTTTCCTCACTTATTCCCCTTTATTTCATTTTTTTACAGTGCCACTGCAGGCCACATATAACTGTGAGTCAGATGGCATCCATGGACCCTCAGTTTTACAATCACTGGAAACATTACATGAGAGTCTTGGCCTATAACCTGTAGGGTCTCCTGTACAGGGACAAGATGTCACTCTTGCTTTACTGACACTTGGGATATGAGGGATGAGTTGTGTACTTACAAAAAATGACATTATTTAAGTTCTTGTTTAGGGTTCTCAAAGAAAATTGGATAGCTGAAACAGCCCACTATATCCATTTATAGATTGTTTACTCCAAAGATGTACAGTTTTCTCTTGCCTCTTTGTTCTTTACGGGTAGAGAAAATTATTTCATTGTTATTCTAGGAAAGGTGAGAGACCACATGTTTATTAGCAAAAAATTCTGAACCTTCCTCGGAATGTTGAAGAATGAACTTTACAAAAAGATGTTTCATTTATTTTTTGAAAGGTTAACTCAGATAGGAAATAATTCTAGGTACTTCTCATTGTACTTAAAGACATCATTTGGGACTTGAAGATCGAGAAGTAGAAAGGAGACTAATTTTATAAAGGAAGGAAACTGTACAAAAACATGCCATATAAATGTTTAAGAGGCTAGAAAAATCTACCAGGAACATTAATCATCACCAAAAAAAGTAACACTTTGCTATTAATTGGCTAAAATGGTATATGAGAAATACTCGGATATTAATGAAACTGTTTGTATTCCTTATTCTTTTATTTCCTCACGTAGAATGTTGGCTTGTCCAATTCATCCTTTTAGCCTTTTCTATTTTAGTATTTAACCAGGAAATTGAGTAGGTGGCACATGGCCAAAAAATGGTCATTTTTACATTTCTTGTTCTGAGGTGTATTAAAGCGGGTATTTCTTGAAGTTTTAAAAATTTCTTTTTCTTCATCAAGGGTCTAATTATCTTTCCATATGTAAAATACCATACAACAAACTCTGCATGACAGTATTACAAGTGACTTCACTGTTTTCCTTAGAATTGGCATATATATTATGATCCATGTAATTTGTTTGACCTGTTCACGTGGAAGGATAAGGTCTGGTTGATTTATTTGTTTAGAATGCACAGGATACCAAGTTGTCGGTCTCCTGGTAGCTGTTTAGAGTGTGTGGTTCTTCACTCCTTTTTCATTCAAACAATTTATGTTGAGCACTTGCTACGTATGGTAAGAAAGGCTTAGCTAAGTATTTAGAGACTCTCCTGCTCTGTGCAGGCTTTCTTAATAGACTTTGAAATTCTTTTGTGTGTTTGCTGGGAAGGGGAGATGGACAGATCTGGCAGAATTTTTATGTCAGAATTGTAAGTGTTGTCTGTAATAAGTTTTTCCAAGAAATGATTGCATGATCAAATATATAATAAATCGCTATTTTATTTAGATTAAAAGGACCCACTTCACCATCCCCTCACTTACCCCAAGGAATAAACAAAAATCAAAATTCCCTGTAAACTTCATGAGTGGGTTTGAAGTAAAAAAAAAAATTGAGCTGAAGCTCTCTTACATAGAAGGATATTATAAACAGGTTTTTTTAAAATCAAGGGTAGAACCTCCATCATTTGTTCTTATTTCCGCTTCGGTTTATCTGAGTTTGGGTCTCATTAGGCCAGATAGCTAGTTGGATATTGTCTGCCTGAGGCTATTTGCTCTAAGGCATGGACATTCCTGGTTTTCAGAGTCAGCTGGCCCAATGACTTAATATATATATCAAGAGTGATATATATATGTGTGTATATATATATATACACACACACATGTACATACACACATATCACATATATAACGTATCCCATCTGTTTTCAAATAAAAATGTTAAGGCAATTTGTAATGAGACATTTATTTAATAAGATTAGTAAAAGGACATTGTAAAACATAAGAGTCAACATTTTACATATTATAAATGTTGTCATCATCGGGCTGTTTCTTATTTCAACCCTTCATGAAAGCCTAAGGTCTATTGTTAAAATGTAGTTTTCTGAAGACATTTTATTGAGGATGTTAGAGTAATTCTCTGAGAGACAAAACTCTATGCTGGTCCAATTTCATGCAGAGCTTAGACAGTCCAGAAAAGTGTTCCAAGTGTGGTCTGTGGACATCTGTATACATATAATTTAAGGTACTTGTTAAAGAGGCAGATGGCTGGGTACTAGCCCAGATCTACTGAATCTGAATCCTTGGGCTGGAGCCTTGGTGTCTGCATTTTAACCTGTTTAGATAAACCTTACAGTAAAATCTGAGATTAGGAGAGTGGATATACCCTCAATTATCCCTCTTTCATATGGATAAATGCTCTCTGAAGAGAAATCCACAGTGGTGGGGCCAGAGTACAAGTGCTCTTAGTTGTCTAAAGGAGATCTGCATGTAGGTGGGAAAAGCAACATTCTGCCACTACCCCTCTTACAGGCTTACAGGCTTGCTTGCACCAAACCCTCCAGCCACACATACCAGCTACAGCCCCAGGCTCCCCCAGGAGCCTCACTTACACCAGGACTGTGCCACTCTTGCAAAGTAGGACACCTTTCCTCTTTCTGCCTTTTGTCCACTGCCCTTGCATTTTGAGGACAACTGCCATTGATTTTGTACTTATTACTTCCAGGCATTTAAACTATTATCCCATTTCCTATATGGTGATCTTCACAACAACCCTAGAGATAGGTGTTATTTTCATGCTCATTTTGCAGATGAGGGAAATGAGGTTTGCACAGGTGATGGTGATGCAGTCATGGCCCCAAAGTGAAAAAGTAGCAGAAAAGAGACTCAAACCCAGTTCTTTCTATAGCCACTCTGCTGCACTGCTGCTGAATGTTTGCTGCCTGACTTTCTGGACGAGAGTGTGGAGAGCTTTGTTTTCTAATACCTTAGCACAGCTAATATGAAAAAGAGATGGCCTAGTTTTTTTTCATTTACTTATCCCCTACCAGCTTTTACACATGATTTTAATATCAAAGGGAGGATATTAAATCCCACTCATATGAATTATGATGAACAGTAATTTACAGACCAAAAAATTCTGTGTGAATGGGTAGATAAGATAAGGATTGTGTGTCTTTTGTAGGGAAAAAAAAAAATTACCATTAAAAAGATAAATGGTACAGGTGCCCAATGAGAGAGACAGCACATTGTTAGAGCATTAACATGAACAACAACAAAAAATCAACAATGTCATAGCTCTTCTTTTTCTAATGAATTCATTCCTGGATCTTGACATAAAGCTTTCTGTGACTTTTATCTCCCTACTCCCTCATTTAGAATCTAATTTAAAGTGAAATCATATAAAGATGCAGACGTAGAGAATGGACTTGAGGACACAGGGAGAGGGAAGGGTAAGCTGGGACGAAGTGACAGAGTGGCATGGACTTATATATACTACCAAATGTAAAATAGATAGCTAGTGGGAAGCACCTGCATAGCACAGGGAGATCAGCTCAGTGCTTTGTGACCACCTAGAGGGGTGGGATAGGGACGGTGGGAGGGAGATGCAAGAGGGAGGAGATATGGGGATATATGTATACGTATAGCTGATTCACTTTGTTATAAAGCAGAAACTAACACACCATTGTAAAGCAATTATACTCCAATAAAGATGTTAAATAAATAAATAAATAAAGTGAACTCATAAGAAAACAAAACTTAAGAATTCAGTTTTGAAAAGTCTTAACGATCTCAAAACTAAATTCAGAATTTTGGTGTTACTCAATTGATTCTTACATCTGCCACGATCAGAAATCTGAATTGCATTCTCATTGCTTCTAGGTTTAAAAGTTATTTGTACTTTTAAAGACTTCAGTAAAAAGGAGGTTTAATATGCCAGATGGAAATATTTGCAAATTAATACACTTCTTGAAAAGTGTAAAATCTGTGTGCAAATGTGGGTGTAGTTTTGTCACCTAGATTCTGGCAACCTATATTCTCATCCTGGTTATAAGCATTAAGTCTGATTTTATCAGCTTCCTCATTTTTAAAACCAGGGGTTGAATCACTAACCAATGATTTCTTATACTTGGAAATCTTTTGATTCATTGTGACATATAGTAGACTTGAAAATGCTTTACAAAGACACTGAACACTGTGTGTTACTGTACACTGCACTGGGAATGTGGAAAGTTGACCACATATGGCAGGATACTAATGGAGAAAATGATAGTGAATGTCAATCTTTTGTAGTTCCTCTTTTGTCACATACTTGATTGAATGTTAATCTGTAGACGTCCTATAGAGCTCTTTCTAGAACAGAAGTATATATTTTTAATTTCTTTCCTTTATTAGATATTTAAATAGCATTACAGTTATATCTCTGAACTATACTCGCGTCTTATTTAACATCTGGAATGACATATCACTTCCCCCAGAGTCTGTAATATTTATTATACTATCACCCTGAAATCTTGGTTCATAAATTATTGTAAACAGTATTGCTAATTTTAGAAAAGTAAATATCTCTCAATAACCAATGTCTACACAGTTCAGAGACTCCTTTGAGGAATGATGAAATGGATGAATTTGGATTTTAGTAGCAATTTTAAAAACTCATTTATTCAACAAACATTTTCTTACCAGACATTAATTTCTTGACCATGTTGGGTTTATGGATTACTGAGGTGAGGTGAGATATTGAACAAGAAATTTCAAGTATGATGAGTTTTAGAAAAGGAGAAGTAAAGGATGCTGTGGGAACCTGAAAGAGGGTGAATTCATCTAGTTTGAAGGGATGGATCAGCAGAAAATGGCTGGGGAAGATTTTTGCAGGGACATTTAGCAGAGATCTGAAGAACAGGCAGATAATGAGACTAACAAAGATTTGGGGAAACTGTTATGAGCAGAGGGAATGACTTATTTGTAGTTTTTAAAGCAAGAGAAAGTATCTTTTTTAAGAAATTAAAAGAGAACTAGTATAGTTGTAGTGCAAGTCCAAAAAGGAAAATGGAGCATGAGGGAGGCCAGAACTTGAGTGGGTTTGAAAGTGAATGTAAGGATGTTGGTCTTATTTAAGGGAAGTTATTTATAGTTTTTAAGAAGGGGTAGGACAGAAACCAAAGAATATAATCAGAGTTGTATTTTTTATAACTTTTTATTTTGTAATAGTTTAAGATTCACAAGAATTTGCAAAAATAGTGTAGAGGGTGTTTGCGTCCTTTCCACCCAGTTTCCCCTACTGCTACTATGTTATAAAACCACAGTACAGTGTAAAAACCAGGACATTTATGTCGGTGCAGTGTTACTGACTCAGGTATAAACCTTATTTGGATTCAACAACTTTTACATGCAGATTTCTGTTTTGTTTTTAAAAGATTACTACAATGTGCAGAAAAGACAGGAAGGGATTAAGTATGGATGCAAGAGACCAGTTTGGGGATTAAGATACAAAGTTTAGTTTAGATGATAGATGAAGATGCCTTAAACTAAAAGTGGCCTGGAGATGACTGGAAGTAGATAGATTCAAGAAAAAATTAAGAGGTAGAAATGATCAGTGTGTCTTGGTGATTGGACATTGAATGTTAGGGAGGGGATAAGGTCAAAAATGACCTCTAGATTTCTATTTTGAGCAACTGGGTGGGTGGTAATGCTACTAGGCAAGGTTGAGAATCCTACAGGAGAAGCAGATTGGTTGGGAAGGAAGATGCATTCAGTGGTGACCATGGTGAGTGTGAGGTACTTAGGCAGACAAGAAGCCTTTCAGCTGGAGCTCTAGAAAGAAGTCTGGTGTGAGATATAGATTTAGGCCTTGTCAGCATGTAGATAGTAGTTTCAGTATGATTATCTAAGAAGAGTATGTTACATTAAAAGAGAAAAAAGGCTGAGAATAGAACTCCAGGAACTATAAATGTTAAGTGGGTTGGCAAGAAGGAGCTGGTAAAGAGACTGAGAAAGAATAGCAGAGAAAGAGACAGGGGGAGGGGGCGGGGGAGGGGGAGGGAGAGAAAAACTGGACAGATAGGAAAAAATAGTAGATTGCATCATGTAAGCCAAGGAAAGAGAGTATTTCAGAGAATAAATATCCTGGTGACCTCTGTCTCTTTGTTCTGACTTCATGTAAAGTCATACTTGAGAAGTTTCTTATGATTCTCTACGTGTGCCATTTCTTTTATTTTTAAGGTTTAGTATTTATGGTTTTGCAAACTGGACTTCCAGATAAGGTGTGATATTTTCTGTCACATTTTTTATGTCTTACAAAATACTATTTTGAATTGATGATACTTGAGAGAAAAAAACTGGTAAATATGCATTAAAGCTTAGGTTTCATAAAATCAAAAATATTTTTACCTGTGAACATGTAGTTAAGATATATTTCACGTGCTGTGACATGTGTATGGTAGTGCATACGACAGACACCCACGTCATACCCCTAGGCCAACTGAAATCAAATTTTTGGGTGGGTCCTGAGTATCTTTACAAAATCTCCCTGATGGACTCTAATGCCCAATGTGGGTAGAGAATGGTCAGAACATGGAAATACTCTGATAATATTAAGTGAGAGTGTTCTATATAGTGACTTAAAGAAAGATATGACCTAACAGAAACCTTATTGGTTACCACTATTAGGAAGAGTGTGCTACGTAAGTTTCTCTGAAAGAGAAGTGGCAGCAGGTAAAGAAGTAGAAGATGAGAAATTTGGAGTTAACACACTGAATTGGGAAGTGCTCATCACAAATCCCAAAGAGGATTCAAGGGTGGAGTTAGTGAGGCAGGGGTTTGATTTATAGTAGATTTATGCTATGACAAACTGAGTGACAAGTTCAGAATAACCAGCTGGAATAACATCTCTTAGGACCATTTAATATTACATAGAGAGAAAAGGCCATACTCATTTAAGTAAGAGCTAGCTGAAAGCTGAGCTAAGGCTTTAAGCTAAGGAATGATGCAAGGAGAGGTTGGTGATTAAACGTTGTGAGAGGAAACACCTTTGGGTTTTGCTAAAGGGATGATGGGGGACTATAAAAATTGAAAGCTACTTTTGGAACTTCCAGTAGGAAAGGAGGTGACATATTGGTGGTTCCTGTAATATACTATGGAAGCTGAAAGTGGGTGTGTCAGGGAGAGGGTAAGAAAACTGTATGCTAAGTTTTTTGTAAGAGAAATAGAGCATCTGGTTCCATGATGTTTCAGCAGAATTTCAAGTGGATATGAATTGAATATGGATAAACAGGTAGCTTAGCATGTCCCAAAAGGTGAGTTAAAATTAAAATTATAACTAAAAGTACATACTTTGTATTTTTATATGTATTCCCCACCATGTTTTCAAAAGAATTTAAGGTAGTTAAGAAGCTGGATTTAATGGCTAAAATTATCCATGAATGTGAGGAATAAATAATAAACATGATAGTAACTAAAGAGTCAAAAGTGAAGTGAAATGAGGTGTTCATTTTATTAACTATGAGCAAAAGCTTTGCTTTATTGACATTAAGAACTCCCCGCTACTATATTCAGTACAGAAACCTTAACGATCTTCATGGTGCAGTCATTTCTCTGAATGGTGTTGTTTACAGGACAATTCTAAGCTTAGGAAATAAATGCAGGGGAGGGTAATGAGGCTTATATGATGTCAAATGAGTCAACATATGATTAATACTGAGTCATTTTCATTTTCTCTCTTGCCTGCCTTACTGCTTAATGGCTTTTTGTATATTTCCTCCATACTAAGGAATCCTTCTCACTCCAAAGATGGCAGTCTGATTTTGATTTAATTCCTATTGATTGCCATTTGCTTTGATACATGAGGCGGAATCCAGCCTCTTAAAGTATTCAGGGTTTTTTTTTTAACTAATGTGATCTCCTCTCTGTGTAACCTTACCACAGCAAACTTTGCAGACTTAGTATATATGTAGAATGTGTGGTATTTGTGTGGTATGTGTTGTTTTTTAAATGTGAAGGATGACAGTCAATTTCACTGGCTTTCTTTCAAGTAATTCTGTTTCCAAGCAAGTGTCAGTTGCTGTGATACATTTACACTTAAATAATCTGAGGAATAAAGCCATAGTTGAGTATTTTCAAGTTTTTTTGAAAAAATTTAGCACAATGGAGAGCTGTGCTTATTGTTGCTAAATTAAATCACAATGTTCGTTTATAACAATAATTGAATCATGTCAGAGATAGAAAGGTCAATGATTTAAAACTAATCATATTGAAAAGAATATATATGTATATGTATAACTGAATCACTTTGCTGTATGCCAGAAACTATAGTTGATTGTAAATCAACTATACTTCAATAAAAATAAAATAAATTGAAACTAGTCATATTGGAAAATATGCCTCTGATAAGAATCAAAAGTTAGCCATTCCTTCTCCCTGAAGCGCTTCCTTCCATTACCTGCCTGACCAACACTTCCCCATTTCTGGTATTTTTCATTCTCCTTTGTGAACTACTCTCCTTCAACCCCACCCCTAGGTTTGTTTGGTCCCCAGGAACTTGTAACTTCCCCTACTTTGACCCATCTCAGTAAACATTCAGTTGCTTAAGCTGGAAACCTATGATTGTTCCCTTTCTCTCCTCCCCACATGTCAATCTACCAGTAAGTCCCATAAGTTCCACTTGCAAAATATACTTTCCATTTATTCACACTTCCGCCCATCTCTACTGTCTCTCTCTTAACCTAAGCCATTGTATGTCTTGTGTGAAAATAGTGCACAGCATCTTTTCTGACCTTTCTTTCCCTTCTCCTTCCACTTGCAATTGCCCCAGTTTATTCACTGAAATCTTAAGTGGTCCTTTTAAGACATAAATCAGACAGTGTCACTCACTAGCCTTGTTTCACCCTGTGAACAGCTTTCTATTTCACTAGGAGTCCAGTTCCTTCCCACAGTCTGCAAGGCCCTGTCTCAGCCAGCTCTAGCTCCCGTCTCCAAATTCATCTCCAGCCATCCTTTCCCTCAGTCAAAAGGCTCTAACTGCCTTTTCCAAAGTGAGCCTGAAAACACTGTGTTCCTCCTGCTTCAACTGCCCTTCTCTTAGATCTCCTCTAGGGTGGTTCATCTCATCCTCCAGTCTCAGCCTGAATGTTACATTTTCAGACAAGTCTTTCAGATCTCAAATAGATCTTCCCCTTGATTCTAAGTTCAGCACCCATCTTGTAATGTTCCAAATATTTTCTCTATTTTAACAGTGTTATTTGTTTGTTTACCTCTGTGTTATCTGGCTTCTACTGCTAGAATCTGAGCTGTGTTTCAGTTACCCGTGTGCACTCAGTGCCATACAGGAAGCACTCAAGAAATGCTTGTGGAAGGAAAGAATGAATGAAAAATGTAAGGTTCAGGCTGAGCAGACTACTGTATAAAGACTAGCTTGTACATCTGGAGCATCATGGTCCTTTTTTTTTAAGGCTGAAAATGAAATAACTAGTAACATTCATTACCAATCAAACATGTATTTGCACAGAAGATATACTTACAGGAATTGTTCAAATATAAAATCACAGTTAAGAATAGAATCGCTGCTGATCAGACACATCAATCACTTTTCAATGGTATAATTCATTTAAAAAGTTCCCTCGTCTTCCTGATTATGTAAAAGACATGCTTTAAAATTTTTTTTTCTTTTATTAATATTTTTACTGAAGTATAGCTGATTTACAATGTTGTGTTAATTTCTGCTGTACAGCAAAGTGATTCAGTTATACATATATATATCCATTCTTTTTAAATATTCTCTTCCATTATGGTTATCATAGAATATTAAATATAGTTGTCTGTGCTATACAGTAGGACCTTGCTGTTTATGCATTCTCTATATAACAGCTTACATCTGCTAACCCCAACCTCCCACTCCATCCCTCCCCCAACCCCTTCCCCGATGGCAACCACCAGACTCTTCGCTCTGTCCACGATCCTGTTTCTGTTTCGTAGATAGGTTAATTTGTATCATATTTTAGACTTCACATGTAAGTGATATCATATGGTAGTTGTCTTTCTCTTTCTGACTTACTTCACTTAGTATCATAATCTCTAGTTGCATGCATATTGTCGCAAATGACATTATTTCACTCTTTTTTATGGCTGAATAGTATTCCATTGTATATATGTACCACATCTTCTTTATCCATTCATCTGTCGATGAACATTTAGGTTCTTTCCATGTCTTGGCTATTGTGAAGAGTTGGAACAGCATGCTCTTGAAGAAGGATGTGGGGTGGAAGTTAAGTGTTCTATCAGCCATTTTTCTAACTAGCATGAATGTTTAACTTCTGGAAATTTTTATTAAGAAGAAAAGGTGAGATAACATGTCCAAAGGACCTCAAAGAAAAATACTCAAAAGACTTTCTCCTGAGCAGCTCTCCATGTACCTAGACTCTATCCATGAGGAAAGTTAAGAGTGACATTGTGGATTACCTCTCCCTCTTCACATCTCTTTATCCTTCTGCCAGCCTTCCTCATTGATTTCAGAGATTGACAAAAATGTGGAAACCATGGAAGGGCTGTGTGCAGAGTGTTTGCCCAACAATCCCTGCATCTTTAATAGCACATTCACATCTGTGGGTAGGTTAGGAAACAGTCCCCTGAAATCCTGGGAGCCACTGTCCCAGAAATACTCTGGAAGCACTGCATCCTGTTGGTCCTCTGAACCCTTTTGTTCCATCTCATTGCCACAGCTTGAAGAGCCATTGTCTTGGGCTTAGTTCTGCCTTAAATGCCTTTGGCTTAATTCTTTTAAGCTATTTATCTCTAGCCCCACTTTTACTTGGTACCCTACAACCTCAGGGACCAACTCTCCTCCATTCTGTAGCCTGGCTCTGACTTCCGGAACCTTGACCTGGCAAAGCCCTTGAGTTCCCCTTTTGAGTGGCTCGAGGCATTCAGACAGTGTTAGGTCATGTACCTGCAAATATGTTGTTTGCAATTCAAGTGCACTTTGTGTTATGAACCTCATGTCGTCTGCATTTATTTATTATATTCATCTCCTTGGCTTCATGGTCTGCCTGAACCTCTTTATGGTTTCCCTGTTTCTTTTGTCCTTCTCTCACTGATGGTTGTGACCTTATTTCACAATGTATGCATTTTCAGGACTGATTTTGCAGATTTGTAGATATGGTTTAGTGCCATAAATACTGCACTCATGTCAGCAGCAACTACAGGTCACTTTTAAAATCACGTTGCGGGGACCCTGAACCAAGATGGCGGAGTAGAAGGATGTGCTCTCACTCCCTCTTGTGAGAACACCAGAATCACAACTAGCTGCTAGACAATCATCAACAGGAAGACACTGGAACTCACCAAAAAAGATACCCCACATCCAAAGACAAAGGAGAAGCCACAATGAGACGGTAGGAGAGGCGCAATCACAGTAAAATCAAATCCCATAACTGCTGGGTGGGTGACTCACAGACTGGAGAACACTTATACCACAGAAGTCCACCCACTGGAGTGAAGGTTCTGAGCCCCACGTCAGGATTCCCAACCTGGGGGTCCAGAAACGGGAGGAGGAATTCCTAGAGAATCAGACTTTGAAGCCTAGTGGAATTAGATTGCAGGACTTTGACAGGACTGGGGGAAACAGAGACTCCACTCTTGGAGGGCATACACTAAGTGGTGTGCTCATCGGGACCAAGGGGAAGGAGCAGTGACCCCAGGGGAGACAGAACCAGACCTACCTGCTAGGGTTGGAGGGTCTCCTGCAGAGGCGGGTGGTGGCTGTGGCTCACCCTGGGGACAAGGACACTGGCAGCAGAAGTCCTGGGAAGTACTCCTTGGTGTGAGCCCTCCCAGTCTGCCAGTAGCCCCACCAAAGAGCTGTAGGCTCCAGTGCTGGGTCGGCACAGGCCAAAAAACCAACAGGGAGGGAACTCGGCCCCACCCATCAGCAGACAAGTAGATTAAAGTTTTACTGAGCTCTGCCACTAGAGCAACAGTCAGCTCTACCCACCACCAGTCCTTCCCATCAGGAAACTGGCAAAAGACTCTTACATAGCCTCATCCACCAGAGGACAGACAGCAGAAGCAAGAAGAACTACAGTCCTGCAGCCTGTGGAGCAAAAACCACATTCACAGAAAGATAGACAAGATGAAAAGGCAGAGGGCTATGTACCAGATGAAGGAACAAGATACAACCCCAGAAACACAACTAAATGAAGTGGAGATAGGCAACATTCCAGAAAAAGGATTCAGAATAATGATAGTGAAGATGATCCGGACCTCAGAAAAAGAATGGAGGCAAAGATTGAGAAGATGCAAGAAATGTTTAACAAAGACCTAGAAGAATTAAAGAACAAACAAACAGAGATGAACAATACAATAACTGAATGGAAAATTACACTAGAAGCAATCAATAGCAGAATAACTGAGGCAGAAGAACGGATAAGTGACCTGGAAGACAGAATGGTGGAATTCACTGCTGCGGAACAGAATAAACAAAAAACAATGAAAAGAAATGAAGACAGCCTAAGAGACCTCTGGGACAACGTTAAATGCAACAACATTTGCATTACAGGGGTCCCAGAAGGAGAAGAGAGAGAGAAAGGACCAGAGAAAATATTTGAAGAGATCATAGTCAAAAACTTCCCTAACATGGGAAAGGAAATAGCCACCAAAGTCCAGGAAGCACAGCGAGTCCCATATAGGATAAACTGAAGGAGAAACACGCCAAGACACATAATAATCAAATTGGAAAAAATTAAAGACAAAGAAAAATTATTGAAAGCAGCAAGAGAAAAATGACAAATAACATACAAGGGAACTCCCATAAGGTTAAGAGCTGATTTCTCAGCAGAAACTCTATAAGTCAGAAGGTAGTGGCATGATATACTTAAAGTGATGAAAGGGGAGAACCTACAACCAAGATTACTCTACCTGGCAAGGATCTCATTCAGCTTTGATGGAGAAATCAAAAGCTTTACAGACAAACAAAAGCTAAGATAATTCAGCACCATGAAACCAGCTCTACAACAAATGCTAAAGGAACTTCTCTAAGTGGGAAACACAAGAGAAGAAAAGGACCTACAAAAACAAACCCAAAGCAATTAAGAAAATGGTCATAGGAACATACATATCAATAATTACCTTAAACGTGAATGGATTAAATGCTCCAATCAAAAGACACAGGCTTGCTGAATGGATACAAAACCAAGACCCATATATATGCTGTCTACAAGAGACCCACTTCAGACCTAGGGACACATACAGACTGAAAGTGAGGGGATGGAAAAAGATATTCCATGCAAATGGAAATCAAAAGAAAGCTGGAGTAGAAATACTCATATCAGATAAAATACACTTTAAAATAAAGAATGTTACAAGAGGCAAGGAAGGACGCTACATAATGACCAAGGGATCAATCCAAGAAGAAGATATAACAATTATAAATATATATGCACCCAACACAGGAGCACCTCAATACACATGGCAACTGCTAACAGCTATAAAAGAGGAAATCGACGGTAACACCATAATAGTGGGGGACTTTAACCCCTCACTTACACCAATGGACAGATCTTCCAAAATGAAAATAAATAAGGAAACCGAAGCTTTAAATTACACAATAGACCAGATAGATTTAATTGATATTTATAGGACATTCCATCCAAAACCAGCAGATTACACTTTCTTCTCAAGTGCGCACGGAACATTCTCCAGGAGAGATCACATCTTGGGTCACAAATCAAGCGTCAGTAAATTTAAGAAAATTGAAATCATATCAAGCATCTCTTCTGACCACAATGCTATGAGATTAGAAATGACTTACAGGTAAAAAAAGTTAAAAACACAAACACAAGGAGGCTGGGCAATACGTTACTAAATAACCAATAGATCACTGAGGAAATCAAAGAGGAAATCCAAAAATTCCTAGAGACAAATGGCAATGAGAATATGACAATCCAAAATCTCTGGGATGCAGCAAAAGCCATTCTAAGAGGGAGGTTTATAGCTATACAAGCCTACCTCAAGAAACAAGAAAAATCTCAAATAAACAATGTAACGTTACACCTAAAGGAACTAGAGAAAGAGGAACAAACAAAACCCAAAGTAAGCAGAAGGAAAGAAATCATAAAGATTAGAGCAGAAATAAATGAAATAGAAACAAAGAAAACAATAGCAAAGGTCAATAAAAATAAAAGCTGGTTCTTTGAGAAGATAAACAAAATTGATAAACCATTAGCCAGACTCATCAAGAAAAAGAGGGAGAGTACTTAAATCAATAAAATTAAAATTGAAAAAGAAGTTACAAAAGACACTGCAGAAATAAAAAGCACCCTAAGAGACTACGACAAGCAACTCTATGCCAATAAAATGGACAACTTGGAAGAAATGGACAAATGCTTAGAAAGGTGTAACCTTTCAAGACTGAACCAGGAAGAAATAGAAAATATGAACAGACCAATCACAAGTAATGAATTTGAAACTGTGATGAAAAATCTTCCAAGAAACAAGAGTCCAGGACCAGATGGCTTCACAGGTGAATTCTATCAAACATTTAGAGAAGAGCTAACACCCATCCTTCTCAAACTCTTCCAAAAAATTGCAGAGGAAGGAGCACTCCCAAACTCATTCTATTAGGCTACCATCACCCTGATACCAAAATCAGACAAAGATACTACAAAAAAAAAAAAAAATTACAGACCAATATCACTGATGAATATAGATGCAAAATCCTCAACAAAATACTAGCAAACAAAATCGAACAACACAATAAAGGGATCATACACCATGATCAAGTAGGATTTATCCCAGGGATGCAAGGATTCTTCAATATACGCAAATCAATCAATGTGATGCACCATATTAACAAATTGAAGAAGAAAAACCATATGATCGGGCTTCCCTGGTGGTGCAGTGGTTGAGAGTCCGCCTGCCGATGCAGGGGACATGTGTTCGTGCCCCCGTCCAGGCAGGTCCCACATGCCGTGGAGCGGCTAGGCCCGTGAGCCATGGCCGCTGAACCTGCGCGTCCGGAGCCTGTGCTCTGCAATGGGAGAGGCCACAACAGTGAGAGGCCCGCGTACCACAAAAAAAACAAAACAAACAAAAAAAACATATGATCATCTCAATACATGCAGAAAAAGCTTTTGACAATATTCAACACCCATTTGTGAAAAAAACTCTTCAGAAATTGGGCATAGAGGGAACCTACCTCAACATAATAAAGGCCATATATGACAAACCCACAGCAAACATCATAGTCAGTGGTGAAAAACTGAAAGCATTTCCTGTAAGATCAGGAACAAGACAAGGATGTCCACTCTCACCACTGTTAATCAACATAGTTTTGGAAGTCCTAGCCACGGCAATCACAGAAAAAAAATAAATAAAAGGAATACAAATTGGAAAAGAAGAGGTAAAAATGTCACTGTTTGCAGATGACATGATACTATATATAGAGAATCCTATATATATGCCACCAGAAAACTACCAGAGCTAATCAATGAATTTGATAAAGTTGCAGGATACACTATTAATGCACAGAAATCTCTTGCATTCCTCTACACTAATGATGAAAAAATCTGAAAGAGAAATTAAGGAAACACTCGCATTTACCTCTGCAACAAAAATAATAAAGTACCTAGGAATAAACCTACCTAGGGAGACAAAAGACCTTTATGCAGAAAACTGTAAGACACTGATGAAAGAAATTAAAGGTGATACCAGCAGATGGAGAGATATACCATGTTCTTGGATTGGAAGAATCAATATTGTGAAAATGACTATACTATCCAAAGCAATCTACCGATTCAGTGCAATCCCTATCAAGTAACCAGTGGCATTATGTATGGAACTAGAACCAAAAATCTTAAAATTTATATAGAGACACAAAAGACCCTGAATAGCCAAAGCAGTCTTGAGGGAAAAAAATGGAGCTGGAGGAATCAGACTCCCTGACTTCAGACTATACTACAAAGGTACAGTAATCAAGACAATATGGCACTGGCACAGAAACAGAAACATAGATCAATGGAACAAGAGAGAAAGCCCAGAGATAAACCCATGCACCTATGGTCAACTAATCTATGACAAAGGAGGCAAGCGTATACAATGGGGAAAAGACAGTCTCTTAAATAAGTGGTGCTGGGAAAACTGGACAGCTACATGTAAAAGAATGAAATTAGAATAAAAATTTTTTAAAAAGAACAAAAAAAATAAAATTAGAACACTCCCTAACACCATACACAAAAATAAACTCAAAATGGATTCAAGACCTAAATGTAAGACCGGACATTATAAAACTCTTAGAGGAAAACATAGGAAGAACACTCTTTGACATAAATCACAGCAAGATCTTTTTTGATCCACCTCCTAGAGTAATGGAAATAAAAACAAAAATAAACAAATGGGACCTAATGAAACTTAAAAGCTTTTGCACAGCAAAGGAAACCATAAACAAGACAAAAAGACAACCCTCAGAATGGGAGAAAATATTTGCAAACAAAGCAACGGACAAAGGATTAATCTCCAAAATGTATAAACAGCTCATGCAGCTCAATATTATAAAAACAAACAACCCAATGCAAAAATGGGCAGAAGACCTAAATAAACATTTCTCCAAAGAAGACATACAGATGGCCAAGAAGCACATGAAAAGCTGCTCAACATCACTAATTATTAGAGAAATGCAAATCTAAACTACAATGAGGTATCACCTCACACCTGTTAGCATGGGCATCATCAGAAAATCTACAAACAACAAATGCTGGAGAGGGTGTGGAGAAAAGGGAACTCTCTCGCACTGTTTGTGGGAATGTAAATTGATACAGCCACTATGGAGAACAGTATGGAGAGTCCTTAAAACCCCAAAACTAGAATTACCATATGATCCAGCAATCCCACTACTGGGCATATACCCAGAGAAAACCATAATTCAAAAAGATACATGCACCCCAATGTTCATTGCAGCACTATTTACTATAGCCAGGTCATGGAAGCAACCTAAATGCCCGTCGACAGACGAATGGATAAAGAAGTTGTGGTACATATATACAATGGAATATTACTCAGCCATAAAAAAGAACGAAATTGGTTCATTTGTTGAGACGTGGATGGATCTAGAAACTTTCATACAGAGTGAAGTAAGTCAAAAAGAGAAAAACAAATATTGTATATTAACGCATGTATGTGGAACCTAGAAAAATGGTACAGATGAACTCGTTTGCAGGGCAGAAGTTGAGACAGATGTAGAGAATAAACGTATGGACACCAAGTGGGGAAAGCGGTGGGGGTGGTGGTGGTGATGGTGTGATGAATTGGGCAATTGGGATTGACATGTATACACTGATGTGTATAAAATTGATGACTAATAACCTGCTGTATAAAAAAATTAATAAAATTCAAAAATGAAAAAAAATTACCTTATACAATTAGCCTGTGATCTACTTTTCACTTAACAATATATCATGGTCTTTTTTTTTTTTTTTTTTTTGTGGTACGCGGGCCTCTCACTGTTGTGGCCTCTCCCTTTTGCGGAGCACAGGCTTCGGACGCGCAGGCTCAGCGGCCATGGCTCATGGGCCTAGCTGCTCCACGGCATGTGGGAACTTCCCGGACCCGGGCACGAACCCGTGTCCCCTGCATCGGCAGGCAGACTCTCCACCACTGCACCACCAGGGAAGCCCCTACCATGGTCATTTGTACAATTAATATTGATCCATTCTCAATAGCAGTCCAAAATTTCATAGTACAAATGTGCTATAAATTATTCAGTCACTCCCCTATTTGTGAACATCCAGGTTGTTTGTAGTGATTATTCCATTGTCAATAATATTACAATAAATGTCCCTGTAGATATACCTTTAGAAACCAGTGCTTTACCTTTGTGGGATGTATTCCTCAAAGTAGGATCATAGGATCAAAGTGCATGCTCATTAAAACTGCTAAGAAACTAAATTTCCAACAGTAGGAGTTTGATTAGCGCACATCTCACACAAAGGAACATTCCTTACAAATAATGACAAATTTCTATTGGTTTTGAAAAGTGTTTGTTAGAAGCTATTAAGAGAAAAGCCATGTTATATAGTATTACCCTATTTTGTAAAAATATGTACATAGAATAAAAGACTTTAAGAACACTGAAAAAAAATCACTTTGTGGATAATTATTGTTGTATTTTAAACCCATCAATCACTTTTGCTTGTATTTATGTGCATTGGTTAAATTTGAACCTAGAATTGTCATGTTGGAAACACAATGAGTATTAACTATTTGCCACTGGAAGGGACAGATCATTAAAGGGCAGCATGGTACAAGATGATAGATAGTGGATTCAAGTTATAAAATCACATTTATTTATCTTCCTTCTTCCCTTCCTCTCTTTTATCCTACCCCCTCTGTCTTCTTCAATAAAAATTTAAAATAGCTAACTCATTAGATCATAATGTATAATCCATTATACTAATGTTTTGTTAAGTTTATAAATTCTATATTTTAGATATCTATTAAAAATATCAATACATATATAGAAAGCATTTGATGTTTAGATTCTTATATTCAGACTTCTCAAATATATATATGTTACAGATCATTAATTATATTAGTTACAAAATGGTGACTTTGCAGTTTTTCTTGGAATATTATATTTTTTATCCTATAAGCATAATGAGAGCTTCCTTTTTAGTCTGAATTCAAATACAGATATTCACCCAAAGTAATAGTAAATTTTTGTGTACTTTTCCCCCCTCCATATGTATATCAAGTCCATCTGAGGCAGGGTTTGTAGGAAGGAAAGGAGAGAGAGAGAGAAAGGGTGTGTGCTCAAGATAGAGAGGAGAGAACAAACGTGTGAACACACTGGAATCAAAACAAGTTGAATTACATTGCTGAATTCAAGAGGTGTTTCTATGTGAGGGCATCTCTCTGTAAAAGCTACAAGACATGCTCAAACTTCTGTAATGTGAAGAATGAATTAGATCAGAAAGGGAATCGCTCTGAATGAACCGTCACAGAATTTTTAAAACCATAGAATTATTGTCAAATGGCCAGAGTTCCCTGCTGATACTGGTGCAGTGGATTTGTTGAGTCTTTGTCCAAGAGAGTTTAAACATTAAAATGGCTAAAGGTATGTGAAAGACAGAGAGACAGAGCCAAAGTGACAGAGAGACAAAGAGAAAAAAAGGCATCAAGAGACACAGAGAAAATATGAAAGTGCGTGTAATGAAGGAAGGTCAGAACAGTGTTTATTTCATGCTCGTAGGCAGTAGACCTGAGTTCTGCTTTAATCTCGTACTTGAACTTGGCAGCATCTAGCCTGTTGTGTCTCTGTTTTCTTATCTGTCAAATAGGAATAATAGTAACCTCTGTTCTACCTACTGCACAGGTTTTTGGCAATAATAGAATGAATTGTTAGATGTGGAATTGTTTTGAAAGCCTGAAATGCTCTCTGCAGATAAAAGGTCATATTATCCAAGCATAGCATTATTACTTTTGCAGAATTAGAGTTAAGTGAGAAGAATATTTGCTTTTAGATTTTATAATTGGGATAATTTATTCAAATTATGAATACAGTTAAGCATTGTGTTCTTATAAGTCAAACGGTTTAGTAGAGTGTGGCTCGGAAGTCAAACGGGTTGATCTTTAAATCTTGCATCTACTTGTCATGTACTGGCTGTGCAATATTGGGTAGACTCTATAACTGCTCTGAGCTTCAGTTCCATGATGGCAAACTTAGCAAGTCATTGTGAGATTTACATGAGGGGTGGCTTTTCATTGCAGAACGTGGAATAATCCCTTAATAAATATTAGTTGTAGTGGTATTAGTACTACTATTACGATGATGACTCATGTTGTCATTATTGGTTAATTTTTTCACTTTGGTTAAGAAGCCTTGAAACTTGAGAGCTTTCACAACTAGGGGCATGATTGTTTGGTTTTTAAATTTTAGTTATTTAAAATATTTTTCAGGATATATGCCATCTCCCTTCAGGCAGACTCAAAGTATAATGTATTGAATGTATTCTAATGTATTAAAGCCTAATGCAAACTAAGCTGTTTGAAGAAGAAATTGAACCAAGTTCATCAAAGTAGAAGATCTGCCTTCCTAAGACCTGTAGGTCACTGTAACAAGGCTAAATTTGGCTCTCATTTTCTGGAAGCATCACTAGAGGAAGTGATGAATGACCCAACTCATAATTTTCAGCCAAGAGAAAGTATACACATTTAGGGCTTGGGGGGTTGGTAGAGAAACATGTTATTTTCCTCATGCTGAATTCAGACAAATGTAAGGCAATTTAAAATGAAAGGTAATTTATCTCAGAGATTAAATCCGAAAAGCAGCTGAATAAGAGAATTTTTTTTAAATGATGTCTTTAATGATCAATTTTAAAATCAAGCCATTACAGTAATTGAAATGACAGTGCATAACACATGCTGATGACGTGAGCTATTGGATTTCAAAGGACTAGACAAAACATCATGGCTACCAATCTATGCCCCGCAGGCAGGGTCACCCTGGGTGATGAGGAACTTAATGGATGTTCATAGTGTGACCATGTTGACCTTATTGGGAACAAATGAATGCTAAGAGATCTCAATTGTTTGTGTGCTTTGAAAGATAAAAAAGAAATTGCTTTGAAGTGTCGAATTGAAATTAGACATATAAATATATGCCAAATGTTTTCTTCTCCATCATCGCTCTCTTTTTGTTTTGCAGGTTAGATCTTTAACTTCAAAAATAGAGTTAATTCATAATAGATCCAGCCACATGGTTCTTACATTCTGGAATGTGATGTGTGTAGTCTTATTCTCCCGGGATTCTTATGGTCATTATTCTCATGGAAAGCTGTTTACAGTTTGATGAAACCCCACAGTTCTTCTTCAGTGATATGAGAGAGGAGTTTATAGGACAGGAGTTTGATCTGGGCTCTTGTGGAGACTGCTCTGTTTTGAGTTAGGCTCACTAGGGTGAAGTAACTGGTAAGTGCCTCTCTGGAGCACTGAATGACTGCAGTAGTTGAATGGGAGACTTTCATATTGATTTTTTTGGAAGTTGATGAACACCTACAAAGAGCAATATCTTCTTTTTCTTTCATTAATACAAGTTTGCTTCATTTGTTAACATGTAACTAGTGATTTCAAGAGCTACTTAGCATCATTCCTAGTCAATGAGAATAAGATACGAGTATTAGTTAAAAAGAAGGCTTAAGTGATACATCAGCAAACAAATACTTCATGGGTTAACCATCTTCTCCTTGACCCAAATCATTGTTTATCTTTAGAGTTATAATATCTAAATTTCATTTAGATACTCATCTATTTTAGTACTACAGAAAAAAAGAAGAGAAATGGCAACTGGAAATTATTTGCGACCCATGTAATAGACAAAAGATTAATATCATTGACCACCTAAGAACTATGTTGCTATCATATATTTTGTCCCAGTGATTCACATGTTTCGTATCATATACTGATTATAGGTATGAACGCTGCAAGTAGTCTTGATTTCTTCATGACCTTTTGTGGTAAGATTGGGATAGCTATAGCAGAGTTTGTTGATGTGAAAATTTCGTCTGAAACCTGTTGAAAACTGATTTTCAGTTTTGAGGAAATATCTCAATTGGCCAGTAGCTTTGCAGGATTAAATCTTATCTTTAAAAAATGTGGGCTGGTTGATATTTCTTAGCTCTGTACCTACAGAGTTTACTCAGGAAAGCTGTTAGGCCAGAAATAGGACCTACTGTTTGGGCAGAATCTCAACAGTTGGGGCAGTGAGAGGACTACTCCATGAGTTTTTCTTATTTCTAGATGATTCATTGAATATTTCACAGTATGTAGATGGAGTTGTCTTGCCACAGTGACTCCTGGAATTAGACACTTTTAAGGGGCCTTGCAATTACTGTATCTGCATAAAAGAGCCATGAATTACCAATGGGGGTTTGGATTTCTGAGCTGCCAACTGAAGATACTATACTGTAGATTAAGGACCTTGAAAGTGCATTTACTGCTTCTCCTGACATTTGAGCCTAAGACTGACCTTTGAGAGCTAGAAAGATTTAGTGAGAGTTTTTTTTTCAGTCAAAAAGTTGATTATAGAAATTTCCTAAACCATTTTTAAATTGCTTTAGCTGATTTTCATTCTTAGTAATAATTTTGACTGGTTTTTAAAGTGCCTAGCCGTCTTTGTTGAATGAGGGGATCAGATATTAATTCTCACATTTCTGGCCATGGCTGTGTTGAGCATATTTACGATTGCTCGGGATGTGCTCAGGGGGAAACTAATCTAAAGAGAGGCTGTGAAGGGAGAGTGAATTGCTTTTAGGCCACTGGAGATAGCTGGAAATTGGAGATGAGACCGTGTTCTCTTCTAACATGCAAGAGTTGCATGACAGTCGGTGATTTGAAGTTCAGGTAAATGTAAGAGTTGTGAGACAGTGGTCCCGAGAGGTTCAGTTATAAGAACTCATTAATAGGATAATAAGTGATGCTTTTAGTATCTGTTAAGTGATGAAATATGACAGAAGCCTCTATGAACTCAGTAACATTTTAAAGTAAATTTATATTATTTATTCTTTATGTCAGGTATATTACCTTAAGTCATACCTCTTCTTATAATCAACCCTTCACTGTATTCTTAAGGCTTTAGAATGAAATAAAACTCTTTTACCACAGCCTTCAAGACCGTATGAGACCTGATTCCTGCTTCCCTTTGCAATGTCATTCTCCTTTCCCTTTCCTTCTAGCTCACTCTGTGCCTCAGCCACACAGGTCTCCTTCCTGAACCAATTGGACAGATCAAGTTCCTTCCAACCTCTGGACCTTTGTATGTGTTTTTTCTTTTACCCAGAATGCTCTTCTCCGTGATCTTGGCTTGGTTGGATCCTATCATCATGCAGTCCTCAGCTCAGAGAAGCCTTCCTGACACTTTGGTCTGAAACAGCTTTCCCCACTCTTTGAAATAACACTAGTGCTACATAGATATTGCAAGCTACTACATGATAACCACAATGTAGAATAGCCTTTTATTAATGTCGAGAAAACTAATGAGGCTCTGTTTATTAATAGTGAATAATGTCATCTCCCTTGTTAGAGAAGTAGCTGTATATTTCCCTATGCTCACCTCAGAATTGCCCATTTTTATCTAAGATTGTGTAGAAAGACAATTAGTCTTTGAGTCTATTCAGGAACTCTCTCTGCAATAAGTAAATGGGGAAGTGGGCTCTCCAATTCATTTTCTTAAAATTGAAATTTTGGAAGACCCGTTGCTAATCCTGCCATAAAGTTATCTGGGGATATTATACCACCTAATAAAATTTTTAAGGAAGGAAAGAATCATCATGTTAGTTTTAGCATTTATAAATTAAGGCACACTAAGTTCTTAGGGTGTTAGAAAAAGAATCTATATCTGATGTGTTGGAGCCAACGTATCTGGCTCATATAAGAACTGCTTGTTAAATTTTCAGGATTTTTTTGCAAGCAGGTTGACTTTACATTAGTAGCTTGAAATTGGCTATAGTGGGAGTATTTATACCATGGAAATTGGCAAACACTACAAACCAGGGCTTGCTTTCTTTTTTTCCTGGAGAGTGCATTTAGCAGCGCACCATTATATATAGCCAATATTTCAGAGACTGACAACTGGATGATGACAAATCAATAGGGCCAACTCGAAATAACCAAGTCACCTTTATGGTTGTTTGCATTAAACTGTCACAAATTTGGGGCATAGAAGAAGTTGTTTTTGTTTTTTAAATAGATTATTTGTACACAGAAGCAGACAGGAAGGATAAAAAATCAAGATCTTTGCATTTGCTTCTTACGCCTTTCAGGTCAAAATGTTCTTAAGCTATATACTCGGGGTTAGAGCAGTTAACCACCTTCGGGAACTTGTGCTAGCAGCTTTCCTCAGCTCTCAGACTGATAACACAACTCAACTGATCGCATATGTAGCATCATGTCTTAGTTACAGTGAGTGTGTTAGACTGTTTCTTTAGGGAAAGGAAAACATTCTAAGAAGAGTTAGGTGGAGGCTGTGACTGATTATGGTTTATAATGTTGGAGCAAGTGGACACTAATGAGAGTTGCCCTAAGATTTTGAGCCTTCAATTGGAAACGACTTAAAGGAAAATTACATGAAGAGGCAGGGCTTTAAATATTACTCACTGACAAGAACATCTTTGAGTTACATTACTCTGTGAAGGCAGAGAGGGATTATTTGGGATGTTTCAGAGGCAAATGTCATTGGACAATATCTCTGTGAAGGGATATATGATAAGACGTAGGTCCTATATTTCTCAGTTTGTTTTAAAGTAACACAAAGGCATGTTTGAAAGCCTCCAGTTTGTTTCTTCAGGGACTTGAGATTGAATGTCCTCCATTTAAAATGAAATTGGGGCTTCCCTGGTGGCGCAGTGGTTGGGAGTCCGCCTGATGATGCAGGGGACACGTGTTTGTGCCCCGGTCCGGGAAGATCCCACATGCCGCGGAGCGGCTGGGCCCGTGAGCCACGGCCGCTGAGCCTGCGCGTCTGGAGCCTGTGCTCCGCAATGGGAGAGGCCACAACAGTGAGAGGCCACAACAGTGAGGGGCCCGCGTACCGCAAAACAAAACAAAACAAAAAAATGAAATTGGAGAAGTAAGAGCATCCTGAAATTCCCCCCTCCCCTCCAGTTTGTGATAAGCACTTGGAAAAGTTGGAAAATTCTAAGGGATTGTGTAAGACTGCGTTATATTGTCTTTTCTGATGTCTTTATAGAACAGGTTAGTTGTACCGTTTATGAGAAGAGAGAAGGTGGCTTTCTTCAATTATCTTTGGATGTAGCTAATTATCTTCTTGGAAGAGGGCTTTATTTTTAATGTTGCAGCATTTCTAGGACTTAGATTTTAATGGAACACTATTATTATTTCCCAAAGGATAAGATATCATCTGTAGCTAAACAAGTTGGTATTCTGGGATTGATAATATCTAGTTTTTATTATATTAAAAAATATGAACCAATTGATGGCCTTACTCTCTGACTCAATGAAAATAAAGGAATTTGTAGGAAAGAGAATATTATGCAATGTGATTAAAATTAATTTCTTAAAGATCAAATAAGTCCTGTTATTTGGAAAAGTAGATCATTAGTAGAAGAGTAGATCTCAGGAGTCACTATGAAGTTGCTACTGGTATTCTCGAGGTCAGGAATGGTGAAGATAATTAAGAAAGGAGATTTTATGAAAATCATAGATGGGGACAAAGTTTTGCATCTTGTGTTGAATACTCAAGGGAAACAACTCTTTGCCTCAGGAAAAATAAAGTTTTAGCAAGCCAGAATTAAAAAATAAATTAAAAGAAACATACAGTTAAATAGTCCTATCAAACTAAAGTAAATGTCTCACAAACAGGACTTTTTATGTACAGTCTATTCTGAAGACTCTGAAGTTCTTAACCACTGGCCATCCATCACCATCTGTTTATCAGGTGAAAATTCCTGCCATTAGTATTTAGACACAGGCCATGTGAAAGAGAATCTATTGAAAAGAGTAGTATTGAATATGACAATAACAGTCAACCAATATTGAGTATCTACGGCTTCCCTCGTGGCGCAGTGGTTGAGAGTCTGCCTGCCAATGCAGGGGACACGGGTTTGTGCCCTAGTCTGGGAAGATCCCTACATGCCGCGGAGCGGCTGGGCCTGTGAGCCATGGCCGCTGAGCCTGTGTGTCCGCAGTCTGTGCTCCGCAACTGGAGGGGCCGCAACAGTGAGAGGGCCGCGTACCGCAAAAAAAAAAAAAAATTAAGTATCTAATTCATTATTTAAATGAGAAATAGATTATTATTTTTATTTTTCCTCATAGCAGAGTTACTTTTAATAAACTGCCTTTGAAATTAAAGAGTTGTTTCCATATAAAAAAGCATGCCCATTCTAGAAAATTTTATAGAGAAAAGTAGAAAGAAAAAATATAATTCTGTCACCAAAGGCAACCAATGCCAGAATTTTATTTCCTTCTGATACTGTTTCAAGTCATGACTGTATACTCTATTACTATTCTTCCTATTACTGCAACTGCAATTACTACCACCACCTTTTCACCCACCATTTACTCAAAGTAACATTATATTTTTACCAGTCTTCACATAGTTTTTCCAGTTTTATTAAGAAATAGTTGATATTCATCACCATATAAATTTGAAGTGTACAGCATGATGGTTTGTTTACCTATATTGGAAGGTGATTATCACAGTAAGTTTAGTTAACATCCATCATCTTATATAGAGAAAAAGAAAAAGAAAATTCAAATAATTATCCTTGTGATGAAAATTCTTAGGATCTACTCTCTTAACAACTTTCCTTTGTATCATACAGTAATGTTAACTATAGTCATTATTTTGTACATTATGTCACTAGTACTTATTTATCTTATAACTGAAAGTCTGTACCTTTTGACTACCTTCCTCAGATTCCCCCTCCCCGCCACACCACCTCTGGTAACCACAAGTCTGATCTCTTTTTCCTATGAGTTTTTTTTAAAATTTGATCCCACATAGAGTGAGATCATACAGTATTTTTCTTTCTCTGTCTGATTTATTTCACTTAGCATAATGCCTTCAAGATTCATCTGTGTAGTTACAAATGGTAGGATTTTCTCATTTTTTATGGCTGAATAATATTCCATTGTGTATCTATATCTATATATACATGCCACAACTACTTCATCCATTCATCCATCAGTGGATGCTTAGGTTGTTTTCAGGTCTTGGCTATTGCAAATAATTCTGCTATGAGCATGGTAGTGCAGATATTTTTTCCAAGTTAGTGGAAATTCAGAAAAGTAAAACAGCCTGCTCAAGGTTTTAACACATGACAGCACTAGGATTGGGACCCAAATATATCTAATTTGAAAGCCTATTTTCTTTACATTTCACACACACGTGCTTTTGTGTTCTAAAAACAATCTGTTTCATGCTTTTTCACTTAAAAATAGTATAAGATTTTTTCCATGCTGTTCACACTCTTCATAAACAATTTAATTGCATCATAACAGTCCATTCTAGGTATATTTTTCATGTTGATAAATTTTATATTGTTTTAATTTTTTATGTATACCTTTTTACTACTTAAAATCAAATCATTACAAAACATAATGTGAGAAGGCTAGATCAGTTAGACTGAGGTCTAGAACAGAAAACAGGAAGAACTGAGGAGTGCTAATGCCGTAGTCAGTATTCACTACTGCAGGTCACTTCCCTGAAAGCCACTCGTTAAGCAAATGTGAACAAGGACCAGCTTATAGTCAGATGCTTTTCAAATTAAGACTTTTAACATAAAATTCCAAATGTGTTGCTTACCCTCTGTGTTGCTAAGGACTTTGCTTTTGTCTTATCCAGTTTCTGACTTTTCTGACAGTACTCTGATTGTATAACTCCTGACAAAATATTTCTCGGTTTCTCTTTACTTTGAGTTTTGTATCCTTAGGAATTTATTTGAAACTTCTTATCCCAGAGAATCAAATGATCACCATATTTCTAGTTCTGCAAAACTTCCCTGTTAACCACTGAATCCCAATTATAGAATTTGTAAATATTTTTCCTGCCGACTACCTGTTTAATCCCATGTGTAAACCATATTGTGTTTAAAACATCTTGTTCAGTACAGTTTTATCTGCCTAGTTACCTCAATTTAAGCTGCTTGAAGAAATAAATCTTCTCTAAAGAAGCATGAGGTATGGATAAAGAACTGTCACATTTATACCAGTTTTTCCAAACAGCTAATTAAGTATCCAATTCTTTACTGTTTTCTTAAATCCAGCATATTTCTTGAGCACCTGTACTGTAACTGGCATTGTAGTAGACACTGGGCATATAGTAGAGAAAAAGCTAAAAATGATCCCTGCCCTCACAGAGCATAAAGTCTAGTGGAAGAGGCACACAAAAAAATAAGTAAACAAATTGTGTATAATAATAAGTAAAGGGCTTCCCTGGTGGCGCAGTGGTTGAGAGTCCGCCTGCCGATGCAGGGGACACGGGTTCGTGCCCCGGTCCGGGAAGATCCCACATGCCGCGGAGCATCTGGGCCCGTGAGCCATGGCCGCTGAGCCTGCGCGTCCGGAGCCTGTGCTCTGCAATGGGAGAGGCCACAACAGTGAGAGGCCCGTGTACCGCAAAAAAACACACAAAACAATAATAATAATAATAAGTAAAACAAATAAGTAAAACAAAATGGAATTGTATGGTTTTGCTTGTTTGTCAGTCCCATATACATTAAATGATATTTTACTTAAAGGAAAATTTCTTAATGTCTTTCCTGCTGCCATGGAATTACTTTGTTCTCAGGTCTGTCAGGAAACTATCGGCTTCCTAACAAGAAAATGCCTTTGTAGTGTGCCTGAATGCTGTCTGGCTCTGCTCAACTCCACAAACGGTGAAAGCGCTTGTCAGCTCTGCCAGTAAATCTTCCCTCTCTTACCATAGGTCCAAGGATCTTATAAAGGAAGCCATCCTTGACAACGACTTTATGAAGAACTTGGAGCTGTCACAGATCCAAGAGATTGTGGACTGTATGTACCCAGTGGAGTACGGCAAAGACAGCTGCATCATCAAAGAAGGAGATGTGGGGTCGCTGGTGTATGTCATGGAAGGTATGGTTTGTAACTATGTTCCTCTGACATTCAAATATTCTCTTTCCGTCTTATCAGCCTGCACACAGATGGCAATGCATTGCACGATACAATTCCGTTTTTCCTTTTTGTTGTTGTTGAGAAATAGTTTGAAAAGAGGTAGGACACTGCTTAGTGGTTGATTAATCATTTGAAGTGTTTGTGTTTAGAATTATTAATATGAGAATCTAGTATTTTTTCAGACCTGGGGGAAGGATGACAACAAAGAAAGAATTGCTATTTATTGCACTGAATAAGACCACACACTGTCAGATCATTGAGCAAACTCACAAAGCTTCAATGAAAGCTCAAGTCTCTCGGAAGTATTTTTGGTCAGATAATCAAAGTGTCTTCAGCTCTACTTTTACCTCCCAGTATATGACTAGGTTTCCTGCTATGATGCTTCTATAAAAAGAGAATGTTTTCAGTGTTTCATATGTGTCTGATAGAGGCAGATCATGAAGGTTGGATGGTATATTAGCCACCTGATTAATAAGAGCAATAGCTTCCTTTATAAATCTTGCACAAACTAAGGTAGAAACTGCTTTGAAAAAAACCCAAGGCATGCACTGTATAAATACGTTCTGCGCTTACGTAAATTTTCATAATGTGTATTTCTAACTTGAAATTTATGATGGCATGTTTTCCTTTTGGAGGAAGAAAGAAGCCATGAAGAAATCATGACTGAATTAGCGGAGAAGAAAGTGAGTTCAGAAATGTCTGTAACAGAAGGTGGTTGGCGTAGAAAAATCACAGTCGATTTATCTGATGGCAGTTCGTGTTTTACCCAGAACATTCACGGCAGAGTCCTATAACGGTCAAGTTTCTAGGTCATTCAGAGGAGGGGTGTATTTGGGCAAGTCAATCAACTTCACTGAGTTTCACCCGGCTTATAAAAAAGAAGATACTATTTCTTTCTGGCAGTGGTTTTCAACTGGTGATGATTCTGTTCCCCAGGGACATTTGGCAATGTCTGGAGACGTCTGGTTATTACAATGTGAGTGAGTGTGGAAGTGGGGGGAGGCTCCTAGCATCTATTAGGTAAAGACCAGGGGTGCTACTCAACAGGGCAGCGACCCACAGCAAAGAATCACCTGTCCTTAGTGCCTGTGCTGAAAAACTTGCTTTCTAACTTCTTTGTAGGATTGTTATGAAGTTAGTATGGAATAAGTTGTGTGGATGTGTAATGTAAAGTGTAAAGCATTGTAGAGTAGCAATCAGTATTATTCATATACGTAGCTGATTCACTTTGTTATACAGCAGAAACTGACACACCATCGTAAAGCAATTAGACTCCAATAAAGATGTTAAAAAGTAAATAAATAAGAAGAAAAGATCAGTATTAATATTTCCATTAAATACTTGACATTATGTAAGAAGTGTTCTTTCTACACTAATTTTTCTTTGTGTCTTTTTTGACATATATCAGGCACCTGATATTTAAGTATTAATTTCTGTCATTTTTATTTCTTTATAGTTTTCAGCTTTTGTGTCAGTGTTATAAAGTTTTCCTCAAGCCAGAAGGACATAAATGTTCGGCTAGGCTTTCTTCCAACAAAAACAAAATACAATAAACAAAAACACAAACAATATACACTTGATAGAGAATTGCAGGGAAAGGAGGTGAAATTATAGGGTAAGGGTATATGTGGAAGGGTGAGAGAAATGGACAAAATATATAGAGGCCAAGTGGAGGATAAAAATGTAGAGGCAAAATGTTAAGAACTATTAACAATTAGAAACCAAGTTTAAAGTATTTATGAGATTATAACATATCAATAGTTTCATATTATTTGATTATTTATGTATTTTATTGGCAGGTATGTTTTTAAGAACACAGCTATTGTATAAAGCAGGGTGTACTTCACTTCAGCGATTTTCAAATGTTCGTTATTGATACTCCATTCAAGAAATGAGTATTTTGAAAACCTGTATGTTGCAGTTTTCCTCGTATATTTTTTCTAAAAAATTCTTTTTATTTGCGCCATTTGTGTTTTCTAAGACTAACTGCAACTTTACTAGCTATATTAGAAGAAGCTTGGAAATCATAGTTAATATTTATTGAGTTTTTAGAACTCAATGTCCAACATATAGAGCATGCTTTTTCTAAACAGTTTCCATGTATAAAATTTATTTAATTCTCAAAGTAATCCCGTGAGGTTAGGGGCTAATGTTTATTATCCCCTTTTATAGACGAGAAGACTGAGGCCCAACTGGTTTAGAGTTAGGAGTGAACCCAAGTAATCTGGATTCAGAACCCAAGCTCTTAACTGTAGGGCTATGTATTAGTGAGGGTTCTCCAGAGAAAAAGAGCCAATAGGGTGTGTGTGTGTGTGTGTATCCGGGTACTGAGAGAGAGGTTTATTTTAAGGAATTGGCTTCCGTGATTGTGGAAGCTGGCAAGTCCAAAATCCTCAGGGTAAGGCCAGCAGGCTGGAGACGCAGGGAAAGGTTGATGCAACAGCTCAAGTCTGAAACTGCTGGCAGAATTCACCTTCCTCAGGGGAGGTCAGTCTTTTTTCTGTTAAGGCCTTCAACCGATCGGATGAGGTCTACCAACATTAAGAAAGTAATCTGCTTTAACTCAAAGACTAATGATTTAAATGTTAATTCCACCTAAAAAAATACCTTCACAGAAATGTCTAGTGTAATGTTTGACCAAATATCTGGATGTCATGGGTTTGCAAGTTGACCTGGAATATTAACCATCACAGGTCCATTCCTTGTCAACTTGGCACCCATATACATCTCCTTAAACCATACTCAGCCTCCAAGTAAAGACAGTAACAAGGTCATACTTCTGCCTAACATGACATAATGATCCTGTGTACAATGAAAACAAACACCCTTTTCCCAGAAAAGGATGCAAAGTCCGTGGGTAGTGTTTACTCTTCTCCTTAATACCTCATAAATCAAATACTATGATGTGAAGTTAACAATACTTAAATACTATGATATAAAGTCAATACATCTTATGTTATATGATAAGGACTTATAAGAGAGAAGGAAACAAAGATTTTATGCACACATGCACTCACTCATACATACAAACACATTTGTAACAAAATAAAGAAGAAATACCTGTGGCAGATGTCCCTAAGTAAAGGTAAATATACTAATTTTTTCCCCATTGCATCAAGCTAATTTTAATATATTTTATTTATCTTCTTTTTACTGCTAGATTGACTAAATAGCAAGTCATCTTAATTATGCTTTTAAAAACAGGGTATCAGTATTCAGAGTCACAGATTTTGCTATGATGCTGTTGTTTGCTTCAGTTAAACTCACTAAATGACCATGATCTTATAACCTGATGCTGATCTGTCCCCAAGTCGTAATTCTAATCAGTTCCATGTAAGTTTGGCTGATTTTATGCTAATATTCTCATGTCAAAATAATTTTTAAAAACCCATCATTTAAATTTTTATAAGTTTTAATTGAGGAAATGTTTTATTGCTTAGTTTTTTATCAACATATTTAATCTTCTCAAAATTTAGATAGTACCCTTCTTGATATAGACGGATTCTTTTTCATCTGTGAACATTATTAATATTTATAGAGTATACCCTAGCAACAGTGGATGAATAGGCTATAGAGGATCTTTCACAAACTTGCATATTATCAAAACATTCAGAAAAACACCCAGGAGTTAACGTGAAAAATCCGTCCAATTTTTCCTGTCTCTCTTCAGTTAAATGAAGTTTTCTTCATAAAATACTTGTTTAACCTGTGTCCTTAATGATTTTTGTTTTAGCTTGGGCAGTGTCCCAAGTATTACTGCATACCTAAATGCCAAATTTTCTCATCGTTTTAACAAAGGAGAATGGTCGTATGTTAAGACTTTACTAATTAGGATGACTGGGGAAAAATCATCTGGAGGTAGTGTAAATATATCATGTATTTTCAAGCAAAATGAGTTGTATGACTTTCAGTTATTTACAGTTACTGGCTAGTGGAAGTTTCTAGTTTTGATCAGAATTGTTTTGGTATTAGTTACTTAAGGCAGCAGTGGATCAAGTTGCTAAGGCTTGATTTATATTTTAATTATGTTTTCAAATATATAAATGACTCTTACAAAATACTTGAATACAGCTTATTTTCTTAAACCAATAGATATTGGCCTTAATTATGATGTAATACCTGTTAATATCTTTACGTTCTTGCCCTCTTTTTTTTCCATAAACATAAACGTCTGCCTACTATCATCCAAAAGAAATTCTCATTTAGTGATTGAGAATTGGTTATGTAAATCGAACACCTTCTCTAGGAATCTAATATTTTTGTGGTGAAAAATGTCTAGTTTATATCCATTGAAGTGGTTGATTTGCTTAGAGATATCATATTTCCTGTGATCTTTCATTGTGGAAGCAGATAGATTATATTTTGTTTTCTGAAAATGGCAAGTATCTGTTTAGTGTTCTTTGATTATTGGCTATTTTAAGTTAAACTTCTAAGTGAAACCATCAAGTTGCTGTTTTTCACAAGGTGCTTGTTAATGATAACAACTTTTATTAAGTCCTTATATATGGTCTCATATCCATCCCTCTCCTCTTATTAGTTCCTTCTTTCTTTCTGCAAGCATAACTGTGATTTGGTTTAATCTTTTTCTGTCTACCATCAATAGCACTGATTTTGTTTTCCTTGCAGTTTTTTAAAAATACTTTCATAAGAAGGAACAATTCTTTCAACTCATCACACAAGTGATTTTTTAAATAGGCCTTTTGTACACTAATTCTAAGTGATCTGTGATTATTCGCATCATCTCTCAAGGTTCTGTTGTTATTGCACTGAGGTTTCCCTTTTGTCTTCTGAAGACTGGTCATCTGCTTCCCTTTCCAGCGGGTCGGTTGATACCAGGTCTGCTTGTTGAGCTGATGTCCAACACTATTCTTCAACATGGATAATGGACCATGCTGGCCACCCACCATCAACAGTAAACTTATACAACTTCACACTGCAAGTTCTCTCCCACCCGCATCCCATCCCCTGAAACATTTTTACTGTTTTTATGATTAAATAACATACGAAAGCTGACATTCAAAGAGGAATTTTTATGTAAAATTGAACACTAATGAAGAGCTTCACCATGTCAGTTGGCATTCAAAACACTACCTGAGAGTATGAGGGAGTTGAATGCATTTTCATATGAATTAGTTCAGTAAATTTAACATGAGAAACAGACCATTTTATTCTCCAAAATCAGGTGTTGCCTTTTGGCCTTTTGAGTTTTTCATGTTCATCTGAAAGCTGTGGTTAGAATAGTTAAAATATCAATGCACTTAAAGTTATTTTTGCAGTCCTTTTACAGGACCAAGCTTATCATGTTAATGATAAAGAACAAGCTGATGTGCTGTGTTAAAAATAAGACAACAGGCCCTCAGGAGTCACCTAATTAGCAGTAGTTAGGTAATCTGCCTGGTAGGCCCCTGACATCCCCTAAAAAGAAATTAACCTTGCCATAACCAATCCACTTTTTTGTCTAATATCGCTTCCTTGTTCCTGCTCCCTTCTGCCTATAAAAGCCTTTTATTTTGCACAGGTCCTTAGGACTTCTTTCGTATTTACTCGATTGAATACTGCCCAATTCATGAACCATTAATTAAAACCAGTAAGATCTTTAAAATTTACTCAGTTGAATTTTGTTTTTTAACAACTGCTTATATAAAACCAAAATATCTATTTGGAGAAAAGTTATAAGCAAAGGGAATCTGGAAGTTTTAAATGTGAATATTAAAATGTATTTTAGTTATGGAGTTAATGGCAAGAACAGGGAACTGAGACAGTTAGATGCCCCATGGGGTATCATGTTTATTTTGGGGTGCCAACCTTTCAAAAAGACTTGAATATACTTGAGCGAGTGCAGGAAGCATAACATTTATTTTTAGCAAGTTGCCATATCATGTACAGATGAAAGGTTCAGGAGGAGAGAATAACTGTTTTTAAAAGCTGAAAACACTCTCACATGAAAAGGGAGTTGGTCTTCATGAATCTAGATGACCAAAGAAAATACAAGTTATAGGGGAGCTTACACTGGGTCTGCTTGAGAATCAATATTCTGCTAATTAATACGTTCTAGAAGTGATGAAGCAACCTGATGTCATGGCAAGAACCCCATCTCAGGAGGCACTCTAGCAGTGACTACATAGCATCTGCTTGGATAAAGTTTGTGTGGGTGGAGGGGGGTGGTTCCCTGTGGCTGAATTGAACACATCTCCTAATCCCTTTCCCAAGCTCCAAGATTCTGAGTCTGTGTTTTCTCTGAACAAGTACCTTACAGGTTAGTTTATGAGAGCCCCGCCCTCCAAAAGTTTCTTCTTAAAAACCCACCCCTGTATACAATGTGCATGTTTACTTTGGAATGTTTTTGTATTTCATATTATATAAATCTAGTAATACTGCCTGTATTCTTCTGCTACTTCACTTTTTTTTCAATATCAGCTCCCACTATTTTATACCCAATTTCTTTATCCTTTCTGCTATCGATTATATTTGGATTGTTTCCAGTTATGTTGCTCCTGATTACTAATGAGGTTGAGCATCTTTTCATGTGTTTATATGCAGTTTGTGTTGTATGAAGTGTCTGTTGGAGTCTTCTGCCCATTTTTTTGTTGGTTGACTTTACATATTTTGGAGTTTAATCCTTGTCAATTACATGCATTGCAAATATTTTTCTCCCATCTATATAGCTTGTAGTTTTACTACTTTGTGAGTATCTTCTGAGGAACAGAAGTTACTAATTTTAATGTAGTCGAATATATCAGTCTTCTTCTTGGTCTGTGCTTTTTGTATCTCTGTAAGAAATCCTGGAAGGCAGTGTTTCTCATGCCCACATATGTGTGTATGAGTATGTGTGTGTCCGTGAAGGCATGTGTGTAGTAGGTTAGGCAGGTGAGGTATTATCTTTAAGGAATATATCCACATTTGTAATCTAAAGGAGAGTTGTCTCTTTCAAAGCAGGAAGCTGGAAAGGCAGTACATTTTAGCTTCTGTGTCCTTTTTTTCCAGCATATTTAAAGAATTCTGTATAAGTTGTCCTTAGGGGACAGTAAATATGTTTTTGAATATGCTTGATGATAGCGATTTCCTTTCCCCGTGAGGGTAGATTTTACATTTGGAAATAATCACAAGCCGTTTAGTGACAGATTTGATGAATAGGGGTAAGTGATTAATATTTTTTTTGGCTAAAGTTTGTAAGGGTGTATGTGTATGCACCACTATAAAGTAATGACATTTTTTGTATAATTCAAGAAAAATTAAAGAAGTTTGATCAAGAACATCATTATCCAAAAATGACATATTTTGAAGGATAGTATTCTTAATATTGATTTGGCTACTGAAGTCCTTGTTTGATTTTGTAAAATAAGCCTTATCACGTGGTGGTTATACTAATGTATAGTTCTCCATTTTCTTTCTAAATTATTAATGGTGAAAAAGAAAGTGAAGAGTGTAGCTTTTCTTACTTTTGAAGACTCCTGAAAGCCAAAATAATTAAAACTTGCTATGCTTATTTTTTTGAGATGATAGTTGAAAAGCCATCAATTTTTTTCAAAAAAATTAATCTGAAATTGGTACAACAGATCATGGATTATGTTAAAAAGGTACAACTCTCTTTTTTTCTTCACAACAGTTACGGGATTTACTTCTGTGCTGACTCATTTTGCTAAAATATCACTATATCCATTCTTCAATTTTGAGAGAATGGCAAATTTGAAAGTTTAAAAATATATTTTTGATGAAAATGAAAACCAAAATCAGCATAGCTGAAAAAATGAAAAGAAAATGTGGATTAGTACCTTCTTGACAATTGTGTAAGAACACATTGATTTCTTGCTAATGAGGTGAAATTTACTTCAGCCATCCTTTCATGGAACTGTTGAGAAGTTTGCATGCTGAACAATAAACAGGATTCTAAAATTGTTGAGGGCTCATTTTAAGAACTCACAGATGTATTTCTTCAGGGACTTTAACAAGATTTTCAGTGATTTTTGTGGGGGGGCTAGATAGACTAATGCTTTTAGTATCCATCCCTCTAATGAAAAATCCTTGAATGGTTAGTAATCGTTTTGGCACACTCTCAAAGGGCAGGGAAGATGGGCGCTACTTCCCAGCACAGTGAAACTGCCTGGTGTGACTACCATGGCAACAGTCCACCCACCCCCACTCCAGGAAAGATTGAAATGGGTCTCTGAAGTCCTTCTTGGAATTCTCCCATGACTCCGCATTTGAGGAACGCAGCCTGTAATTGCACATACTTTATCTGAATTTAACTGCTGTACCTTTGGAAGGTTGCATTCTGAGTCTGATCTTTATGTTTTGATATTTACATTTAGATTTATATAATGATCTTTATATTTAGGCCCTTCCATAAACTCCTTTCTGATGAAAATGAAAATATTTTTTTACCAAAGCTCCTGCAGAAGTGCCCAGATTTAGATTTATGATAGATGACTTAAAATGGTATTAAAATCAATTCCTGAGAATCCACATTTCATGCATATTTCAAGTGTCAAGGACTTGTTACTGAGTATATTTACATTAATGATTTATTTAATACCATTTTTTTGCCTAATTTGCCCAACTTTACCATATTAAGTAGCTTTCTTTGTATCCCAAACTATCTTATAGTTATTCATAAGAATATATGTGAGCTAATGCTTTTAAACCCAAACATTTACTTTTTATTTGCTCTTTGCAATCTTGTGTAACTTAACTGGAAGAGTTAAGTTATTCTGTACACTTTTCAATATCAAAGCAAGTTACTCTGTTAATTTATCAATAGCAAAGCCATATTAGAAAAAACATCTAGTGAAGGTGGCCAAACTCTTATGAAAGGTGGTTTTCCATTTCACAAATACACAATGGTGTATTTTCAGAGAGAAACCAAAATTTTTCATAAAATCCTAATTAATAGTCAGTGTTTAAAATTTTCCTTCAAAATCGAGTATGCTTCTTTAAAAGGTCATTTATTCCCTACTGGTAAAAAGAAGAGAGTGAGTGAGCATTTATTCCCAGTAGAACTTAATTAATAGCCTATTGTAATAACTTTCATTAAAAGCCATTCACATACTCATCAATTTTTTTCATTTTTATGACTATAAGAACATAATTCAGTGTTACATTTTATATTTGGCTCATGTTTGTAGACCATCATTTTACATTACTCTTTTATTACATTGCATTTCATAATGGTTTAGAATATTTAATACCTTCAGCGTATTCTTAAGGTAGATCTATGCTTTCTTCGATGGTTCATTCAATAATGGTACATGCCGTCAAATTAAAGCCATATTTAAAAGATTTCTGGTGCAAAGATTTGTATTGACTCACCCTGTTGGAAATACACACATATTTGTACTTTGTGCCCATGTACATGTACATGAATTTACATGAAGTTATCCATTCTCAGAGTTCGGCTTATCTTCCAGGAGATGATGGGGTGGTGGTAGTATCATATATAGGATTCTATAAATGGTTAAAATCAAATTTACAAGAAAAGCAGAAGATTAATGATAAGTATTGATGATAAGGCTCTCATGTGATTTAAAATTAGTCTGCAAAGAAAAAACACTTGGTTTGTAGGTTTTTGAGCACCATTGTGCAGACCATTCTCTTCAAAGCAAATTAAGATGACTTGTACAGAAAGTTTTGAAATTTCATTTAATCCTATGAATTTGAATTTTTATATAAGTTTATCAGTTGTAAAGGTCAAAGGCATATGAAATAGGAAAATTGTTTCAGCAGATTTTTCTTTGTGTTGAGAATTAGGTTACATATATACATAGCAGGCATTGCTGAACTACCATACTTTCTCTCCCTCCATATGGTGTGTTTCTACAAAAGTAGAAAGGGTGTTATAGATAAAGCAGAGCTTGGATTTAACTGAATGTAGTTCATGAATATATGAAATTCTTTGTATTTCCCTCAACAATTGAGAATAGCAAAGTTTTCAATGAAGTTCTTCAATAGTTTCCTTACTATGATTTACTAATTCATTTATTTGATTGTTCATTTCTCAATTTCGATTCCTAAAAACTACCTCCTCGATGCTGACTATATCTCAGTGGGCACTGAGGATGTAATAGTGAACAAGACATACACGACCCCTTCTCTTCTAGAGTTTCCATCCTGGTGATGGTAATAGGGGAAAAGACCAAAGAAAAAGCATGGAGGCAAGCAAATACATTCAGACAGTGATCAGTGCTATGAATACATTAGATACAACAGGATGATGTAAGAGAGAATCATGAAGGTGGGTGTCGTAATGATTGGGTGGCTCAGGGAAGGTTTCGCTGCAAGGGTAACATTTGAGTTGAAACCTGAATGACAAGAAGGAGCCAGACGCAGAAGTGTGGATACAGGATTCCAGATGAGGTCAGACAATGGCAAGTAGTAAAGCTACAAGGTGGGGAAATGTTAGAGACAGAAAGACGGCAATGGCATGAGTTAAGGTTGGAAAGGTTGGCAGAGGCAAGGTCACATGTGGTACCCAATAAGTAGTTGATTTTTTATTCCAAGAGATTTAGGGGTTTAGGTTGAGATGGGACCTGGTTTGATTTATGTTTAATAGGTAAAAAAAAAAAAAAAAGGATGGCACTAATAATCAGAGGTTGGAAAACATGTGTTGTAAAGTGGTGGGGGCAACAGGGATACCATTTGGGGGGCTATAGCAGTAATCCAAGCAAAATATGATGTTGGCTTGGGCTTGGCTGGCAGTGTGGGAGATGCGGGAAGTGTGGTATATTCTGCAGCTCACAGTTGTGATATGGGTGAGAAAGAAAGAGAAATTAGGAATGACTTTTAGGTTTTTGATTTAAATAGTTGGGTAATGGTGGTGCCATTTTCCAAGATGGGAAAAAGTGAGAGGTGTTCGTGTTTAAGAAAGTTAATCAAGAATTCTGTTGTGACAAGGTGAAGTCAAGGTGCCTATTAGACATCCCACTGGAGATTTCAAGTTGATGACAGTGGATACACGTCTGAAAGCTCAGTTAAGAGGTCAGATTGTGGAGGTACAAGAATTATAACTAAACCAAGCATAGGAGGAAGATTGATGAAAGTAGTTCTCTTATAATTATAGTTGTTTTACATGCCGCAGGTTAAGTAGGTAAATCATAGATACAAACGTTCATAAATATTTTAAAATTATCCATGAAAAATCCTCACAGAAAGCTGAAAATTTCTTCCTACTTTGTGCAAACTAGTATCCTCAAGGCAGCACTTCTCAAAGTGTAGTCTGTGGACCCTTTTAGGGGCTCCTTGAGGTCAAACCTATTTTCATAATAACATGAGCATGTTGTCTTCTGTCTCATTCTCTCATGAGTGTACAGTAGAGTTTTGTAGAAGCCACACGATATGTGAGATATAGCAGCAGGTTGAATACAGAAGCAGAAAGTGCAGCTGTCTTCTATTGAGCCAGACATCAATTAGATTTCCAAAAAGTATAAAACAGTGGGATGGTTCCTATTAAATTTTTTGTTTTTAAAATGTAGTTAATTTTATTTAAAACTATATTTGAACATGTAATAAGTTTATTACTTTCAAGAGAATGACTATTTACAAAAATTCTCAGTTTTAAGGTTTAATGGAATAAATATCGATAAATGCAGCCCATGTAAGCAAAAGCTTTTTGAGGTTTTCAGTAATTTTTCATAATGCAAAGAGGTTTTGAGGATAAAAGTTTGAGAACCACTGCCTTAAGCTATATGACCTGAAGACAAATATGACCAATTGGATGTTTGTTTCAGAAAACAATCGAGGATTAGTTTAAGGTTCAAAATATCAGCTATCAACTCCCCAGCCTTCAAATAGCACAGAAATAGGACCATGTTACAAAACAAATGGTTTTTTAAATAAAGTCTTGGTTCATTAGAAACAAAATTTTCTGTAAGGGCTGGCATTTAAATCTAGAGCAAATAGCCAATACGTATCAACAGTGGGTGAGTAAGTTCCATTGAAGTGCTTATTATCCTGTTAATTACATTCCATTTCACAGTTTTGAAAGGTATTCTTGAGGCATTTTGTAGGTTCTGTTTGCACACCTTCTAACGTTTAAGATTTGGGAATCGAATTGAGTTCCCCAGTGATTATCCTGATTTAGTGTAATAGGATACTGATTTTTTTTTTTTTTTTTGTAATTAGACTTTAAATATAGTTCTAAAGGAATAAAAGAATCAAAATTTTTTAATCCAGTCAGCATTTTTGGAGAAGAAAGTGGCTTTACCCTGTGCTTATTTCTCACTTAAAAACATCCTTGAAGATGCAACATTTTGTATTCTGAAGGCTCAGAACAACTCGTCTGGTACCTTAAATGCTTTCAGATTTAAGAAGAGAGTGCATTATTTTACATGTGGTCCCAGTGTAATACTCTCAATGCACAGGTAAAACTAAACTGTCAGCTTATTGCTTGGTTATCTCTTTTAAAATACTCGTTGCTAAGTAAATGTTTGAAATCTCTACTTATTTCTCTTGTGATACATTTTGCAAAGAGCTTTTTCATTTGCTAGTGCATTTGCTTGTTTTTGATATCTCACCACCAAGCATTTTCTTGGGATGAGTTAAAAAAAGATGCTGCTTTCATTTATTGTTCTTGGAAAGACAATGTTCTTCTTTCTACTCCGCAAAGCAGCTTTTATGAGACAAGTAACATTGGGAGATGAAAGACTTATTCCAACTGTGAACACACATGACATTATATTGTGATGAGAAATTAATTTTAATATTTGTTCTTTATGCAAGTTATAGTTCCGTGTTTTATACAACAGTACATTTTGTTTCCTGTTCTCACAAAGCACAGACTATTCTTGGCATAACCAGATGACTGAAGTAGGTTTCTGTCTCTTGTGCTTTATGTTATAAGCTTTGGCCATTTGGTCTCAGTTGTCTTGTAGAGAAATGACCACTGGACTAAAAGCTATAAATTCTAGGAGTTTAATCCAGATTCATCCCTTAAGCAGCATGTGACCCTATTGAAATAATCCTCTCTGTACTTTACCTGCTCTACTCCCCGAATTCATGGATGATACCTCCTTTTCCCCTGGCATTAGCTCACGCTTAGAAACCCAGGAGTGGTTCCAGGCTCCACATCTGTTGATCTGCAAATCCTCTTCAATCTATCAGCTTATCACTATCCTGTGTCCCTGTTTGCTACTGCTCTGGTTGAGGACTATTATAACTTCTTTTGAAATTTTCCAATTACTCTAGGTCTTTCTGTCTCTAGGCTTATTTCACTTTCATACGTTCTCTACACTACCATAAGCAAGATCTTACTCAAAGACAAATATGTTTATGTCATCTCCCTGTTTGATGTTTTCCAGTGCCTTCCCATGGTAAAAAGCCAAACTCCTTCTGGCAGATGACTATACAGTGTAATGAAGAGAGCTGGGTTTTGGAACTTAGCAGATGCGAACTTCAATCTTGATTTTGCCATCTAACTAGCTCAGTAACCTTGGGGAAATTCTCTAAACTTTTCTAGTCATCGTTGCCTCGTTTGTCAAGTAATATAGTATATGTCAAGCATCAATTCCTGTGTCTGGCACCTGGGGTGCACCATTGCTTATTGATCTGCTTCTGCTTCCCTGTTAGATTCCCTGCACTCAGCACTCCGTGGCTCTGGCTCAACTTCTTCAAATAGTTGCTTGTCTTTCTGACTCTGTGTTTTCCTCTGACTGGAGTATATACACTGAAATATTACTGCTCTTCATGGTCAATGTAGATGTTGGCTCTGCTAAGAAGCCTTCTCTGACACCTCCTAACTGGGCTGGATTCTCTTTTCTGAAGTTCCTATAACATCTTCTGGGTCCCTCTATACAAGAACATTGGTCAGACTGTGTTTTGTTCATTCATCCAATTTATTCATTCAGGAAGTACTTATTTTGCATGTATTATGTGCCAGACATTGTTCCAAGTGTTTAGGTTATAGTAGAGACCAAAGGATACAAAATTTCTCTAGTACTTTTATCCTAATGGGGGAGATACACAACAAACAAACAAATACTATGTATAATGTGTATGTGTTGAGTACAGACATATATATATACATGCACACATTATATATATAGTGTGTGTCTGTGTATGTGTGTGTGTGTGTGTGTGTGTGTGTGTGTGAGCTATATATATAGAGATCAGGTACCGATAAGTACTATGAAAACCAAAGTGTGGTAAGGGGACAGAGAGTGACATGCAGGATGGGGAAGGATTTGTATATTTTTCACGGTAGTCACGGAAGGACTCTATAAGTTGAACATTAAGCAGAAGCAGAGACATGAATGAGGTGATGATGGGCCATGCTAATATCCGAAGGAAGAACATTTTAGGCAAAAGGAATAAAAATGTGTCAAGCCATGAGATGGGGTTGTGGTTGACATGTTCAAAGAACAGTATGGAACCCAGTGTGACTGGAGTGGGGTAAATGGTCACAGGGGTGCAGGTGAAGGAGTTAGGTAAAGAAAGCAATGATAGAAGAGTTTCAATGGCATTGTAGCCATGGTAAGGGCTTTATATATATAAATATATATATATTTATATTTATAAATATATATAAATATAAAAATATATTCTTTTTTTGCTTTTAAGCATGGTGGGAATTCCTAGAAGGGTTTGAGCAAAAGAGCAACATGCTTTACCTTAGAGCTTTTTTGCAGCTATGACAAACTCTCTAGTAGCAAAAGGAAGCTGGGATATCAGTTAGGAGGCTATTGAAATAGTTAAGAAGGGGGATAATGATGACTTGGACTAAAGGGGTACAAGTGGAGATGGTAAGAAATGGTCAAATTTAGGAGCTGTTTTAAAAGTTCCGCCAGTAGTATCTGATAATGGGTTGGACTGGAAATTGTATGTGAGCTAAAGTGAAGCGTGAAGGATTCCGAATTTTGGGCCTGAACGACTATAGAACAATGGAGTTTGCCTTTTACAGAAATTAGGAAGACTAGCTGAGGAGCAAGACTGTCAGCATCGTGTTTGCTTATTTATTGTATTAGGGATTCACTAAGTTGCAGTATCACAAAAGCCCTCAGGGCTTTCCTGGTGGCACAGTGGTTGGGAGTCCGCCTGCCGATGCAGGGGACACGGGTTCGTGCCCTGGTCCGGGAAGATCCCACATGCCGCGGAGCGGCTGGGCCCGTGAGCCATGGCCGCTGAGCCTGCGCGTCCGGAGCCTGTGCTCCGCAATGGGAGAGGCCACAACAGTGAGAGGCCTGCGTACAGCAAAAAAAAAAAAAAAGCCCTCAAAATACTATGGTTCAAATAAAATGTAAGTTTATTTCTCTTTGATGTAATATCCTTGAGGTCAGTGGAGGAAGCTGGGAGCAGCTATACTCCATGTGGTTATTCGGACATCCAGGTTGCTTCCATCTTGTTGCTCTGCTATCACCCAGGTGTGATCATTATATAGAGAGCTGAAGCTGGGTCCTCACCAGGGACTACTAGGTGTTCCCACGTCTGGGATGGGGGGGACAGGAATGACAGGGCAAGGAGCTTCATCCTCAAGGGGAAGTTACACCCTTCACCTGCTCTCATCCTCTTGTCCAGAATGTAGCTACAAGAAAAGCTAGAAAAAAGTAATCTCTACAAAGGTAGCCATTTGTCTAGTTACAAGTTGGTGAGGGTGGTTCTCTTACTAAGATGAAGGAGGGAGTGAATTTTAGGGGATAGACATCAACATATTTCGCTCTTTCTCAGTAACTTAAGGTCAGGAACTACTTGTGTTCTCTGTAACCCCAGTTCTTTAACCATAGTGCCTACACACAGTACATATTCCCTGCATGTTGGCTTCATTAATACCAAACTAGTTATATGGGACAGAAATTATTATATACTGGATGTTGTGTTTCCTCCTAGGAACTTGCTAATTAATTTCATAAATCATTTTTTACATTTCAGACTATATTGTTAATGTGTCTTTATCACTAATGCAGAAAAATATCTTTAAATCAGTGTTTTACATTTATTTATTATCCAGGATGAACAAATGATGATGAGCTATTATTTATGTTTTTTATTTTATTTATTTATTTTTTTTGCGGTACGCGGGCCTCTCACTGTTGTGGCCTCTCCCGTCGTGGAGCACAGGCTCCGGACGCGCAGGCTCAGCGGCCATGGCTCACGGGCCCAGATGCTCCGCGGCATGTGGGATCTTCCCGGACCAGGGCACGAACCCGTGTCCCCTGCATCGGCAGGCGGACTCTCAACCACTGCGCCACCAGGGAAGCCCATTACTTATGTTTTTTAAAAGACTGTTTACCTCACACATTTGCTTCCAGATAACAATTTCAGAAATCACACTCGGTGGTGTAAGAATGAGTCACTTCCATGTAATAAAATTGCATCTCCTATTCCAAACTGCTTAATTCTCCAGACCTCACATAACATTTCACTTAAGCTACATGCTGCTGCTTCTTCCTGGAACTATTTAGCTTAGGAGTTAGAGAAGATGTATTTGGGTTTAAAGATTTTTTTTTTGATGAAAGAGTCGCAAACCATATAATGTTTAAAATATGTTTTGGAATAAGAAATCTACTCTGAAGATAAAATTTAATAAGAAAACAAGTTGGAGATACAGTGTTTTATAATCAGGCAACTGAGATGACACACAGGAAATATTATGTCTCTTTTGAAAAACTTGAGGTTGAGCTACTAGTATGAAAGAAAAATAGTTCCTATTTCTTTGTAGTATGCCATTTTGAAAATTGGCCCTATCTTCTGTTCAAGATCTGTATGTGTGTATATATTTCTTGTAAGGTCATCCTATTTGTGGAATACCACACACTGTTTTACAAACACGGTCTGTGGGAATGATTGAATTCTTTGGTATTTAGTTGGACATCTCCAAGCCTAGGTCTATGTATCAAATATGTTTTCTTAATTTATTAGCAGAATTTTAGTTCAAAAGATTAAAGGAAGACATGGGTATTGAAGAACCTCTTTAGTCTACCAGACTCTTAGTTCCGTGTAGGCAGAAACCTTGCGGATGTTCCCCAGTGTCTAGCCCTGGGCCAGCACATAGTAAGTGTTTCATTCATTTAGCAAATAATTATTAATGGAATCTTGCTTGCTCCCCAACACCAAAACTTTGCAGTATGTTTTAGGGAATCCATACACATACCCATCCACGTGCAAAAATGTATCACACACACAGACAAATCTGTATCAAATTCCCTTCCATCTAGAATTATCTTCTCATAGAAAATGAAAATGGATAATAAGCTATTAGAGCTTCTGAAAAATTTTAAGAAAATAATTATTAAGCATCTAGTTAATTCTGAAAATTATCTACCTGTTTTCCCTCTAGATGAAATTTTTATTTATTTGATATTTAAAATCCTCTGTTGAAATTTAATAAGCCAAAGGTTTAAAAACCTGTTTGCTTGTTTGATCTAACATGGTATTATTTAGACTGTGCAGACTTTCTATTAAGATCCTTAGACATGAGCACTGTGTGTGTGTGTGTGTGTGTGTGCGCGCGCATGTATGTGTGTGTATACATTTATAAATTTTCAACTCTTTAAAGATGAAAATTTGAAGGGCACTTGGTATATTTAAGATTCCAATAATATTATTAGATGGTAGTAATAGAGACATTCTCAAAACTGTATATAAATCTTCCATCAATGTGGAAGCGTATCCCGTTATGCTCAAGAGATAATTTGTTGAGCTAAACTTTGCCCTAAGGAAAGCAAAAGATATTAGAAACATTTTGAGTAAAAATACTTAGCTTCTCATATCTTATAATGCTTTGCCTGTGACTAAAATGAAACTGAGTTTAATAAACTTTTACCATGAATGACAAATGTCTTTCATCAATTCATCATACCAAATATATTCCTTTTTAAAAACACCCAACCATAAAAACACACAGAATTGCTAAATTCGAAGGAACCTTTAAAAGATAATCAAATATTTCTTGAGGCTTCATTACATGAACTATGTAAGGTCAAGCTTCATGTCCTAAAATATTGGAGAGAATTGAATTTCATAAAATCTGTTACTATTGAGAATATTTCCCCTGTGTTTAAACTAACACAACCTTAACACTCCCTTTTTTAATTACATTATTTTATATTGTTCAAAATGGATAACTTAGGTTCAATTATCCTTGTTTCCAAGACTGAAGAGGACAGAAGAATCTCTCAAGTATGTTTTTGACTTAGGGAGACAGTAATGTATACTAGTCAAGAATAAGCCTTGGGCAAGTTATTTTACCTCAATGAATCTGTGTTTCACTCTTTATAAAATGTAACTTAATACCTTCCTCAAAGGGTACTTGTGAGGAAGAACTGAATGTGAAACATTTAGCACTCATTTAAAGACACTGTAAACATTTAAAAAAATAATACTAATTCTTCTTCTTAGCATAGGAAATTCAAATATTTAACTTTCTTTTCATCTTCTTTTTTTTTTTTTTTTCCGGTGCGAGGGCTTCTCACTGTTGTGGCCTCTCCCGCTGCGGAGCACAGGCTCCTGACGCACAGGCCCAGCGGCCATGGCTCACAGGCCCAGCTGCTCCGCAGCATGTGGGATCTTCCCAGACCAGGGCACGAACCCGTGTCCCCTTCATTGGCAGCTGGACTCTCAACCACTGCGCCACCAGGGAAGCCCTCATCTTCTAATGATGTGCAAATAATCAGAGTTTTAGTACATTAGCCTCAAGAAGCAGGAACTCAGAATTGAAAATGGCAAATGTTTAACAATCAGCTCTGAAAAAGAAGAAGAAAAAGAGATCCCTTGCTTGTAGTCTTTGCAAATTTTCATGGTGTGAATATTCCTATCATCACTAATTTCAGATTACCAACATGATGTCTGAATGCAGAGTTGCCAAATCTGTTAGAGTCCACTCGGCACACCACTAGGCATGCCAGTTCATAAAGAACTGCTTAATCAATCATGTCTATAATTACAGAATTGGAACATGAATTTGACACATTATACTTTTATTAATTATTCATGGATGGTATTTTCCATCAGTGCAGTTCATTGATTATACTTCTGATGTCAGTTCCTTTTAGCTAAGAAATTTCAGATTTTCCTTCAAATTTTACCTTTGAAGTTGTAGCTGACTCAGAAACTGCATTTGCCCTACTTGGGAATAACACATTGGGTGCATTAAGCTTCAGCCGTTCCTCAAAGTAGCATGCTGTGTTACATGTGTGCAATGTTTTTATTTATATATTTTGAGTAATTTTTTTCTTTCAGTGAAAGATAATGTAAAAGGGCTTATGAATTCCCACTCTGTTTTAACCTGTAACCAGCTGTTTCTTTATCAACTTACCAGTAATGCTTCAGAGAAAATATGCATTTTGTAGAATAGGCAATTTCTGGAATTAAAAACAAGAAAACATCAATGATGTAATAGCAAATACACTTGGTCCCTTAGGCCGGAGTCAGCATGGTACCATAATGTAGATTGTCTCATTTAACTCTTTAATTCATGCAATATTAGATATAGATTCAAAATTTCTTTAATAGGTTTTCTTCATACTGCTATATATCAGTTTCTACCGATAAATCTATATCATGGGTTCTTTTGATATAATAGTTGCCACTTATTTCCACTGAACAGAATTTTATACTTTCTCTTCAATTTGTTTTCATTCTTGGATTATCAAAACATCTGCTGTCATATTCATTCAAATATGATCATTTGCACCCAAAAGGTAGAAATCATGAAACCTCATTCAAATCCTTTTCCATCCCTTAAGGCCAGAGCTCATGCCGTTTTCTCCATCAAACTTTTGGGATTTTTTTTTTTTTAAGTAATTTCTTCCTTCACAGATTTTCTACTTCTCCATGGCAAATATCACTATATTCTAGTTCATTGGGTCTCAAAGTGTGATCTCTGAACCAGCAACATCAGCATCACTGGAGAACTTGTTCGAGATGAAAATTCTCAGGGCCCAACCCAGACGTACTGCATCAGAAAGTCTAGGCATAACTCCCAGCAGTCTGTGCTTTAACAAGTCCTCTGAGTGACCCTGATTTTGAGTGACTGGTGGTATAATTTGGCTTCCTATTTAGTTGTGTGCTCCATGATAACCAGGATTTATGAGTAATTATATCTTTTAAATAGTAGGTACCCAATAAATATTTGCTGATTAAACTGATAAGTCAATGAATAAAAGGACAATTTAAGAAACACAAGCTAATTAACTGGAGGAATAAAGGACAAGATATTTTATTTGAAAGGCTATCATTCGAAGGAGAAATGAGATATGTCCTTTAAACATCCATGGGCTGGTATTAGGGTAAATGAACACAAATTAGGAGGGCTTATTAGGGTTAGGTTATTTTGATTACCTCATTAATGAACTCATTCAGTCCTAACAATAATTCTGTGGAGTAGGTATTATACTCATTTCACTGATGAAAAAATGAGGCTTAGAGTGTATCTATGTCTCGAACTCTATCAGGATTATATATTCAGGCAGGTTTCAAACCTAGTTATCTCTGCCTCACTTTCCCCATCATGTCCAGAGAGTCAAATTTCAACTCTAGGTTGGTTCAGTCAATGTTTTCAATGACTGTTAACTGTATATAAATATGAGCCAGGCACATGATAGGTGTTTAGCATTTAACAATGAGCAGCAAGTGTCCTTATCTGTAAAATGTGGAAACTAAAAGTACCTAGTACTTCTTAGGGCTGTTGTGATGATTAAATATGATAGACATCAATCATTAAAGAAGGCAAAATAATAAATTGTGAAAAGTGCAAAGACGGAGAGAAAGAAAAGCATCAGGTAGAGATACCTGATATAGACTGAGTGGCAGGGGAAATTGCTCTAAAGCAGTGACATTGATGCTGATCCAGAGTGAAAAGTATCCTTTGGCTCGATGACAAACCAAGGGAAGAGCACTTTAGACATAAGACCTGCGTGTGCAAAACCATAAGTGTCAGGAGCTGACACTCTGGAATGGAGTAAGACCTCTGTCACTACAAGTTTTTAAGTGCATCATTCTGAAAATAGTATTTGGAGTATGATGGAGATGAAACAGCCACAGAAGAGCAGTGTTACACTGCATGGACTATCAGTTTCCATCCAATCCTACATATTTGTGTTTTCCACATAAGTCTATAAAATATCATTGATATAACAGTAAAGCAAAGTATATATAAATGTACAACTAGGAGTAAAAGCTTGTAGTAAGTATGACATCAAATAAGTATTTTTTTAAGAGTGAAAACTAAAAAAACTTAAAATCTGAAGAATTTAGAATTTGATTATTAGTAAACTTGAATTCAGTACAGTATCCTCTAGTTTTTTTCCCTAGCACTCTCTAAGGCTAACTGAGGATGCCAGATGGCTTGGGGCACTTTTGTTCATAATTAATGTGTTGAACTATTCCCTAACTGGATTATAGTGGCCTTTATAGAAAATCTCAGATTAGATTCCTTCCCGGTTATACTTATCATTTGATATACAGTCTACAATTAAGATAGGTTGGAAATGGGGTGGTTTGAATCACTAAGTAAAATGGATGGATTTTAAATGAAATTAAATTGTGGTAAAAATCTTACGTTATTTCTAAGTAGCTCTTTGGAAGATATTACCAAGTAGAAATGTAAATATTTCAATTTAATTGGATTTTCCTGTTAACAAACTTTACTTATTCCTTACTTCACTATAAGACTAGAAAATGGAGGCTGCTAGTTGCTGTATTATGAAGACTCTAAGCCTCTCAATGATCACATCATATCATCTTTTGTTTTCCTGGAACTAATACAAAACCCAACAATAATTAGCACCAGTGATATTTGTTGAATGAGTGAGTGAATGAAGTAGAGATGAACATATCCAGCAAGTAATTGTGAGTGGTATTAAAGTAACATAAAGAATATATTTAATTTTTAATCAGAAATCTTAGGACTGATATTAATTTTATATATATATATATATATATATATATATATATATATATATGTTAGGTATCCCATAGCTGTATTGCTCATAACTGTCAAAAGTGTAGTATATAAAAAAAGAATCTTAAGAAGCTAATATGGCTACATTGCTTTAACACATCAGTTTAAAGTCATTGCTGGGGACTTCCCTAGTGGTCTGGTGGTTAAGACTCCGTGCTTCCACTGCAGGGGGTGCAGGTTCGATCCCTGCTTGGGGAACTAAGATCCCACATGCCGTGCGGCCAAAAAAAAAAAGAAAAAGTCATTTCTGTTTGCAGCATTATTGAGACGTAGTGTAGTTTGGATTCACATAAAATAAAAAGGCCAGCGAAGACAATTATTGTGAGAAAGCAACCCTCAAATGTCTTTTTCTACCATACATCCATAGTTAACAGAAGGGAAAAATGTCTCTGTGTAGATATAATTTGGGGTGGTTTTTTAAAAAGATAGGCTTACATATTAAAAATTGCATATAACCTTTAACCTATAATTGCAAATTATAGTAATATGTAATATAAATCTTAGGAGTAAGCTCTAAGAAATATTTCTATTTAAAGGAGAAACAATGCAATTGACAGATTATAAATCTATAATATGCCTCACGTAATAGATATAGTAAAAAATACATATTTGGTATGAAATACAAATATTTTTAATCCTTACTCCTTCTGTTTTCAATGTGATTATGCTGTGGAGGAATTTGTGTCTTCGTGCATATCTATGTATCAGTATTCTTTATAAAATACAAATTTGGTAGAGTGAGAATTAATTGAAGAAAAAATGAAAGGGTAATAGATATGATATTCTTCTATAAGGTAGACAGCTTTTAATGTAGTTGTTTATGATCTGATATATAGAAAAGAAATGCCTTACACACATACCTTCTACCAAGCAATATAACTTTTTTTTTATTACATAAGTTTCAGGTGTACAACATTTTAATTCACCATCTGTATTACACAAAGTAATCACCCCCCAAAAAGTCTAGTTACCATCCATCACCATACGGTTGAACCCCTTAACCCCTTTTGTCTACCCCTCAACCCTCTTCCCCTCTGGTAACCACCAATGTGCTCTCTGTATCTATGAGTTTTTGTTTTGTTTGTTTATTTGTTTTGTTTTTTAATGTTCCACATATGAGTAAAATCATAGGATGTCTTTTTCCTGCTGCCTTATTTCACTTAGCATAATACCCTGCACATTCATCCATGTTGTCACAGATGATGAGATTTCATTCTTTTTTATGGCCAATATTCCATTGTGTGTGTGTATATACATGTATATATGCATATATATTCATATATATGTACATATTTTTATATATATATATATACACATATACATACTGCATCTTCTATATCTATTCATCCATCAATGGACATTTATTTCCATATCTTGGCTATTGTAAGTTATGCTGCAATGAACTTAGGGGTGCATATATCTTTTTGAATCAGTGTTTTTATTTTCCTTGGATAAATACCCAGAAGTGGGATTGCTGGATCATATGGTAGTTCTATTCCTAATTTTCTGAGGAATCTTCATACTGTTTTCCATAATGGCCACACCAATTTGCATTCCCACCAACAGTGTATGAGGGTTCCCTTTTCTCCACATCCTTTCTAACACTTGCTATTTCTTGTCTTTGTGATAATAGCCGTTCTAACTGTTATAAGGTAATATCTCATATTGGTTTTGATTTGCATTTCCCTAGTAATGAGTGATGTTGAACATCTTTTCATGTGCCTGTTGGCCATCTGTATGTCCTCTGTGAAAAATGTCTATTCAGATCCTCTGCCCAGTTTTTAATTGGATTGCTTGTTTTTTTTTTTTGTTTGCATATAACATTTTGATAGACAGTGTTAGTACACTAGACTGACTAAGAGAGCCTGATGCAGTCAAATGAAAGTCACTGATGGCCTCTCCATTTTTATATTGTTGAAATGTATTTTTTATTACGTATGAGCAAATGTATCTTGATATTTCTATAAAACACTCAGAGAAGCTTTACTGTAGCTACACGAGCTACCAATGACTTGCGTTTAAAAGTGTCAAATTTCAGTCACCTAGGGGTTATGAATATGTAAATTGGTGTTTAGAATTTTACTGTGAATTCTAAGAGTGAGGTTAGTATTATCAAAAAATACGTTAAAAAGTAAATTCTTTGGACTCTACAAAATATGTACTAGTTGTATTCAATATCTGTTTCAAGACGAGCCAAGAAGATGACCTATCCTACATCCAATATTTTGCTCTCTTAAAAAGAAGTTTTTTGAATAGAGGATGTATAATGGCCAAATTTAATATATATATAATATATTGGAATATATAATAGCCAAATAAAATTTAAATGAAGATAAAAGTTATGATTTAGGTAAGGTTATAGAACGATGGGGTTTATATATGATAGTTCATTCTCAGCTATATCCATTCAAAATATTCACCTAAATAATCTTTTTCATACTTTCTTGTACTTTTAGATATGGCAGAATATGACTGTTGGGGAGGATTAATAGTCTGAATCACAGAACTAGTGAAAGGTTGAAAGTCTTACTTTTGATTTTACTCAGCATGCCAACTGTGAGATGATAGACTGGTCTTTCTTCTTGCATCTGCTTCCTTCCCTAGGAGTTACAAACCATAGTAGACTGACTTGCTTATCCTTCAGTGCTCTAATCCCACAGACACATGGTGCCCAGTAGTGGTCTGGATGTCCCTTTTGGTCTTTACTCTTTGGAAAATGTTCTTCCACACTGGAATTTTCTTGGGCCCTCTCCTTACATCTAAATGTGCTTATCCGAATGCTAGGATAGTAGTAAAAACTCATTCTCTTGAGTTTGCCCCAAATTCAGATCCTTGCTCTGCCCATTATTAGCTATGTGATCTTGAGTAGATTACTTAACTTTTCTGAGCATCTGTTTATTTATTTGTGAAATGAGGGTAATAATAGTCCTTACTTAATACTAACAGTCCCTGCTATGAAATCATTTCATGTAAATGGCCTGGCATGTAGGCAGCCTTTCATAAATGTTCTTCTTCTACCATTTTGTCTCATCCCTCAGAACTCTGTAGCTGGCCATATATCTGTTCTTTTAATTTACTTCAAATGAAGATAATAATAATTGAAAAGGTCTTAATGTGTTATAATCTCCCTGCTGCCCCATGGCATTTGAGTGAGGACTTTCGAAGATTTAACGCATAGGAACAAATACTGCAGGAATTTTCAATGCCACTCACAGACTCGCTCTGAGGGGACATTTATGAGAGGGGTGGATTCTGTCAGAATTCTTCAGATCACCCTGTGGAGGTTTATTCTCTGTACATGTAAGGGCAACTTGGTTGATTCTGTCACTTGTGCCTGTTGTCTGATTCCTTTTTACTTCTAACCTCAGGGCTGGCCTCAAGGCAAAAATAGTTAAGGAGACTTGGTTTACCTTTGCTCTCTACCTCCCTCCCTTTGAATATACTTTCCCCATATACTAGTATCCCAGAGATCCCCATCTTTGAACTTTAAAGACAGCTGATATATAAGATATAAATCATATTTAGTAGACAAAGAAACCCAGTTAACATATATGGAAATTTCAGTATGATAGTCTAGCATGTAATTTCAATCTAGTTAAACCTAATGACTGGGTGTGCTTTTTTAGTAAACAGGAACCCAAGTAAAATGTGTGAATTTCCCCCCTATCTGCTCATCGTGCTTAGACCCCTATTAAGATGAGTCTGCATGATTTCAGAATAAGTAGGTCTGTACATAGACACAGCTGCCACAGCAAAATCCGCCATTTCTCATTAGGGGTCTTTCTCTGGCAGCGACAGTGCTCCCAGACAAACTTTACTTCTATTCTTGTTGTAAATAGCTCATTCCCATATTTAAAGAGAGATTGGGGGAAGGCGAAGGTTTTAGTCTGCCTTTTTCTCAGAATTTAAGGAAGATTGTTTTAGGAGTTCTTAATTTAAGGCAGATTACTTTATGGAAGTACTCGAAAACGAGTAAAAATGAACTCTCTGGAACTCTGATTTCTTTGACACATCTCCTGTATTATTTTGTATATAAATTCTCATTTAAACGTTTATAACATTTTTATGTTATTTAAAGTATGATTCTTATCAATGATGGCATTTATTACTTTGGATCAGGGGACACAGTACAGACTATACTGAGGAGAAGACAGGGATGCTGAGAGAAATAAGTCTCATCCCAATTCATTGCAAAAAACAACAACAAAGTCTTCCTGTTCTGTTTCTAGAAAGAACACTTTGCAAATAAAACTGTGATTATTGCATAGAATATTTTTAAAGGAAATTTTGTAATAATAGTTTCTAGGGAGTTTTTTTATTTTAGGTGAGGGACAAAAAGCTGTTCTTAGAATATAAAAATAGGACTGCACTTAATAATGCTTATCTTGTACCAGGCATTCTGTTCTCAGCAGACATATATATTATCTAATTTAACCTTCACAGCAGCCCTAAAAGAGGTAGGTTCTATTATACCTATTTTACAAGTGAGGAAATTGAGGCTTAGGTTAACTTGCTCACCACTGTGTATCTGTTAAAGGTTCGTAAAAAGGAGTTTAGCACAGGTCTACATGACGAGGGAGTCTGTGTACTTGACCCCTGCATGATATTGCCTCTTGGAGGTATCTTACATATATATAAAGATTGGATTGCAACAGTTTTGTCTGTCTACTAAATAATAAAATTTAAATTTTTACTGAAAAACCATTTTGATGTAGCCTTATCCATAGTTGGAACAATACCCTTTGTGAAATCCCATTTTGTTGTGAGGCTTCTAATTCCCATGACTGTACACAGTCATCTTTTTTTTTTTTCCCCAAAGCATTATTTTAATTATGCAGACACCAACAGAATATAACATATCTCTTGTATAGAACACAAATCCTTTAAGCTGGCTACAAAAAAAAGTTCTTCTCTTTCAAACTAATGGTGTTTCAGGTCATGCTTTTTTGGTATTAAAAACTCTGCGATAAAGAATGAGAATTCTGCTATGCAATTGTTTCTTTTAAAATCAAAGTACTTTCTTGATATTTCACACTTACTTTAGCTCTATCAAGAAATGTAAAATATGCCTGAGAATAAATTTAGTTGGTTGTAAGGATTTCATTTCAAAATCTCCAAGGGCCAACAAGTTTCTCTGTTTCAGAACAGCTGTAGTGGTGACCATTTCACTCCATTCATAGTCCTTTAGCAATGGGTCTCTGTTAGACATTTAGGCCAGGTCTCTTTGTGGCCAGCAAGACAGATGCAAGCCCTCTCACCATAGTTTGGGGCTTCCTGTTACCAATGTTTATAACTGATAGCATGTCATAGGGGAGAGAGTGATTCATTGGACCCAGCTTGGCTAGAAGTTTGTGCATTCAGTTACCCAGTGGCTTCTAGCAGATAACATAGGACTAGACAGGCAGTGGGTCTTAGCCAGGATTTCCACAAACACATCAAAGAACAGATTTGCATGCAACATCCAGCAAGACCACCAGGTCTAGAGTCTGCGAGGTGCAAAGTCAGCATGTGCAGCAATTTTGAAGTGCAGGGGACATCACTGTGCTTGATTTTCAGCAGCCCTCAAGGAGCACTAAATTTATTCTTAGCCAGATGCCCTTTATTCTTGGCTTTATCTTATCCTTCCTCCTGGAAATGGGAAGCTCTGGGAATAGAGGGTTGAACATAAGCCAAATGCCTATAGAATTATAAAAAAGTAGAAGAGCAACAGTTCTGCTGATTGTGGAGGTATTTTGTATTGATCAAGAAGAGTGACATTTGTAAACTACTTGATAAGATATAATCTGGTAATGAGAAAAGATGAATAACCTTTGCTCTGGTCTTTTTTCACCCTTAAATTGTTGCTAGTTGTGTACTGAACTTTTTTGGTAGAAATATTCAAAGTATTATTAAAAAATAAAACAACAACAACAACAATTATCCTGCTTCATAAATAATGATGATGCCACACAAAACCTGCAAGCTCTAGCACAGTGTGCAGTTAATGTTGGGCTGTGGGAAAGCAGAGACTGTGCATAAAGGAATTCATTACTGAGTGGAATGAATCATTTTGCTTTTCCTGAATAAGCTGTTCTATATTAAACTTTGGAGTTCCAAGGCTTACAAATCAGCTAGTACTCTGGATCTCACCCCTCAAGTCCCCATGGAGCTCACCTTAAGCATTCTTCTTCCTGTTAGGCACGAGTTCTGAGTATCTGGCGCCATTTTGCATTATATAATAGCTACCATTTATTGTGCATGATTACATTTGATCCTGTGAGAACCTTTGAGATAGGTCGTGTTATTATTTGTGTTTTATAAGTGAGTAAACTTCAATCAAGAGAGGTAAAGCTGAGATGACTCAAGATCTTGAAGCCTGGACGTATCAAGAAAAGCCAGGGACGGATTCACTTTGTTGTAAAGCAGAAACTAACATACCGTTGTAAAGCAGAAACTAACATACCATTGTAAAGCAATTATACTCCAATAAAGATGTTTAAAAAAAAAAAAAAGGTAAGCCAGGGACACTGACATTCCAAAGTCTTGTTTCCCCATTTGCCCCTATCTATATATTCATCTAACAGCATGCCTTTTTCAGATGTATAAATATACACACACGTTCTTAATCTGAAAAATATGTTTTAGTCTCTCTTTACTGTTCTGATACTAATTCTAGCTGTGTTTTCCTTGTCTACGTAATTTACTAGTCTAGGGATACCAAACTCATAGCTTGGATTTCACAATGTGTTTATTCCTTGTCCTTGGCAGACATAGCTAATCAATCATAGCAATCCTCTCTGAGCCAGGTTCAGTCTCCTTGTCTCTTCAGCCCATCTCTCTAGACAGGCATGGCCAATAGATTGGTACTGGATCCCAAGTTAAATCTCTTTGTCATTCCTGTACTATATATTTTTGTCTCAATCATGTCCTCTAGTCCCGGCACACACAGCATGTACCTCAGTCTCCCCTCAGATATCCATCTCTTATGACATCTTTATTTCCAAAGACCAATAGTATTTGTGAACAAGCCTGTTTCATGGTACTTTGGATTCTTTCCATCAAAATTCCATTTTTTAAAATTTAACATTCATAAGGTAAAAGTGATTTATCTATAGTCTTTCTCCAAAACCTTTTCTTGATGGACCACTGCCCATAGACAATGTTATATCTTAACTGTTATTATTGAACAATTTGGTCTCACCAGATTTGAGAAATTTTATCTGAATTTTGTGACTTTTGTTTCTTTTTTCTCCTTTAAGTAAAATATTTAGTAAATTAATACACTAATAAGAATCACCGTATTTTCTTATTAAACATTTCTGAAGTTTATATATCTTTATCCTGCTGTAGCCATGGTAATTTAGACAAAAATGAGCAAGTGGGAAGTTAACCTGTACAACTCGTAATTGCCTTACATGTCATGCCATTTAGTAGTGACTGGGGTGAAACTAATGAGGAGTTTCCTGTTTTTATTTTAAGATGATTACCTAGATCAAAAAAATTCATCAGGTTGTGTTTTTATTTTTATATTTTACTCCTTTAAATCTAATCTAATTAGGCAATATCACTTAGCTAATTCCATAGAGTTCTTAATTGTAATTTGTGCAACTCTGTGGCCAGTCTTTTTTGAAAGTTCACAGTGAAGAAGTGTTGTTTGCTGCTTACCTCACCGAGGTCAAGAGACTGATGTTATTAGGTTTGCCACTCTTCAGATACAGAAATGCAGCTCTGGCAACTCTCTGCCAGGAGGTGCAGGAGAGAGGCCAATGGATCCCTCAGTGTCTAGAGACTGCCAGTCCCTTGCTTTTAGCATTCAGATTGCTGACTTTACAATCAATTTTACAAAATCCTAAAATTGATTCGGATAATGATGACACCTCACATCATCAAGTGGGGATTTGACAAATATCCTGCTTGTTTTATCAGTATGGACACTGTCCATACAGAGTAGCTGTATAGAGAATATACAGGAGAATAGCTACATCTGCAAACATTGAGTCCTGGCTCTGTCATTGTACAAACAGCATGACCTTGAAAAAGTTACTTAACCTCTCAAGGCTTTTTCTCTTCTGTCAAATGGGACAATAACAACATCAACCTCAATGGAATATTGTGAGAGTTAAATAAGACAGTTTAAAGGAAGCATTTATAAGAGTGTCTGGTGAATATTAAGTCTGTAATAAGATAATTATCTTCAAGTTCAGGCCAATATTTTCATTTTGTAGCCTGACTTTACTTACATTCTGTCATTCTATTCATAAAGTAACAGCAAGACGAAATATATTGTACATTACCGCATTTAAACTGACATGGATTGATGTTTATTTTACCTTGACGATTGATTCTAAAATTTTTAATTTATAAGAGAAATATATGTTCATTTTAGAATATATGTTAACAAAAGGATGAAAATTAAAATCTATCTTAATCCTATGAGCCAGAAGAAGCCATTATTAACTATTTTAGTCTATAACTTTTGAGTCTCATCCTGCGTATGTGTAAGTATCTATGTACACTCTGTAAAAAAATGGGATTATACTGTTCATGACGATTTGGAACTGTTAAAGGGTAAACTGAAGCAATTAAAATGTACAAGATTTTATTTGAGCAAACATCTATTCAATTTGGACAGCACCAAAACAAAAGTGGTTAGGAGCAGTTGTGCCAGCGGGAGCTGGGGGAAAGCTTTTTATAGAAGGCACGGAAGCAAAGCAAAGGAACTGTTTGATTGGCTAAAGCTTAAGCTGTTGCCTTATTTGGGAAAGTCTGGTTGGCTTTTTGTGATTGGCGGTCTTAAGTTTTGTTTTCTCAGATTCCAGTGCATTGACTCTGCCTTAGATTTCGTTTTTGTTTATGTAGGCTGCCAAGGCATTAGAGCCACCCAGTCCAATGGTCTCCATGTTTAGTTACCTGAACATAACCATAAATATGTGGTGAACATCTTCCCAAGTCTTTAAATATTATTTTACAACACAATTATTGCGTAATATTCTGTAGTGTAAATATAATGGCATTTATTTAAGTAATTTTATACTGTTGGGCATTTGAATTATTTCTCTTTTTATCTGTTTTTCTCTCTCATACTCACAATTACAAGCTACTCTGCAATGAGTACTTCTTATGCTTATATCATTGTGCGCATTTAAATCATTTCCTTAGAATTAATTCCTAAAAATAGAATTATTTGATCAAAGAGTATGTGAATTTTAATGTCTTACTTAAGAATGATTTTTTTAAAGGGTAATATGTTCATGGAATACCAAAATTTAAAAAAAAAAAACCTACAAAAAGGTAGATAGAGGTAAAATTGTTTCTCTCAATATAGTCATCAATTCACTCATTTCCAATCCATCTACCTCGTTCTCTACCTGCTTCCTCACCAGTAATTCTTTTTCTACCCTGCAGGTTTTGTTTTTTTTTTAAAACAGTATATTCAAACAATATAAACCTACACTGTCTACCTACCCCTATCACAGAAATGGACACATGTAAGATACATGTACTGCTTTCTTCTCTCAAAGGCATATCTCATTCTTATTTATGCCTGCATACAATTCTACTGATTCGCAGGATGGTTGGTTTTATCTTTTACTATATAAGGAATACTGTAATAATTATAACAACGTACATACATTATTTGCACTTTTTGAGTGTATCTGTTGAATAAAATTCCTGGAAGTGGAATTGCTGAGCAAAAAATATATAATTTATAATTTGCTAAATATTGCCTGCCTTAGAGATTTGGCCAGTTTACACTGTCATCAGCAGTGAATGGGTGTCCCTTCTTCCCTCCAGGCTTGCCAAAAGAGGGTGTTAATCAGACTATTGGATTTTTGTGTAGTAGATGAAAAATGCTACCCTCAAAGTAGATGTAATTTGTATTTCACTTAGCACAAGTAAGATTGAGCACCTTATTCATAGAAGCCATTTGCATTTGTTGTTTCGTTTTAAAGTATTTTCTGGGTACTGATCAAAACCTTTACAAATGTGAATAGTTTTTACCTCCTCCTCTCTAATCTTCATGATTCAAATTATGTTCTTTTGTATGATTGTATTGTTCCCCAGTTGCTTGCCTTTACTGAGAATTTTCTCATTAAGCATAAAGAAAATTTTGTTAGGTGAATATGCATGTAGTCCTATGTTGTGTCCTATCAAGTGTTTTGTGTTTGGTTTTTTGGTTTGTTTTTTATCAAGAAAGACTGTTGAATTTTATTAGATACCTTTCAGTAGCTTGTAAAATGATCATATTATTTTCCATTTATATGATTATATTATTAATTTCCTAATATTGAATAATTCTTGATATTTTATATTTTAATGCTGCTGAATTCTGTTTCCTAATATATATATATATTTTAGGATTTTTGTGTAGATTGTCTTAAGTGAGATTGGGCTCTAGTTCCGTGTGTGTAAGTATGGACAATGTTATGTGAACTTCACGAAAATGATTTGGAAGACTTCCTCCTTTCTCTGTGCTCTCAAACACTAAATAGACTTCAGTTGTTTATTCTTTGAAGATTTGTTAGAAATCTGTGAAAAATTTTGGCCTAGTCCTTTTTTCTGATGGTAGCTGTTAGGTAACTTACCTTCCATCTTTTGCGGAACATCATGTGTTTTCATTTTCTATTTCTCTGTGTCACTTTTGTAAAATTACATATGCATAGTTTGCTTGGTAGCCTGAATAATTCTTTTTGTACCTTTAAATTTGAATAACATTAAGAATATGTCTCAGTGAGAACTATTTTTATATGTAAATCAAGACTTTTTCTTATTTCAACATTTTTTTCCTTGAGTTCTATTCTTACCTACTTGTATTTTAGTGGTTTGCTTTCAGGAAGAAGGAAATTATACCTATGTAAGATCTTCTTTGTCTGTCTTTTATGTATATAATTTTGTCTCTTATCCTTCCTAATTCCTTTTTTTTTTTCTGTTTCATTTTCTTTATTTTCCTCCCGAATTTAGTCCTCTATTTCCCTTAGTGTGTCTTCTACAATTTCTGTTTTCTCTTTGGCTCCTTCTAATTATTTCTTCACTTCTTGGATGGCTTTGCTTTATCCTTATAATTCTTTCATGAATTCTGCCAGATCACATTTCGTCTTCTCCTTGTGTCTTACCACATCACTTCTGAGGTCTTGTGTTTCTGCTTTGGGCAGCCCATGTCTCAGGATGGAACAGGAGTTGGGGGTGGGGGAGGATTGGGAGAGTAGGGTGGGGGAAGAGTCCAGGATATTTTTTCCATCTTTCTAATTTCATAACATAGAGGTTCTCTTATATTATATATGGAGACTGTTTTCTACAAATGTGCCCCCTCTGTGTGATTTTGTGTGTATATCCTTACCTCTTCTACTTCTATGAATAATTATTTCCATTAATCAGCCTTATTTCTGCATCTCGGGGTATGCTCCTCACCTTCAGAAAGCATTATCACTTTCTGAGATCTCTTGGTCCTAGACCCACTTGCCACTGCAGTCTCTCTGTGCTTGTTTTCACTTTCTTCCATGGCACCCTTTCCTGATTGCAGTCTTTACACAAATTTTAAAGTCTTCAGATTATACCGGTTTCCTACTTTTGCTAAAAATGAGTCTTACAGGACATTCATTTTTCATTGTCCTTGTTGCTTTTAGATGCATTCCAGGAGGAGACAAGGAAGATTCTGATTTAGACAGCCATGTTTATTATACTAGAAATCCAAATTGATATTTTCCTAGTTATTTAATCAGAATTGCCTTGAAAAAATATTGTTATATATGATGAGTTTAGTGTGAATCATAAGTTCATTTGAAAAATCAGTATTTTATTTATTTATTTATTTTTGGTTGCATTGGGTCTTTGTTGTTGCCCACGGGCTTTCTCTAGTTGCAGTGAGCAGGGGCTGCTCTTTGTTTCGTGCATGGGATTCTCGTTGTGGTGGCTTTTCTTGTTGCGGAGCACAGGCTCTAGGCATGCGGGCTTCGGTAGTTGTGGCACACAGGCTTCGGTAGCTGTGGCTCTCAGGCTGTAGAGTGCAGGCTCAGTAGTTGTGGCTCACAGTCTTAGTTGCTCCATGGGCACGTGGGATCTTCCTGGACCAGGGCTTGAACTCCTGTCCCCTGCATTGGCAGGCGGATTCTTAACCACTGTACCACCAGGGAAGCCCCCCCTGCCAAATCAATATTTTTGAAGTTAATTGCAAAAGTTCTATCAAGGAAAGCCCCCCTTTTTACTGGAAATATGTAAAAGGAACTTTTAAAATAGGATCTGGGATTTCTCTGGTGGCACAGTGGTTAAGAATCCGCCTGCCAATTCAGGGGACATGGGTTCAGTCCCTTGTCCGGGAAGATCCCACATGCCACAGAGCAACTAAGCCTGTGTGCCACAACTACTAAGCCTGTGCTCTAGAGCCTGCGAGCCACAACTACTGAAGCCTGCGTGCCTAGATCCCACGCTCTGCAACAAGAGAAGCCACCGCAATGAGAAGCCTACACACTGCAACAAAGAGTAGCCCCCGCTCGCCACAACCAGAGAAAGCCCACGCGCAGCAACAAAGACCCAAAACAGCAAAATAAACAAACAAACAAACAAAATATACAGCTACCTTAAATCTTGCAGTTGCGTTCCCGGGCCTTTATCCCAGAAAAATGAAGACTAAAATAGGATCCACATCTAAACAAGGGCAATGGATTAAATAAGTTCCATTTAATTTTAAAATCTTGGCCATTCTTTCCTTGAGAATAGAATAACTGGAAGAAAATATAATTTTAGTACCAAAAGAACAATGTTGAAACTTGAAGAATTCATAAAAATAGACTAGAATTATTTGCAAGTTGACATTTCCTTCTTAGGTTGGTTTCCCTCAGACGTTGAAATTTTACAGTATTTTTGCTCAAGAACTTCAGTGTAGTCTGAGGTTTGTCATAACACCTGAAGACTTGAGTATGCTTCACTGTGTTTGGCTACTAAGTGAATAACTTGGGCAAAACAAGTTTAAATTATTTAGATAGAAAGTAGAATAATTTATTGTCATATCTCAAAGGGTCTAAGTGTTGGCCTAGTTTTCACCACATAAATTATCCATCTTGTGAATTCCTTTTTCCAGTTATATAGACCTTTACTGCTTCTCAGATAACAAGGCTATGGTGTCTAAGTATCCTAGTTGTGTAGAGCGTTTAGAGTGAACAATGGGAATTTTCTCCTTTCTGTGAAAATATGATTTCTTTTAAAGTGTTTGAGAGCCACTAGAATGGTGAAAACTACCGGAAGTTAGTTAGATCTTATTTTGGCTTCTTGAATACATTTGACCTATGAAACAAAAGTTATTCTGCTGGTAAAAAAGGAGATGATGTAATTAAGCTTTCATTTGTTTCATGGTCCTTACTGATGCAGTGCTCTTCATGCTTGTCTTCTGTTGCTCCCAAGTTTAGTACAATGTGAATGGGAAATTAGGAGTATAGAATTTTCCGAGTTGATTTAGTCTGAGGCTCTAAACACTTAATGCCATCTTCTCCCACCCTATGATAAACACTGAAGAGGAAATGCAGGGCTAACTGAGCCAGCTGTGTTTATTCAGTACTGGTGGCCCTCAGTCTTGTCTCTGTGAAGGGTCTTTTAATTATAACTAACCTTATCTAGCTGTGGGCTATTTTTTAATGACAGGGATTCTAAGAAGAAAAACACGCATGAGTAGCTTTAGAAGATCAGAAACCTTTTCACGTCCTTTTTCATCTTGACAAACAACTCCACACCCCAAGTTTGGAAAGTTTTTATTTCATAGTTTTTTTACATTAATAAAACCAGCCAAAATAATTCCTTCAATAGCTGTCTTATATGATTGTTTAGATCAAATATATATTCAAATATTTTTTCCTGCCTGTTTACTCTTTATTTTTTCAAGACAGTTGGAACAAATTGAGGAATAAAATCATGAGAAGATGGTCCTTTTGAAAATAACTTGAAACACAGTCACATTTTTAAATGAAAATTTATTTAATACCTGGAACTTGTGGTAGACTGGGTGTTCCTGGTCAGGCCAGGCTTGGCATCTTAGAAGGTGAACTGTGGTCGATATCCTAACCCAAGTATACAGATATGAAAAGATCCCGTAGGATGAGTCTGGGTCGGATCCCGTAGAAAACCCAAGGCAATCAAGTACAGACACTGCATTCCATACCTCTGCTCATCATGTCTGCCTTTGTGGTACGTCCTCCCATCTTTCTTCTGTTCATTTACACTGTACCCAGAGAACTTTGAAACTGAAAGGGGTCTTAGTATCATGGACCAGCATTTTGTAGATGTCGGAACTGCAGCTTGAGGGGGGCACCTTGACCAAGGTTAGACAGCTGCGTGTGGCAGAGCTGAAGGGACAGTCTCTTGATTGTACCCTGGTGCCTCATGCTTATCCAAACAAATATGGGCGATCTTAGTTTTTCCCGCAAGACTCAGTTCCAGTCTCCCTCTTCAGTAGACCCATCTCTGACTATGTCACAAGGGCACTGATTTGAATCTAGGCTACACTGCCCACTTGCTCTATGATCACGATCAAGTTCTCTTATCTCTATTGTCTCAGTGTCCTAAGTAGTAAAATGGAGAAAGTAACAGCTCCTAGGGTTGTTAAGAGCCTTGAATAAGTTAATATTCATGAAGCACTTAGAATAGTGCCAGGCCATAGTAAGTGCTCAATAAACAATATTAACAATATTAACATATTATTATATATTAACAATATTATATAATATTGTTATAATTATATTATATATATACACCCAAATATAATATATATTATAACAATATAATATTAACAATATAAACAATATTAATCACTCTTTCTCTCTTATTTTGTATCTTTCATGAATACCACCCAGGTAGCACTTACTTATTTTCTAGCTGTTTTATATAAAATGTTAGTTTATTCCAGTTTTCTCTTCCCAGATCAAGTCATTTCAGGGCGGGACTATGTCCTATATTTTTTCTTTATACCTCAATAAGGCCTGAACAATGTTTGATGCAAAATAAAAATTTTGAAAAAATTATTATTTTTTCTGCTGGTTGATATAAAATTAAATAGATTTCTAACAGTTGCAACTCTGGCCAACCTTTTTTTTTTTTTTTTTTTTGCGGTACGCGGGCCTCTCACCGTTGTGGCCTCTCCCGTTGCGGAGCACAGGCTCCGGACACGCAGGCTCAGCGGCCATGGCTCACGGGCCCAGCTGCTCCGCAGCATGTGGGATCTTCCCGGACCGGGGCACGAACCCATGTCCCCTGCATCGGCAGGTGGACTCTCAACCACTGCGCCACCAGGGAAGCCCCTCTGGCCAACTTTTACATGTTCTCAAAGAAAATGGCAATTAAAATGTGGAAGCAGTATAACACGGCAGTGTTCTGTGTAAAAAAAGCAAAGACCACTGCATTTAAAGGTACATAAAGAGGTCCTCAGAATACATGTTTGGGATGGATTTAGGAGTAGTGGGTAAAAGGATAGGATATTTTGCGTTTATGTAAGATGCTCCCGGATACTTTCAAACTGTATATTGGTACCATAGTGATATGAATAGCATTACTCTTAGCCCTAAATTCTAGACAATATTCTACTGACACATTGTTAATGCACATTGTTGGCTGCATATTAGAATTGCTTGGTGGTAGGCTTTGTTTTTAATTGAGATATAACTGACATATAACATTGTATTAGTTTTAGGTATACAACAGTATGATTTGATATATGTATATATAGTGAAATGATTATAAGTTCCATTTACAGTTGACCCTTGAACAACATGGGTTTGAACTACAGAGGTCTACTTACACACAGATTTTTAAAAATAAATACATGGGGAATTTTTTTGAGATTTTTTGACAATTTGAAAAAACTCACTGATGAACCACATAGCCAAGACATATCAAAAAAATTTCGATAAAGTTGGCTATGTCATGAATTTATAAAATATATGTAGATATACATATACAAAATATGTGTTAATCTGTTTATGTTATAAGTATGGCTTCTAGTCAACAGTAGGCTATTAGTAGTTAAATTTTAGGGGAATCAAAAGTTATATGTGGATTTTCCACTGTGCTGGGTTGTAGAGAGGGCACCCCTAACTGGCACCCCTGACTATTGTGTTTTTCAAGGGTCAATTGTGTATCCATCGCCACACAATAGTGTCAGGTTTTTTTCTTGTGATGAAACTAGGTGGGGTTTTTTTCAGTCTTTTTACAGTCAAGATAACACCTTGTATTTGAAGACCCCAAGTGTTTTGACTTCTATTAATCAAAGAAAAATCTGTGTTCTTATTACAGACAAAAAATGGTATATAGGTAAGAAAGATGGAACTGAATTAAAGAAACAGTATTTGTAGGCAGAAATATAGATATTTTATCCATTTTGCCTTAAGGTGCTAACAGATTCCTACCAGTAAATGGGATGGTGGAGAATGTAACTTGTTCCATGTTGCCCATGGAGCTCACCCCTACTTTGTTTTAGTATTAAGACTCTATAACCTATATTTATAAACAGTAAATGCAGAGTTTGCATAATAAACTCTTGGGTCATAGTTGTTTGTTTATTCATTCAACAAACATTTATTGAATGCCTATTATATACAAGGCCCCATTTGAGGACATAGCCTAAACCAGATAGTTTTTCTGCACATCTGGAATTAAAATATTAAGGATGTATATAGAATTGGAATTAAAAGGAGAATGAGACCAATATGTTAACACTAAATGGATATATATCGAGAGCCTCTGTGTTGGACACTATGCTTTGCGCTGCTTATTATTTATTAGCTCACATTATCCACACAGCTTTGTAAGGGTGGCTTATTGAGCCCATTATATAGATGAGGAAACTGAGGATCAAAATTGTAGAATGACTTACCTAAGGCTACACAAATAACAATAGGCAGAATCAGGATTTTAACCCAAATCTTCTGATTTTTTTGTTCAGTGACCTATCACACACAGATATGAGAAATGTGTAATCAAAACAGTTGGTTATATGTGCGAGCCTGTGTGTATATAAGTCACCAAACACTTGAGCTCATAAACCACCATGTTGTATTCAGGTCATATCTACAGTCTATCTTCATCTTTTGTGTTTTTATTTAAATTTTCTTTTATTAATAACTTTACAACCAATTGATCAGTTACTTGTCAGCCAAGTTAAGTAAAATTAAGAATTGAATAAGAAAATAAGAGAACAGAAAATGCAATACTTGAATACCTGAAGCCAGTCTACAGATGATGGACCATAACAGTTACTTTCATTGAGGTCTGTAATTGGGTAAACTGGGCAAATGAATGAAGCAGCATTAGGAGGAAAATCTAGACAAGAATAAATGCCTGTGAGCAAATGGTACAATAGAAAGAGATTAGCAAAGCAGGTGGACGCTAATGGGAGTCAGAATGCAAATAAAATACAGAATAAATGTGAATAGCTGGTTCATGGGTCCAGTGAGAGAAAAGGCAATAGTGAATGACAGGAAGATATTCTAAAAAATGGAACCTCAATAATTGGATGTACTAGGTTATGCCGTTGCATGAAACGCTGGACAAATATGGGAATACCCAGGAGTTCTCTTCTCTTCTTTTGTCCTCCCTTTCCTTTGTTTGGGCATTAATACTTCCATTTAATACAGGGGGTAAGCTTTATATTATGTGGCTCTGCAGAATCACGGAGCTTGGTTTGAACCTGAACTTTTCCACTGATGGGGCAGTGAAGTCTAGGACATGTTATTTAAACCTTTTGGACCTTTGTTTCTGTGTAAACTGGGGGTGAAAATCTTTCCCATGTTGTTGTTATGTGAATGTGAGATGAAGAAATGAAACAAAGGATGTAATGTATCTGTTGTGATGCCAGACACGTTATGGGTGGACAGTAATGAGTGATGGTTATAATTATTATACTCAAGTTGTCAAGCTAACTTCCTGCCCTTTCAGTCTTCAGCTCGTCTCCTTGTTAAAATGCCTTGTCTAATACCAATGGGGTAGGGGCTGGAAAATAATAGGCCAAAGTGGTGTACTTGGATATACTTCTCTTAGGATTCATTTACCCATTTGGACTCATTGATTCTTTGATTACCCAAATTATTGAAAGAAAATATTAGTAGTCCTTAAGCTAAATGTATTAAAAGAAGTTAAATTGGGTGAACCACATTCAGCACTGTTTTCTGAGAAATAGTTTATCCTGGTAGTGCTAAGATGGCTCTTATCTGAATCTCATCTTTTCTTCTCACCACCTGCGTGACCCTGGATAAGTTACATAACTTCTTTGAGCCTCTGTTTCTGTAAGATTAGTGAAATAATACCCACCTGGCTTAGTCCTTTGGGCTGCTATAACAAAATACCACAGATGGGTAGCTTATAAACAGCAGAAATTTATTTCTCCCAGTTCTGGAGGCTGGGAAGGCCTCGATCCAGGCACCAACATGGTTGCCTTCTCTGGTAAGAGGCCTTTGCCCAATTCTCAGCCAGCATCCTCCTGCTGTGTCCTTCCATGGTGGAAGGAGCTGGAGATCTCTGTGGGGTCGCTTTTAAAAGGCATTAATCCCATTCGTGAGGTTTGTACCCACATGACCTAATTACCTCCCAAAGGCCCCTCCTCTTAGTACCATCAACTTTAGATTTTAGGATTTCAACGTGTGAATTTTAGAGGGACACAAACATCTAGATCACAGTACCACCTCATAGGTTTGTTGTGAAGAATAAATGATGTGAATTAGTAGAGTGGTGTCTGGCTCACAGTAAGCATTCAAAACATAACTAGACAAAGTTAGATTTAATTTTATTCCGTATTTGTTTCCATCTTGTCTCTAACTGTGAGATTGATAATAGTGGGGATGATGATGATAAAAATAAGGATAATTTACTGAGACTGAGACTTACATATGGCCATATGCTATATAATGCTTTTAAATCCATTATCTCATTTAATCCTGATAGGAACCCTGTATGCTGGGCACAATTATTATCCCCATTTTATAGTCAATAAAACTCAGGCTTAGAGGGATAAAGTAATTTGACCAAGTCATGCAAGTAGCAGAGCCCTTGGAATCCAATATTGGAATCTGGAATAGTGGAATTCCACTATTGGAATCCAAGGAATAAGAACACAGTGCCTCCATTCAATCTTAGGCAGGGTCCATTATATCCCAAAGGCATAGTGGGTACTCCAGCCTTCTCACTGAAATCTTAGATCTACTTTAGAGCCATAGAATGAATGGTGAATAAGAGATGAATTTGTGCCTAATATTGAAGAGGACCCTCCTAGGGTCAGTATTTTTGATGCTATTAAAATTCTACTGAATCTGAAGCATCAGGTGTTAAGTTTCTGAATTTCTTTACATAACTGATGACCAATTCCATGGACTAGAGCCATTCACATACCCTGAAAAACTTTCCATTTCCTCCTAATTCTACATTTAAATACAGTTGACCCTTGAACAACACGGGTTTGAACTGTGGGAGTCCACTTACATGCAGAGTTTTTTTCAATAGTCAATACTACGGTATTACAGGATCCACAGTTGGTTGAATCTGCAGATACAGAGGAAACCGTGGATTCTGAGGGCTGACTATAAATTATCAAATTTTCAACTGTGTGGAGAGTCAGCACCCCTAACCCCAGTGTTGTTCAAGGGTCAAATGTACTATCAAACCATTGTGCTTCATTTTAAAAACCACTCGGTGTATGAATGTCCACTGTTTCCATGTGGATAATATAGGACAGAAGTGTTTTCTTCCAAAAGTAAAGAATGTGTTTCCAAATCATTAGTTTTATTTACCATTTTGAAGTAGAATACAAAATATTTAATGAAGGAGGGAGGACTGCGTGACCTTTGGAAATGCCCCTCACCTCTCTGCACTCCATTTTTCTTTTTTGTTAAATAGAATGGGTTGAGATGGGTCTCTATACAAACTTGAAATTCTAGGACTCTTGTGAAAAGTTTTGATTCATGCATGTGACTATTTTGGAATAAGAAACCTTGACAGAAAAAAACATCATCTAGGCTTTTATTTAAAAATTCATCCTAAAATATTCTCAAGACTTAATGACCTAGCAAAAAATTAGAAATGTTGCAGGGCAGTTAGGAGAGTGAGCCTGAGGGGGAAGGCAGTCTGATTAGAGCCTTCTATATTGCAGTAAAGAGCCTGATAAATATTTTACCTTGTAGAGAGATTTCCATCTTAAAGGCAATTAACCCAAATTAACTTCTAATTTAATGGGTTATCAGTCAATATGATAAAGTGAAGTAAAAAAATTCTAATGTCCTTTTCCTGTGAAAAGTGATTGCTTGGGAACAGGAGGATTTGGGGAGGTAAAGCCCCGATAGCATCACTTAGACAAGCCCTTCACACCTGGAAGTCCACTTTTGAAGTCAGTTCATTCATTCGCCCGCTGAGTCTCATTTATTTAGAAGTATTTGTTGAAAACATCTGCTTTGTACCAGGTCCATAGTTTAGTGGAGGAAACAGACAAGTGTACCAATCATTGTAATATAGCTATTTAAATATCAGAATAAAGCTAAATGCAGGGTTCTTAGTGAGGAAAAGAACATCTAATTTAGCTGTCATTTAGTTGGTAAGGGCTATGAAATTATTACCAGGGAACTTCATGCTTGAATTAGGTTTTGAAGATGAATAGGAGTTAGCCTAGACTAGTGCTGAGTAATGATTAGTTGAATGACAGCAATGGTGGAGAAGGAAGTCATGAGCATCAGAGAGCATGGAATTTGGGGAATGTGCCTCACGCATAGGCACATTATGCGTAATGATGCGTATGATAAAAAGATACACATTTTATCTGTGACTCAGGAACCACCTGCCTCCGAATCACCTCTAAGTACTGCTTAAATGTATACATTTTTGAGTCTCCCTCTACACCCTCTGATCAGAATACAAGGGTAGGGTCAAGAGAGCTTGGCTTGGGCTTCCCTGGTGGCGCAGTGGTTGAGAGTCCGCCTGCCAATGCAGGGGACGCGGTTTCGTGCCCCGGTCCGGGAGGATCCCCCATGCCGCGGAGGGGCTAGGCCCGCGAGCCATGGCCGCTGAGCCTGCGCGTCCGGAGCCTGTGCTCCGCAACGGGAGAGGCCACACGGAGAGAGGCCCGCGTACCGCAAAAAAAAGATAGAGCTTGGCTTTTTAAATAAGCATTGCATCTCAGTGATTGTTATATATGATAAAGTTCAAGAACCACTGGTTTAAGAACCACTGACACTGATTTTATATTAGAAAGAGATTGAAGGTGAAGAAGAACTAGGAAGGGGCCAGATCGTGACAAGTTCCTAAGAATTTTGCCTTGGTTTTATTTTATTTTATTTTACTTTGCCTTGGTTTTAAATGAAGTGTTACTGTATTTGCATCTTATCTTGCTATGCTTTGAAACCATTGATTGTCCCCACTGTTAACTTCATATATGTTAACTCTCAGATATCGCAGTGGCAGGAGTTGTCAGTCTTCTAAGTCTGAAATGTTGGTTTGTAAATTCGATGTTTAAAAATTAGGGGAACTCTGCCTTTGGGTAAAAAGCGAACTTCCAAAATCAAACGTCTATTTTATTCTCATCTCCAAATGCAGCTCCTCTTGTGGTTGGTCACCAGAGATCTCATGCCAAGCAGAAAGAGGTTACGATTCTTAAAGTGTGCATTAACTTCACCCTGTTCTATCCATTTACCCACAACCCCTGCTCAACCCGTAACTCCCATCAGCCAATCTGCATATTTGTGGGTCTAGGCTAGAACAGGTGGGAAGGAGGGCATAAAATGACAAGTGTTCCTAAAGGAAGCAACACCCTGAAGCATCGCTCAGACTGCTCCCGGGGCTGGTCAGGAGCCCTGCTGTAAATTGTTCAGAATGAAAGCTGATTGCTTTCTACTCATCCTTATTAGTTTCATATATGACCTTTACTCTCAGTTCAAATCCATTACTTTCAAATTATTTTTCTATACTTCTTAAGTATATTATTATGACTTTTTCCCACTATAAAAGTAATACTTTTTTATCCTTTGGTAATATGTGAGATTGTATTTAAGAAATTATCTCAAACTCTATAAATTATAATGCGTTTTGGGGCACACAGTAAAAGATTAAAAATGCTTATCAGGGTTGAACACTTAAAAAAATGTAATCAAGTTTCTGTGTCTAAAATTTCTGGAAGTTTTGGTCCTCTGTTGAATATTATGAAACCTCCAGTCTTTCATTTTACTCATGATTTTTTTGGGGGGTAGGAAAGAATTCCAAAAGTCCTAGGACTGTCTGCCTCTCTAGGTTACATCAAATGGAAAAAGGTGTTTGTGCTTGAATTAAGTGTCATATTTCAGTAGTTTCATGGAATGTGTGTCAAAACCAGCTCCATGTATGTTTTGCCCATTCAGGAAACCCAGAGCCTTCAGCTTAGGATTTAGAAATTGATGGAAACTTATTTAAGAAACAAGGTACTATATTAAAAAAAAAACAACCTCAATTCAGATGGATCCAAATTTGATTCCTGGGCTCATTAGCTGCTGATAAGGACATCTTATTCATCAATTGATGCTTCTTTTAGTTATCTTCATGCTGTAATTAAGTATCTTTGAATTGGACCCATTCATCCCTGAGGCAGATTAGTGTTACTTGCATTTGAATTGCCTCCTTAATTCATTTCAGACGTCAGTTTTCAATTTTCCAATTCTTTTGCTGTTTAAATTAATCAAACAAATTTAAGATGAATAATTACTGGCTCTGTTCTTATAGTAACAAGTGTCACATTCTGACAGCTTCAGAAACAAGATTGGTTATTTTGAGCTCTCTTTGTTTACACTCTTTAAAAACAAGACTAGGCAATGTGTTTTATTTTCTTTTTATTAGTCAATGATTCCTAAATAGGGGGTAAAATCAGAGTAATCTGAAGGATAAATTAGGGTCCAAAAAAGGTCATCTTAAGATTGGCATCTATGTTAACTTTAGACTGTGGAAGTTTGGATATATAATTTCTTTTGTATCTTTTAGGAAAGTGTCGCAGGTCTTAAGTTTTTCACTTGAATTAAATGTGGTGACAGCAACAGAACAATCAGAAATAGTTATTCGACTAAATTAGCTTTCAGCTAATAGTTATTAAGTACTTAAATTGTGTCAGCACTGTGATAGGAGCTGGGGATACGAGTCGCGAGGAGAAATGCCGTTTTTGTGATGATTTTACGTTAGAGGTCTGGATTAGGTGGAGACATTTTCTGCTTGGGTTGCAGCAAGATTCCAACTCAAAACATGCTGGGGTCTTATTAACTCAGAATTTTCCACTGTCTTACCTAAAGATTAAGGGTAAGGGAAGAAAAGGGACAATCCTTGCTATTATCATTGTGAAGAAGGAAAGAATATAAATTGGCCTGTGATAGGATAAGATTGGTGTTTAGCACCGTTGTCTTTGCAGGAGGTTAAGAATCATTCTTAATCCCAAAAGGGAGTTAGTTGTGTCAGTCATATTGAAAACTGATATGTGGCGGGGCGGGGGGGTGGGGTGGACAGGAGAGAAAGACATGTATGTGTGTGAAGGCTTATATAAAATATACTTAAGTTTTATACACTTTTTCAAATAATATGCACATATACAGTCAATCTTGCGATTACACGACATATGCATTTCTAAAAATCACCACATTATGCAAATTTCACAAAAACAACCACAGGCCTTGTGGGAAAAATGGAGTTAGAGACACAACACTCAAACACTTTGTCAGTGACACATACAAGGAAGACAGGGACCTAGGAAAAATGGTAGCACGCTATTACACATGTTAATTGGTTAAGAAATACATAAATACTATAATAAACACGGTACTTTACCTTGCAAAAGACCTGAAGTTTGCTAGTGGAAGTCAGTGTCAGAAGGATTGCAGCTTGTGAGTTATTGCAGAAGGAGAGAAGGAAGAGTATCTGAAACTGGACAGAAAATTTTAACTGTAGGTGTCGACAGGTATGATTCATAACACACTGAAGTCGCTGGTAAATATGTGAGGTGTTTGAATGTGTGTATTTGTTGTATTCTTACACAGCTCAGTTCAACAGGGTGCAATATTCTATAGATGAAATTGTGTAGATGAAAGTGCGAACTTTGATTTATGCTTAAATTGTTTCCTAATACATGAATTATACCGGAATAAATTTGATTTTCATAATAAGTGTGATATAAATGGAGATCATATCTCCCTTTTGTCTCAAAGTACTTGACCTGTGTCTTGATTTTGGTACTTACATTCTGCTTATAACTGGATTATTTATACATATCGTTTCCTCAGTTAGATGGTAAACTCTTTGAGGGCAAAGCATGTCACTGATAGAGCTTTGATTTCTATAGTACCTAGTGAGGTTACTTACTCCTAAAATATCATTATAAATACCTGTTGAATGAATAGTGGTAACTGTATGAGAGTGAGGCATAGATGAGTAGATTTCAGGAAGGCAAGAAAGGAGAGTTTCAAAAAGGAGATAAAATATCTGGTGGTATGTTTTGGGGAGTTGTGTTTATTATGAGGTTGTAGTGAATCTACAGGACTGAGATACAGCTATGAAGAAATATACTCAGTGTGTATACTCAGGATACGTTATTAAGAAGCTGTTTACCCCCTGATGTACTTTTTGATGGAAATGAAATAATGGGCTCTTTGACAGGAGAAAATGAGTGAAACAGGAGCAGCTCGAGTAGTAGGTTTAGGAGGTGAAAGTGCTATAGCATCCTTTTGGACAAACATTGGATTTTAAACTGGTTTTGATGAAGCCCAAGATGCTTCCTAGAGTCTTCTCAAAGCTGTCGTGAAGGTGGAGGACAAAGACAAGAGCTTTTAGCACCCTTGCCTTCATTTCAAATTTAGATGATTTTGTTTGTGAAACACATGGTTCCCTGGACATCAAAGAAGAAAAGTTTGCAAGTCCGTGGCTGTGGCTTTGGGCAAGATAGTCCAGATAATGAGGATGGTGGCATTATGCATCATTTGTGTACAGATGAGTCTCCTGGCTTTCTTCATCTCAACTGGTATCCTCTTATCTTCCCCCCTTTCTTTCTTCTCTGCATGACAGTAGACCTCGTGCAGTAGGAGGAGGGCTTTCAAGTCTACAGCCTGGGGGAGCTGCACATGTTTGATTAGGGCCGGTGGTTGAAGGGGTGATATTTGGGCTGCATCATGTAAAAAGGCAAACTCTTCCATTCGAATATAATAAATATGCAGTCAAATTCACAGTCTTAGATCTAAAGACTAAAGAGCTGTTTTCTCGTAAATGGGTATAAATTAATTTAAAATGTTCAAAACACACGTAGGAGCATATTCTATCTCAAAAACAGTGCTCTGTTACCAGAGCAGTGATTTTTCTGTACAACTGGCAAAACAGCTATAAAAATTGCATTAAAGCACTGATGGAAGAGGACTCCGTAACATACACTTGGCTCCGGAGTTCAGCTACTGATTATCCAGTTTATAGGTGATTTAGATCTTTAATTTTTCCTAGGTTGTCTGTTTTTTGGCCACTTCCTACACCAGCTCTTTGACAGGAATACTCAGGTTGAAAGTTAGTGAGACCTCAGTCAGTCAATTTTGTTAACAGTTAGTTTCATGTAAAGGTTTGATAGAAGAGGGTGATGAAACCCTTAAGTAGGATTTAGAGTCATCCGTAGATTTCATTAATCCATGATCTTTCTCTAGTAAATTACCACCAAAGAAGAAGAATTATTCCATTAGCGCTTCTGGAAATGCAATTCAAGTTCTTTGCCCTGGAGAAGGAGGTAAGGAATAGCATCATCTTTGATAAAGAACAGTTGTGCAGAAGCAGAGGTGCAAAAGGATGATGGAAATCAAATTGTCAAAACATCTTTTCTTTTATATTTTTCTGGGTTAAAATTGCAAATGGGTGAATTACACATGAAACTATTTTCCATATGAACCAACTAACCAAATGGCCGTACATATCATCAATTCTGAAAAAGTCAGGAAGTGAGGTTATCAGCCTAGTTTTGCTGAATTCATACACCCAACAGTTAGGATCTTCAATATAGGTAACAGCAAGGAGTGGTACTTGCGTTCCCATGCTCACTGCCCTCAGTCACGTATAACATTGTGCTCTTCTGAATGCTGGTATCCCTTAGCACTGCTTTTGTAATGCAACATCCATTAAGAAAGTGCTTAATAAGATTTATGTTCCAGATGCTGTCTTAAATACCAGGGTTATATTGCAAATTCAGACTCAGACTTTAACTTTGAAGAATTCAGAGTTTGGAAAAGGAGGCAAATGTGTAAGTGTGGCAGATTTCTTTCCTTTGCCCCAGCAGCTCTGTTCTCTACCCTTACCCACCACTTCATCTGCCCCGGCGCAATGACCTGCGTGGATGACTACAGAGGCTCCCCGGTCCTCACGGTTTTGGTGGGATTCCGTCTATTGCACCCCAGCAGTGGATGAGAGTGAGAGGAAAGTGAGGTTAAATCATTCCTTCACCCTGTGAAACTCCTGGGGTTGGCAGTGTTCCTCTACTGAATGTCACTGCTCCTCTAAAGGTACCCTCCTCTGCTGACTTTCTCCTCCTAGATAAGGGTGATCGTTCCTTCCTTTTGACTCTTTGGAATAGTTATGGTGACAGCGCCTCTGCTGCTGTTCCTGGGTTACGTGTTAATCTTTGTGTCTCTTCTCCATCCTGCCGACACCTCTGTTAATAAATAAATGTTCCTCAAAATGATTCTAATGCAAGAGAGTTGGTTCCTCTTAGGACTCTCTCTGATACAGTAAGTATTGCTTATTCAATCATAAGTTATTGAGGAGGAAGAAATTTTCCTCTATTCTTTTAGGTTCTCCTAGGTGGTTTAAGAATTAACTAACATGAGACAGATCAACAGGAAAAATCAAGCAAAAGTTTATTAGCACATCTACATGGGAGAGACCTAGAAGAAGAGAATAACTTGCCAAAGTCCTCACCTTAAATACCATCTTCAACCAAAGACAAAAGAGGATGTTGGGGGTAGGGTTTGGGACTGCAGAGGGGAGGAAGACAGTTCACATGGAGATGGAAAAGCACATGTTTAGCAAATGAATGTTTGAGACAATGGGAGACCGAGTGGAATCTGATCTAGGCCTTGCTGAGTTTTCCTCCGCAAACCTGGCCAGTATTCTTTGCGATACCTCTGGTGGTAGCTCTATGTCAGGAACAGACCCTTTATCTAAATTCTTTAGGCAGCTATGAAGGAGATAAAAAGAAAGACTTCCTGTGTCTTCTGTTTCTCAAAACGAATCAGCCTAACTTAATCCTCATACCAAAGAGACACAGTTTGGGGTGACAGATTTTGCTGCCCCACAATGTCAAGTAAGAGAAAGGCTACAGTGAACGCTACAGATGTACAAAGGAAAGAAGGACCACTTCTGAAGAGTAGATATCGGGAGATACAGCTTAAAATGGTGGCATGTGGACTAAAATTTGAAGGATTGGAAGATTTACTGAGAAAACATGGAAAAAGATATACCAAGTGGGGAGGAACCACTTGCCGAAATCACAGAGGTTGAAAATTCAGTGGCCAATTCTGGGAATGGTTAGGCATGTGTGTGTGATTAGAATGTAATGTGTATGAAAGGGAAGAGTAAGATTTATAAAGATGACAAACGCAAAGCTGGTGTGTATCTTGTCTACCAGTAACCTGGTACTTAGCCCAAGTGTGGTGCTCAGTAAATAATTTATTGAGAAAATAAAATCAATAAATAGATGGGCAGGGGTGTGATCTTGAAGGATTTTGAATGCTAAGGAATTTGTATTTCACAGTGAAGGTGATGGAGAAATAAGGATTTTGAGCAGGGGATTGATGCATTTTAATAAGTTAATTATATCCTTCCTTTTCAATATCAGTACATTTATTATCTCCCTTGCTAGATTGTAACCATCTTGAGAGCAGAAACAAGTCTTATTCACCTACATACTCCCAGTGTCTCCTAGTAGAATGATTTGCATATTGCTGGCATTCAAAATGCACTTGATGAATTATTGCAAGCATAAATTGCATGGTTAGAGTTTCCATAGTGTGTGCATTTTATTTTAGCCATTTTTTATTAGAGCTCTTAAAATGAAGCCATACTGATTTTACCCCAAACATTGATTTAAACACCATACAGTTGAAGGCAGAAATACAATGCAGCTGATGAGTTTAATATGCTGCCTACAGAAGTATTGTTTATTTATTACTCATTGATCCAAAGGGGACCTCAACTTGGAAGTGATTGACTACAGCTAAGAGGCTCTCTTGGGGTTTGTAGGGAAAGATTTGGCTCCTTCTGCAAATATTCATCACCACAGTCAGTGGCTTGATGGGTCAGTAGTAGACATTCTGTCCTTAAGAACAAAAATGATCACTTTTCTCAGAAATTATCCTCAATGTTTTTACTGATCTTCATCTTAAATCTCTAAGAGTTGAAAACTGTTCAGTTTTTCATGAGCGTGAATTAATTCATAATTGAATATATTAGCTCAGACTTGCTAGTGAGTCCAAACATTTAAATTAGGGAAATGCAATATAACAATTCCATATACTTTTCTTTCTGTTTGCTTCTTTGTATACCTGCGGGAGCATAAGTGTTGTGGACTGAATGTTTGTGTCCCCCACCACCAGCCAATTCACATGTTGAAATCTAATCTCTAATCCGTAATCCCTAATGTGATGGTATTTGGTGGTGGGGCTTTTGGGAGTAGTTATGTCATGAAGATGGAGCCCTCATGAGTGAGATTAGTGCCCTTATAAGAAGAGGCCAGAGAGCTAGCTCCCCCTCTTTCTGCCATGCAACGATACAATAAGAAATAAGCCGTTTGCAGCCCAGAAGGAGGCTCTCACCAGAAATCAACCATGCTTGGCATCCTGATCTCAGACTTCCAGCATCTAGACTGTGAGAAATAAATTTCTGTTGTTTATAAGCCACCCAGCCTATGATACATTGTTATAACAGCCGGAACGAAGACAATAAAGTAAACAAGTTGCAATTTGTAAGAATATAGTAATGTACTTTCAGTAGGAGTATAAAGTCATTTCTTCATGCTGGCAGTTCTTTTCAAGAGACATTTACTGAGCATCTACTCTTGGCTCTTAGCTATTAGAGATGTTATAAGGGATTCTGAGCAGGTGATATAGTATACTCTCCAGACCTCCTTTACTGGGTGGGTGCACCTGTTCCCCAGCTGTGGTGGATGTTGGTTGTTAAAGGTTCACACCTACATCTCCAAATTATTGCCTGCGGCTTGGGGGAGTTTCCCTAGCCCAGAGATGCCTGGGAAGTTATACCACCCTCCACAGGTGGCCCATGACCAGTGAGTGACCGATGCAGTATATGAGTCCAGCTTTCTCACTTCAGATGGGACAAGCTCTGTGGTACATTGTCTTTCAGAGCTCTCATGGGATCAGACTGAAGCTAGACTTCTCTTGCAAGTACATCTTTGCCTCGCTTCTTCTTTTTCCCCTGTTCATCCTGCTTTCCTCACTCTCCTACTTTCCCCTGAGAGCACTGCTTCAATAAGTATCTTGCGGGGCTTCCCTGGTGGCGCAGTGGTTGAGAGTCCGCCTGCCGATGCAGGGGACACGGGTTCGTGCCCCGGTCTGGGAAGATCCCACATGCCGCAGAGCAGCTGGGCCCGTGAGCCATGGCCGCTGAGCCTGCGCGTCCGGAGCCTGTGCTCCGCAACAGGAGAGGCCACAACAGTGAGAGGCCCGCGTACCGCAAAAAAAAAAATAAGTATCTTGGAAGAATCCTGTCTCAGGCTCTGCCTCAAAGAAACCCCACAGAGGACAGATACAGAGAAAAAATAAGGCATAGGCTCTTTTCAAGAATGCATAATTTAGTAGAAGTGTATATCAAGTTTGCAAATAATTTAAGCTAGAACATAATACGATTTAAAAGAGATACAAGGATAGTAGTGCTATGGGGATTTAAAGAAGAAATTCTTCACAAAGATTATGACAGTGTTGTATAATCCTTGAAACAAGAGAACTTGAGGTTTGAGAATTGCATTCTCCCCATTTTGTCAGGGAAATAAGTGGAAGGTAATGATGGGGCCATATGAAGCTTCTTCATGCTTTGAAAGCTAGAAGGGGTTTGTTCTTAATTTGAAAGGCAATGGAAAACCACTGAATATTTTTGAACATCACAGTGATTCTGTTGGAACTGTCCTTTTGAAGATATATCTAGATGACTATGTAGAATACATTTTAGTGGGGAGAACTAGGAATTGAAGAGACCAGTAAGGAGGCTAATAGTCATATGAGAAAAAAATGATGTTCCAGGGGCTTCCCTGGTGGTGCAGTGGTTGAGAGTCCGCCTGCCGATGCAGGGGACACGGGTTTGTGCCCCGGTCTGGGAAGATCCCACATGCCGCGGAGCGGCTGGGCCCATGAGCCAAGGCCGCTGAGCCTGCGCGTCCGGAGCCTGTGCTCCACAATGGGAGAGGCCACAGCAGTGAGAGGCCCGCATACCGCAAAAGGAAAAAAAAATGATGTTCCACAGTGATGATGGGGTGAGAAATAGTTGTGAGAGACATTTTGGAAATAGAATTGACAAGACTTGGCAAGTAATTGGATATAGAGAGCATTGCATATAGAGAGAACAGTGACTCAAAGCTTTTGGGATTGTCTAAATGATAACCTCTTAATGCTTTTCCAGAAGTGGAATTGTTTCATTGAAGGATTTGCACATTTAAAATTCTGTTATAAAATGCAAACATTGAGTTTTGTCCCTTTTTAAAAACCTGTGCCATTTTCATGATGGGGGAAATGATATCTTATGTTATTTTCATTTATTCTGAAAATTATGAATAAGTTGAAAATACTACCTAGGTTTTATTGACTGTATCTGTCATGGGCTGAGAGAGGGAAGCAAATATTCCTTCTACTATTGTGTTTCCATCTCTCCTGGTATTTGTAGTAGTTCTTGTTATATGTAGTTTGATGCTATGTCACTAGGCCCATGACAATTTATGATACAGTCCTACACAGACTGTTTTCTGACTACAAGGCAAGAGGAAATAGGGTACCCAAGTGGAATTTTGCATGCAAATAGAAAGGGCTCACCTGTTGTGTGGTGATGCTAAAGAAAAGCCTTTTCTGCACATCCTCACACAGTACTGGGGAAAGGTTTTAGGTCAGAAGACCTGGGTTTGAATCCTGGCTCCACCAACAGCTGGTTTTATATACTTGGACAAATCACTTAAACTCTGTGGGCCTCCGTGTTCGCAATCTGTAAGGCAGTACTTTCTTAAAAGTGTTATTCTGAGACAGTTGCAATAATGGAAATAATTTTTCCTTATGCTCACAAAAGGAATGTTGGTGGATTTTATTCCTGCTGGTCTTACCTCCTCAACAGCAGTAAATATGTTTCCATATTTCTTTGCCCAGCATCTTTCCTGGTACATAGTAACTGTTCATCAAAGCTGGTCATATGGATGGATGAATGAATTTTTGCCTTGGATGAGATAAGTGACATTCTATATACTTCATTTTCTTTTGCTCTCTGAAATAAGAAACGGGAAAGAAGAGGTGTATTGGGAGGGTTTTGTTATGAAAAACTATTTACTTCTTCTCCATCTGTTGGGGCTTTGTCTGGAGAAGTAGGTATTTCATTTCAGATGAATGAGATTAGTTTCCCCCTCTTCGTAAAGTGTTGTATTATTTCTGATAGGTCTCTGGATTCTATTACTGTTATTTAAACAACAGTGTCCTGTTAAGGTAGTAGCAGCTGGCCTAGCACATGAAAAAACTGTTGTTGGATCTTTTTTGCTTTTTTTGGCATTTCCTGAGAACGATAGGAAGATAAAAAGTGACCTGTTCTTTGCTGATTTTTTTTTTCTGTTGGAACAGCTTGTTCAGATTATTTGAGCAGTTCTGGATGTGTGTGTGTGTGTGTGTGTACATTCTTGTACTCCCAAATTTCCTTTCCCATCCTTCAGGAAAGGATTTTGATGCTTGATAATATTTTTCTAAGTTTGATAGTATATTTGTCCGAAACTCTTGGTCAGGCCATTTTCCACATACTCATTGTGTGCTCAGTCTCTTTAGCCTCATAGCTACCCCGCTGCAGGTAGGCTAGACACGTATCAGAGTGACTTCCACTTTACAGGGGAAAACACTGCGCACCAGAGGAACTGAATGAGTCGCCAAGTGAATCAAGACTGGAGATTCCTTTCTGGCTTCACCTGGGGGTCTCTTCATAAGACCCAAGGGAACCTTTAAAATATTTATGTGCCAACACCTATAAGGGAGTCGGTTGTCCTTGAGGCATGCCCAGATGTGAATGTGCCTGACTCTCCTTCAGTTTGGTTTCATGAGGCTGTGCCGCTTTGAGTCCATCCTCCCTGGGCCTGAGGGGATTGGCAGTGGGTCATTCATAGCTAAGGTTATTAGCACATGTACTGTCTGACCCAGTGTTCCAAACGAGACACTACTTGCCATTTCTGAGCATGGTCTGTACTTGCCAGTGCTGATGAATTTGCTTCCATCATTGCCATCCTACAGTACCTGTCCCCGTGCCCAGCCTGAAATCCTAGCTACTTTAAAGCCTAGCTCACATGTTATCTCCACTATTAAGCCTTTCCCTGTTGTAGCAACCAGAATTTTCATTCTCACCTATGCTTCCATAACACTTTCCCCCCATTTCATATGACTTTTCACATTCTGTATTGTATGATGGTTAATTTTTTACATCTTTTTCTTACCCATTCAATTTTAATTCTATAGCATTTCTGTGTCTTCCAGAGCACTCACCCCAGTGTATAAACCTCAAGTAGGGGACTGATAAGCATTTGTTGTTGGCAGGTTAAATTGTCTGCCCGAAATGGAATTACATTGATAATTTTCATTTAACCTGTTTTAAACTTCAGAAAGCAGCTGGGGAAATGGTCGTATTTTAGTTTCTCCATGTTCTGTCTTCTGACTTTGATTGTATTTGGTCCAGAGAATGTAGCTCACACGCAGACTTTATAATTCTGTTTTTAAACATACCATCATTTCTGGGGACTTCCCTGGCAGTCCAGTGGTTAAAACTTCACCTTCTAGTGCAGGGGGTGCAGGTTCAATCTCTGGTCAGGAAGCTAAGATCCCACATGGCTCAGTGCCATAAAAACCAAAACATTAAGCAGAAGAAATATTGTAACAAATTCAATAAAGACTTTAAAAATGGTCCACATCAAAAAAAAAATCTTAAAAAAAAATACCATCGTTTCTGATGGGTTACTAGCTTGTCAGGAATGTACCCATTACCAAAGATGGAGCCATAAAAGTGTTTTCAATTCGTTCCAGTCACGTTTAGAACCAAAGACCAATCTTAATGCCAAAAATATACTCCCAAAAGATAGCTCATTGAGCTACACAGGACTGGCAGCCACGCTACTGTGGAGAACAGAGACCCACACAGAGCTAGTGTTCGTGTCTAGTTTTTCTTGGGATACAGTCAGAAAGATGGACTGACCTTTCCCCAGATCACTTTTTTTTCGACTCAGAAAACAGTCTCTTAAATTGACAGCAACTTTTTCTAAAACTGAAACTCAACTTCAGTTGCAACTTTTGGGCAGAACTTTTACTCGTTGGAACAGGGAGAAGTGATTAGTTTTTCTAAAATAATGGAAACAGAAAACAAGTGATAGTGTATGAGTTCATACGATGAATACAGCCCATATCTATGCATTTTGTCCTGGATATGTGAAATTTCACTTTTCTCATTGGAAAAATTGAATCAAGTTAGTTAATTTTTTGAAAAAAATATGATTTGTAATTTTAGAGTCATATTTCTTACTGAATATTTCTGAGTACATCTTATGAAGAAGTTTCTATACTATTTTCTCTTCTTGGTAAGTTAAACCATTTCTGATTTCAGTTGCTAGAGAGTCTGAAGCCCGCAAGCAGAGTGTAGGAATTGGCCAGGGCACGGTGACTGGAGAGAAGAGATTATATTCCAGGTCATGAATATCTATTTCCAGGCTTTATAATATTCTCTAGGCCACTAGTTGTCTCAAAAGGAAAGGAATTATCCTGATTAGCTCTCAGCTATTACCCTCCTTCCCTATGTTAGTGTTTGCTTCTTTTTCCCTTAAAAGGAGGATGCATGGGTGCCTAGGGCAGCTCTTGTTCACCACATCTCTAATTACTCACCTGGGTGGATGGAATGAAAGAAAGGGTGTCCAGCTCCTTCCCCAGCACCACTTCCTGCCTGGGCTCTGACCCTCAGGACATGTCTCAGCAGATAGCATTCCTGGTTACCTAGTTTGTGTCTGTATTTTCTTATCCTCTCAAGAGTGCAGACTTGGTGTTCACAGACCCATCCCAGAGATTTCCTGGAATGCACCCAACTCCACCAAGGCACCAGGTTCTTCTCTGGAAGGTATATGACTTTATCTTCTCCCAAAATACTACCTGCATTTCCTCTCCATGTGATGGGCCAAATATTCCTTCAGATTTAACTTGCAGGCAGATCTCAGATGAGTTGAAGCCAGTAGCAGCTTCACAACATTTTCCTACTTTCTGGAATTCTTACAGAATTTATGGGTACTCCCTAATTCTATTACTTGCTTATTTTCAGTATACTGTCTTATATTCCTACCACCCCAAACCCCAGTCCGAAGTAATTTCTCTCTTCTATTCAATTTACCATTTCTGCCTTGCATGATAGTTACAGTATAGGCATCTTATCTGTGACCTCCCCTCACCCACCATCAAAGGTAATCTTTCAAAAGGGGCTGTTTCTTATTCATGGTGGTCTCATCAATTCAGTGCCTTTCATGCAGCAAGAACTGAGGGCTGGGTGAACAAATTTTAAGTCCCATTAGAACAAAACTCAATTTTCTTTGTTTTTTCTACTTCACAAAGTTTCAATTATCTAGATAAACAAGAATTTAAATGTCTACTATCATTTCCTTCAGCAAAGAAGTAGAAGATATAATCTTTGGCATCAGGACTTTGCTGGTAGAAAAATAAGCTAACTGTAGAGTGTGTGTATATGGAGTTCTTGTATATGTAGATAATGAACAAATAATATGAGATGTTGTTTAATTAGTGCAAAACATGTGACACTAGTTACAAGCTCTGTGGTAATTCAGAGACGGTCAAATTATTAGGTTTAGGGAAGTTGAGGGAGGAAACAGTGTAATTACTAATGAAAGAAGGTTCCGGGGTCTTGTACTACATACATTTATAATTTTTTCTTAGTAAACCTGGACTCAGGATCAAGCAAACACAGACCCATTGTTACGTGTTGTCAAGTAGGCATGCATATTTCTTAAACAGATGGGCAGACTCCTATCTGCAATGTTAAGGGCAAGGAAAAGGCTGTGGAGTTTGGAAATGAGAGAGAAACCACTTATTTCCTCAAATAATGAGAAGGGACTTCAGAAGGCCAAGGGCTTAGTGGAGTTTTGATTTGGGAAGGTACTGGAAGGGAATAGATCAGATTCAGAGTACCGAGGAGGGTAGGCATGAAAATCAAGGCAGAGCCTGGGGCTGGGGCAGTGGGATTTTTGCTACCACAACTTGGACACGCTCTACCAGTGATGTCTTTGACATGTGTTGGTATTTTGACATTCTGAGACATACTCCTAGGGATTTTTTGTTTGTTTTTTTGCGATACGCGGGCCTCTCACTGTTGTGGCCTCTCCCGTTGCGGAGCACAGGCTCCGGACGCGCAGGCTCAGAGGCCATGGCTCACGGGCGCAGCCGCTCCGCGGCACGTGGGATCTTCCCGGACCGGGGCACGAACCCGTGTCCCCTGCATCGGCAGGCGGACCCTCAACCACTGCGCCACCAGGGAAGCCCACTCCTAGGGTTTTATATTCTTCTCACTACTTGCCTCAAAGGGAATAGGACTATCATGTAGAAAATGAGAAAGGGCTTATGTGTTAATATTTGACATTAAATTATGTACTTTCCCCTTCATGCCCTCATCCATTCATTTTTCTCCTGAAAGCATTTGGTAACTTATAATCATTGCAGAGTTCACCAGGTGTGTGTGTGCTGAGGCAGATTTAGAAAATGGGTCTGGAAATCAACCCGAAACCCCTCCAGCAATAGAAAAATTTGGTTTTTCTTAAGACATCCATGATATATTCACTTTCAGGTTTCTGTGTTTATGTGTAAGAGAAACAGAAAGATAGAAACAGAAAGAAAGAGAAACAGAAAGTGTTGGCAAACTGACGAAAGCTATTTTCTGTCTGAAATGTTTTTCTCTTCTCCTGCAAAGGGTGCAGAAACGTATCCCTTTACTGGTTTGAAAGTGTGCAGATATGCATTGACCTCACACTCATAGCTGAATTGCCAGCCTCATCTAGCTTACGTTGCAATCTGTGTCCCCAGGCATTTATGCAACTGCCCGGGCTGAATCCAGTGAACATATAAGTGTTTAGAATAAAACATCATGACTTCAGCTGAAGCATTACAGTTTCCACCTGGTAAAAGTAAAGGACTATACGAGTACATAAACTGTTTGCCCATGAAAGGAGTTTCTCATTCTAGCCACAAAGGCAGTGTTTATTGCCCAATGTATGTTCTTGTTGTAACAGTTATTAACACAATTGACTAGTAATTAGAACTGCTCCTAGTATTTGAAAAAGTAGCATTGGTTTAATCTTTTATTTATGTTTTGTTTTCTTGGAATATTATTCTTGATGAATTTTGCCTCTTTCTCGGGGCTGGTTAATTATCACAGAGAGCAGATCAACATTAATGAGGCGTGGAAGCAAAAAAAAATAGTATTCAAAATTTTGGATGCGTGCTATTTCATTCTGACTCTGTTTTCAAAAATGACTGAAGTGTTCTCTAAGAACAATTCCCACTTTCCTCAGATTCTCTCTGGATATATTCAGGTGCAATTTTCATTGAACTTGAAAGCAGTTGAAGTGACTAGTCATACCTATTAATTTTCCTGGACTTAATTTCTTGAGGACAGCAGAAGTGGGTCCTGACTTTTTCAAATCCTATTATCTTTATAGTGTAGTGTTTGAAAACCTCTTCCCCAGCCCTTTTTAATACATCATTCACAATTTTCTTTCAATAATAAATTAATAGTTATACGTGTCTTTATAGTCATAAGATTTTGCAAAAGACAACTGAAGTATCTCATATGGAGTAACCACTCATTTAGAATTGCTCACTGTCTGAGAAAATGTTAGAAGAATTTGCAATATAGTAAACAGCCATAGCTGGTGAAGTCCTTGTTGTAACTAGGTTGAAATTACTGCAGGATTCTTTAAAAATATTATGTCTATGAAGATAACAGCTTATTTTTTTAAAAGGCTTAAACTGAACCTGTAGTTTTGATTAAAGGATTTTGTGAATGTGTGTGTGTGTGTGTGTGTGAGAGAGAGAGAGAGAGAGAGAGAGAGAAGGAGAGAGAAAAAGGGAGAAGATGGGGAGAAATATGAGGGGAAAGAGAACATTTGAAGAAACTCAAGAACAAGTCACAGAATAGGAAGTTGTTTTATTCATCCATTGTTGGAGGGGATTTTTCCAGCATTTTGAAGATATATCCCTAATATGTAGAGACAGAAGAGTGGTCTGAAGGGCCTAGGACTCTCATTCAGAGTCATATTCTTTATTATTGTACAATATCAACAACAAAAAAAGAAACATAGTATTTATACCTTTTACTATAATGATATTGTAGGTAACATTTTTACAGCTATGTTCAAAGAATTTTTTAGAGGAACTAAAACATCTAGAATTGTTTCTGGTGTTGAAAGAATGTGATGTTGGCCTTATCCCCCCCAAAAGCTTTTTTAAAGATACAAAATATGTGACATAAATTCCTTAGTACCCTCATAAAAAAGCCTCAAGATGGACAAAGGAGCATATGAAAAAAAATGTTCTACCATGATTGCAGAATATGTACAGATTTGTTCCTCCCATGATATTTGTTCCATGATATTCCAGTATCATGACTGAAATACCTAGTCTATGGTACTGATGGAATGAGGTCAGCAGTATGAGTTAACTTCCACTTTGTGTAGACACAGATTCTACTCTTCTAATATATCAGGCAGGATGAACCAGGTATTGCTGCAGGAAAAAAAAAAAAAAAAACACACCTCTCAAATGTCAGTGAATTAATTGAGCCAAGGTTTATTTTTCAGTTACTTTGCATGTCCCCCGTGCCCACCCTGCCCAGCTCATCACATGGAAACCCACACTGATGGAGACTCCTTCTTGGCACGTAGCTCCAAGTTACCACAGAAAGGGCAATGAAAAGTCACAACTTGCTTTGAAATCTTCTGCCTTTAAGTGACAAATGTCACTTCTACAACTCCTCTCATTGGCCAAAGCAAGTCACAAGGCCACATCCAACCTCAAAAGGATCAGGGAAGGCATGTTCTGGTGAAAACCAAAATAATTGTGAATAGTCTAATGCCAATCAAAACTACTATAAATGATTAGAATGGTACCAGGAAGGAAAAGTTTAGTGTAAATTCATTACTCTTATTAGAAAAGAAGTTCAAAGCACATTTCCTGCTAATTAACGATGTCATGTTTGAAGAAAGAATCCAGAAATGCATATTTTTGACAACTGAAAAATAAGAGCTTTTTCTTTAATCATGAATTAGTCTGTGGTAGTTGGATGATAAATTACAAATCATTTCAACTATCACTGATGATGCTGTGAAATTATAACTCTTCAGCATTGTTGCAAATGAAAAGGAAAGCTGGTCTCCCTGGAGGTCATACACATCTTTTTCTTAGGAGGAGAAAGAGCAGGTGTTGGAATTCAAATGGTGCGAGACATAGGTTTGTAGGGAGCACAAGAAGAGAAGCTGACGAATGCCTTTAAGGAGCTCTCAGGAATTTCTGCAGGAGGGATGGGGGAGAGAGGGAGGGGATGAATACCAACATTCTTTTATTCTTGGTGAGAGGTAATTTGGACAAGATGGGATGGAAAACATATTCTTCTTTATAAAGCATTCATTGCTCAAAATTCTCCTGGCCCCTCTCTTTTTCCTCCCTCCCTCCCTCCCTCTTGCCCTCCCTTCTTCCTTTTCCTTCTTTCACCAATATAACAAATATTTACTGACCTACTATTCCAGCTTGTGGATATAGAATTGGCAATCCCTGTCTATATGGAGCTTACAGTCTAGTATGTATGACAGTGATAAGCAGAAAATATAAAGCAGAATAAGAAAATACAGAGTCCTAGACAGCACTACTTTGTTTAGGGTATTTAAGGAAGAGGCCACTAAAGGCATAACAGTGGAGGAGAGAGAATATAGTGAGGAAACAAGCCTTGAAATTATATGGAGAAGAGATTTCCAGATAGAGGGCACAGTTAAATGCCAAAGCCCTGAGGAGGAAGTATGTCAGTCTGGGTCTAACTGTACTGGGTCTTGGGAGATGAGTGCTTACAGGGCTTGGCATAGCTTTGCTCACAGTACTTGATCAGTGACTAGTTGTGGGATGAATGAGTGAACAAATGAATGAATGCAGACCTCATCCTCAAGGGATTCACAGTGTAGGAGGGGACGGAGGCTTAGCTAAAAATAATTGTACTTGGTAACAACAGCATTCAGTACTGCTGTGTACTGGGCATGGTACTAGGGTCTTTTCCTGAATGATCTGACTTAATTTAGCGAGCAATACCATGGAGACATACTATTGTTCCCATTTTATAAACAGAAAATCAAGAGAGGTACCATGGTCTAATGATTAAGCATTTGGACTCTGAGGCCAGGCTGCCTAGATTTGAGCAATAACTCTTCCACTTGCCAGCTCTGTGACTTTAAGCAACTTGATTAAGTTCTCTGTGCCTAGGCTTCCTCCTCTGTAAAAATTAAATGGATATAATACCTTCAGGAACCGAGTGTGAGGATTTCATGAATGAACACGTAAAGTGCTTAGAAGAGTGTCTGGCACTCTGTAGCTCTTCCTGTGAGTATTGCTGCAGTCATCATTATTTTCAAAACTCTGAAGGGACTGACTACTTGAGAATATCATAGAAGGCTTTGTGGATGAGGTGTGTGAGCTGAGATTTGAATGGAAAAGTATGAATTCTAAAAGGGTAAAAAAAATATATATTCAAGTATGTGTGTGTATATTTCAACGTTATTTTTCAGGAGGTTTTAAAAAACATATATTTGGTAGTAAAAATGTCTTTTTGCTGAATATCAGATTACTGTAATATAAATTCCCTCTTGTCCTCCAGAATGCTTCAAGGCTCACAACTTGTAGACATGAGAATTAAATCATTGTTGTTTTCTATCTTACAAGACAAAAAAAAATAAATTCAAATCATTTTAGTGTTTTTTTCATTAAACATAAAGAAAGAAAATGATGTCCTGTGTAGATAGGCAAATTGAATAGGTAGTGGTGATCGTTAAAATTCAACATTCACTGAGGAGATTTGATTTGACTGTGTAGGGTTGTGTGTGGATGTATGTGTACATTTGTGTTCGTTCTCTATTATACAATCTGTTACTGAATCACAGATGCAATGCCTTCTTTTAAAGGCAGAAAAAAATTAGACCTGGAAATATTCCCCGGGTTTATAGAAGAGAAGAGAATGGTACATTTTTGTACACATATGAACATTCGCATATCTTTACAACATCTTAATCAATTTTTCTCTTTGGAGGGACTTGAAACATGTCAAGCGTTCATTCCCTAATGAAGCTGAGACTCACTTTTCAGGTTAACTCCTGAGGCTTGCTTTGCATTGTCGGGATGACCACTAGACTCATGAGGTATGTTGAAAATTTAATCCAGTAATAAAAAGTGAAACTACATGATGATAGCAGAAAGCTCGAGTGTGACGTGGCAGCCAGGTGAATATTTATCTGCATGATAACCAAGTACCTACAAAATAAAATTGTATGCTTCTTCACATAAAATTTTGTGTAAAAAAAATGCCTGAGAAAGGAAGCAAAATCTTATCACCCTCTCTTTTTAAATAATAAATATGCAACTGGATCATTAAAAATGGGAGAGCTGAAGGTGACTGCAGAAGAACATAATGAGGATGTTGGATTATTGGAATTTTTATGTACTAGAATTCAGTATCTATTTTGAGAATGTAACACATTTTTCCTATTTATATTTACTTAACTAAAATTCCTATAACTACAAACAGTCTTTTTATGAGTTAGGAATAATTTTCCTGTGCTCCACATTGGTACTTCTGTTTCTGGCCTTAGCTCTGGGCTCACACAAATGACCATTATAAACATGATTTATTATTTACATAAATTGCTTCTCTCTTTGCCCCTTGTGAACATTCCTTTGCAGTCCTTTGAATTCAGACCTGATTATGAATGGCAAAGTTATAGCAAGAAAAAGTGGCAAATCTAATTCGTTTAACATTTGGATTTCTTTCTGTAAAATGATTACCAGGTATTACTTTGGAGTTTCTTTATGAGGATGATAAATTCCTCATTTCTTTCAAAACCCTCCTTCCTGTAAATCTCAGGTCTTGTAAGTGATTAAAATCTCATCATTCATGATAGCTTTAGCAGTTGTACTTTCCAAGGACCATTTTAAGAATGGCAGTAACTCGTGTTTATATATTTTGTTTTGTAAATGAACTATGATACTGATTTATATTGGTAAATGTGTGAATTTAGGAAGGCATATATTTCCTAGCCACGTTAATACAGTATCTGCTATAACCACGATGGGATGGCTTTGAATGTTGCAGTGGAGGCCCTGAGCAGTAAGATGTCATATATTTGAATATGACATTGTTTTATAACCAACAAACTGCTCTAAAGCGCAGATCCTTGCTTTGGTAAAGTTGAAGTCCCTAAGGAACATGTGTGGCTTCTTAAGTCTCACCATCTGTGGTTCATACAATGTCCCTAGCCATGATGAGATCACAGTTGGGCAAGATGGAATTTCCTTGTTTAAATTTTCTCATCGGTTTTTCCCACACAAAGTTGCTAATGACTAGCATATTATAAAGTGTATTTTCGTTATAGTTCACATGTCTTTGCAAATATGCAGCAGTCACATAAAAGCAAGATTGGTAATGGATGATTTTAAGTACATATTAAACATAAATCAGGAATAATATTATTATTTAATTTAATGAAGTAATGGTTTAATTTTGGGTGTGCGTGTGCAGAAAGTACTGTAAATACATATGATAAAGATATTATTTCTAACAGTATTTTGGGAGTCAAGTCTATTTAATGAAAATGTTAGCACAATTCCTGGCACGTAATAAGTGTTCAATAAATATAACTATGGAAGAAAAAGAGGGAGGGAGGGAGGGAGGGAGGAAGGAAGGAAGGAAGGGAAATAACATAGGGGCTCAGCAACCATGGCTTTACTACTTTGTAGATGTTTGAATTCAGGCAGCTCTGAAGTCTCAGTTTTCTCATCTGTAAAATGAAATTGTTTTGATTAAATGAGATAAAGCAGTTATCACAGTAGCAATGTATGCTTAATAAATTTTCAAAAGTTTTTTTCAAATTATTTTTAATGATATAAAATTCGGATTAAATGAATAGTATGGTGAGCTGAGAATTTTATCTATGATACAGATTGCTCATTTATAAACACTTAGAAGTAAATACACTTCAGTACTATATTTACGTTGAACATAAAGTATTTCTTCTTTGAATTTAAAGGCACATACAAATTGTTCAGCGTGCATTTATCAGATGATCATCTTTATGTTGCTTGGCACTGGCTTAAATACTGGAGTTACATAGTTATGAAGTCTTCTAGAATGACAAGCAAACGGACAGTGTACTACAGCGGGATGAATGCTTTGATTGAGGTACACAGTGGATGCTGTAGGAGTATGGTAGGGGCTCCATGCAAGTAAGGAGGGAGAGAAGGACAGGAGGTAGAATGCATGTGTGAACACCCAAGGTTTTCTGTATGTGATGAAATTTTTGTTGGAACTTTGTAGTAGGCACAATTTCTAGGAACACCCCCAAGATTTCATGCCTGATCTAATCAAAGAAGTCCTTTAGAGCAGAAACTTTCACCAGCCCCTGACAGAAGAAGAGGTCAGAGAGAATTGAAATGCAAAAAGGATTCAATGTGCTGTTGTTGATTTGAAGATGGAGGGGAGGACACAAAAAAGGAATGTGGATACCTAAAAGAGCTGAGCGAGACCTTTGGCTGAAATGGAGCCATCAGTCGAATTGAAAAAAAAAAGGAACTGAATTCTGCCAATAGCCTGCAAGAGCTTGGAAACAGATTCTTCATCAGAGGTTCTCCAGGCAAGACTCCAGCCTGGCCACCACCTTGATTTTGGTCTTGTGAGACCCGGAACAGAGAACCTAGCCAAATCCACAGAGAATTTCTGACCTGCAGAAACTGTGAGATAATAAATGGGTGTGGTTTTAAACCACTAATCCTATGTCAATTTGTTACGCAACAATAAGAAGCTAATGTAATAGTGAAGGATGTGTTTTTAAGAGTTAGCCAAGAGAAGAAACAGAGACAAAGAGGCCAGTTAAAAGGCTGTTTGGAAAATCTAACAGAGAATCACAAAGTTTAAAAAAATGCAGAAAACCATGGCACAACACACGAACATTAGGAATGGCAGTTACCATATACCAAGAGCTATGGAGCTATGGAGCTGTAGATAAACATGTATTATCTAGAGCAACAGCAGTTTATTCATGGTCTGGTGTGTTTGACTAATAGAATGGCTAACTTTCATGTGGAGGTAGAAACTGTTGTTCAGTCATATCTATTCTAAGTATCTATGTTTGTGTAAAAATGTTTAATTTTGGAGAGGTGGAAATAATGTACATTGAATAAAAGATTGTTAAAATTGGTCCAAATTCAAATATATGAGAGTAATTTCAATTTGGGAAGAGGGAATGATATGTACTAAAATTCACAATAAATTAAAATAGAGGAAAGAAGATAGAGGCAAGCTGGAAAGAGTAGAAAGAAATAGGAAGTGTTTTCTGTAGTGAGACTTCAGTATGTGGAAATTTAGTCTTAGAGTATATTTGTAAATGAGGTGCTTAGTTTCAGTGTGTTTCAGTCTCCACTTGGTTATTAAGTTTAGTACCTTTCTCCAATGATGAGGGAAAATGTATTTTAATATAAATAGATTTTCTGAGTTAGATGATACACTTGCTTTAGTAGTAAACTAAAATCAATATATTTTTGCCAATATAATTTTCTCTTAACTTTTCATATTTTGTAAAAAATGTAGGATATATTTAGTGTAACTGACTACTTAGTTCTCTACTAAATAATGTTTCGAAGAAACAAGGACTGCTCTTCTCCTGATGTATATAAAATAGCAATATTAACCATTCACCTGGTTCATGGTAAATTTTATAAGGTGTGTAAATGTGCTTACAGGCCAGCGTTTCTACGTGGTTCTTTGGTTTACAACTTCAGCCGCCATGATTTCAGCAAGTCATAGGGTATATTCAAAAAAGAAAAGAAGATGGATGAAAATGTGCCATGTTTTCCTACCCTATGTTTTCTGCGTTAGTTAACTTGAAAGTTGAGCCCATCTTCCCACACTGGCAAATAACAAGCAGTAAACAAATCTCTTTTGATAAACTAACAACAGTGAATGGAAGGTAATTATCTAGTCCAACTAGCAATGTCTAAACAAAGGCTAAGCATCAGAGTCAGAACACTATAAAAGAGAAGTGATCTAAAATGTAGGTTTTCTTCCCCTTATATCTTACTTCCATATTTTCCTATGGAAAAATTGGACTGTACGGGGGAAACAGAGGAACAGTTAGTTCACTCCCACCTTGACTTTGTCTATCCTAAGACCAAAGTTACTTCACAGTAAAGGTGTTTTGAGCAAAGTTGTCTGTCGGCTTCTCTTTTTCAGCAGAACTAAAATAAAATATGATTTCCAAGTGGAACATTAATCGATGTTGTCTCCCTTTATCTTGGTGGTTTAATTGGTCCAAACACTGGCATTAACTACCTGAGGATTTTCTAATTATGCCTGTGGTCAGAAATGTTTACCTGATTTCTGCTCTGACCTTTTCATAGATGTTCTGACCCTTTCTTTAGTAAAACTTCCTTGGTTCGTTTCTTTAATGAGGTTGAGAAATCTTGCCTAGTCTGTTTCGTAAATAACTTTTGTCTGGAGTTTATAGAATGGATTTAGAAATAACACTGAGAAATTCACAGAAGGAAGTTGAATGGCTTCGTGAAGATAAGAATTATAAATTCTAAAGATAAGAATTATAATCCAGGTGTGGTTTATCCTTCTCATGTTGTAGTGGCCATCATAAGTATGAGAATTTCATGAGAAGAGGCCAGGACAGTGAGATTTATGGAATTCCCATCCATAGATACCACTGTTAAATTTTCTAAAGTCTGCCATTTAATTGTGTTTCAAGTAATCTGGGAAAATATAGAACATTTTGCAGTTATTGAACAGTTGAAAAGTATTATTTTTATATCACAAGTAATATGTGCCAGACATAAAGATACAATTAAGAATAAAGTATAAGCCCCATGAGGACAGAAGTTTTTGTCTTTTGACATCAGTTAATGTCAGTCTTTGACACCATACTGTATGCTTTATGTGGGTAGAAGCCATATGTGTTCTTGTTTACCAAATGCTTAGCACCATGCCTGGTACATTTTTATACACATCCACAGGTGAATATCTGTACTATACGTGTATACATTTTTTTTATATGGGATCTTACCATGCATAAACTCATCTTTTTACTCATTATGTCATAAATATATACCATGTTAAGATATACATTTCTAAAATATAATTTTAATGGCAAATAGGATTTAACATAATTTACTAATTCTTTATCATTGTTCTTTTGGGCTCTCTCCGTTCTTTAATTTGTTGTTATTATAAAAACGATGCTTTGAGAAAGACATCGTAGTTTCATATTCCACATCTAACTGGTTTCTAATGACAAATCCTTAGAAATAGAATTGATGGATAAAAGTATGTTGGTTCACAGACGTAGTGCAGATATTCTACTGAAGGATAAATTGAAGCAGTCACTCATGCCAAACTGAAAATTAAATATAGTTAATTATTTTCCTTTGCACATATTGCTGAAATGAGTGGCCCTGAGGAAAAGGGTATTTTGATGGGGAGCAAGTTCTGATAATTCTCCTCTCCCTGCCTATCCTACAAAGGGTATCTTTGGATAAAAAGAAGGAAGCATGAGGACACGTAGGCTAGATCCCACACATAGAGAGAGATTGGGGAAGGGCTAAATAGCAAAAGAGATACTGTTGGAAGACAGAAGATAAACTGCATTTTGCAGTTTTGCAAAGGTCTGCCTTTGCCTCCACCTAGACCTGTTTCTAAATGTGTCAGGTTTGGGCATATTTGGGAAGAGTTAACATTTTCAGTGGGTCGTTCTGTATTTCAGGTCCTTCTATCTCTTAATTCAAGTATCATAAGCATTACCATTAGAATTACTAAGCAGTCAGGGAAAGGTGTGACCACTTCATTGTAGAGCCTGAGTGCCAGGTAGACTCTTCCGTGGCAGTGTGTTCCTCAGGATCTCTTCAGCCTGTACCCATCCACTTGGCTTTAATAAGAAGTTGTCATTGCCTAGCAGTGGATATTTATTGCTCAGAGATTTATCAGGTAGTATTTTCAGACATCAAACTAATTTGCATTTGTGCTTAAGAAAATTCCCAGGTGGTACAATATTTTATATTTTGATGTGACTGAGAAGGTTAGTTACATACGTAAGAACAAATTTGCTTTTTAAAAGCTTTCCACCTATAGGGCTTCCTACACATTCATAGACTGTATTACAGGGTACTTAGAAGGATGCAGCCTCTTAAATAAAACGCAAGCCTTATCTCCACCATCATGCTTATTCCGAGAATAGGCCCACATACTGCTGAAATTATAGAAAGGGTCGAGGATGGCAGAATCTGGTCCAGTGGAATCATCCAACTTGGAAACAGTCTATGAAAACGATTTGGCAGTTTTAGCCATGCCCCTATCCCCTCATCCCCACCAAAACTGTAAAATCAGTGTTGGCAATAAGAATAGGAAGAGAGAACTTTGATTTGCAATGCGTATGAAAGAGGATACACACTAAATTTTTAATTAATTTTATTAAATATGGTTTTATCATAAGAAAGTTCTGCTAGGCACCCAGATATGTTTGTTGATTTGCTTTTTTTTCACTTCTTCAAAGCAAAGATGAGCATGCTTAGCATATTTTTCCTCTTAAATCATTTGTTTAGGATATTTGTTGTTGCTAAAGTAGAAAACTGGGTTCATTTCATGTTTTATTCAATTATACATGTTATTACTAATATTTATAAATATAATGTGTATATATTCTTCTGTAGGTTAGGGATTGCTTTCTAAGTGAATCAATCTGTAGGCTGATACTTTCTTAAATGTAATTATCATTTAAAAAACTAGATGGTTTAGAAAAGTTCTAGGTTCATTGTGTAGAATTCATGGAATACAGGAGAGTTGCTAGAGCACAGAACTTGGTCTTGTTTCAATTTCTAAGAAAGAGAGTCAGACAAATTTAGATTCCTTCATCTCCAGATAAGTAACTGAAATTGGTTCTGGCATATGGGGAAGAATTTTTTACAAGATCGATTTTTAGAAAAGGAAAAGTTGATCGCTAAGAGTCAGAGTAGGTTCACTATGATCATATCATGCAATCAGCCATCACTTTTTTTTGGAATGAGTTACTTTACTGATAGATGACTGGAATGCTGTAGACACTGTGCATCTGGATTTTAGGAATATGTGCATCTAAGTTATCTATGCTCTCATCAGTGGGGAGAGGGTTGTGAGCTGAGTGATAATCTTTTTAGGTAGATCTTTGACTGAAGCATTAACTATAAACAATGTCATTAATTAATGCCAACTTGGTGGAAACTTTAGTCTGGTGTTCAATATATTAATAAATTCACAGAGAGGCTTGATGACTAATAAAATTGAGGATATTAGAAGCTGGGAAGGTTAGTTCATATCTTGAATAAGGACACAGATCCAGAAATAACTCAACAGAAATAAAGGATAGATAGAAGAAAGCTTAAGAAGAAGGTCAGTTATTTAATATTTTCAAATAATAGATGTGAAAGAGGAAATGAAGTAACTCTGAAAGTTACCAGAGGAAGACAGAGGACTGACAAATAGAAGTTTCAGGAAAATATATTTTGGTTCAGTGAAAGAAAGATATTACTAACTTGTGTAGCTGTCTGCATTTGAAATGGACTATTTCAAGAGGTGCCCAACAACATATATACACTAATATGTATAAAATGGATAACTAATAAGAACCTGCTGTATAAAAAAATAAATAAAATAAAATTCCAAAAAAAAAAACAAATGAGGTACCCAACAAGGTGTTCCAGTAACAACTGGATGAGCCCAGGGACCACTGTATGAACACTTGGTCAGTATTTATCACTAGGCATTCAGTATCCAATTCCTTAATGGTAATAAGGTAGAAGGGTAGATGATATGATATCTCCAGTGTTTAGAGGAACCCTCTGTCATTTGAACTCTCACAGGACTTGATTGACTTTAAGTTCTTTGACATAGAGACTTGGCAATCATCAGTATGGCTTGTAGTTCCTACTATAATATCTTGCACATCACAGATAGTGAGTAAACAGTGGATAAATAAATGAATGAATAAATTCTATATTTTCTTCCATAGGGGTCAGGACATCATAAGGCCTTGAGGATACTATGTATATTCTGTGTTTATACAGCATGGTACACACTAGGACGTCAGGTTCTTGCTCTCTTTTTGGGTGGTAGTACACTGAGTTTATTATTTTTGTCTAGATATATCCAAGTTACTTTGTTTAACCTTATTTATTAAAGACCATTTCATAGTCACTGGGAATGTAAAGATGTATAATTATGACCTTCCTGGAGACAAGAATTGTGGTTTATTCATCTTTATATCCCAAATGCCTGGTTTATAGCTGGTTCTCAAAAACGTTGAATTGCTCCCTGACTACACATTAGAGTTTGGCTTTAAAAGTTGAGTCAGAGTTCTGCAACGAGAAAGGGCGTTTTATTTGGAGAAAGCAGTATGAACCAAGAGGTGTGGCATAGTGTCATTTGGATTAGGTAATCCATGTAACCGGACGATAAGGTATGACAGGAATGAGGGAGTAAGAAAAAACTGGTACGGATGTGGTTGTCAGCACAGCTGCGACTGGATGAAGGGTCTTGAGAGCTGTGTCAAAGAATGCGTCATAGGACTCCAAGGACCCTGGAAACTTACCTATCTCACGGACATCTCTACATTTCTCGGCTCTTCTACTTTAGGACAATTCTGAACCCTTATGAGCATTGTCCATCACTGTATCGTATTCTTCAAGGAATTGTTGGAGTGGGATGGGGAGATTTACAGGGGAGCATCCACGTGGTACCCAGCATGACCTAGACTTTGAGTATTTGGGTTGGGGGCCCCATAGTACCACATGTTGAGATCACACTTTCATTCTTAGGCACAGAGGCTAGCATTCCAGATTTTTGTGCACACAGTTTATGTCTGGATTATTCTTTCAGAATGTTTAAAGGTCTGAGATAGACATGCTTGGGCAAGAAGCTATGTTATTGTGTCTGGCTGTTGGAAACTTGACTTTGCAGTGGAGCCTTAATGCTTAGAATGCTTAGAGAGGCTGAGGTGATGGGGTTAGTGACAGGGTCTCTTTTCTGAAGCAGGTGCCACACTCTTGCCCTAAGTGGATCCTTCGTAAAATGTGCTTCCCGGGCTTCCCTGGTGGCGCAGTGGTTGAGAGTCCACCTGCCGATGCAGGGGACACGGGTTCGTGCCCCGGTCCGGGAAGATCCCACATGCCACGGAGCGGCTGGGCCCATGAGCCATGGCCGCTGAGCCTGCGCGTCTGGAGCCTGTGCTCCGCAACGGGAGAGGCCACAACAGTGTACCGCAAAAAAAAAAAAAAGTGCTTCCCCAAGTGGCTACTTGTACTGCTTATGCAGTTGGTTAATTTTAAATTGATGTCAGCATTTGCTGCTAAGTTGATTTGGAAAGCTCTCTGATTTAACTCTGCATGTGTATTGCTGTCCCCTGATGATGATGGTGATAATTTTCATTGCAACTTCAGATTTTACAATGTAATTTAAGTAAATTGCTTTTTAAGGGAGAGACGGAGAGAGAAAGTACATGTACATCAGGTGTGGTTATTAGACACATGGAGTTTCTTCTTGGGGAAGTTGCCTTCAATGGCATGTGTATTTCATATACTGATGAGCTTTGCTTCTGGGAGCTAAATAATCATTTTCCAGTCCGCTGCCATTGTGATTTACACCTTCCTTAAAACCTTTTGATGCTTTCTCTTTTACTAATGATAACATTCCTTCCCTAGATTAATAAGGCCCTACAGGGCCTGCTTACGTTTTCTCCATTCCTCTCTTAGGACCTCATTGGCCTTGGTTCACTTTTGGAACTTGCAGTGTTTCCTCCCACAGTAGCTTTTTTTTTTTTTAATAGATCTTTATTGGAGTATAATTGCTTCACAATACTGTGTTAATTTCTGTTGCACAACAAAGTGAATCAGGCATATGCATACACATGTCCCCATATCCCCTCCCTCTTGAGCCTCCCTCCCACCCTCCCTATCCCACCCCTCTAGGTGGTCACAAAGCACTAAGCTGATTTCCCTGCGCTATGCGGCTGCTTCCCACTAGCTATCTATTTTACATTTGGTAGTGTATATATGTCCATGCCACTCTCTCACTTCGTCCCAGTTTACCCTTCCCCCTCCCCGTGTCCTCAAGTCCATTCTCTATGTCTGCCTCTTTATTCCTGCCCTGCAACTAGGTTCATCAGTACCATTTTTTTTTTTTTTTTTTAGATTCCGTATATATGCGTTAGCATGCGGTATTTGTTTTTCTCTTTCTGACTTACTTCACTCTGTAATGACAGACTCTAGGTCCATCCACCTCACTACAAATAACTCGATTTTGTTTCTTTTTATGGCTGAGTAATATTCCATTGTATATATGTGCCACATCTTCTCTATCCATTCATCTGTTGATGGACATTTAGGTTGGTTCCATGTCTTAGCTATTGTAAATAGTGCTGCAGTGAACATTGTGGTGCATGACCCTTATTGAATGATGGTTTTCTCAGGGTATATGCCCAGTAGTGGGATTGCTGGGTCATCTGGTAGCTCTATTTTTAGTTTCGTAAGGAACCTCCATAGTTTTGTCCATTGTTGTATTGATTTACATTCCCACCAACAGTGCAGGAGGGTTCCCTTTTCGACACACCCTTTCCAGCATTTATCGTTTCTAGATTTTTTGATAATGGCCATTCTGACTGGCGTGAGGTGATACCTCATTGTAGTTTTGATTTACATTTCTCTAATAATTAGTGATGTTAAGCATCTTTTCATGTGCCTTTTGGCCCTCTGTATGTCTTCCTTGGTGAAATGTCTATTTAGGTCTTCCACCCACTTTTTAACTGGATTGTTTATTTTTTTGATATTGAGCTCCATGAACTGTTTGTATATTTTGGAGATTAATCATTTGTCATTTCATTTGCACATATTTTCTCCCATTCTGAGGGTTGTCTTTTTGTGTTGTTTATGGTTTCCTTTGCTGTGCAAAAGCTTTAAAGTTTAATTAAGTCCCATTTGTTTATTTTTGTTTTTATTTCCGTTACTCTAGTAGGTGGGTCAAAAAAGATCTTGCTGTGGTTTATGTCAATCAAATACACTTCCTCTGCCTGAAAAGGAATGTGTTTTCCTTCCTTCTTCCTGTTATTGATTCCAAGCTCATACTGCTCGCCACATGACAGACCAATAAATTGAGAGATGAGTTCTTGGGGCAAGGGGTAGTGACTTTATTCGGAAAGCCAGCAGACCAAGAAGATGGTGGACTAGTGTCCCAAAGAACCATCTTGCCCAGGATTTGAATGCTAGTTTCTTTTCTAGAACAAAGAGGAGGAGGTGAGGAGGTAAAGTGAAAAAGGTGATAAGTTGTTGCAAATATTTCCTGGCTCTGACCAGACCCCAGAGGGGATGTGTTAATTTCTTCCTTCCTGCAGCCATTCACAGGTGGGCCTGGTCAGGGTGTTTCCTGTGAGCTAAACAAAGGTATTTTAGCTTAACTCTCAGGCTTGGGAGGCAGGGTTCCCAGAGATGGGTCATCATATAAACTTTAAGCTATAGGCAACATCCCTTTAGTGATAAAGCTTGTAGCAAAAGCAAAGAATACTTGTAGCAAAAGCAGTAGAATACAAAGTTTAAATTAAAAGAAACAGATCCAGTATGGAGTCAGATTTGTTCTTCCCCATCATGCCTCTAGTTACACCCAGCTGTCCTATAGATTTCAACATAGTTGACATTACCTGGAAGAATTCTATTCTGAGCCCTTGCCTACATGAAATCCTGTTATAAGCTCATCTATCACTGATACGATTGTACTTGTCAATTAGAATTTTACATTAATTTTAATATGATTTGGTTACTGTCTTGGGTTTCCACTAAAATTTAGAAAACCTGTCAATCTTGTTCATAATGGGTCTCGGTGTAATACTATGCTTTCCAGAGAAGAGGTGCTCAATTATTATTTTATAAATGAATGAATGATAGTATATTTAAATATTCTTGGAATATCATTTTCCTGGTAAGGAAGAAATGATCAGTAGTTTGTCTCATCCTGGGTAAATTTTTCATTGTTCATGCTGTACCAAACTGACTCTATTCCTTCTAGCAATTTAAGAACTACATATTAGACTCTTTATTAGACCTTTAAGGTTTTAGGAAGTCAGGTGACAAGGGTGAAAATGGTGAAGCTTGGAGCCATATAAACCTGATTTCAAATCCTTGCTCTGCAACTTTGCTCACCAGATTTTGTGACCTCTGCAATGTATCTTAACTTCTCTGAGCCTATTTTCCCACAGAATAAAATGAAGCTAAAACCTTTGCTTCAGAAATTTAATGATGTCTATAAAAATTTAAGCTGTCCCTAATTTTAACCAAGAAATATCAATTATAAATATTATATTCACACAAGTACACAGATATTCTCTGAGTCATTATTAGTAGAAGTAAAAAACTAGACACTAATATTGAGAAAGGTAGTATAAATTAGATTAATGTCTATCCTGTGGAACATTATATAGCTATGAAAGAGAATGCAAATGAATTAGAAGTGGGAAATTAGATATGGGAAAATGAGTTTGATATGGGGAATGTGAATAAATTAGATATGAGGAGCTGTCCAGGATATAGTGTGAAATGAAATGTTTCAGAAGAGTATAAAAAAATGCACACAAAGACACATGCATAGAAGATTTCTGGGAGATACCCAAAGAACTGGTAATAGTGATTACCTTTGGGAATTTTGATGAGAGCTCCAGCTTATTTGTGAATAGGGGTAGTATTTACTTTTCACTTCATAGTTTTCTTTACTGTTTTTATTTTTATGAAAAACATATTGCTGATATAATTTTTTAAACCATCTTAAGATATAATATTGACCTTCTGGGTTCTTGTGAGAATTAATAAAATCATGTGAGAAAAGTGTCTGGTTCATGCTAAAGATTTAAATAGTCTCTTTAAAGGAGAAAGCCCTTCTGAAATGTACTCACGGAGGGCTTCCCAGTTTGGAAGAGTTTCATCAGAGTTTCAGCTGCCCTGAGTAGCCTGGTAACCATTAGCTATGAAGCCTGGAATTTACCTATGCAGGTCCTGGCCATCTGGGTAAGGTCTGCCTCAGCCCTTCTTCTTGGGAGTGAAAAGGGAGAAGGAGTCCTTTATTCGTTCTGGGAGGTAAAGAGTCTCTAGGCTGGATCTGCTGCGTCCTGATTACAGCAAACATATTTTGTGCTAAAAATTGCTGAAGTTAATTTTCAGAGAACAATCCCCAGTTGCTTTCTTATTAAAGTTGTATAATTTCCTAATGAAAAAGAAATAACAGAAACATTAGTGGCAAAAGGGAAGGTAACATGAGTGCTGGAACCAAATACTTAGAGCGTTGAAACAGATCAAGTCAAAGAAGCGCCCACCTTTGGGACTCATGAATGTTCAGTCTTTATTGCCATGTCAGAGTGAGTTGTTAAACTGTGTGTTTGTGTTTCTTATCTGTCCCTGCGGAAGCCTAACTTCTAGTCTCTTCGAAGCATATTTCTTCCCCACCACAAATACATGGTCATTCCTTTGCTACTTGAACCTGGATTTCTTTCAGTTGTATTCAGTGGTGTATGGAAACTGCCTTTCATTGGCACCATCCATTTTTGTTAAGCTCTGCCCTTGAACATGAGCTGACCATACATGTGTGCGCACACGCACACACACACACACACACACAAACTGAAAAGCCTCATCTTGAAGTGGACCTTCTAATGAGCTCAGATCATTCTGGAGCTATTTGGTGAGGTCTGAGATTTTCTTTTTCTCTACAGGTTTTTGGATTTGATGTTTGCTGGGGAATTAGTAACTGATCCGATTGCCCTTAACTGGCTCTCAGGCTGAGTTTTACATCACAGTGTAAATATATATTTTCCTTGTCATATAATAGCATTTATTAGAGAATCTGACAAAACCCCAGATAAAAACACTGCATTTTATCCTGGTTAACAGCCTGAGGATTTATGGGTTTTTTTGGCAAGGTCACAGTCTACCAGTCTCATTTTTACTGCCTCTGTTCTTGAAAACAGTAAACACTCATACCTTTATAGTTCTACATGATTCCACAGACTGACACATTGTCAAGTGATTTTGACTGACTGCTTCTCACTTGGTAAACTAAGGTAATAAAAGAGGTTCACAGTGGAGACTTATGCAGGGAGGGGAGCAATTTCTGAGGGCATGTGTGTGTACAAACTAAATCTGTGAGCTCCAGCAGAGCTGTATCCAGGACTCTAAAAGTAGAACAGACTGATTTATCTGTGACAATGTACTTAAGCCGAACCTCTGTGCTGGTTTGTTGGCAAAACCTAACATATGGCCTTTTAATGACAGACACATTAATAATTGCAGGTATGAGTAATTTAGCAGGATTGGTTGTGCTGTTTTTAATTTTGATAAGGAGTTGGAGTTGGTTACTCAAGAAACAGCTGTTTACCAGGTATGGCATGCTCCTGTTTGAAATATACTTTAACGCAAAAGGGGATGCTAAATGGTGTGTACTTAGAAAAAATGTATGGAGTGTGTGTGTTTGTGTGTGTGTATGTTTTATGCTTAATTTTTTCAGGCTCTGTAATATTACAGTAAGCATTTCACACTTCACAGCCAGATCATTGTTCTTCCATACCAATTGTCGTGTGAAAATCTACAGAATCAACAGTGACAATATTTATTATCTTATTGCTCTTTGAGAGAAAAGACTGCAATGAAACAGAATAATAATTCTTGACAAAAGGACCAAACAGATGTGATGGCACAGTTTCTGGAATATCGGGCATTATTCAAGAACTGATTAAAATCAAGTGCAAAGTCTTGTCCTGACCTGTACTAAACATGTTTCTTTGCCTGCTAGAGTCCACAGCCCCTTCTAGAGGATCAGCCTCTCCCGTGGTTCCTGGCAGTGGCAGCCCCCTTATCAGGAGACCCATTCTTCACCACGATTAATTGATTGGGGTGAAGCCCTAATCAGAAGTGAGCTAATCTATTCATTGGACAGAGGTCAGTCAGGTTATTTCTCTTAAGGACTTGAACACACAAAGACTTAAGCCAGTCAGTGATGAACCCCAAAATTAGAATGTTATATGCAAAATGGTCTGTGTAGGGGACCACGCTGCACGTAAACAAGACACGTATGCACTAGAAAGTGAAGGGTGAGGTTGGGATGGGAATGCAGTGGAGATTATAGAAGCAGAACTGAGTGAGAGAGCTGGCAGGAGTGACCTTGGTATCTGACATTCTCCTTCAGTTTTTCTGTGACCGTGCTTGACATTGTTATGTCCACCTAGTAAACTCCTGTCTACCTAATCTGCCTTGAGTGAGTTTCTGTTTCCTACAACCAAAGAGTCTTGATGAGAACATCCCATTTTACACATATAATCCTGTGTCCATGACTATAATTTGGAATTTATTTCTACATTCAAATATGTAATATGAGATCATTCTAAGTAACCTCTAAGACAATCAAAAGACTAGAAGGGATTCAGTATTAGGGTGTGATAAAAGTAGTTAGTATCCCAGTATGGGAAATGTATTCCAGATAGAATGTTATTAAAACTTGTAAGTCTAGAGTAAACATGGACGTGTTCACCAAATTCTTGATTATCAGAACCAGATGGCATTCTTTAATACTTGAAAAGGATTATTTTCATTAAAATAAGCAACATCACATTACTAAGCAAGAAGGGGATGAATGCAATTCTTTAACTCAATGTGTATGCTTAAAGTATCAGTGTAAATGAGGAACTCAGATAATTCATGTGAGCAATAGCCATAATAGGTGACTGAGATAAATGAGGGAAGTTTGAGAAATATTATTATACTATTAAAGGGAGAGTGATTTTGCATCCCAATGAAATATCCCCTTGATGTTAGTACCAAATTCTACAAGGTGTACCATTTCTTCCAGTGTTCTCTATGGGTAGCAGTGATAAATTTGCCTCATGACACTCAGATATCTTGTTTCTTTCTTCTTATGAATCATATAAATCTGATTCATCCTCTTCTCAAGAGTCTGGAAAAATAACACCATCCTGAAAGTTCGGGGAAAGGTTTCTTTAAGTTCATCAGAGTCAGAACTGAGATGCATATTTTCCAAACCCACATGGGTCATTTCAAGTTAGGGGTCTATTTAGTGCCGAATCTGGCCATGGAGCATTTTTGCCCAGCTGTGCGACTTGGGACAGCTACTTAACTTCTCAAAGCCGTGGGCTTAGGTCAGTCTGTCTGAATTCATCAATGGTTATCAAATATCCTCCTATCCTTCAAGGTTTTATATGATAGTACAACCCACTTTCCTACTGTGATACTCACCAGACTTTCTCAGAGTAATACCTTCTGTTTCTCTTTAACCGATGAATCCCGTTTCCAGTTTGGGATGATTATTCTTTTCTACCCCAATTGCACTGAAAGGCAGAAGATGTTTGCTTCTTCTTTGTAAGGAAAATTCAACCCTTTCAAAAATATAATGTTAGGGCTTCCCTGGTGGCGCAGTGGTTGAGAGTCCGCCTGCCGATGCAGGGGACACGGGTTCGTGCCCCGGTCCGGGAGGATCCCACATGCCGCGGAGCGGCTGGGCCCATGAGCCATGGCCGCTGAGCCTGTGCCTCCAGAGCCTGTGCTCCGCAATGGGAGAGGCCACGACAGTGAGAGGCAATTTCCTTCTTGGAGAGCTAATTGAAGAAACTATCAGTAAAGAGTTCTCTCTCGCGCGCTCGCTCTCTCTCTCTCTCTCTCTCTCTCTCTCTCTCTCTCTCTCCTGTCTTAGCTTTGTTTCCTGGGTTGAACTTGAACTTTTAGTTTTTCTTACCAAGCATGATTCATCTCTGCTCTATGAATATATAGTTTTAATTTGTCATTTTTACTCTCCACATTAAGTACAAGGATAGCACAGGAAGATAAAATAATTTTCTTTTAGCAAAAGGGAAGTAAAGCAGTAACAGGCAGCAGAGAGAAAATGTCCTTTTAATAGTAGTTCATCAATAAAAGTCTACAGCCCTTTTTTTGTCATTTTTTTTCCCTCAATGAGTCTCAGCCAAAAGTTTCATTTCTGAATGGAAAAGGAAAAAATTAGAAGCCTATCTCCAAAAAAAAAAAAAAAACCCACAGAAAATCAACTTAGTTCTTTGCCAAAATTGATGACCAGATACATTGGACAAACTCTTTTTTCATGTTTCATGGGCTATGAATAGACACATTTTACATAACTAAGAATATATGCCATTCTTAAGTAGCTTGAAAGAAGATGACTAGAATTAATTTTGATTTTGTATTGAATATGACCTGGATCTGGAAATTCAAACCGGTCCTTTCCCTGTGATCTGATGAGCGCGAGCTATGTATTCTTCCTGAGACCGTATTCCATGCAGGAAGCCAGGGTTGTCTCCTGTACCAACACAAACTGCTTAATCAAAGAAGCAGAGGCTCCAAACCACCAGCTAAGTTCTGTCTGAAATGACTTTGCCTTTGTCTTACTTACTGGGGAGGTGGAAAGGCAAATATTTTCTTCTTAGTTTCTCAGTTTTAAGACTAGGTGTTTAACTATTCTATTCCTCTTTGTCCAGAATGGCAAATTTTATCTCACTAAATACTTACAGAGCTCGGTTATGTTAAGTCACTTCTGCGCAGTATGTCCTAAATCAGTTTGCATCTTTCAATATAAAACCAGCTTATATTTTTGGAAACTACTAATAATTGCCATTCTAAATATTATCTCATAAATTACCATCTGCATTTCATAGAAATTCTTTTAGTTTTCTTCACTTAACTCCCCAGAGATAGATACCATGAAGCCCCACTGCTGAAGACATTCCTTTGCAAAGTTTCTTTCAAAGTCTTACGATGACTTTAAAATAAAATTCCAGAAACATAGTTTTCTATTTTCTTCAAAGGATATCAGAAAAAACAAAAATAAGTGACAAGGAGACATGAAAATGAGGAGATAGATTTTTAAAATAACTATATATCATCAACATGCTGAAAATTGATTAACTTATGTATGTAATCTATCTCTACAAAAATAGGAAAGCATGTAAAACAAATTAGAAAAATTTCCATCAGAAGGGGTTAAAGCTGAAAAAAAATTACATTTCTAACATCTGGGAGGTAGAGGGTATTTGCAGATGTTCATTATTCCCTAGGTCAGGGGTTCTCGATTTTGAGCACATCAGAATCACCTAGAGGGCTTGTTAAAACACAGATTGCTTGCCCCACTCCCAGAGTTTCTGGTGGCACTTTGGAACAAGAATTTGGATTTCTAACAAGATGCTAGATGGTACTGATATACCGTGAGAACCACTGCTCTACGAATAAGAGCAGTTGGTTCTAAACCCATAGTATGACATTGCATAGCACATTTGACCCATTAGTCTCACATTCTTCATCTGTACAATAAGCATAATTCCTAGCTGGCTACCTCACAGGCATGAAAGGACCAAGTTAATCAATAAATGTGATAACTTTTAAATTCTAGGCAATTATAACCTGTTACACTGATAATTCAAATATCATTAAAGTACTTCCCCCTTATCTGTGGTTTCAGTTACCCATGGTCAACTGCAGTCTGAAAATTATTAAATGGAAGGTTCCAGAAAGAAGCAATCTGTAAATTTTAATTTTTTTTAACATCTTTATTGGAGTGTAATTGCTTTACAAGGTTGTGTTAGTTGCTGCTGTATAACAAAGTGAATCAGCTATACGTATACATGTATCCCCAAATCCCCTCTCTCTTGCGTCTCCCTCTCTATCCCACCCCTCTAGGTAGTCACAAAGCACCAAGCTGATCTCCGTGTGCTATGCAGCTGCTTCCCACTAGCTACCTATTTTACATTTGGTAGTGTATGTATGTCCATTTCACTCTCTAACTTCGTCCCAGCTTACCCTTCCCCCTCCCCATGACCTCAAGTCCATTCTCTACATCTGCATCTTTATTCCTGTCCTGTCTCTAGGTTCTTCAGAACCTTTTTTTTTTTTTTTTCCTGTATGCGGGCCTCTCACTGTTGTGGCCTCTCCCGTTGCAAAGCACAGGCTCCGGACGCACAGGCACAGCGGCCATGGCTCACGGGCCCAGCTGCTCCGTGGCATGTAGGATCTTCCCGGACCAGGGCACGAACCCGCATCCCCTGCATCGGCAGGCGGACTCCCAACCACTGCGCCACCAGGGAAGCCCTTTTTTTTTTTTTAGATTCCATATATATGTGTTAGCATATGGTATTTGTTTTCTCTTTCGGACTTACTTCACTCTGTATGACAGTCTGCAGGTGCAGCCACCTCAACTGCAAATAACTCAATTTCATTTCCTTTTCTGGCTGAGTAATATTCCATAGTATATATGTGCCACATCTTCTTTATCCATTCATCTGTTGGACACTTAGGTTGCTTCCATGTCCTGTCTATTGTAAATAGAGCTGCAATGAACACTGTGGTACACGACTCTTTTTGAATTATGGTTTTCTCAGGGTATATGACCAGTAGTGGGATTGCTGGGTCGTCTGGTAGTCCTATTTTTAGTTTTTCTTAGGAACCTCCATACTGTTCTCCACAGTGGCTGTATCAATTTACATTCCCACCAACAGTGCAAGAGGGTTCCCTTTTCTCAACACACTCTCCAGCATTTATCGTTTGTAGATTTTTTGATGATGGCCATTCTGACCGGTGTGAGGTGATACCTCATTGTAGTTTTGATTTGCAATTCTCTAATGATTAGTGTTGAGCATCTTTTCATGTGTTTGTTGGCAATCTGTATATCTTCTTTGGAGAAATGTCTATTTAGGTCTTCTGACCATTTTTGGATTGGGTTGTTTGTTTTTTTGATATTGAGCTGCATAAGCACTTGTAAATTTTGGAGATTAATCCTTTGTCAGTTGCTTCGTTTGCAAATATTTTCTCCCATTCTGAGGGTTGTCTTTTCGTCTTGTTTATGGTTTCCTTTGTTGTGCAAAACCTTTTAAGTTTCATTAGGTCACATTTGTTTATTTTTATTTCCATTTCTCTAGGAGGTGGGTCAAAAAGGGCCTTGCTGTGATTCATGTCATAGAGTGTTCTGCCTATGTTTTTCTCTAAGAGTTTTATAGTGTCTGGCCTTACATTTAGGTCTTTAATCCATTTTGAGTGTATTTTTGTGTATGGTGTTAAGGAGTGTTCTAATTTGATTCTTTTACATGTAGCTGTCCATTTTTCCCAGCACCACTTATTAAAGAGGCTGTCTTTTCTCCATTGTATATTCTTGCCTAAGTTAGCAAAAACAAGGTGACCATAGGTTCATGGGTTTATCTGTGGGCTTTCTATCCTTTTCCATTGATCTATATTTCTGTTTTTGCGCCAGTACCATACTGTCTTGATTACTGTAGCTTTGTAGTATAGTCTGAAGTCCAGGAGCCTGATTCCTCTAGCTCCATTTTTCTTTCTAAAGGTTTCTTTGGCTATTCAGGATCTTTTGTGTTGCCATACAAATTGTGAAGTTTTTGTTTTAATTCTGTGAAAAATGCCATTGCTAGTTTGATCGGGATTGCACTGAATCTGTAGATTGCTTTGGGTAGTATAGTCATTTTCACAATGTTGATTCTTCCAATCTAAGAACATGGTATATCTCTCCATCTGTTTGTATCATCTTTAATTTCTTTCATCAGTATCTTATAGTTTTCTGCATACAAGTCTATTGTCTCCTTAGGTAGGTTTATTCCTAGGTATTTTATTCTTTTTGTTGCAGTGGTAAATGGGAGTGTTTACTTAACTTCTCTTTCAGATTTTTAATCATTAGTGTATAGGAATGCCAGAGATTTCTGTGCATTAATTTTGTATCCTGCTACTTTACCTAATTCATTGATTGGCTGTAATAGTTTTCTGATAGCATCTTTAGGATTCTCTATGTATAGTATCATGTCATCTGCAAACAGTGACAGTTTTCTTTCTTCTTTTCCAATTTGGATTCCTTTAATTTCTTTTTCTTCTCTGATTGCTGTGGCTAAAACTTCCAAAACTATGTTGAATAATAGTGGTGAGAGTGGGCAACCTTGTCTTGTTCCTGATCTTAGTGAAAATGGTTTCAGTTTTTCACCATTGAGGATGATGTTGGCTGTGGGTTTGCCATATACGGCCTTTATTATGTTGAGGTAAGTTCCCTCTGTGCCTACTTTCTGGAGGGTTTTTATCATAAATTGGTGTTGAATTTTGTCTAAACCTTTTTCTGCATCTATTGAGATTATCATATGGTTTTTCTCCTTCATTTGTTAATATGGTGTATCCTATTAATTGATTTGTGCATATTGAAGAATCCTTGCCTTCCTAGGATAAACCTCACTTGATGATGGTGTATGATCCCTTTAATGTGCTGTTGGATTCTGCTTGCTAGTATTTTGCATTGGATTTTTGCATGTATCTTCATCAGTGATATTGGCCTGTAGTTTTCTTTTTTTGTGACATCTTTGTCTGGTTTTGATATCAGGGTGATGGTGGCCTTGTAGAATGAGTTTGGGGGTGTTTCTTCCTCTGCTATATTTTGGAAGAGTTTGAGAAGGATAGGTGTTAGCTATTCTCTAAATGTTTGATAGAATTCACCTGTGAAGCCATCTAGTCCTGGGCTTTTGTTTGTTGGAAGATTTTTAATCACAGTTTCCATTTCAGTGCTTGTGATTGGTCTCTTTATATTTTCTGTTTCTTCCTGGTTCAGTCTCTGAAGGTTGTGCTTTCTAAGAATGTGTCCATTTCTTCTAGGTTGTCCATTTTATTGGCATATAGTTGCTTGTAGTAATCTCTCATGATTCTTTATATTTCTGCAGTGTCAGTTGTTACTTCCCCTTTTTCATTTCTAATTCTATTGATCTGAGTTTTCTCCCTTTTTTTGTTGATGAGTGTGGCTAATGGTTTATACATTTTGTTTATCTTCTCAAGGAACCAGCTCTTAGTTCTATTGATCTTTGCTATTGTTTCTTTCATTTCTTTTTCATTTATTTCTGATCTGATCTTTATGACTTCTTTCCTTCTGCTAACTTTGGGGGTTTTTTGTTCTTCTTTCTCTAATTGCTTTAAGTGTAAGATTATGTTGTTTATTTGAGATGTTTCTTGTTTCTTGAGGTAGGACTATATTGCTATAAACTTCCCTCTTAGAACTGCTTTTTGGTGCATCCCGTAGGTTTTGGGTCATTGTGTTTTCATTGTCATTTGTTTCTAGGTATTATTTTATTTCCTCTTTGATTTCTCCAGTGATCTGTTGGTTATTTAGTAGTGTATTATTTAGTCTCCATGTGTTTATATTTTTTACAGATTTTTTTCCTGTAATTGATATCTAGTCTCATAGCATTGGGGTCAGAAAAGATACTTGATATGATTTCAGTTTTCTTAAATTTACCAAGGCTTGACTTGTGACCCTAGATATGGTCTATCCTTGAGAATGTTCCTTGATCACTTGAGAAGAAAGTGTATTTGGTTGTTTTGGGGGGGAATGTCCTATAAATATCAATTAAGTCTATCTTATTTAATGTATCATTTAAAGCTTGTGTTTCCTTACTTATTTTCATTTTGGATGATCTGTCCACTGGTGAAAGTGGGGTGGTAAAGTCCCCTACTATGATTGTGTTACTGTCAATTTCCCCTTTTATGGCTGTTAGCATTAGCCTTATGTATTGAGGTGCTCCTATGTTGGGTGCATAAATATTTACAATTGTTATACCTTCTTCTTGGATTGATTCCTTGATTCTCATGTCCTTCCTCGTCCCTTATAAAAGCCTATTTTGTCTGATATGAGAATCGCTTCTCCAGCTTTCTTTTGATTTCCATTTGCATGGAATATTTTTTTCCACCCCCTCACTTTAAGTCTGCATGTGTACCTACGTATGAAGTGTGTCTCTTGTAGACAGCATATATATGGGTCTTGTTTTTGTATCCATTCAGCCAGTCTATGTCTTTTTGTTGGAGCATTTAATCCATTTACATTTAAGCTAGTTATCGATATGTATGTTCCTATTACCATTTTCTCAATTGTTCTGAGTTTGTTATTGTAGGTCTTTTCCTTGTCTTGTGTTTCCTACCTAGAGAAGTTCCTTTAGCAGTTGTTGTAAAGCAGTTTGGTAGAGCTGAATTCTGTTAGCTTTTGCTTGTCTGTAAATGTTTTAATTTCTCTGTTGAATCTGAATGAGATCCTTGCTGGGTAGATTAATCTTGGGTGTAGGTTTTTCCCTTTCATCACTTTAAATATGTCCTGCCACTCCCCTCTGTCTTGCAGAGTTTCTGCTGAAAGATCAGCTGTTAACCTTATGGAGATTCCCTTGTATGTTATTTGTTGCTTTTCCCTTGCTGCTTTTAATGTTTTTTCTTTGTATTTAATTTTTGATAATTTGATTAATATGTGTCTTGGCTGCTTCTGTTGGATTTATCCTGTATGGGCCTCTCTGCACTTCCTGGACTTGATTGACTATTTCCTTCCCCATATTAGGGAAATTTTCAATTATAACCCCTTCAAATATTTTCTCAGTCCCTTTCTTTTTCTCTTCTTCTTCTGGGACCCCTATAATTTGAATATTGGTGCATTTAATGTTTCCCCAGAGGTCTCTGAGACTGTCCTCAATTCTTTTCATTCTTTTTTCTTTATTCTGCTCTGCAGTAGTTATTTCCACTATTTTATCTTCCAGGTCACTTATCCGTTCTTCTGCATCAGTTATTCTGCTATTGATTCCTTCTAGAGAATTTTTAATTTCATTTATTGTGTTGTTCATCACTGTTTGTTTGCCCTTTAGTTCTTCTAGGTCTTTGTTAAACGTTTCTTATATTTTCTCCATTCTATTTCCAAGATTTTGGATCATCTTTACCATCATTACTGTGAATTCTTTTTCAGGTAGACTGCCCATTTCCTCTTCATTTGTTTGGTCTGATGAGTTTTTGCCTTGCTCCTTCATTTGCTGTGTGTTTCTCTGTCTTCTCATTTTTCTTAGCTTACTGTGTTTGGCTCTCCTTTTTGCAGGCTGCAGGTTCGTACTTCCCATTGTTTTTGGTGTCTGCCTGCAGTGTGTAAGGTTGATTCAGTGGGTTGTGTAGGCATCCTGGTGGAGGGGACTTGTGCCTGTGTTCTGGTGAATGAGGCTGGATCTTGTCTTTTTGGTGGGCAGGACCACGTCTGGTGGTGTGTTTTGGGGTGTCTGTGAACTTATTATGATTTTAGGCAGCCTCTCTGCTAATGGGTGGGGTTATGTTCCTGTCTTGCTAGTTGTTTGACATTGGGTGTCCAGCACTGTAGCGTCGTGGTCTTTGAGTGGAGCTGGGTCTTTGCATTGAGATGGAGATCTCTGGGAGAGCTTTCACCATTTGCTGTTACGTGCGGCCCAGAGGTCTCTGGTGGTCCAATGTCCTGAACTCGGCTCTCCCACCTCAGTGGCTCAGGCCTGACACCTGGCCAGAACACCAGGACCCTGTTAGCCACACAGCTGGTTGGCAGGAGGAGACTTGGTAAAAGGCAGATTCTGGGGAATTCTCTGGCAATCCAGTGGTTAAGAGTCTGCACTCCCACTGCAGGGGGCATGAGTTCGATCCCTGGTTGGGGAACTGTGACAGGTACCCGACACTTGAGAGAACAGAAGGGTTTAAAGTCAGAAGAACCGGATGAAGTGATACCTCAGTCACTTGATGGTTGTGGAACCCAGCACAGCCGAAATCTCTCTGAGCCTGTTTCTCACCTCTACTCAACCCCAGGGCTGTTCAATGTCGTTGGGGCTCCTCCTGTCACTCGGGGCTGGTGCACCTCCTCCCCAGTGTCCACCCCTCAGCTGACCTGGAAGCAGACGCTATAAATTTTAAATTGCATGCCTAAGTAGCATGCTGAAATCTAGAGCCTACCTGCCGAAGACGTGAGTCATCCCTTTGTCCAGTGTAGGCACACTGCACACACTACTCATCCATTAGTTACTTACTCAGTAGCTGTCTAGGTTATCAGATCGATTGTTGAGGTATCTCAGTGCTTGTGTTCATGTAACCCTTATTTTACTTAATAATGACCTCGAAAGGCAAGAGTAGTGATGCTGGCAATTTTGATATTTTCTTACTGTGCCTAATTTATAAATAAAACTTTATCATAAGTGTGTATAGAATAAAACATAGTACGTATGTTTCAGTACTGTCCAAGGCTTTAGGCATCCACTGGAGATCTTAGAACATATCCCTCACAGATAAGGGGGGACTACTGTGTATTATTATTACACATAGTATAGAAATGTTAGTTATTTCCAATGGCATCAGTTAACTTTGTTGTCAGTCTTTGGCATCTGTTGTGTGATATTTCTTCCAACTCTCAATATACTTTGAAATGAGGGAAGTAGTTTACATTCTGAACACAAATTTGGACCATAGTATAGTTGTTAAACTATCTTAAAAAACAGCTTCTTTTGAGTTCTGTAGGATTCTAGTATAACCTATTTGAATTAATTAACCTACATAAAACAGCATGACAATCAGAAAGTGTTTGGAAAGTCCTTATCCCAGCAGAGTTCTTCTGGTCAAGAGGCTACTCCCAATGTGAAGATGAACTTGGAAAATTTTAGTCAGGGTGACCATACCTCCTAGTTTGCCTGGTTTGGTTGTTCCAGTTCAGGCCTGTTGTTCTGGCATACCTATTAATAATGCTGTCTTTACTTTCAAGAGTGTCCTGTTTAGATAACATTTTATGGTCTCCCAGACTCTAGACAACAAGCTTTGAATATATGCATCCTTATGGGCAATTCACTCCTAGAAGGTAGGAATGAATCCGACTTTCTTTCACTGATGACATTAGTTCATTTTTACCAAACGATCTTCTGATACCCATATTTATGTTTCAGTATCCTCAGGGAATGGGGTGGCTATTTGCATAAAAGAGTTTCTCAGAAATGCGTGTTGCATGAAAGCGTGAGGCTCCAAGGGCACTTACTGGGGGAACACCCAGAGGGTTGCCGTGGATGTCATAGTGCTCTACTTCCACGGGCCCAGGGCATATTTACATAACTGATGGGGCCTGTCAGTTAGGCAAGACTAAATGTTTTAATGGTCCCTGAATGCTGGAACACTGAAACTGAATTTGGTGCTTTGGGAGATAATGGAGCCCAATCCCTGCAAGAATCCTTAATACATGTCCCAGGAGGTGAGATAGACAGTCTTGGCTAGCAGACATGAACAAAGCAGGCTTTCCCTAAAGACAGGAGACACATGCGCATTGAAGTCTTAAGATTTTTGAAATATTTGAAAGACTAAATACAAGAGAGTATTTTGATAAAAAGAAGATGCTTGCCCCAGCACCTCTCTATCTACGAAGAGAGAAAGTTCTGGTTCTGAGTTTGCAAGCACTTCTGACATGCGGTAGTTATTTTTCTTATTATAAATTCACAAAAAAGTGAAATAATATCCAGCTGTTGACTTTAATGTTTCAGGGCCCCATCCCTAACGAGTTTTCAAGTAGTTGGTTAGATGTAGCTTTAGATAATATTATTGCTAGAAATTGAATTCCAGATTTATTTCACTTACCGATATCTACAGTGTTATCTGCACATATTCTTAAGTATTTTCCATGTGGAGAAAGTAAGATCTCATTGGAATTGATCATTGTTAAACCATAAGATAGATAATTATATTTTTTCTTTTTTAAAAAATTATGAGTGTTCATCTAACACTCCAGTGTAAGAATTATTTTAGCTCATCTTCCGACTCAGGCTGCCTTAGTTAGGAACATGATTTTTTTTTTTTTTTCCCCCACTATAGTCTGGAAAGCATTGATTCACCTACAAGTAGTAATAGAATAACAGAATCATAAAATGTTAGAGTACCCAGGTTTCATTGCTGGAGTTGTCAAATCACCATAGACAATTTCATTGCTACTTAAAAATGTTTTTCAAGGAATCACATAGAATGTAGTCTTTTAAGTTTAGCTTCTTTTATTTAACAGAATGCACCCGAGATTAATCTATATTGTATCAGTAGTTGTTCCTTTTCATTGCTGAGTAATATTCTATTGTATGGATGGACATACCACCGTTTTGTCCATCCATTCACCTGTTGATTGACATCTGAGCTTTTTTCAGTTTTGGGTGATTATGAATAAAGCCATTATAAATATTAAAAAACTGTTTTTCACACATAGTTTTAACATAGGGATTTCACATTTAAAATATAAAGAGCTGCTGTGAAAATTCTGGAATATGGTCCTCAGGTTTAAATACATTTATAATTAGACACATCATTTGTTTATATTATAACATAATTTTTAAATGTTTTCCTCATTTGGTACATGTACCCCAAAGTTAAATGGTAAAATCATCAAGAATATAACAAGCTTAAGATAAGGAAAGAAAAATTAACGAGAAAGGATATGGGGTTATAATAATGGAAAAAATGTCTCTGGAAAATAACTCCTTGGTTTTAGAAAATATGATAAACATACTAGCAAATTGGAGTTTGGCCAGCTGCTCTGTGAAAATACATTAAAATAGAATGTGTGTTCTTAGCTAAAATCTCAGCTCACACCCTCTCTAACCTTGCCAGAAGAAACCAGTTCTTAAATAGAATCTGTAACCCAGAAACTAGAAGTAAATAATAGAAATATTGGAACATATAAAAATAATATAGAAATAAGCCAGATTTCATGAGAGATTTTTTTCAAGAAAATATAAAAATAAATAGCAGGGGACCAATTTTAACACCTTCCGACCTTAAATAGCACACTAACAAGTATATATAAAAGTTCAAATCGGTGCTTCCCAGATATTCCTTTTATAGAACAGCCTGGGTAAGGAGGTTATCAGAAGCACACTTTGCCAAACAACTAAATAGACGCATTAGGCATTTAGGTTTTTTGCACATTTGGATAATGTGTGAAAATATTTCCAACTTTGAAACTATCTTTACACCTTCCTCTGTGTTGAGAGTGTGGGTGAGGGTGATGCCTTGACACGGGTGCATGAAAGCTGGACAGGTCTGCGGTGGAGAAATGAGAAGCTGAGAGTGAGATTCTCACATCCTTTTCCTACTTCTCTATAATTAAGGGGTCTTGGTGTTTTCATGGGGTGAAAAGTGGTTAAGAGAGGGGACGTAACATAGTGGCTGAGAGTAGAATTCCAGAATGAGACCAACTTGGGTTTGACTTCTGTTTATGTGATTTTCTGGTATAAAATCTTGAGCTAAAATTTACCATTTAGGAACCTCAGTTAGGAACCTCAGTTAGAACCTCAGTTAGGAACCTCAGTTAGAACCTCAGTTCTCTGGCTGTCAAGTGGGATAATAGTACCTGCCTCATAAGACTAGTATGATAATCTAGTTATTCTTGAAAAGCATGTAACATAATTCCGGGCATATAGAGAAACTTTCAATGAATGTTGGCTATTAGAAACTGAAGACCTAAGGAAGCTAAAGAATGTTTCTGAGACTCACCACCCACGTGGCCCTGAGTCTCCCATCTGAGCAGGTATTATTTCAGATGCTATCACAAACACTGTCATTTATATATTAAAGACCCTCACTTGTATGGCATATGATAGGGGCTCAGTATACCCTGCTGAACAAATATATCACTTCTGTCCATCTCAGGTCATATCCTCCAATGCTTAAGAACATTTATTGGTTCTCAGTTTTCTACTCTAATGAGTCCAGTGCACCCACACTGAACTACTACTGACTCACAACCATGGCAATGCTTTCTTCTAGCTATATTTTTGATTCTGCCTTCTCAAGCAGCCCTCCCCTATCAATTTTGCCTGATAAAATGTTACTGATTCTTCAAGTCATCTCAGATGCCCCCTCCTAATACAGTAGGCTTTGTAGCCTCATAGCATTATGCACTTTAAATATGTCTTATTTTACTCACCTTTAACACATCCACATAGCTGCTAAGGCCAGCTGTGTCTCTGTGTCCTCTTCCGTGTGTAAGAAAATGTTTTCACACAAACGTTCAGTATGTATTTAATTTAAGAGGTGCCTCTACGTAATATAAAATGATGTGGGATCCAGATAAATATCAAAAGAAGTACCATCAGGAACTTCAGGAGAGAATTTCTTTGTTTAACCTGGATGGAAAAGGCCAGAGCGGCCCGGCTAGTAAGTTGAAGGAAACTCCCTGCTTAAAGGACTAAGAGGTTGGGACGATAAAAGTACTGACCTCTTAAGGATCTAAGGAGAAGATTCTGAACCAGAATTAGGCTAGCTTTGGGGTGGGTCTCTTCTAAAAGAATAAGAAAATAAGAGTCTACGTCTTTTCTATGTCTGGCCCATCAGAGATTCTTAGTAATCCTTCTATAGTAGTTCCATCTGTAGTCATTCTTACTTTTACAGTTATGTTAATATTGCTACATCTATTGAGAATTTACCACATGGCACTCACTGAGCTGGGTGCTTTACCTGTGTTTTTTCTTTTGACCTTCACAACAATCTCACAGAATAGGTGTTATTTGGATCCCAGTTTTACAGAAGAAGAAACAGAGGTTCATGCAGCCGCATGGATGGCCCTAGAGACTAGCATACTAAGTGAAGTAAGTCAGAAAAAGAAAGACAAATGCCATATGATCTCACTTATATGTGAAATCTAAAACATAACACAAATGAACTTATCTACGAAACAGAAACAGACTCACAAACATAAAGAACAGACTGGTGGTTGCCAAGGGTGAGGCGAGGTAGGGGAGGGATGGATTGGGAGTTTGGGATTAGGAGATGCAAACTATTATATATAGAGTGGATAAACAATAAGGTCCTACTGTATAGCACAGGGAACTATATTCAAAATCCTATGATAAACTATAATGGAAAAGAATATGAAAACGAATGTGTGTGTGTGTGTGTGTGTGTGTGTGTGTGTGTGTGTGTGTATGTATAACTGAATCATTTTGCTGTACAGCAGAAATTAACGTTATAAATCAACTATACTTGAATAAAATAAATTTAAACAAAGGAGAAAGAAACAGAGGTTCAGGCATGTGTAGCCCAAGTTCACCAAGCTAGTAAATGACACAGTCAGAATCTGAACCCAAATCTGCCTGATGCCAGAACCATATTCTTCATTCATAGGCTGAATACTTTAAAAATAAATAAATAATATAAATGGCCCTCCCCTTGGACAATGGCCATGGTACAGGCACCTGTGGAAGTATCTCGTTACTCTAGTCACAAAAAGTACCACCTTAGCTACTGGCTTCTTTCAGGGAATCACTGAATGTCAGAGCTGGGGAAGATGTTAGCAAACATTTACTACAGCTCACATAATTTTAAGAGGAGGTAACTGAACCCTAGGGAGATAAAGTTTCCTGCTTTAGATCAGTGAATAGTGGCAAAATTGGGACCAGAATTCCATTCTCCTTCCAGGAACCCAGTGTAGTGTCTCATGAGGCCGGAATAAACAGCTTTACAGAGTAACTTGCAAACCCAAACCTATAAAGTGACAGTGAATGTCACAATTCACATAGCAGATGTTTTAAATTGCAATTGTTATCACTTACTCTTTCTGCTAGATGCTTTCTTTTAGACATCAGAGCCCAATCTGACAACCTGTAGAACTTCAGATGCAGAGAAGATAATTATTCCTTTTCCCAACCCCATGCACTTCTCAAACTTGAGGAGGTTATGTCTGAGCTCATGAAAATGCCCTTAAAAACCAACTTTTCAATAGTCCAAAGTCGATTTTCTAAACAGCATTATTTACATGAGCTGTACTCAAAACCCTGGATCCCCGATCCATATCATTGCCAGTGGAGAATAGTTTCTTGCCCTCTGTGCCAGAAATGAAAGAAAGAAAAGAAAAGAAAAATCAGTGGATAATACAGCAGTTTGGCCTGAAACGAAAAGACTGCTGAATAAGTTGGAAGCTCTCCGAACTGAAATTCAAGTAGAATAATAAGCTGTGGATTGTGATGGGGAAGGGAAGGGGAAGTGGCCCTGTGTATAAATGACTGGATGAAGAGTCCTCTAATGAGTTCACAGAGGAACAAGGACATGGTGTTGGGAGAAGAGCCAGATAACTCAGTGCAGGTGTCAGAGGCCTGGAGGAAACGTGTCAAAGGCTGAAAATGCAAAAGAGAAGAAAAGCTTTATAACTATGTTGAGAAAAAGAAGATGTAAGGTGAAGGGATGATCCTACCAGAAGGCCATCCCAGAAGCAAGTCACACTGTACTTGTCTTCCCTCAACACATGAAAGTTTCTCTATCAGAGGAGGTAAATATTAGATTGCACAGGGTCTAACCCTAGTGAGAGGAAACTGAAGCCCAAGGATATGAGGAAATTGACAAACACCACGTTGGTGCTTTAAATTCAATTCGGCAAATGGTTATAACATGCTGACGTTTTGCTAGGTGCCAGGGATGTCAAGATGAATAAGGCATCCTCCCTGCCCTCAAGGACTCACAGTCTAGGGGGTAAAACAACCACAAGATAAGTTAATTATATAGCAGGGTGATAAAGGCAGTATTATATTGATTTCTGGTTACTTTGTAGAGCTTGAAGAAATGGAGTGGAATAAGAGATTATAATTGGCCCAGGGTGATGATTTTTAAAAAGAATCTCACTTCCCTGATTTGTAGATGAATTAGATTGGTAGTTTGATACCAATCATGAGCAATAATGTGGAATCAATTCATGAAAACAGATAGTGGACCTTAATGCAAGTTGGAGATGATCCCAAGAGTCACTGCGGATTTACTAAGAAAAACTAGACTAATGTGATTTCATTTTCCTTTTTTTTAAAAAAAAATGTAGATTGGGGGCTAGAAGCACAGTGCAGACATGCATACTGTAGACCTCATATCATCTACTGGTTTTCTGTGAGTATTTGATTACATCTTCAATAACATACTTGTTGAATAAGAAATACAGACATGATGCTAATACACTGAGATGGACTTGGAAATGCCAGTGAATTAGCAGAGGTCAGTCAGAAGGGAGGTTTCTGGTGATGGGTTGTAGGGTCCCTTCTACGGTGTGTCTGTGCTGATCCTTTCATTCTTCACTTGACTGATGTGTCAGTAAGGGACTCCCCAGGAAACAAACAGCAGACTTAAGCAGGGACATTTGGGGAGAGTTTAATAAAGGACCCATTTACAAGCAGGCACGCTTTAAGGGAACCGCTAAGGGATAGCACAGAGTCTCACCACTGCCCTGAGGATCTGAGGAGAAAGATCAGTCCCTGGAACCTATAAATGAAGGCAGAGTAGCAAGCAGAAGTTTCCTGCCCTGGCCAGGGCTTTGGATGACTTTTCCTTCCATTGCACTTACTGACCTGCTTCTTGGTCCCTGCAGGCACTTACCCACTATGCCATGTACTTCCTCCTCCCTGGACTCATTGCCTGTGCAGGGACCTGTGGAAGTTATGTGCTCCTCTGTTTATAAGCTATTTCCTGTCTTTGATTTATTGCTTGTGAAGCCCTTAATTAGTCAGATCTCTCCTGATGTACTATAATTGTGGCATGGGCAGTTTTGATCCCCATCATGCCTGCGAGCATTTGGCGGGGTGTCTTCTGATACATTTGTGAACAAGAAGAAATCTGAGCCTGACACTAATATTTGAATGGACTTGGAAATGCTAATTAAGTGGTAGATATCAATAGATATGCTCCTAGGGAAGTAGGGATGGGAACAGAGATTGTACTTGGAGGAGACTGTTTGAATTCTTATGTTACCCTCTCCCATCTTTCTTCCTGATATATTTCTAAAGGTTTTCTTTGTATTGCTTTGGTAAATAAATTATTCTGAGAACAAAGACGATCAGGGTATGCATAGTTGTTCCCAAACAAATGTAATTTTTGAATTTTTTTTTCTTTTTTTAAGCAGTCGCATCTTTCTTGGGCCAGTATTCAAGGAACTTTTTTCTTATTTGAGGACACACTAACACAGAGTTGATAAAAATTTCACAGGAAAGAGCGAACTAAATATTTCTAAAATGTACCATAGGTACTTTATATAACAGATAATACTTATGGGGCTAATCAAGGCTTGTTAGTAATTTAATGAAACTTTCCATGTTTTATGTGTCAGACTGAAATGAAGAAAACAAAGCATTTGAATTTGATCTAGGAATATTCCATTCCTTCTTCACCATTTATATTGCCAAGGTGAATCCAAGATAATAGTTTGTTGCAGGTAGACTGAAATTTTAATATCGTTCCTGAGTTCACCCCCGTCTAGTGGAATGTGCAAAATAGATCATATTTATTGGCAGATTACTCAGAGAGGTTTTCTCTCATTCTTTCTCTCCCTCTCTCTCTCTCTCTCTCTCTCTCTCTCCCTCTCTCCCTCTCTCCCTCTCTCCCTCTCGCCCTCCGTCCATCTGCCCATCCCCCTTGCTGTGGGGTCTCTGTTTCAAAGAACCAAACGGACCCTTTTAATTTCTCTTTACCTCAGGATGTCCTAAAGGACCTTTCTGGGGTTGAAACACTGTAAGGTTCCTTTATTCTTTCATAAGTTTGAAACTTACATATATTTCAATTACTGAAAAAAAATGACTTCACATTTTAGCACATTTGTCATGAAAACCTTCTGAAGATAAAAGATGATGTTACCCTTCTTTTAAAAGAAATTGATATTTGACTGGACATGATTTTTCTATTATGTAGCTGTTTTATAACCACTTATCGGAAAAAATGTCTGAGAGCTCATCGAGGCTGCTTGAGGTTACCTTATCATTTCTTTCCTACAACTGAGATTGTATCTTTTTAACTGCGCACTTCACAGTGGAAGCAGATTCCTTTGTGAGCACTGGGACACATTCCTGAGCCTTTGGACACCAATTCAGACTGTAGACTTCCCTCCCCGGCCAAGTCAGGCAAGCAGAATGCCAAGAGGTGATTAGAATTTTACTGCCCCATCCACAGACCTTCAGCTTTCCCTGTCTCCCTAGCTTCCCTTTGCTTAGAACAGGAATGTGGCAAGCACTGGACTGCCAACAGATTTCTCTTTTGCTCTCTCATCGAAAAGAACTTAAGGGTATAAGGCAATAAACCATCACACATTTCACACGGGCTTCCCATTAGAATTTTATACTCTGAATACCAGAAGCTTCCTGGGGCCACAGGCTTTTCCCAATATTTCTGGTTGAAATTGACTTAATCATATAACAGCATCTGGGCCCCTGTTACCCAGTGAATACAGCAGAATGTCAGCAGCTAAGAAAGTGCCAATGCCTCTTTCAACTACAAATCTGCCCTCTTTTCTCCCCCAGGTACTAATTTTAGAAATTTAAGTCCTCTAGGTCAGGAATTAAGACTCGTTGTAATAGTAGTTAAAAGGGATTTGGAGGTGTGCACATCATCTTCATTACTCCGTGAATGCTGACGTTTTTAAAATTCAGCAGGTCAATTCAACAGTATTGGTTCCTCTTCTCTCAGCAAGGCATCGTGTTAGATACCTGGTGAGTCAGGAGATGAACGAGACTCAACCCCTGCCTTCAAGGAGTGGAGTGGACCTGTTTATTTATATAGCATTAAGAAGAATATGTTAGGTTTCCAATATCCAGCCATTTTTGGCCTAAAAAAAATGGCAATTTCTTATGATATAGCCTAAAAATAAGTGCTGTAGTCGTGCTTAAGGAACACTAAGGCTTGAGAACCTTAAATATAACTGATGAAATTCAGGAAGGGCTTATGGGGAAATATATGATTTCAGTAAGTTCTTGAGATTTGTGTAGAATTCGATTCCCGTTAAACTAATCTCCTTCTGTCCTAGGCAGTAGGAAGCTTGATCAAAGCAATGGAAAGCAGAAAGTAAGAGTTATACTTAGAAAATGTCAAGCAGTCCAGAATGACTGGAGCAAATAATTCATGAGTGAGGCAGTGGAGGACAAATGCAGCTCAGACAGTAAATAGGTGTCAGAGTGCATTATTTATTTTTTTTATCAGGCTAGAGGGAAGCATGAAAGATGCTGAGGAAGGGAACAGCAAATTCATAGCGATGTACCTGCTATTCCACTAATCTTGATATCTACACTTGTGTGCTCCCCAGGATGGGCTGACTTCCTCTGGCACAGAAAATGAATGTACATATTTGACAGTATCTTTTAATGGCTATTTTGAAATGAATGTCAACATTAACAAAAGGAGTCCAAAGTGAAACTGAAAGAAAGTTTCGTGATAGACACGAATAAACAATAAAGCTTAAAAGGATAGGGCAGAGGTCACATGCATAGAGCATCCAGACAGATAGCATGAAACAAACCGTGACTCAAATTCAGCCAACTGCCTGTTTTTGTAAATAGAGTTTTATTGGAACACAGGCCCGTTGGTTCTCCTGTTGCCTGTGACTGCTTTCATGCTCCACTGCAATTGCAAATTGAGTAGCTGTAATACAGACAGTATGACTGGTAAAGCCTAGGGTATTTTTCTATTCAGCCCTTTGCAGAAAAAGTTTACTAACTCCTGGCACTTTAAAAATAAATAATCTGACTTAGTTAATATGTTATTTTCAACTTTTCTGAGAGACATTGGGAAAGGAAAACCAGCAGTGCAAGTATGACGATAAAATGATAACTGGTACCTTGGCCTCAGGGTCAGTCATCAGTAGGAGAGTTGGGGGCTGGTGATTTGGGGAACGCTTGCTCACTGCTACTTATACGAAGTTTCAGAACCTTCATTGATGCCTTATAGCCAAATCTTCCCAGCTTTCAAGAGAACCTAGACTTTGGGACATTTATATGATATCGTCCAGTTTTTAAATAATGTCTGTTAATGCGATGGGAAGTTTTTAACCTCGGGGATCAAAAGCAATGTTTCGATTGTCTGGATTCAGTTCATGACCACGCATTTGTGGCTCTAGATTTGAGACCAAGAAGACATCATTATGAGAAGGGAAGGGTGAAAAGTTAGGGGTAAGTAAGTGATACAGCAGCAGGATGGAGCACTGAATGATAGGGTTCCCACATGCCCTGCCGGACTTGTGAATGAGAGTGGAGTTGGTCAGGAAGAGAAAAGGACTGTGTTTATTCCCATGTGTCAAGTTTGCTTTAGAGAACAATTTGTTTTCAGGGCATTGGTGAAATGATTCAGATATACTGACAGTTTTTATGACTATGTTTATTGGACTAATTGCCCCTCCCTTACCCCTCGTATGGAACTCTAAAATGCGAGAAGAAAAAGGAGTTAATTGTGCATCTGGAACTTAGATGCCTATGTTAAATCCGGAAAAAAAAAAAAAAGCAGATTAAGGAATTACATGGGGAAAACATATTTCTTGGTCTTCTTCAAATGTCTGTGAGAAGAAGGAAATATTCAAGGGACAAAAAAAAGTCAATATTATTTTTAGTGAGATGTTAGGTTTAAATAAATATCCCCTGAACTGTATATCCTTGACAATTGAATATACACAGCAAAACTTGTTTGCCTTTTTAATGGAAGTTAATACCCGGCAGACAGAACCTTGTTTAACTTGTTTGCTCCCAAATCCTCTGGCCCTAGCACAATGCAACCCCATCATACTCAGCTGCTAAGTTTGTTGAATGAATGAATACAGGAATGAATGGACAACTGGGACCTCACATAGATCCTGTCTTGCACATCTCATGTCTTCCATTTATGGCCTCTGTTTCTGCTCTGATGACCTTCTCTTCTCTCCTATGTCTCTTATCTTCCTTTTTCAAAACAAAATTCTTTTTAAAACCAAATTGAATTATGTTTTTCAAAAATGTATTGGAAATATAAACCTGGAAGCTGTCGTTTCTTATTTGTGGTTTATGATCGTTTTTCCTAATGACTTGGCTGTGTAAGGTAAATTATAATTTAATTGCTGTTTTTTATTCAGCCGTATTTCTGAGTGCTGCCTTGGGTTCTGATAAAGTGTAGGCTCAGATTTTACATTTTTATTTGCAGAACAATTCAGTTTTTGTTATTGAAGAAGACAGAATAAATGAGAATATGTGAATGTTTATTATAATAGTCATGTAGCAGCATATTATAAATTGCTATCTTTAACAAAGAATAATATTAATTTATTCATTCAACAGTAACAGTTGAGCATCTGCTATGTGTGAAGTGTTGTTCCAGGGTTTACATCGACCAGTGAATATAACCAATACCCTTACAATAGCGAAGCATACATGCCAGGCACCAGGAGTATTTATCGTCTTTGTATTCTAGGCGAGACATTTATAATTACAGACTCTGAAATGTCACATTGTACTTAGGTGGATTTAAAAGAGTAAGTGATACTTTATGGCGGACAGTGCTTCATAATTTAGAATATCTTCATATTTGTTCAATTCTTAAACATCTGGGGTGTTTGGTTTTTCAGAAAAGAAAACGGAGACCCTGAAAGGTTGACTGACATCCTTGAGTCTCACAGGTAGTAAATGGCAGAGATGAGGTTAGTCCCCTCTCATTGCAGGGCTGTACTGGTTCGACTCCCCTACTCTGCCCTGCTCAGCATTTTGATGGAAGGCCACGTGCAACCGTGGCAGTGGGCAGACATCTAAACCTGTCTTGATTGTAGCAAGTGAGATAAAATGAATGCTTGGTGGATGAAAAAGACCACAGATGAGCAATACTGGGAAAACCTAATATTTAGCAGTGATATCAAGCAATTAAATATCAGTTCATGGCATTTGAAAGAATTAAGAGTGAGTGAGTGCCTGAGAACAATGGAGAGCGTGAAGGGTGCTTGGGTGTGATCGAGTGACCTGCTGTGGAAAGGCAGAGAGGCCTTTCATGGAGACCAGTGAATCCCTTAAAGCAGTCTTGGGCTGCGATGGATGACTTGTCAGCTGTTTTCTTTCTGAATGCACGGTGTCTCCCTGTTTACTACAGAGGTCAAGGAGGTGTGCGGGAATTGCTTTCACAAGGTAGTCAGGAACATACCTTTCCTTCTCTCTGGAAGTTTGTGCATTTCTCAGCTTAGAAAAGCACTCTGCCTTTCCATTTGTGACAAGTGACTCTGCAAAACTCCTTCTGAGATAAAGTAGAATCATGAGGGTGAATAGTGAAAGGATGGGAAACACATGTCCTCTGTCAGGTCATTCAAGGCCCTATACTCACTATATTGCGGTAGCAGCTGTAAGAAGAGGGGAAGAAGTGCAAAGTGTGTGCTAAGCTCTCTAGATGCCCTATCCCTTCCAGCCCCACCACACGCCTGTGGGGAAAGTATTGTCATTGTGCCCATTTTATAGATGAGAAAGCCGAGGTGCTATGTTCCCTTTTTACATTATTGCCTGTGCCCTCCCATCTCTCCCTCTCGACAGATTTCACTTTTCCTGAAATACTCATTGTAGCAATATGTCTCTCTTTTATCCTATTATAATTTTTAACAGCTTTATTTTTTATTGAGGTAAAATTGGTATATAACATTATATAAGTTTCAGTTGCACAGCATTATAATTTGACATTTCTGTATACTACAAAGTGATCACCACAATAAGTCTAGTTACTGTCTGTCACCCGACAGTTGCTCCCTTTCACCATTTTGCCCAGCCCCCAACCCCCTTCCCCTCTGGTAACCACCAATCTGTTCTCTGTATCTATGAGTTTTATTTCGTTTTATTTGTTTTATTTTTTAGATTCCACATGTAAGTGAAATCATATGGTATTTGTCTTCCTCAGTCTGATTTATTTCACTTAGCATAATACTCTCAAGGTCCATCCTTGTTGCTTAAGGGCTTTATTGAGGTGCCTTGATACAGAAAAACTGCACGTTTAATATGCAGAATCTGATGAGTTTGGGCGTATTTGTAAAATAAAATAGAGTCAAGATAGTAGACGTAGCTATCACTATTGAAAAAGCGATAGTCAAGATACTAGACATAGCTATCACTGTCAAAAAAGCAGCTTGTGTCCCTTCTTTTGTGTGTGTGATAAGAACATACATGAGATCTACTCTCTTACCAGATTTTTAAGTGCATACCTGGTACGGTCTTGTTAACCGTAAGCATGATGTTGTATAGCAGACCCATAGAACCTTGCATCACTGAAACTTTATACTAATTGAACAACTCCCCAGTATGTCTTAAATAAGGGATGGCTTTTTTTTATACTGCTTCATGGATACACCTGAACCCATGTGTCCCACCTTTTAGTACAAGGTGGACAACCGATCAATATTTGTTGCATAGAATTGTTTGTAGTAATTTGGGAGTGGGGGCAACTTTGTATCACTTGCTTCTTATGCGTCAGTGTAGAGTTATGTTATGTTTCCCTCCGAGGCAGACCAGGCATCTGTTTCATAACTTGGCAAGGCCGTCTGCAGGTTGTGTCTTTGCCCTGGCATAATCAAGCCAAAACTTGGCAGGAAGTTTCGGATTGCTTTTTCTCTGTTAGATGTTCATCCTCCTAAAAGTGTTTGATCAGCTATGATCTTTTTGTGGCTATAAGTTGACCTACAAAAGAATACCACTTGGAAGGATGTGTATAATTCGTTTCCATTTGGATGGACCAGCTAATTGCATCTTCCAAGCCCCCAGCCAAACTGTGCCACATTCCTTTATATTTGCACGTTTTAAATCTAAAACTTTTAATCCAGGTCATTAAGGACTCTCCTATTAGGGGTGATTGATTAGTAATTAAGTAGAGTCCAACTTATATTAAAAAATCTTTAGGGACAGAGGAAAAAAAATGAGAACGTTACCATTTTCTTACGCTAAAAGTTGTGTACCCCATAGATTTCTTAGGAACTCACTACTTGGGAACAGAGAACATAGGACTTCATGAGTATCCTTCAGAAAATGTGCACATATAATTCTGTTCGGAATCAACCTCTGGCTTTTAAATACTTGAAATAGCTCTACTCAGTGTGTTTGGAGGTGCTGTGGTTCACAAATGCAAGTGTTTTTCCCAGATTTTGAGCTATTCAGTTACCAGATGCTGAGCGTTTTCTCGACTTCTAGGTATGGGTTATAAACATGAGACACTGTTGTAGTCATAGTTTCCTGCTGCTCTTAATAAAGGAAGACTCAGCCAATAGCATATAATTGTAATATTACATATAAATGTGTTGATAGTGTAGAGGGGTGTGAGTGTATGTGTATGTGTTTCACTTTTGAGGAAAACTCCAGCTGTGTCGGAGCAGGCCATATATTGGTACACTGAGTCCCACAGATGAGAGAAGCAGAAAAGAAAGGAAAGCTTAGAACCTGAATGCTCTGTGTATAGTGTTCGTCATCTTCCAGACTAGGAATTGCAAGCCTTCAGATGCTAATACTTTTGGTGTATTGAATAAATATGATTGATTTTAGGTACTGTTTTTACTCTAAACACACACCAATGCATAGATAAATGCCTGTTAAATGCACAGTGTTGCTTTTTAAATACACACATAAAAATTATGCTTCTTTTAAATAGAGAGTAAAATGTCACGTTAACAGAAAAATGTTTTGTAAAATACAGTAAATTCTCTAGAAACAGATCAACTCTATATCTGTTTGAACACAAGCACTTCTCAAATGATTACAGTGCTGATAAAACAAAAGAAAAATCCTAACCCTTAGGAAGTTCCAGGAAGTTTCTTTTTTTCCATGAAGTAACGAGAGTTTAGTTTACTATCCTTTCAGCTCTTTACGTGGCCATTTGTTCGATAAACTTCAACATTTCTTGGCAGTGTAGTGTAGTCGGAGAAACATGGAATTTGGGATCAAACCTAGTCTGACCACTTAGCTACTTTATGGTGAGCATTTATGAATTGCAGGTTCTTTATCCTTTAAATGGAAATTATGAAGGCACTGTAATGTTATCTTGAGAGCGAAAGAGAAAGCATATTGAAGCTCCCGGTGTAAGATCTAGAATAAAGTAGAAGCTCAAAACTGGCAGCTGTTATCGGTTGGATTGGAAACAGCAGAAGACAGAGGAGGAGAATGGGCCTGATCAAGTGAAGGGGATCTGGCAAGAGATGAGCCATGTGTGGTGATCATGTGATCATGTGCCGTGAGGCCCCCTCATGGTTAAAATCACTGGCAAGCATTTTTCTGTCCCCCCATACAGGTCGGTTTGGTGAATTTCACTTGGAAAACACTGCTGCTTTTAGGTTTCTAAAGAGAACTTACAGGCGTCAACATTAATATGTCAAAGCAGAGAAAGTCTAGAAATCATTAAAAGTATTTCCCTCATTTAGGTTTGTATAAAGTACAGCACCGTATTGCTGATGGTTAAAAAAAGGGGCAAGTCCATCATTTAAGAAGTTAATTAACCTTTTCAGACCACCATTTTGTGAAAAGGAAGAACCATTTCGCTAAATATTCCCAGTGGCTAGAAAACTATAGATCATGAGCAGTTTTATTCCTTGTAAATCTTGTATGCTGATGAAATTCAGGTGGAGCCGTTTGGCAAGCCTGGTTAGATTATCAGATTATCGCATTTCCCTTCCCCGAGCTTAATTTGCGATGGGATAAAGAACTCATCGTGTTTTCCCCAATAGACCTCTCTTTTTACCACCAGGGTATCCAGTCTGATATTGAGATCAAAGAATTTTAGTTAACCTCTGGGTTGGATGTTACATATTTCATTCCTCTCCAAGCCAATTATGTGCAAATTCTACTTTCTGAACCCAATCAGTGAGTCTCAGAGAAGTCGAGGTTGGTCAGAGAAGGAGAGGACTTTTGTCGGCTGTATTGTACTTCATGTTCACTTTGAAGCGTTCAAAACGATTGCTTCCACTCATTATCGTCATAGGGGTGTGGAGGTGGCACAGAACACAGACATCCCCATCAGAGTGGGAAGACTTCAGTGCTTCACCTCCCTTTAATCTTTGTAAATGCAAAATGTATATTGTCAAGGGGACTTAAGATTTCATATTATTCAGCATCAAAAGATTTGAAGTTATTTTTCTTCTCAGGAGTCTCTGATATCAAGAGTTGCATATCGTTTCTGTGTTGCAAATCAAACAACTTGGAGGAAAAGTTTTGTCATGTTGTTGAAAGGGCAGCACAAACTATGATCATTATGGATCAATCTGACAGTTCATTCTCATAAACTTTTAATGTTTCAACTGAGCGGCAGTTGCAAATGAAAGCAATGTTAAGATCAGACCTGTGTATTATGCGTACCACATTCAAGATCTTACTATTTAGATTTGAACATATCATTCAAAGAAATTCTGTGGTTGAAGCAGAGACTAATTTTTCCAAGAGTTTCTTCTGACTTTCAGTAAGTTCCGTTGCTAGTTCATAAGTATTATATTTTAACATACTTTTCCTAGGTTAGCTATTTTTTAAAGCACACCTATAAAGCACTTTAATTTATATGTCTCAGTCATAATGGTATCCCAGTATATATATATTTGCAAGGTATTATGCAAAAAAATCAGGATTTTTATTAATTACTAGCGATAAGGAGAATTGTTGAACTATACACTAAATAATCTCAGTGTGATCCAGATCTTCCTGTGGAGCACCGAATTGGCCACTCTCTTCAACTTTTTCATCAGGCAATTCAGTAAGAAGAAATAAGCCAATCTAAGGAATTGATTTTGTAATCATAAATTAGTAAACCAATAACAGCAGCAACAAGCTACACAATGCAAAATGAATTACTTCAGTGCTTTCCCTTAGGGAATGTAGATTTATAGTTAATTGAGCTAAACTGCTCTGGGATAAGTTAATTTGTATTCATAATGATTTTAGGTATTTTATAAAGATAAAAAACAACTAAGTCATCATTTATTTCTTTAGACTGAAAGTATCATTAAAGATGTGACTTGGATAAAAAGCTGAACTTCTCACTGAAACCAAATTTGTATTCCCTGAGGGAGAGGAAGCAGTGGAAATGTAGATCAATGGCAGGTTCTTTGGCTCAGATGAATAATATGGCAGACATTTGGATTCTGTTCCTTTTGATGGACTGAGATAAATGTAATTCAGGATAGAATTCCCCAAATAATAACATCCATGTGTTTAGTTGAAGTTAGAGTAAGTTTTGTTTTCACAACCACAGTTATAAGTGACGATTTTAAAATAAGAACATGGTAAAAGTTTTTTAAAATAATGTAATGACCTTTCACCACGTCTTAATGGTTTCCATTCAATTAAATCAGCATTGAGTGCCACGTATAAGCAATGCTAATAATGTATATAAACAGGCAGAATTTTAAAATAGAAATAATTAGTGGAATTCACTCTTCACATATTTTTTGGCTAGGAAAGAGAAATTCATTCATTCACTTCACTTGGAAAGCAAGTATATTAATTTTTAGGTTTAAGCAATTGATTTCATGGCTTTTATCTTTATCCCAAAAGAGAAAAAGTAAACATTCAAAAACACACAAGTTTAGAACCGCAAGTGTCTGCATAGTCCAGGATCTCTCAGGTATCAGTCAGGATGCTTTTGGCTGTAGGTAACAGAAAAGCATGCTTCAGACTGTCTCAAATTGGCTTAAACAGAACATTTATAATCTCACATAAAAACTTCGAAGGTGGGCTATACTGCGGGTGTGGTATGACGGTGTCCCTGAAGTTCTCTGATTCGGATTTGGTTTCCACCAAGTGTTGGTTTCCTGTTCAGACTGTCAGTAAGATGGCTGCCAATGGCCAAGTCCCCAGTGTTCAGAGGAAGGTGTGAGACCATTACTTTCTTAGGCTTCTTTTTCAGGAGGAAGTTACCCTTTCCCAGGTGCTTCCCAGCAAAGGTACTCTCATTTCTTGGTTGGGCCACATGCCAGAGATGTGGAATTACCATGAGTGGTGTAGAAGGATCCTGGCCACCTTTGGAGCTGGGAATTACTCCCTTCCCTGAGTCATGTGGTGTGGGATGGTCAACTGAATAAAACTGGGGTTCCTTTTGAAAGGAAGAAAGGGAGAAATGGATGTTGAATAGGCAGTCATTATTCATTTTGCAGATAAGGAAATAATGGCCTGGAGAAGACATATAACGTGTTCAAGTTACAAACTGAGAGCCCTTTAGTGCAATATATGGAGTCCACATTACTTACAAATTTTTCCCAGTGATTTCAGAAAAAAATGTCACTCTGGTCATACTTGTACTTGCAAATGAAGAGAAACTTTACCTGAGTATCTGAAGTTGAATGAAAGCTGAAACAGATCACTTTGATTTTATACTTCCTGAGGGAAGATATATGATCTTCCCGTGCACCCACCAAAGACCAAAAACTTTTCACAGAGTTTTTGTTTATTTGTATGCTTACTTCAAGTTGTTCCTTTTATTAAATACCAGTAGGGACACTGCCTACTTTTTGCTTAGCACGCTGTTCTGGGTACATAATGTGACACTCAACAAAGGAATGCATGAATAAATCCTGAGAATTTTTTTAATCCCCAAATCATGAAATATGTTTAAACTCTGTTGTGTGTTCCAGTATGAGTAGAAGGTACTACTAGGCAATGTGTAGACATGGTCCCATGTCCTGAAATAGTGGGGGTAGGTAGGATATACAAAAGACATGTAAAAATAACAATACAAGATAGTCTATGCCAGATGAACACTACAGATAATAAGTGTCATAATAAGACTTCAGGAAGGTTTAGTGGAGAGAGCAATGGTGTTTGGAGACTACTTCATAAAGGATGGGGAATTTGGACTGGAAATTGAAGGAAACGTGGAACTTACATAAGTGGAAAGGAGTGTTTCCAATCCAGGAAGGTGAACCGAGAAAAAGGATTCGATTTCTTTTAGGAGCAAAAGATAGATGAGTTTGGTGAAGGTGTTTTGTTATTGGGAGCGATGGAGATTGTGGAGAGCCTTCAGCCCAGGCTGAGATGTTAGACTAGTTGGGAAGCTACTGAAGCTTTCAGAGCAGGATTTTGACATTAAAGAATAAATATTTACAAAGATTAATTTGAAAACTATGTGTAGGATGGAACATGAGGGAGAAAAAGCAGTCAGGTGGTACAGTAGCCCAAGTATAAATAAAGATTCAAGAAGTAAATGAAGGACAAATTCTGAAGAATTAAAACAGGACAAGATAAGTGATTGGATATAGGTGCTAAGATAGTCCCAAGCAAAACTTCCAGGCACTGAGCCTTGAAAAATGATGGAATCCACTAAGTGAAATAATGAAATCCAGAGGAGAGTTCTGTTTTTCAGAGAAGGTGATTAGTTTTGTGTTATGTGGTCTGGGTTTGCAGAGTGAGTGGGACACTTTGCTTCTAGGCAACTAGAGATGTGTCAGTAAATTTCAAAATTAGCAGAGCTGGTGCTACAGATTAGCGAGAATGTCACACACAGGTAGAAGTCAGAATCACTTGAGTCAGAGATTTGCAGCACTTAGCGAAACACTTGGCATATGTGTATCTCAGTATGTATTTGTTGAATTGAAACTGGACTTTATTACCCAGAATACTTTGGGTTGGCAGTGACAAAAAACCATCAGATATTGACCTAAAAATTCAATTTGTGGGCTCATGTAACATAATAATCCAGAGACGGGGCTGGCTTTAGGCATGGCTGGAACAATATGTTTACATGGTTAGGGATCTCTGTCTTTCAACTCTGCTTGTTCTATGGTAGTGTTTTTTCAGGTGGGCTCTCTAATTTTATAGCACATTCTCCCAGCTTAGCCTCCTTTGCAGACAGAGAGCTCCTTTTTTTCCACCAAGTCTTGAGTAAGTACCTGAATTTACTCTGCCTGGAAAAAGTTGGAACATGCCATCATCCTTGGAACCAATTGTTGTGATTCTGATTAACCAGGCCCATCCCTAGAATCAGAGGTAATGTAATACCCTCCAAAATACACTTAAAACCTGAAAAGAGGTTAAGGATAAGGATAAATTTATAGAAAATCAAGTTTCTTTTGCCACAAGAGAGGAGTTAGGATGCTAGACAGGTAAATATAATACAGGTCTACTACAGGCTTTACGGTGAGATCCTAAAGTAAGGCTGAAACCTGGGCCTACGATATACTCGATATACTCGGGGTTTGTAGGGCAGGAGGAAGGTGGGACCAGTGAAGGAGAAACAAATGAATCAGCAGGGGAGGCTGAGCTGTGACCGTGAAGCACAGGTGGGAGCTAATCAGGTCCATTTCCTGATACACCATTTTTGTGTAAGGCTTCTGGGGACACGACTCCAAAATGGTATATTCCCCTGGATAAAGCATAAGAATGCCTCTATCTCTGCAGGGAAGGTTCTTTTCAGTAATTTAGAAATATAGCGAGACAGTCAGAAGTCCAGAGACGGTAGTGAAATAGCTACTTCTCACCTTCTTACATCTTTCGTTACCAGATTCAAAGCCTGTGACTTAGACATTTTAAGAAGAAAGAATATCCTACACAAATGATGTATGGCTTTTGTAGTTCGGGTTTTCTTTTTTTTTTTTCTTTTGCGGTACACGGGCCTCTCACTGTTGTGGCCTCTCCCATTGTGGAGCACAGGCTCCGGACGCGCAGGCTCAGCAGCCATGGCTCATGGGCCCAGCCACTCCGCGGCATGTGGGATCCTCCCGGACTGGAGCATGAACCCGTGTCCCCTGCATCGGCAGGCGGACTCTCAACCACTGCGCCACCAGGGAAGCCCCTGTAGTTCAGGCTTTTTTAAGAGGTTTTCAGAAGAAAGAGAGAAGAGGACAAATGTCAGTACCTGGTGACTTAAGGCTTCAATCTCTACCTTTTCTTTATTTATTTTAAGGCCTATCCAGTTATTGCTTAACTTCAGCCCAGCAGTAGGCTGGCCTTGCTCTGTTATCACTCTGGCCTCCACCTTCTGACCTGCAGTTTGCTTCCTCCCCGGGGAGGGTGGAAGGCCCTGCCACTGCTGAGCCAGCAAAGGACGAGGCCAGGTCTCCTGCTTAGTGACTGATGTGGCCACAGTCAGAGGATGCTCTGTTCTCTCATCAGAGCTGTCAGGACCATCCCTGGCATAGAGTAAGTGCTCAGCAAATATATTTTGTTGTTATTACTATTACTGTGATGATTATTATGAAAACATCTATCTACTTGGCAAATGCCAGCACTTGGTACATTACTCTGCATAGGAACTCACCGATTTTGTGATCTTATTTCTCTCCATGAAATGCTTCTCACACCCCAAGAGCAGGTTAGTCTCTTTGGTGTTGGTCAGATTCCTATTGCTTGACCTGAACCTCACATTTAACAACGGTTTTACTTTCTAAATATTCTTTCTTGATTCTGATTTTACTAATTTCAGAGCTTCTTGGTTGATTACATATTTTATAGTTTTTAGGGCCATAGTTTCTTTCCCCCCAGTGCTTATAGGTCTGGCTTACTTTTTGAGGTATATATATTTTATGCAAACTGTAAAACCTACAATATAGTGTGTGTCTGTATGTTAGTATATTTCTATATATACATATACGTACATAGACACATAAACCACAGTCACATGTGTGCAGTCATCAGTACTTGAAGCTTTAATGGGACTGAAGTTGTGTGCATGCCATTTCTTGTCAAGAATAACCATTTAGCAGATACATCTCAAAGATATATTTTTTCTTGAAGCACATGTTCATAACAGCTGTGATTATTATCATTTACTGTATCCTGACCACGTGCTGAGGACTGTGCTAGGTGATTTACATACATTATCTTTTTCCATTTCACTTTGACAGTAACTCTGTGGGGGTGGTGTTATCCTTGTTTTATATATGTAGGAGCTGAGATGTGAATTAGAAAGTGGCAGAGCCAGGATCCACACGTGGGTGCGTCTGTCTCCCGTGACTGTGCTCTTACTTGCTGCACATAGCACACCTGTACATCCTTACACTTATGAGCCAAACTAAACCAAACAAAAACCACTATTTAAAAAAGGTATCCCTCGGACTTCCCTGGTGGCTCAGTGGTTAAGAATCCACCTGCCAATGCAGGGAACACAGTTTCGATCCCTGGTTCAGGAAGATCCCACATGCCACGGAGCAACTAAGCCCGTGCGCCACAACTACTGAGCCCACGTGCTGCAACTACTGAAGCCTGTATGCCTAGAGCCCGCGCACTGTAATGAAGAGTAGCCCCCGCTCACCACAACTAGAGAAAGACTGCACGCAGCAACGAAGACCCAACGCGGCCAAAAAAGAAAAAAAGGTATCCCATGGAATAGAAAGCATTTATTACATTGCTATTTTTATTTTGTGTCCTGATGCTTAGATATTAAATCAGTAAACATTTTTATAAAGTGTTCCATTGTACCCAAATTACCATTTTATCCCTTTTGAAGATCTGTCAGTGTGCATATTTTTCTCTCCTAGATGTTTTCTTCATTCTGTACCACAATTTAAAAAAATTCTTCTTGTTCCTTTGAGTTGTACTGATAATTTTGATAGTTTCTCTAGGGAATATATAGTATTCTGGATAGATATGTACATATATATGATGTGTTTCCACAGTAGGGTTACTGACTGGGAAAATGTAGTGGCTTTGAAAGCATTCCCTGAAGAAATGCATGTGCTGAGATGCAGATTGCTCTAATTTTCTGCTGAAATGTCCACCTCTGCAGGGAGTGTTACTCTCCAGGGTTGAGCCATCAGAACTCAACTCTGCTCACGGGGATTAAGAGCAAATACCAAGTCCAAAATCAATGTGATATGATTATATCTATCTGTATAAGTACTGATAATTTTTGGTCACTGAGAAATTATATGAACCCTAAAAATGGTTTAGGTGAGACTTAGCCAACAGAAAACTAATTTGATTTCTTTTCTAAGGGAGGATATTTAGCAAGTGAATTCCAGCAACTACCATAGCATATAAGACAAGAACACTTTGTGTCTGTTTCTTATTCGATAAGAACTGTGCTGTTCTTTCTTTAAAACTCAGCAGCTTACAAAATATGTCATAACTTAAACTGGCATATATAAACAAGAAGTGGCAAATGTTCCTCAGCAAATTTTCAAGGGATTGGAGTATTTCCCAAGTCTTTTTGAAGACAAGAGATAAAGTATTTTTCTCTTGGACTCCCAAAGGAGGATACTATTAAATACAAATGCAGAGCATTTTGAAATTGCTCAGCGGGGCATTATTTTAATATGCTGCCTCTTTATCCAAAGCTTTAGTATTGTTTTCAATGGATCATCAGATTTCACAGAGAAAAATCAAGAAGTTTTTTTTAAGTTTTGGTAAATTAAATCTGGAAGATTTTGGCTTGCTACACTGCCAGATTCTGAGATATTCCTGGAGCCTGAAATCAAATATCTGCATTTCTCCAAGTTACTTCTATTTGGAGCGTTGTGAAATAATTGCAAGGAAAAAAATACACATCCTGTTTTTCCACCATCTTTTCTTTTCCAAAAGGGATCCCAAGAGCTGAAATTTAAGATAATGAATAAACTTTCAACACTTTCAGTTATAAACAATATCACTGTTGAAACAAAGCCAACATTTACACAACCAAGAAATATTCCTAGGCACGTGTCTATGGCCAATCTGGTCTAGGCTTATCTCACTTACTCTGGGTGAAGATCAAGTTTTGTTTCCTCTTGTTTTGGATCCAGTGCAGAGAATGTTTCAGGAATATGCTCCTTGATGGTGTATATGAAGTACACTAGCCCCTAAAGCTTCTTTGAAGTCTCACTATCCTTTGAAGCAAGGGTTGCAAACTTAAATGTCTATGAGACTTGGCAGGGGAAATACATGAGTGAAGGTGGGACTGTTGTAAAACTGATCCCCCGTTTAGGAGGTCAGCTGCCCAACAAAGTGTTGGCCCATGGAAATTCGAAGGCAGTGTTATCAGAGTTTCGTTTTTTTGTTTTTTGAAAAGAAAACAGATTCCTTTGTTATTGAGAAATATCCTGAATTCTTTATGCAATAGGCTAATTCTATTTAAAAAAATAATGTATGGGCAAAAAAACCAAGCAAAACACATCTGTGACCTGAAGACCACCAATTTGCAAGTTCTTGACTAATGCATGACACCATCAGACATCTTTACCAAATATTATTTATTGAGAGCTTGGTTGAGTTCTCTGGCAGGGCTGTTGATGTTTGTTAGTAATCTGTTGCTCTGTATATTTCTCTGCTTTTGAATTTCACCATTTCCCTTAACTATTTCCATTTTATCCCCAGTTTGCACGTGAAGTTCTTAGATTAAAAAAGGAGAATTTGACATAGCAAAAGGCCCACGTTTTGGGTTTTAATCTTGTTACTAATCTAGTGTTGGTATCAGAGGTTCTTTCTTTTTCCTGAGACAGTCGTCTTCTTGTATTCCACTTTTAGTCATTTGTTTTCTGCCTAGTCTACTGTATCTAAAATGCATGCCCAGAAACCAAATCTTTATAGGATTGGCCTTACATTGTTTGGTGTCTTCCATTATTTAACAGACTGCACTGATGCTAAACTGGCTGCCTTCCTTAATCTTCATTGGCTCAGTCTAAAATTTGAATTGCTGTTCAGAACCTCTCTTTCGTTGTGATATCCCCCATACCCGTAACTTGCCTGTTCAAATTTTTCTGGATTCTGAGTTGTACCTGCCTGGCTGGATTTGCTCTCTTTAATTATAACTCTTTCTGCCTCGGTGGTAGATATTTTTGGCTGTCCCAGTTGGTCAACTCTTGCTCTAATTAACCCTTCATGGCTGTGTGTACCATCAGCCATGTGTACCTTGGGAGAGTGGTGCTTTTGGAACTGCTTTTATCATAGAAAAAAGGAATAAAATCTTGCTATCTGTATATACTCATGCAATTCAAGTGGATTTTTTCTTATTCAAAGTTACTATGTGTGTGTGTGTATATATATATATATATATATATATATATATAGTATATGAAAAAATAGATTGGTGGTTATTTCATAAGTATAGCTAATTGATATAGGAATTGAGGTTTTAACTTCCTGCTGATTCATGAAAGAATAAATCCAGTGCTGGTGGAATGAGAAAGGTACCAACCTATGAAAACCCTCTTGTGGAGTTGAAAGAAAAGATATAGGGGTTGCTGGAATGATTAAGGTATTACCTGTTAAAATCCTCTTTCAGTGTCACATCTCTTTGGGATTATTCTCAAAGGATATGTTAGCCCCTAATGTATTATTATTTGGATCAGTGAACTGAAACAACAGCCTCAAAGAGCTAAACATTGATATGGAAATTTCCTCTGAAAATCAATTTCTCAATTCCAAATTCCAGAAAGCTTCAAGTTATTTTCCTGTAACCTCTACCACATGTCATGTTGATTCATTTTGTTTCTGAAGAAAGGAGAGTATTATCAGTAACTTATGCCATCCCTCTTTTGCCCCCTCTCTGTCCATCTGTGAGACTGGGAAAGGTGAACAACAAAATGCCAAATAGCTTTGAACCTGGAGTATCTCAGGAGCATAAGTAAATCCTCCGTTAAATATATTTGAAAGTTGGATCCGATAAGTTGATTGGGTATGCTCCAGGGATTTTAACTGGGGTAGAAAACAAACTGCTAAAATGTTGATTATAAATGCCTTCTCTGACTTCATTTATTATATACCATGTCCTATATAAGTCTGTTTCAGAAGGTAAAGAAGTTCCTATTTTCATAGTATTCCGATCTCAAAGAAGAGATATAAATAAATATGTAAATAATAATATGCATACTCATGGAAATAAAATGTGATATGTAGCTAAAAAGCACGTACTGATATCACATATGTATGTGTGGTATTCTGTGGCAAGCAGAGTAACTGTTACTTGGTTTGGCTTTTATTTTGCTTATCTACGGAGGTCTTAGAGAAGAACCCATGGCATTTGGATTTTGCTTCAAAGGGAATTAATGTTTGGTGGCATGGGGATGTGACATAGGTGAAGTCTGGAATCTTGAGGAAGGAGTGATTATAAGGAAATGTGAGTTTTTAAAAAAGTAAAGAGAACCAGACTCGACACATTTCTTTGAATAACATCTTTGTATTAACATCTTGGAAGCTTATATATTTAATCCAGTGGACTTTCATGAATAGTTTTGTGTTTGTAAGGGAATTGCCATTTTAAGCCCTAAGTATATTTTGAAATTATTTTCAGTGGTAGCGAGTAGTAAGCCTTTCAAGATAAATTTGACCTTCAAAAAGGGTAAATGATATTGGATGTCAATGCTGAAAAATCAAGTAAGCTATAAAAATAGTAATACACTTGGTGTATTTTTTGAACACACAGGTTTCAGATAATGAGGCTGATTTTCTCATGTAACCAATAGGAGAGCTTTGCATACAATTTAAAAAGTAATTCAAACATATTTTGAGCAACATCAATATCAGTGAATAAGTACAAGAGTTTCCAAAGTGATTTTTTTTTTTTTTTTTTTTTTTTTTTTTTTTGCGGTTCGCGGGCCTCTCACTGTTGTGGCGTTTCCCGTTGCGGAGCACAGGCTCTGGACGCGCAGGCTCAGCGGCCATGGCTTACGGGCCCAGCCGCTCTGCGGCATGTGAGATCTTCCCGGACCGGGGCACGAACCCGTGTACCCTGCATCGGCAGGCGGACTCTCAACCACTGTGCCACCAGGGAAGCCCCAAAGTGATTTTTTAAAGGAAAACATTTATTTGGGTTTATAAGGTTTTTTATTAGAAAGATTCTTGGTTATACTTCCTAGAGAATGACTAGCAAGAAGGTAAACCTGAATCAAGACAAAGTAAATATGAACAATAGTGATAAGATTGTCAGATAAAATACTGGATGCTCAGTTAAATTTCAATTTCAGGTAACAGATAATTTTTCCATATAAGTATACAAATTTGTCCCATGGAATATTTGGACCTAGTTATAAAAAAATTATTTGTTTATATGAAATTAAAATTTGACTGGGAGTCCCATATTTTTATTTACTAAGTTCAGTGATCTTAAATGCTGATCAATAGTTACTTTTTTTTTTTGGACAGACACATGTGGAGTACCTTCTTTGTGACTATATGGCCCTGTATCTTGTAGAAATTTGACAGAATTCATGTTGCCTACGCTCTAGCAGAGGAGATGAGAAATATGCGGATAACTATATTTCAAAAGAAACTGCAGTAAATGCTCCAAGAAGGATACAGGCAATGACAGTTCAAAGAATAAAGTGGTCATTTCTGGTTGAGGAAACCAGGGAGGGGACAGTTGAGTTGATACAGGGTTTTGACCTGAAAGGTTTGTTGGGTTTTTACTCACCTGGAGATAAGGAAGAAATTGCACATCCAGGTAAGAGAACAACACTAGGAAAAGTATTAATTTGGGGAAGTATTGGATATATTTAAGGAACTACAGTTTGGTTAGAGCAGTGGCTCTCCAACTTCAGAATGCATCAGCTCCCTGAGTCTGACTCCCAGAGTTTCTGACTCAGTAGGTTGGTGCGGACAGAGAATTTTCATTTCTAACGAGTTCCCAGGTGACGCTGCTGCTGCTGCTATGGTGACCAAACTTAGGTAACCATGTGCTGGAGTGCAGTGGTGGGTGACTAGTGGCAAATACGTGTGGAAATGCAGGTTGCGCCCTGAGGGGCCCACTATCACGCTGAGGAGCTTGAATTTCATTTAATAGGCAGTGGGGAGCCTTTAAAAGGCTGGTGAGCAGAGTGACATATCAGATTGTGCTTTAGGAAGATTTGTCTGGTGGCCGTGTGTGGGACTGATTGAAACAAACACTGACAGACCAAAGAACAAGGATCATTAAATATCTGGTGCATGCACTATTTGCAATAGCCAAGACATAAAAACAACCTACATGTCTGCTCATGGATGGATAAAGAAAATGTTATACACATACACGCACACACACACGCACACACATAGCTAATAGCTATCCAATAAGAATACAATTTTACTCCATGTTTTTAAATGTTAGGTTACTTCCAATGTTCACTGTTAAATATTTCTGCAATATACATCTGTCATATATATCTGAATCCTTAATAATTTATTTCCTTTGGATCGTTTCATATACTAAGCTGTTTTCCAATGTAGGGAATCAAATGCTACTTTATGAAGATGATGCACAATTTAAAGTTAGATCCAACATTTTAATGCATAGTTTGGATCAGGGCTTTCTAACGTGTCACTTTGGCACATAGAAAATCATAGAGGCTGCCCACAGCTTGAGGTGAAGGAGGTCAGTATTGTGATTATCTGTTACATTAACTACATCTGCTCAGAGCAGCTCAGGCTAAGTTATCAAGGTTTTTTAATTATCCCCTGGGCATTCATGCTTATTGATAATTTACAATTATAGAGTGGGAGACTAGTTTTATAGTATTGATACATCATTATACCTTGATCTGTAAGGTGTACTCAGACTTTACTTTGCATTAAATGGACAAAGTTCATGATAGAAAGTAATTTGGTAGAGGTTCATCTAAAATATTTAGTTTTTAGATATTTTATGTCTTCAAGTACCTTTCTATAGTTAAGATGTATACTGTCTTTAAAGTGAATCAGGTTTATAGAATTTCCAAACCATTCACTAAAATCAAGTTCATAACATTAATTGGAGGGATTTGGAGTCTGGATCAGGAAGTGAGTGATTCCTGGAATCCCCAACAATCTGGAAAACCATGGATAGATCTCCGAGATTCATGCACTCAGTGTTTCCGTCTTTCTTCTGCCTTCCTTGTCCTGTGTTTTCCTCGCTCAGAAAAACCAGTTCCAGATGGTCCTTCTGTGACTGTGAGCTTCCTAGCGATCTGCAGCAAGTGCACTCGTTGCTCACCCTGTTGGTATCCAGAGCTCTCCACTCCCTCCTGGTCATGGAACTTTGAGAAAATCAGGAATTGTCTTTCTGAGGGAAAAAAAAGTCAAGGAATCGAGACTAGGAAGTTACAAGTAGCAGCAAAACATAATATTCCAATAATTCTAGTGAACATTACAAAATATTCGGGCAGAAGAAGAAGAGTGAGTTCTAGTACCTTCTTAGAAATGAGAATTGTTGGCTTTTAAAAGATTTTAGAGACCCTCCTTCTTAACCTTGTCATTTTGTCAATGAAAAATGAAAGCCTAGAGGCACTAAATTCATTCAAGATCACCAAGGTGGTTCCTGATGGGACTGAGCTGAGGGCTTAGGTCTCCTATATACCCATTAAGTTGTCATCAAGGGGATCTCTACACTTAAGAAACATCTATGGTAGGAAGAAAGGCTATATTTAACCGTAGATGGTGGGAGGAGTGGAAAAGTTAGTTAATTACTTATTTTTTCTCATTCAAGAAGAAATACAACTTTTTTTGCAATCCTTTTGAGCCTGGCCATTATCTAAATTTTTTCCTTGCCACAAGTGTTTAGTTCCATGTGTTTGACTTCTTCCCCCCGCCCCCATGGATACAGAGCTCAAATTGTGTAGCAAAGTCCAAAGGGGAAATTGGGTGTGCTTATAGAAAATCTCTTTTTAACCAACTTCGTGGACAGTTTCTATCCTGTAAAGTGAGATACGCTTATATTAGTAATATTATGGATGTAGGATGTACCGTCTACGTACTGAGCTTTGCCAGCGGCAGTTAACATTAAATAGGCTTTTCAGATCTAGATAGCTTTTACTCTCACAGAATATTTTTAAGAGATTTAAAAATCTGTGGTCTAATATGATTAGGAAAGTTCAAATATTGATTTCACTTGTTATTCTGTAGACTTATTCAAAGTGGCCTGGGTTAGCCAGAGGCTCTTCTCCACTTTAAGAGGTTGTGAATGAATGCCCCTAGAGTGAAATTGAATAGAAATGGAGAATGAGAAGTGAACAGGACAGATGAGTGCCTGCTTGTGTTATGGGGCTCTCCACCCTCTTCCCCCGCTGGGTGCACATCTGGAATCGCAGGCATCAGGAAATCCACTCAGTCTTGGCAGTCCCAGAGGACCCAACCCAGCCTCTGTGTGTGTTGTTCGTATTTTAATTAGATGGAATTGTTTCTAGTGTTTCCATAGGGATTCTGCTCCCTTCTAATGAAAACGGCTTAGGCTAAACAAGATCCATGTGAAAGTAAACCAGAAGCCCTGGCTCCGCTGTGGGTGCAACCCTGTAATACTGTTATGATTTGTAGTTGAATCCCAGGTTCACCTTAGTTTAAACTGCAAGTACTCATCATAATTAGCCCGTACTATGATAGGCAGTCAGGAAGTACACAACTACTCACTTTTTCCATCAACAGGCATAAAGCTGAATTTACTTTTTTTTTTTTGACTCATCAGAAAGTGCCTTTGACTCCATTTCATTGGGTTTGGAGTCTTACCAAGCATTAAGGTTCACATTTAGAGTTTGAAAAGCTATATTTCTTGCTGCTGGTATGAATGACCGTTAACATCAGAAGCTGCAAACTAACAGCTGTTAGACCTGGTCCAGCCCAAAGATGTGCTTGGGGCCAGCCCAGTAAAATGTAACTAGTCGTCAGCATTGAAACATTGGGACATCTCCCATAAAAATGTAAGTTTCTGGGCTTCCCTGATGGCGCAGTGGTTGAGAGTCTGCCTGCCGATTCAGGGGACACGGGTTCGTGCCCCGGCCTGGGAGGATCCCACATGCCGCGGAGCGGCTGGGCCCGTGAGCCATGGCCGCTGAGCCTGCGCATCCGGAGCGTGTGCTCCGCAACGGGAGAGGCCACAACAGTGAGAGGCCCGCATACCAAAAAAAAAATAAAATGTAGGTTTCTGACTTCTGAAACTTAGATAGTATGGCAACCCAGAACCTGTATTTCTGCATGATAATATCTGGCTGGAGGAGAGGATCTGGGGGCCCTGGTCAGATGAGTCATGTGAACCTTTGTACATTACCGTTCTCTATCTGGTCTGCTTCGTGTATTTATACTTTCTACCTAACCCTTCATGTGCTTGAGCCCCAGATTTGAGTAATGGTTTCCCAAAGTAGACAGGATGAGTCATGTGAGCATGTCAGAGCTGTGTTCAATCCCAGCTTCTCCCTTTCCCAAAGCTATGAACACGTGCCACTCTCCCAGCCTCTGCGAGATGCGGCATCCACCTCTGTTAATAGGGAATGTCTCTTCCTAAGTGTGTGGTGAGTTTTAAATAAAATAGCAAATCAATGTCCTCCTTATATTAGATGGTTGGTGAAAATTTATCCTTCTACCTTCCTGGTCACGTAAATTTTGTTTTCCGATTGTTTACACTGAAGTGAATGTATTTGCTACTTTTAACTACAAATTTGCTTTGAAACGACTACCTCAAAGTATTCATCACCCTTGTCATCCTTGAGAACTTGCGCTGCTCTCACCTTTTCTATATCCTGTGGACTTTTGAGAACTTGTTAATGGATATAATACTACCTTTTAACTTTCATGTCTGCTGGTATACATTCTGACTTTGATTTTGTTTCCCATTGAAGTTTGATTAATACACACTAAAAATATTACCCTGAGGTGAAAATTAAGAGAAGAAAGTAATAATCATTCTGATTGTATTTGAAACATTGTGTCTCCTAGTCTTTCTCTCTGAACCTCAGTTTCCCCAGCCTTAAAATTAGAATACAGCATTTTACCGCTTAATAGTTAGAGTAATGCTGTCTACAATAGGAAAGAGATCCCAAAGCATCAGTGCTAAACCCTATAGAAGTTGATTTCTCTCATTCATGCAAGAGTATCGAGTATTTGAACAGATGACAGGACAGATCTTCTCCACACAGTGGCTGTTGCCATCTTAAGCACATACCTTAAAAGGTCAAAAATCTATTTCTGATGCCTGACAGTTAAAAAAAAAAAAAGGAGAAATATTGAATGAAAGGTTATTATGTGCCAATCTTGGAAGGCTTGCACTTCATTCCAGTCACACCACTGCACCTGACTGCAGAGGGGCCTGGGCAGGGCACCCCACTGCTGTAGATAGGGGAGCTAAAACTTTTGGTGGAAGATAGCTGTCTCTGCCACGACCAGCTGTGAGAGTTAGGAATACTCCCTACACTGCCTTCCACAGTACCTGCCCCTCGAGGCTTTCAGCAGAATGGTGGCGGCTCTTGTTCTGTTACTGGTGCTGTGGCTTTATCACTTGCCATTATTGGACACCCAAATGCCATTGTCAAGTCATTGCATGACTTATACTTTCTGAAAGTAAATTTGAAATTAAATTCTATAGACAGCATCCTGGAAGTTGAGGTTACCTTGGAGTATAAAGGGTGAATGAAGTATTGGACATGGCATCCTTGTTCATCAGAAGGCTACACTGGTCAAGATAAAGTCCTGTGTTTTATTCCTACATTAGTAAGTTGCCTTTATTGTCTATCATCATTTTCCCCAGCTCTTATTTCTTAAAGTTTATAATTTGAATTTCATAGGCAGTTTTGAGTTAAAGACAAAAGCCAGACTCTGAAAATTACCTTTCTGCCCCCATATATTGGTAAACCCCATTTCTGTTAATACATTTTTTCTATTAAAAAGTCATTTCAACAGAAAATAATGGATTTCTAATTTTGCTTTTGGAAAACATCTTTGAATAGCATTGAGTAATGTTTCCTTGCAGTATGGTGAATTGAATGCAAAGGGAATGAGCTTAAGGCTAGTGAGTTTGAGTTTGAAAATTGGTGAAAATACTCTAATGGATTTGAAATGTTGACGTGATACAAATACCTTTATTTCTAAATGGAAAGCAATTTAAAAATATAATTCAATTTTATATGTTCTTATAGATATTCACACAGTGCTTGATGAGCACATGTAAAGAAGCTGCTGCGTCAGGAGCTTTGCGAGACAGAAATAAAGGTACAGAAACTGAGTCAGAGGAGGAAACTTCGTAACACAACCCAGAGGAACAAATGCCCCGAAACAATGAGACCCATAAGGCTATAGAAGAGGGCATCTGATCTACCTTGGGTTGGTTGGGATGTGACAGGCAAGGCTTCTTAGAGTTAAGGAAAAGGCATGTAAAGATGATCCGGGTAAGGAAATAAAGGAATATTGCAGCAGAGGAAACAGCATATGCAAAGGCAGTAAAGCGAGAGAGGAAAAGCCTCAAGTACAAAAATAGTTTAAATTGTCCGATATGCTGTCATTTAAGGCGCCCATGATGGGAGCAGGAGCGCAGTGACAAGAGATGCTGCTGCAGAAATTGGTGTGGACCAGATTGTGAGGGGGTCTTAGTAATCAGACAACAGAATTTGGGCTTTATCCTGAGAGGAGGGGGTAGTTTCTAAAGCAGTGGATTTCAACACTGGCCACTCATTAGAATTATGTGAAACTTTCTAAGCACTTTCCATGACTGAACCCACCTCAGACTAATTAATTTCTCTGAATGGTGCCCAGGTATTAGTATTTTTTAAAATCTCCTCCAGTGGTTCTAATGAGCAGCTACTTGAGAACTACTCTTCCAAATAGTTTTAAATAGAGTGCACGGTGATGTAATGCCAACACTTTGAACCAGAGGCTCCCAAAAACTGAAGTGATATGACAGGCTGCAAACCTGACATGTTTTGATCATGGGGTAGAAGGTGAGAAAAATAGCAGGGATGATTCTTAGGTTTCTAGTTCCATAACCGTGGGAAAGATGGTGGTTAAATTCAGCAAAGTAGAAAATATAACCAGCACATGACTTAATGAGGGAGGCAGGATTTTGTCCTGGTTGAATCTGAGGTTCTGAGAGACGCATCCAGCAGGCTCTTAGCATACGTGCCTGCAACTCAGGAGATAGCTGGGTTGTGTATGTAGATGTGGAGATTACCAGCATATCGTGGGAACTGACTCTACAGGAATAGTAAAAAGTGCTTAGGGAGTTTGTGGCAGGAGAATTAGGCAGATTATTGAGCTCTAAAAATCTCCAACATTTAAGGACCAAGGAGAGAAGAAAGAATCCACAAGGGAGAACAAGCTGGGGCCAAACTGAAGGCAAATGACATTAACTGTCTCCTTAAATGCTGCCACTGTGAATTTACAGTTTGTTCAATTGGAGACCATTTAAATAATACAGAATTTTTAAAAAGCAAAATGTATTTGAAACTCCACATTAAAAACTAGTTTATATTCTTCTAGCAAACATTTCCCAATGGAGACAGCTTCCACATTTCGTAAGTTTCATTTGATTCCATTCAGATTTTGTGTGTGTGAACTACATTTGTTTTACAAATAATACAAAAAGGTAAACCCCCTGGTACCCATTTTGACGACTAAACTTTTAAACCCAAGAACTTCTACCTTTATTTTCTCTTGGTCTGAATGACAAGGACAGACGCACCTTCCTTCTTAACAAGGAGAAAAAACTAAATCTCTTAGTTATAAATAAACAATATTATAAACAGTCTCTTCTGTCCCCCTCTTTCCATCTCCCAGTCCCCCAAAAAGAACAAACCAAAAGCTGCCACTGCTGGAACCATCACTGCTGCCATTTTGGAAGCTATTGTTAACATATAAACAAACAAACAAACAAGCCAACAAAAACAGAGAGCTTTAAAAGGTGAAGAATCAGAGAAAACATAGGAACTATAAGAAGAAAAACTACCTTTGGGGAGACAGATTACTAGACAGGGCTTACCTGCTTTGAGATGAAAATAGCCTACTAGCTCCATGGAAATAGAACTTTTCCCAATAAGGAAAGAATTGCTTCCCCTTTGTTACATTGCCTGCACTTGTACCAACTAGATAATTACTTTTGGTGAGCAGGTTTATAGTTTTGAAAGCAGCAAAAGGTTTTTAAGGGTCCTACAACTATCGGGCCTTTATATTTTTGCATGTTTATGAATCAGTCTGGGGCTCTCCTAAGCTTTGACTGAGACCAATGGCAATGAGGCGGTGAGCGTGTGAGGGGGTAAATTAGAGACTGGTCATTTGAGACCATTGAGCATTTAGGATGGTGGGACTAGATGGTGGGTACCTCAGTTGAAAGGTGGTGAACTCACGGGGCTTACCTTAGGCCTAAGTACACGGGACCCTTGGAAGGTCTAGATGGTGTCCATAAGCAAGGATACGATTATGCCAAGAATAATCCAACTACTTTTTAATTGGACCTATGTCTAACCTGTTAAGTTGATATAACTTGCCACACTCTATGACAAGCTACCCTTGTACCATCCACTCAAGACCCCAGCCCAGATGTTGGGTTAGGTCAAAACCCAATGTCATTTTTAATATCAACTGAAGTATAGGTTCAGTAAATATTTGCACACTGCCCCTGAGTCTGGTTTTATGCAGTCGTTTCAACAGGGAAATTAATTCTTGATTCTAAACAACCAGTTTATAAACACAGTGCCTCTCTAAACAGAATTGTATCTGCTAGGCTTATATACATAGATATAAAAATGCCAAGGCATGAAGAAAGAGATTTGACTGTCATGCTGGACTATAATACAAATGATTTGGAAATAAAATATTTATAAATTTTCTACACCAGGTAGCATGAAACAAGGAGAATTTTTCAAATTGCTCATATTAAATCAAGAGCTACAAAGTGAAATCCAGTGAAAAGTATATGAATTTACATTATTTGTTATAAAGTAAGAAATACCTTAAAACAAAACCATTTATATGGCTCATAAAGGAAAAGGGAACTAGTATTTATTGCATGTCAGGCCCCAGATTGGTTAATTCTCCCAACAACGACATTGTGAAGACATTATTATTAGGACCATTTTATGTGCTAGGAAACTGAGGCTCAAAGAGGTTGAACACAGCCCAAGAACACAAAACTGGCACCTGGTGCAGCCAGGGCTAGAACTCAAGTTTGACTTGCCTCTATGTAACACTGGCTTGCAAATTATTGAAATGAGTTTATTGCGTTTTGCAAATGTATTTTAAAATAATTCTTTCTGATGTACTATCAATACTTTGTAGTTTTTATTATTGAGATGTGTTTGAAGACACTTCCTACAAAAAAAATCCGAGTATAATACTTATGCATTTTCTAAAGACGGATGTTCTCATTATCAACTTGGGAGTAAAAGTGCAAATCAGTATCTCATTTCTGTCCCAACAATTTCGTAAATAACTAGAGGCTTATTATGTTTCCAGAGTTCTTGCCACAGGAACATGTTTATAGAAGATGATATTTTCAAAAGATCCTTTTGGTATTTTTTTGTAGCCTTACAGTTGTATAGCTGAGACAGGCAAAATAATGTATTATATTGTGTTTTGTGTGAGGCTCCGGTGTTGTGGATTTTTAAAAATCTTCCTTTATTAAACCTTTACTAAGTTTCCATTACAATGAACAATGGGCTTCTAGTTGAATGATGTGCTCTTTCAAGAAATAGTTTCCATGTATTCTAAAAGAAAAAAAAAAAGGTCTTTTAGAACAGAAAGCAGCAGAATTTGTATAGTAGGTCTTCCTAGCTTCACAACTCTCTCTTCTGTTTCTATTCCTTTTTAGTACAAAATGAAGTTAAACTTTCCTCAGCCCTCATTGATACTAATTCCATGGCTTTGGTTTGCATATTCTGTTCAGGACCTTGGGAGAGACACCTTTTCTTTAAGAAGACATCACCCATAGGCAGAGGCGGCACGATCCATTAAGTGGTATATTTTATTTCAAACAAGACAAGTTAATGTGCGGGTTACATGTGATGACTTGATTCTGCCCTGCAGTGAGTGAGACCAGTAAGCTGCAAAAATGGAGAAACTGAGAAGGAAAGAGGGGGATGAAGCTGTAGTTGGTCGTGAACACAGTGAGAGAGAGTGGGAGTGCATTGATTGGCGTGGTGGGGCAATCACCAGTAGCAGTGCACATAGACAGGGGTGACAGCGCTGAGGCCCAGTGATGCAGAGACGTGGAGAGTTCTGAAGCCCTTCTCCTGGAATTCGAAGCTAGCGGGAACCATCAGGAAACAGAAACAGCAGACAAAGCAGGTAGTGGTGTATTCTAGGAGACAGGATGAGGACTCCAACCCATTGGAAATGTCAGAGGACCTGAGACAAAGGGCTGATGCAGAGGGGCTTTCAGCTGATGGGGCTGGCAGGGACCAGCAAGGAATCTTTCAAAGGACTTCTTTAAAATTCACAAAAATATATATTTGTTGGCAGAGAAAATGAACACAGCATGAACAGTTATGTATGACCTCCCCTCACAACATCTCCAATTATGAATCATCCCTGTCTCTTTTCCATTTTCTACTTTTTCCCCTTTTATAACTTTTACTTTTTGCTCCCTTTTTTTTTTTTTTCCTCTTTGGAAAATCTTACATACACTAACCTGAATTTCCTCTAATCCCCTCTGTGGTTTTTTTCCCTTTTCACTATATTTTCACTCTTTGGCTTATTTGTAGATTTGCTTCTGAGAGCTAAGACAGCATGCTTCAACTGGGTAAGATACAGACGGAGGCTCAAAACATTATGCTTTTCATCAAGATAAATGAAATGAGCTCTTCCACTGCAGTGGCTGCAGTATATGAAGTATCATAGGGAAAAGAAGGGATTGGCATTGCAAATAGGTGGCCCTGGGACCAATCCTACCCATATTCATTCTTTTTTTGAACAAAAATTTACTGAACCCCTTCTGTGAGTCTGGTACATATCTAGGCCCTGTGATACAGTAGTGCATGAAACGAAGTTGCCCCAGTGGAGCTTGTATTTTCAGGGAGGAAAAGTAAGTAAGGAAAAAAAAAAGTGCATAATACAATTTCAGGAAGTAATACTAGTTGGGAAAAAAATGAAGGTGGAGATGGAGCGTGGCAGCACAGGGAGTGGTGTTGGTGGTGACTGTTTCAGAGACAATGGTCAGGGAAGGACTCCCAGAAGGTGACATTGAAGCCAAGATCAATGATGTGTTTCAATAAAATGAGGCGGTATGAATTCTTCAGGTGATCACCCCCTCTTGTTTCCTTCTCCCCTTCCTCCTTCAATTTCTTTGCTTTCCCACAAAGTAGACCCTAAGTAGCCTATCTGGTGTGAATAAAGAACTGATCCTTTGTCCTTTTTACAACTTTCCTTCTCGGAAATTACATGATCACTTCTATTTGGTCATTAGTCATCAGAATAACTACTTTTTGCAGAATGTTATAGAGAAGGCTCAAGTCTGAATAAAGAGGTGGCGATCCTTCTCCCTGGAAAGACTAAGACAGACATTTCCAATCTGTTAATCAAGAGAAATGATTACTTTGATATAATAGAAGCCCTAATGTGCATATTTATGTAGCTTTACACAGCTTTTATAATGCCGGGAACCCTTCATTCATTCATTCTTTCTTTCTTTCATTTATTTGTCAAGTGTCTACTATCCACCATCATGGCCTCAACATGAGGTCCTTGATTTGGCTTCAGAGAACCTGTGAATTCCCTGAAATAATTTGATAAAATACCCATAGGTGTGCATACATCTGGTGGCAGGAGCCATGGCTGTCAGTAATTTCTCACCGAAGTTCCCATCATGCTTTTGGTTAAGTGTCCACTGCTTGAACTCATGCTGGGGCCCAATGATGGGACAGAGCTGTGGACAAATCAGATGAGGGATCTGCTCACACAGAGCTTAAATTCTAGTAGGGTGAAAAGAGGGAAGGAGATGATTAAGGTTAAGAAGCAAACAAACAAGAAATAAACAGAATAACTTCAGACAGTGATAAGTCTATAAAGGGAGCATTCTGGATGGCACTACTGCCTTCCAGAGGATGGGCAGGGAATGCTTATCTGCAGTCATTTGAACCAAGATTTGAATGGAGGAGAACAGGGTCATTTTAAAAGCCTGGGCCAGGTTGAGATACAGATACAACTAAACCATGCTCCTCCTCAGTTATTAAACTAAGAGGTTTTATTATGTTTTCTCATTTGTTCACCTTTTATTTTTATAATTACTGTTAAGAACTTTAAAAATTATATTGTCACTTTTTAAGATGTGTTCTTTATTCCTATAGCAAGAGGAAGTTGGGCTAGATGATATATATAATGTTAAGTTTAAAAATACAGTAATTCTGGGGGCTTCCTTGGTGGCGCAGTGGTTGAGAGTCCGCCTGCCGATGCAGGAGACGTGGGTTCGTGCCCCGGTCCGGGAAGATCCCACATGCCACAGAGTGGCTGGGCCCGTGAGCCATGGCCGCTGAGCCTGTGCGTTCGGAGCCTGTGCTCCGCAACGGGAGAGGCCCCAACAGTGAGAAGCCCGCGTACCACAAAAAAAAAAAAAAAAGAATACAGTAATTCTAACTTATAAAAGAAATGCAGCACATCATAAGTTAGAATTCTGGAACCTATGTATTTTGTACCCATCGATAATGAAAATAGCATGTGTTGGTTTGTTATTCTTCATCTGTTCTCTTTAATTTCAATCATAGTATCACCCCAATTACATTTCTAGAGGATTTTTTTTTCTCTCTTTCTTAGGCTTTCTTGTATTTAGATGAGTATGTTCTCCGAGAGTGATCCTGAGAAGCCAAAATGCTATTTTTTGGTGGGGATTTTAAATTTCAAATATTGTGCACTGAAAAAGGAAATAAATGTATTGCTGAACAATGTGCTCTCCAAAATTAAGTGCTGCAGTAAAAGGTCAAGAAACTAGTCTGATTTTATACACTTGGATTAATTGTTAATATTTCTCTTAATTCTGCTCCTTTAAAGTATGGTGTGAAGAACAGATTCGTTCTCAATGCAATTTTAAAGGGATTGAATCTTCAGTAGCTTCATGGTTCCAGAGTCATCAAATTTTTCATATTTCAAGGTTGTTGATAATTATGATAGTTCAAGGACATTTCAAGTGAGTAAGAAATGAAATTCTATTATTGTCTTATCTTTGATTATGAGGATATTGGACCACAAAATATTTAACTGCTTATGCATCTCAGTGCACACTTGTACACTAGAATAATGATGAGTTTCAGAAGCCGAAAGATGTTTAGAAATAATAATGCTGCTTAGTAGTAGTAATTTCTGGCAGAAGGAATGAAAGAGGAACTAAAATATCTATGTAGTTATTCTGTCAGTCTTGTATGCTTATTGATTTAAATGCTTCTAGTTTTATTTAAAAGTAGGTTTTCAGTTAGGCACTGATTTATGGCGTATTTCTATATTCTTATGATGTATGCCTGATTATATATGATGTATAAAATTATACATTGATTAATACAATATTTTGTGCATAAAATAAATTCACATTTTTAACAATAATAAAATCTCTAGAGTGGAAAAGTTAGAAAAGCGATTATCAAAAATATCATGGGTGTGAACAAGAAAAATTTCTACCAGACAACTAACTTTAAAGAGATTAAAAAGATTATAGTACACTCACCCAGTTCAAAGCTACCTGTGGAATGTCTCTTAATACATCCATGAGCGGCCACCCCTACTGCCGTGCTTCTCCTTCCTAGTGTCTACCCATGTTGCTAGGCATCCCTGGTTTTCTGCTTAGTGTCACCTCTCCCGCTGGGCACCGCTGGCTGTTACCATGACTTCTGCGATTGTTTTTGTTATCGCTATCACTCCTGTTAGTATTGTTACTTGCTGCCACGTCAGCCAGTCGCTGTTGATGCTTCCCAATGAATCTTGAGTGATGATGTTGCCAGTGAACCACTGCCCATGCACCAGTGAACTATACCCTTCAAATGCTATCATTTCCTGTGGTCTGTGACAGAACACAGAGACCACTTCTCTTTCCTTTAATACCCTTAAGAACAGCTCCTTGTCCATATTAGGAGCTTGCACTAGATCTATTATCTTTAACCCTGTGGACATCACAACCACCTAGGATACTTGGGAAACACACAGTTCCTTGGCATCACTTAAAACTTTCTGAATCCTAATCTCTGATGGTAGATATCATGAATATGTATCTTTTTTTACCAGGTACTCCAAGAAAATGTTTATGCAGACAGCTCAGGATGGTTCTCAGAACACATTCGGGAGGCAGGAGTCTAGGTGATTGTGAGATTGTACAATTCACTTTACAGCCTTGAAGGGAAGTTGCGATTGTCTCATGCACCTGAGGATTTATGTGATGTTCATATTTTCATTGTGGGTGGCACTCTTTTTCAGATTAAGTCTTTGAATTTGACACCTTTTAAAACCACTCTAATCGTGGGTTATCGTTTTGATAATCTGCAGTTGTCAAGTGATTTGAAATAAATATATAGTGAGGGCTTGGTTATCTGCTTTGGGGAGATATAGATACTGGTGTGGTCGTGTCTCACCCAGATAGTAAGATTCTGTTGCTGCCGCTGTTGCTGAGCTTTAGAAGTCACATGACTAAAGAGCAACGCTGTGGTGGGCACAGGTGTTCACTGTTGTCTCTGAAAGTATACAAAGCAGAGAGCTAAATACTTTCTCTCAGACTGAAGATTGATAAATAACTTCCATAGTTAAGCTCAGCATCATCCAGCTGTTGCTATTGTGTTAGCCTTGGCACCCTGGCTGGCCAAAGGGAGATTTATATGGATGTGAAAAATACAGGTTTCTAAAACCATCCCGGGGGTAAATACCAGACAGAGCAGCTTTAATAGTAAACAAGATACCTTTTAACTTTTCCCCCTTTTTTTTTTTTCTTTGCGGTACGCGGGCCTCTCACTGTTGTGGCCTCTGCCGTTGCGGAGCACAGGCTCCGGACGCGCAGGCCCAGCGGCCATGGCTCACGGGCCCAGCCGCTCCGCGGCATGTGGGATCTTCCCGGACCGGGGCACGAACCCGTGTCCCCTGCATCGGCAGGCGGACTCTCAACCACTGCGCCACCAGGGAAGCCCTACTTTTCCCCTCTTTTGAATTCTGTTCTGCCTCGATTATAACATTCTGTCTCTTCTAAAGGAGCTGTTGTGATTTGTGTGGGGTTTTAAAACTTTTGAGAAAACAACTTCATCTTTTCTAGATTTTCTTGGCTACTGCTTCCTGTTGTGGAGCACTATTGACCAATTCTCCTTTCTTTGTGAACTAGTGGAAAGAATATAGACTTTGGAACAAGGCAGAATTTGTTTCAAACTTGGTCACTTACTAGATACATGACTTTGTGCAAGTTGTTTAACCTTCATGAGTTACAGTTTTGTCATCTGTAAAGTGAACATACAATTCATGCAGGGCTATTGTTAGAGTTAAGGTATGTAAGTATGTAATCCTGTACTCAGAACATAGCAAGAAGCAAGATCATTTATCACCTTTCTTTTCATTACTCAAAAAATGTTTGCTTTCCCATTTCTGATACCCATCCTCAAGCTGAGAATTTAGAGGTGTTCGCAAAATGTAGTCTCTGGACCAGCAGTATGAGCACTCCCTGGGAACTTGCTAGAAATGAAAATTCCTAGGCCCCACTCAAAGGGTACTGAATCAGAAACCGTGGCATTGGGGCCTAAAATGTGTGTTTTCTCAAGTCTTCCAGTGACTCTACACACGCTAAAGTTTGAAAACCTTTGTAGTAGTGAAAGAGAAAGCCAGGTTAAGATTTTTATTTAATCTGATCTTCTTCATCACAATATGCAGAAGTCCATTCAGCTCTAAAATGTATGTTTCTTTCAAACATTTGTACACTTCAGGATGCAGTAGAATTAGAGCTTTACTTCTACCTGACTAAAGGAAAGAAAGTTAATCTATTTGAATTTTTAAAAACCAATAATTTAGGATCGAACCACCTGTGTCTCTTTAGGCCCTCCCAACCTAGGAATGAAAATGAGGTCATCTGATCGGTCTACGAATGACATTTCTTAAGCTTTCATCTTCACCAGCTACTAATGAATTTTTTGTCCCTTCTGAGTCTCTCTGACTTATTTCTGGAAGGTCACAGGTTCGGGAGCACCTCCAATGTGCTCCTGAACAAGTCCCTAAGTTCTCTCAGCCAGCACCAGACAGTGAAGGTGTATCTCACTGTGGAAGCTCGTGACGGGGCCACCTTCATCTCTGCGGCTGGCACAGCCGTCCATCCACAGCGCCTGCTGCTGAAGCCACTGCTCTGTGCCAGGCAGTCAGTATTGCTGGTGCTCTTGACTATACTGATGCAGGCACTGGTTCACCGGTGTTGATGTGGATGCTATGAACAGGACACAGCCCACGGTTCCCAGCCTCTGTCCTGTCTCCCTGTACTGTTCAGGCTCAGGCTCTAGGCGATCTCCTACCTCTCAGCCCTGGAGTACTGGGGAAGGCCCCTGTAGTGAAGTCCTCCAAGTGTCTAGGCTGTGCTGTAGTTTTTGGAGTCTTCCATTGTGCCAAAGCCATTCCATTCCATCCTTGTGCATTATTCCCAAAATAATACAGTCTTGGGCATCTGAAGTCTCATGGAAACTTCTTAAAAACATTTTTATTGAGGTAAAATGTATATACAATAAAATATTGAAATGTTAAAAGTCTTCAGATGAATGAGTTTTGATAATTTTCTGTGCCTAAGTCACCACCACGCAAAACAAGATACAGAGTATTTCCATCATCCCAGAGAGTTCCCTCATGCTCTTTATAGAGTCCATCACCCCAACCCAGGCAACCACTTTCCAATTCTACAGCCATACACTAGTTTTGCCTACTCTAGAACTTCATGTACGGGGAATCATATTCTTTTTTTTTTTTTTTTTTTTTTTTTTTTTTTTTTTT